>NC_092342.1:168193500-168856500 GCF_046630445.1 Rutidosis leptorrhynchoides | reverse complement strand
AAGAGACATAAGAATTGTTGAGAAGAAACGTACCCGTGACTAGTTCAGTGTCATCCCGGGCTTCCTCGGTGTTGATGTTGAAAGCTCGGCCGCGCGTATTGGGGTTATCTTTCTTCTTTGGGCATGCATTTCTATAATGACCCGTTTGGCCACATTCGTAACAAGTGCCCGTCTTTGGTGCATTGGGCCACTTTCGAGCAACGGGAGTGGCACTTTTACAATCGTTGGCCTTATGACCAACTCCTTGGCACCGGTGGCAAATTAACTTGCCACATTCACCAAAGTGATGTTTGTTGCATTTGTTGCAAAGAGGCAGGTTCCCGGCATAACCCCTCTTGCCGTCGGAAGTGAAAGATTTCTTGGCAAAGTTGTTGTTGCTTGATTGGGAGGGTTCCCACTTTCTTTTGTTGCCGCCCGATTTATCCTCGGCCTTAGGTGCCGGAACTACGATTTCGTCAACCGTTTCAATTAGTTGGCGAGCCATGTTCATAGCGGCTTGATGAGTAGTGGGTTTGGATGACATCACCCCTTGTTTGATGCTTTTTGGAAGACCGAGCATGTAGAGCTCAATCCTTTGAGATTCGGGGTTAACAAGATTAGGACACATCAAGGATAGTTCGGCGAAGCGTTGATTATAAGCTTTAAGATCGTTTCCGACCGCTTTCAAAGCTCTTAGTTCTTCCTCAAGCTTTCGGGTTTCTTCGCGCGAAAAATATTCAACAATCATCTTTTCCTTTAGATCGGCCCAAGAGAGGGCATGAGCTTCATCGGTACCCACCGATTGTACATAAGTATTCCACCATGTAAGAGCGACACCGGCGAAGGTGTGAGTGGAGTATTTGACCTTGTCTTGGTCCCGACAACCGCTTATGCTAAAGACGGCTTCCGTTTGCTCAAACCATCGGGTGAGCACGACCGGTCCCCCGGTTCCATCAAAAGTGTGAGGTTT
Organism: Rutidosis leptorrhynchoides; assembly: GCF_046630445.1. Classification (NCBI taxonomy): domain Eukaryota; kingdom Viridiplantae; phylum Streptophyta; class Magnoliopsida; order Asterales; family Asteraceae; genus Rutidosis; species Rutidosis leptorrhynchoides. Next base: position 168,855,551 of record NC_092342.1, on the reverse strand, counting down.
GCACCCCATGAAAGCTTTATAAGAGCATCCCTCGTTTGAGTTTCCGGCTCCATTGTTGTTGTTGTTGTTGTTGTTGTGGTTGTGGTTGTTATTGTTGTTATTATTATTGTTGTTGGATGAGTGACCGGCCATGGCCGCATCTACGGCGGTAGCTATCATCCGTTCGAGAGCTTGTTCGGGAGTTTCATTGCGGCGTACACGACGAGGAGCCATTGTTCCTTCAAGACACAAGAATATCATTGATTAGTATTCTCAATAATACTAACCGTGATATAGAATAAAGATAAAGAGAAGTTTTTCCTCGACTCGCCTTAAATTCTTTATGCCATAATGTCGGAACGTTCATATGAGTCACCGTAATATAATCCCGGAAATTATATTACTCTGATTCATATGTGCATTCGACATCATTTCATATAGTCAAGGTGGCGCGTCAATCAAATTAAACAACGTGAGATTAAGATGAACTAAGAGTAGATATGAGTAGAAGCGTTCGAGTATAAATGCACAAGTAGTCAAGTAATTCCTACTTCAAGTCTATATGCCGGTTGTAGTCTAGACTCACCAATGTACCCTATGACTCGGGGTTGACACTAATGAACTCTAAATCCCTACAACCAACGCTCTGATACCATCTGTAGCGACCCGACCAAATCATGTTTGACGGCGCCGTCTACTTAGGTCCCGTTACGTGGTCATAAGTCTTTAAGACAAAGTTTGACCAAAATATGTCGCCTTCATTTCAAAATAAAGATTGTTCCCAAAGTTTACAAGAATTGTTCAACCAATAGTTAAGTTACAACGTTATAATACGAATGAAATCTAGGCGACACGGTTTAAAGTAAAGTCAAAAGACGCTCCATGAAATGCACATATACTCGACATCCAATGCAAGTATCAAATAATGAGCGGAAGCATGTATCATGTATCGTTCAAGGACCTGAGAAAAACATAGAAATCTGTCAACGAAAACGTTGGTGAAATCATAGGTTTAAGTAAGTAAGTACAAGTGAACCACAAGATTTGCATCAATGAAATAATTGTAATACATTCCAAAAGTTTGTTTCACGAGCACCCAATTATCAAAGCTTAACATTCCTTCCATTGTATACCCCATCACTTAGTGCTAGAACAAACACTGTTTCTCGAAAATATATTTCATTCGTAAACGGTAGCGAACCGTTTGAATGAGGGTTTGTCAAACCCATATGGATCCATACAACATAAGTTCTCGCTTACACCCGGCAAGTGTAACTAATGATAATCGAATTGAGGATTTTGTTCTAAACTCGTATGTAGAATGTTTGTTTTCCCGTCCTTGTGTTCACTTAGTTCAAAAGAATCGTTTATGTTTTCTCATCCCAATATAAGTTCAAAAAGAGTAAAAGTGGGACTATGATCTCACCTTGAGTGCACGAGTAGTAAAGTACTTCAACAAGTAAACGTGTGCAAAGAACAATGCTAGTCTTGACCTAAACAATAGGTTTGTATCAATAACGGTAAACACGATAGGTCAAAGATGTTCAATTAGTCCTATGGCTCGTTAAGACTCGATCATAATAGCATGTGAATCAAATTGTCATGTTTCATGCAAGGTACAAGTATAAAAACATGTTAGAACGATTGCACAAATATTTGGTTAAGTTTGATTAAAAGTCAAACTTTGGTCGGTCAAAGTCAACGAAAGTCAACACGTTCGGGTCGGGTTCCGAACTATTTTTCTGAGGTTTTTAATCATATATGAACATGTTAGAACAAGTTTCATGTGAATCGGAGGTCCGTAGTATGCCAAACATTTTTCGTAATTTGGACATGGTGGTCAGAACCTGACCACCTTATATGTCGCGCCGCGACATGAAATGGCCGCGCCGCGGCAAAGGCCGGGTGCTGGTACCTGGCCAGTCCCAAATGTTCAAGTCTCAATCCAAAACCTTTTTGTGCATAAAACACAAACCGCTAACACTTAGGACTCGCACCTTATATCGTTGGAAAGCTCTTTTGACGTAGAATGCAACTAAACACAATTCATCAATCAATCTACCTATTACAACAACCAAAACCGCATCTAATGCTTAACATTAACCGCATACAAGTTCATAAACGAAATTCAATGATTCGGGCAACCAATTTACATGAATGATATGCCGTTTCGAAGGTAATCAAGCATACAATCCAACTAAACACTTACCAATAATAATCCATGGCATTCAATGCATCAAAAGTTCATTTCAAGTTCATCAAACCCTAACCCAAATTCACCAAAATCAATAATCAAGTTCATGAAGTTTTCTAAGGCAACCTACACATCAAATTGAAGCTAGTGATGCTAGTAACACAATTAAAGCATCAACTTTTAACATCTAACAACATATGATCATCCAAAATTCAAGAACAACACACCAAAATTCAAGTTCATGCTAGTTACACTAAAACAACGAGATCGAGCATATAAATCATATATTCATGTTAGACTTGAGCCATAGACACTAATTAACACTTTTATAAGTTAAAAACATCAAGAACACAAAATCTAGTGATTTTAGAAAGTTACCCAAACGAGATGAAGTTGGTACCAAAATGAAGAGGATGAAGAGAGGATCACGAATATGTAGTTTATTTTGTTGTAAGCCTCCTAGATCGAATTTAGATGATGATTGAATGAATTTGGTAAATGGGTGTGTGTTCTTGCTAGAGAGAAAGAGAGAGATGGAGATGATAATGAATGGATGAAAGGGGTTGACCCTTTGACCTAGTCAAGGGTTTGATCCCTTGTCAAGTTTAGTCCCTCAACTTTCGTTCGGGTGCGGGAATTACCTAAACGAGATAATTTAAAACGCGTATCAACGGGAGATGTTATAAACATATAACGGACTTTATATTAGTATAACGGAAAAGTAAATGGAAAAAGGCGGGATGTTACATAGACCACAAGATTTAGTTTGTAAAGTTGATCTCGCGGGATCAAAAAGTTATGCCAATGCATGATATTTAGACTAAACGTTCAAGTTTGCCCCAAAGACAAGTTGTAGTTTATACTTGTCGGTTTAATTTCATTATTAAGTAATACAATGACTTGGGCAAATGTATCGGGGACGTTACTCCCGATAGGCCTACCCCCAATAATTAAGCATGCATTCAACGAGCAATTAAAAATATCACTGTAGGGACTTAGTCGGACATAGCCGGGTATATCATAGTTTTAACAGTTGGCACTTGTGTCTAAATTGTAAATAATAAAAGTAGCATGTGTCTCACTCCAATAAAACTAAATAAGTTTGCTAGCAATAAAGAGTGGGGCTATGAATTCACCTTTGTAAGTAGAGAGATGAGCTAGTTATTCCTCAGAATAGAAAGTTGGATGAATGAGCTGAAAAGTCAACCTATTGACATTTAAGAGTAGTAAGTGTTTTGCCCAAGTTTAAGTTTAAGTATGTAAGTGTTTAAGTATAGTTTGTTTTACTAAGTTTCCATTTTTAGTAAGTTTCTACTTTTAGAAAGTTTCCATTTTTAGAAAGTTTCTATTTTTAGAAAGTTTCTATTTTTAGTAAGTTTCCAATTTTAGTAAGTTTATAATTAGAAAGTTTATATATTAAAAGTGTTTCCATTTTAAGATACTTTCCATATTAGATATACTTCCAATCACCCATTTCCCTTCGAATGGTCATTTCAGGTCCAGGGGCTTGAGCTATAGGATCCTTTAAATCGGAAAATCCAAACCCTTCCGCCTAGAGTTTCGTAGAAACCATTCGTCAAGAAAGTTCGAAGATCTATATATATCTAATATAAATCCCAAAATGTTTTTAATGCGTTATAATATAGGTAGTATAGTATATGTGTTAATAATAGTATAAGTGTAAGTGTTAAATAATAGTATATGTAATATTAGGGTTTCATTAATTAATTAGGTTTAATTAATTAGAGTAGTAATTAATGATTAGGGTTTAGTAATTAATAACTAGGGTTTAATTAATGTCCAGGGTTTAATAATTAATTAGAGTTTTAATAAATTAGGGTTAGGTTTAGGGTTTTAATTAAAGTAGTATAGTTTAGGTGTAATTAGGGTTTAGTATATATATATATATGTATATATATATATATATGTATATATATATATATATATATATATATATATATATATATATATATATATATATATATATATGTATGTAACTCGTGTATATGTGTGTGTATATGTATATATATAAAATAGTTTTTTACATGTATATATATATGTATCGATATGTATATGTATATATATAAGTTTATTTTGTTTCCTTAATTAACACAAACAAATCTCCTAATTATTATCTAGAGTTTTGAAGATCAAACTTTCCTTTTCCCTTTTTTTTTTCTAGGCAACATACATACATATTAATATATATATATATATATATATATATATATATGTATATGTATATATATATATATATATATATATATATATATATATATATATATATATATATATATATTTCATGTATAGATCTAGGTGTGTTTATGTATATGTTTATGAATAAGTTTATAACATGAACATGAATTAAACAAAACTCAAAGCTTATGTAAATAAGTTAGGGTTTATGTTATACCTTTGAAGATTCGAAGACGACTAACAAAGAAAAGATGAACACGATGAAGATTGAAGATCAAAGCCTTTGAAGATTCGAAGAACACCTTGAAGATTCTTGAAGAACACGAAGAATGCGAAGAACACTTGAAGATCACTTGGAAAACCCTTGAAGGTGGTGGTGGATTTCGATGATGGTGGTGGTGATATTTTCGGCTTTGGCCGAAAATTAGAGAGTGGGAGAGAGATTTTTGGGAGAGAGATTTGATTGTGATTTGGTACAAAGAAAATGTTTAGGTTAGGCCTCTATTTATAGGAGTGTTAGGAAATTTCTAGAATTAGGGTTAGGGTTAGATTTACTTAGGGAACAAGTTAGCTTGAAGAGGAGGTTAGGGTTGCTTGGTTTGGCCAAAAATTTGGAGGGCAAAAGGGTAATTTTACCCCCTCCAAATCGGCTATGGTTTAAGGGGATTAGGGTTTAACTTTTTCACTTAAGTCCTTGTACTTTATATTAGCTTAAATGGTTCCTTATTTATCCAAGTTTAATTATTTTAAGTACACAAGTTTTAAAGTTATTTATTTGTTCACAAAAGTTTATTAACTCATTATTTTTATCTTTTTATTAACTTGTTAATTATTACATAAAGTTAATTAATATAATTCTTAACAATCGTTAATTAAAGTGTAATTGTTAAGTTTAATTATATCGTTGGGCATTTAATAAGGAAAAGTATAGAATGGAAAAATGAGGGTCGTTATAGTACCTCTCCATTATTGAAAACTTCGTTCTGAAGTTTTTAGGTAGATTCCTCGTTTGCATCAGCAGTTGAGAAGAGATGGGGATATTTTCGTATCATGTGGTCTTTGCGTTCCCAGGTATATTCGGGGCCTCTACGCGAATTCCAACGGACTTTAACGATAGGTATATTGCTTTTACGCGTTTGTTTGACCTCTCCTTCCATGATTTCTATAGGTTCTTCAACGAAGTGCATTTGTTCATCAATGCGGACATCATTCAAAGGAATAACAAGTGTGTCATCGACAAGACACCGTTTAAGATTTGAGACATGAAACACATCATGTACTTGACTGAGTTCAGTTGGTAGTTCTAATCGGTATGCCACGGGACCTACTCTTTGAGTAACTGTGAATGGTCCAACATATCGTGGACTGAGTTACTTCGTTTACCGAAGCGGACAACACCTTTCCAAGTTGATACTTTCAACATGACTTTATCTCCAACTTGGTATTCGATGTCTTTTCATTTTCTATCGGCATAGCTCTTTTGTCGGCTACGAGCAGTTTCCAAACGTTGCTTAATTTGAACGATCTTTTCGGTAGTTTCGTGAATGATTTCAGGACCAGTTAAATGTCTGTCCTCGAGTTCATCCCAACACAAAGGGGATCTACATTTTCGTCCACATAAAGCTTCAAAAGGTGCAACTTTAATGCTGGAGTGATAACTGTTGTTGTAAGAAAATTCAACCAAAGGTAGATGTCTATCCCAACCTTTGCCGAAATCGATTGCACAAGCACATAGCATATCTTCCATGGTTTGAATAGTTCGTTCACTTTGACCATCGGTTTGTGGATGATAGGATGTACTCATGTCGAGTTGAGTTCCAAGAGCAGATTGTAAAGTTTTCCAAAATCTGGAAACGAATCGACTGTCGCGATCAGAAATAATCGAGATAGGAACACCATGACGTGAGACAATTTCTTTAATATAAAGCTGTGATAATCTCTCCATCTTGTCGGTTTCCTTGATTGGTATGAAATGCGCAGATTTAGTAAGACGATCAGCTACGAACCAAATAGTATCATTACCGTTCGAAGTCTTAGGTAACTTAGTAACGAAGTCCATAGTAATGCACTCCCACTTCCACTGCGGAATATCGGGTTGTGTCAACAGACCAGAAGGCTTTTGATGTTCGGCCTTGACTTTCAAACAAGTGAGACATTTTCTAACATAAGTAGCAATGTCGGCTTTCATGTTAGGCCACCAGTAGAATTCCTTCACATCATGATACATCTTACTGGAACCGGGATGAATAGAATACCTAGTCTTATGTGCTTCATCGAGACTAGTTCACGGAGATTACCGAAACGAGGGACCCAAATTCTGTTGCTGTCACGACCCGAAAAATTTCGACTAATTTTAAACCAAACTCTCGATACGATATTGTATTTTGACACGATAAGCAAAGTCTGTAATGTTGAATCTCAAAAATTTTGAACTATTTTCATGTTATCATTTGACCCTTGACAATTCTCGACGACTCACGATATGATTACTTGTAAATATGTATGCATATATTTAAAATGAAATATTATATATCGTACTTGTTAGAATTAATTATGTAAACTAATAATAATATATAAAAGTTATTATATATCTATATATATATAAATGAAGTATATTAAATATATTTATGTGGTTTCGAATTTATTTAGTAAACGACAAGGACACTCAGTTATCATCTCATCGGTATTAAACGAGTTAAAAATGAACTTAAGTGATTTTAGAATAAACGATGATCCGAAAATAGGTTGTATCAATTTTAGCTTTATTAAAAACATATTAAGAATCTATTTTGTTAATTTTAAAAATATTAAATTTTTAGTTGACATCGAGCTCGAATGACAGGTCAATTTTTATGAACGATATTAAACAAGTTTAAGACTCGAACTTATGAGAAGTTGGAATTAAATATTGATCTATAATTAAGTTATGTAAAGTTTAGAGTTATTAAAAAAAAAAAATTTACTTTGATGAATTCAATTTTAGTACTCCGTACACATTATTTGGTACAGAAAATAAATAAATACTGAACCTTTTTAATCAGGTTTCAAACAGTTAATGAGTGAAATAATTAAAAATATTTAATATAAAAATTTGGGATTTTTAGGAACACCTTTATATTTTAACTGTTTAGCAACGAGCACGATATAGCACTGTGAGAGAAAAGCGTCGGTAGAATGAATCCAAATACCCCGTTGCATACTGTTTTCATGTGAATTATGATTACTGTGCATGTTTTGTTTTCTTTCCTTTTCCCCACCCCACTTTCTTGAAATATATAGTAGTAATACATACATGTACATAACAAGAAACACGCACGCACACAAACTCAGATTTATTTTCATAATTTCTACTTCTATTTTAGTATCAAACCATCATCCTTTATGTTCAAGACCACCACTGTCTCCATCATCATCACATTTATTTCGGTTTGCTAATGTTGCTACTTATGTTTCTTTATTTGTTCACTACAAAGTCACGACCACCATTAAATTTCTATCATATTCAATGCAAACCATGTGTAAAAGATTGAACTTGTAGTGACCCGAACTTTTCCATGTTTATATATATTAATTGAGATTGATATTTACATGATTAAATGTTTCCAACATGTTAAGCAATCAAACTTGTTAAGACTTGATTAATTGAAATATGTTTCATATAGACAATTGACCACCCAAGTTGACCGGTGATTCACGAACGTTAAAACTTGTAAAAACTATACGATGACATATATATGGTTATATATATAGTTAAAATGTTTTTATTATAAGTATGTATCTCATTAGGTATTTTAACAATGAGTTATATACATAAAAATGAGACTATTAATTTAAGAAACTCGAAAACGATATATATAACGATTATCGTTATAACAACGTCTTACTAGGTACATATGAATCATATTAAGATATTGATACACTTGGTTAATTATGTTAAATGATAAGTAAATATATTATTAAGTGTATTAACAATGAAATACATATGTAAAAATAAGACTACTAACTTAATGATTTCGAAACGAGACATATATGTAACGATTATCGTTGTAACGACATTTAACTGTATATACATCATACTGAGATATATTATATATCATAATATCATGATAATATAACAATTTAATATCTCATTTGTTATAATAAATAATGGGTTAACAACATTCAACAAGATCGTTAACCTAAAGGTTTCAAAACAATATTTACATGTAACGACTAACGATGACTTAACGACTCAGTTAAAATGTATATACATGTAGTGTTTTAATATGTATTCATACACTTTTGAAAGACTTCAAGACACTTATCAAAATACTTCTACTTAACAAAAATGCTTACAATTACATCCTCGTTCAGTTTCATCAACAATTCTACTCGTATACACCCGTATTCGTACTCGTACAATACACAGCTTTTAGATGTATGTACTATTGGTATATACACTCCAATGATCAGCTCTTAGCAGCCCATGTGAGTCACCTAACACATGTGGGAACCATCATTTGGCAACTAGCATGAAATATCTCATAAAATTACAAAAATATGAGTAATCATTCATGACTTATTTACATGAAAACAAAATTACATATCCTTTATATCTAATCCATACACCAACGACCAAAAACACCTACAAACACTTTCATTCTTCAATTTTCTTCATCTAATTGATCTCTCTCAAATTCTATCTTCAAGTTCTAAGTGTTCTTCATAAATTCCAAAAGTTCTAGTTTCATAAAATCAAGAATAATTTCAAGTTTGCTAGCTCACTTCCAATCTTGTAAGGTGATCATCCAACCTCAAGAAATCTTTGTTTCTTACAGTAGGTTATCATTCTAATACAAGGTAATAATCATATTCAAACTTTGGTTCAATTTCTATAACTATAACAATCTTATTTCAAGTGATGATCTTACTTGAACTTGTTTTCGTGTCATGATTCTGCTTCAAGAACTTCGAGCCATCCAAGGATCCATTGAAGCTAGATCCACTTTTCTCTTTTCCAGTAGGTTTATCCAAGGAACTTAATGTAGTAATGATGTTCATAACATCATTCGATTCATACATATAAAACTATCTTATTCGAAGGTTTAAACTTGTAATCACTAGAACATAGTTTAGTTAATTCTAAACTTGTTCGCAAATAAAAGTTAATCCTTCTAACTTGACTTTTAAAATCAACTAAACACATGTTCTATATCTATATGATATGCTAACTTAATGATTTAAAACCTGAAAACACGAAAAACACCGTAAAACCGGATTTACGCCGTCGTAGTAACACCGCGGGCTGTTTTGGGTTAGTTAATTAAAAACTATGATAAACTTTGATTTAAAAGTTTTTATTCTGGGAAAATGATTTTTATTATGAACATGAAACTATATACAAAAATTATGGTTAAACTTAAAGTGGAAGTATGTTTTCTAAAATGGTCATCTAGACGTCGTTCTTTCGACTGAAATGACTAACTTTACAAAAATGACTTGTAACTTATTTTTCCGACTATAAACCTATACTTTTCTGTTTAGATTCATAAAATAGAGTTCAATATGAAACCATAGCAATTTGATTCACTCAAAACGGATTTAAAATGAAGAAGTTATGGGTAAAACAAGATTGGATAATTTTTCTCATTTTAGCTACGTGAAAATTGGTAACAAATCTATTCCAACCATAACTTAATCAACTTGTATTGTATATTATGTAATCTTGAGATACCATAGACACGTATACAATGTTTCGACCTATCATGTCGACACATCTATATATATTTCGGAACAACCATAGACACTCTATATGTGAATGTTGGAGTTAGCTATACAGGGTTGAGGTTGATTCCAAAATATATATAGTTTGAGTTGTGATCAATACTGAGATACGTATACACTGGGTCGTGGATTGATTCAAGATAATATTTATCGATTTATTTCTGTACATCTAACTGTGGACAACTAGTTGTAGGTTACTAACGAGGACAGCTGACTTAATAAACTTAAAACATCAAAATATATTAAAAGTGTTGTAAATATATTTTGAACATACTTTGATATATATGTATATATTGTTATAGGTTCGTGAATCAACCAGTGGCCAAGTCTTACTTCCCGACGAAGTAAAAATCTGTGAAAGTGAGTTATAGTCCCACTTTTAAAATCTAATATTTTTGGGATGAGAATACATGCAGGTTTTATAAATGATTTACAAAATAGACACAAGTACGTGAAACTACATTCTATGGTTGAATTATCGAAATCGAATATGCCCCTTTTTATTAAGTCTGGTAATCTAAGAATTAGAGAACAGACACCCTAATTGACGCGAATCCTAAAGATAGATCTATTGGGCCTAACAAACCCCATCCAAAGTACCGGATGCTTTAGTACTTCGAAATTTATATCATATCCGAAGGGTGTCCCGGAATGATGGGGATATTCTTATATATGCATCTTGTTAATGTCGGTTACCAGGTGTTCACCATATGAATGATTTTTATCTCTATGTATGGGATGTGTATTGAAATATGAAATCTTGTGGTCTATTGTTACGATTTGATATATATAGGTTAAACCTATAACTCACCAACATTTTTGTTGACGTTTAAAGCATGTTTATTCTCAGGTGAATATTAAGAGCTTCCGCTGTTGCATACTAAAATAAGGACAAGATTTGGAGTCCATGATTGTATGATATTGTGTAAAAACTGCATTCAAGAAACTGATTTCGATGTAACATATTTGTATTGTAAACCATTATGTAATGGTCGTGTGTAAACAGGATATTTTAGATTATCATTATTTGATAATCTACGTAAAGCTTTTTAAACCTTTATTTATGAAATAAAGGTTATGGTTTGTTTTAAAAATGAATGCAGTCTTTGAAAAACGTCTCATATAGAGGTCAAAACCTCGCAACGAAATCAATTAATATGGAACGTTTTTAATCAATAAGAACGGGACATTTCAGTTGGTATCCGAGCGTTGGTCTTAGAGAACCAGAATTTTGCATTAGTGTGTCTTATCGAGTTTGTTAGGATGCATTAGTGAGTCTGGACTTCGACCGTGTTTACTTGAAAAATGATTGCTTAACAAATTTTGTTGGAAACTATATATTTTTAACATGTGAATATTATGTGATATATTAATCTCTTAACGCGTTTGATATTATGTGATAGATGTCTACCTCTAGAACAAGTCCCATTGACTCACCTAATAATAATGAAGAGTCAAATGTAAATTGGAATGATTTGTGGACTGATTCACAAGTTCCCGAAGAGGAACCGGAAAAAGAGTCGGAACCGGAAGAAGAATCGGAACCGGAAGAAGAATCGGAACCGGATGAAGAAATAGAACCGGTGGGGGAAATAATAAAACGGTTAAGTAAAAGAAAATCCTCAACCAACCGACCAAGGTTAATTATGGTCAATGGTGTTTCCGCCAAGGAAGCAAAATATTGGGAGGATTACCAATTCTCCGATGAATCGGATTCCGACGAGAATTCCGATGATGTTATAGAAATTACCCCAACTGAATTTAAAAAGGCAAAAGAAAATAATAAGGGAAAGGGCATAAAAATAGAGAAATCTAATTCCAACCCCGATGAACTTTATATGTATCGTCAACCCCCGAAGTCCTTAAGTTGTAACAATGACCCGGGAACCTCTAAACCACCAGGTTTTTCTAAACCAATGTGGATCATGACGGCTCGTATTAGGGGAACATCATATATCCCTAGAAACTTGGCAAAACGAACCAAAACCGAAGAAGAAGAAACGAGCAAGTCGGAATAAGATAGTTGTATTCGTGTGGTGTAATATATGTAATATAGTGTTCGTATGCTTTATGATATATGTAAAAATTGCTTGTATTAATAAGTATTTTTTTATGAATCTAACTCTTGTCTATTTTACAGTTTAAAAACACAAAATGGATAGACAACCCAATATTTTAAGAGACCTACCCGGAGACATGATTGATGAAATCTTGTCTAGAGTCGGCCAGAATTCCTCGGCACAACTATTTAAGGCGAGATCAGTTTGTAAGATATTCGAAGAACGTTCCAAGAATGTCTTGGTTTATAAGAGACTTTCGTTTGAAAGATGGGGGATATCACATTGGGAAACCCATAAGTTACGATGTGTTTACTTTGACGCATATATTGCGGGGAACCCAAATGCTATTTTACGCAACGGGTTAAGAAATTATTTTGACTCAATATATCCGAATATTGGACTTCGTGATTTAGAAAAAGCGGCTAACATGCAACATAAAGAAGCATGTTATGCTTACGGATTAGTAATGTTCGCTTCTCACCAAAGTGAGAACAAGAACATCGGGCTACAACTATTAAACAAAACGTTTCCACAAGTGACGGAGTCGGTAATTGGGGTAAGAAATGAGGTTTTTAGATTATTACGGGACTGTTGGACATTACGTAACCCTCGTCCCTTTGATGACGTTACAACACGCTGTCTTATCAACGGCCATAACGGTTATGTTGCACAAGACCAAGGATGGGAAGTAGTCCTAGTAAAACCAGAATACATGACTTGTTTCTGGACGTATGAATTACGTGTCTTTATTGCCTTTGCTGAACGACTTGTGTACTAGCTAGAATTGTCTTCACAACTATCTTGTATCAAAGTTATTGTGTGCTATATTTCATGCTTTATGTAAAATAAGCGGTATTGTAAGTTTGTAAAATATTGTATAAAAGTTTGAACGCGAAATATTATTATAATCAGTTTTTCATATAGAATTGTAGTAGTTGAATTGTATATTAGCTACTAAGTATGAACTTAACGGGTAGGTACTACCCGAATTTAAACTTATAAAACGCTAATATGAAGAAAAAGCTTTTATAAATGAGTTCATATTATGCTACAAAATACTATTAACTACTCTTAATATTCTGTATGATTAACTTGTTCCATTTAACTATTTTGAAGGAAATGGCACCGACTACTCGAAACACCGTGAATATGAATGAAGAGGAATTCCGTACTTTTCTAGCTTCAAACATAGCCGCAGTACAGGCTGCGCTACATACCAACAATAACCTTGGATCTAGCAGTACAGGAAATCGTGTAGGATGCACCTACAAAGAATTCACTGCCTGCAAACCTTTGGAATTTGATGGAACCGAAGGACCGATCGGATTGAAACGGTGGACCGAGAAGGTCGAATCGGTGTTTGCCATAAGTAAGTGTACTGAAGAGGACAAAGTAAAGTACGCTACGCATACCTTCACAGGTTTTGCGTTAACATGGTGGAATACCTATCTAGAGCAAGTGGGACAAGACGATGCGTACGCACTACCGTGGTCAGCATTCAAGCACTTGATGAACGAGAAGTACCGTCCCAGAACCGAGGTCAATAAGCTCAAGACAGAACTTAGAGGGTTACGAACCCAAGGATTTGATATTACCACGTACGAAAGACGATTCACAGAATTGTGCCTATTGTGTCCGGGAGCATTCGAAGATGAGGAAGAGAAGATCGACGCGTTTGTGAAAGGATTACCGGAAAGAATCCAAGAAGATATAAGTTCACACGAGCCCGCCTCCATACAACAGGCATGTAGAATGGCTCACAAACTCGTGAACCAAATTGAAGAAAGAATTAAAGAACAGACTGCTGAAGAGGCCAATGTGAAGCAAGTCAAAAGAAAGTGGGAGGAAAACGGTGATAAGAATCACCAATACAACAGCAACAGCAATTACAACAATAATCGCAACAATTATCCCAACAATCGCAACATCAATCGCAACTACAACAAACGGCCCAACAACAACAACAAAAACAACAACAACAACAACAGCAACTACAACAATCATCCCAACAACAATAATAACCGCAACAACAACAACAATCAGAAGCAGCTATGCCAAAGGTGTGAAAAGAATCACTCGGGGTTCTGCACCAAATTTTGCAACAAGTGTAAAAGAAATGGTCATAGCGCGGCGAAGTGTGAGGTCTACGGACCAGGGGTTAATAGAACGAAAGGAACAAATGGTGTCGGAACGAGTAATGGCGGAGCAAGTAGTGTCGGAGCAAGTTATGCCAATGTAGTTTGTTATAAATGTGGAAAACCGGGCCACATTATTAGAAATTGCCCGAACCAGGAGAACACGAATGGACAAGGCCGTGGAAGAGTTTTCAATATTAATGCGGCAAAGGCACAGGAAGACCCGGAGCTTGTTACGGGTACGTTTCTTATTGACAATAAATCTGCTTACGTTTTATTTGATTCGGGTGCGGATAGAAGCTATATGAGTAGAGATTTTTGTGCTAAATTAAGTTGTCCATTGACGCCTTTGGATAGTAAATTTTTACTCGAATTAGCAAATGGTAAATTAATTTCAGCAGATAATATATGTCGGAATCGAGAAATTAAACTGGTTAGCGAAACATTTAAGATTGATTTGATACCAGTAGAGTTAGGGAGTTTTGATGTAATAATCGGTATGGACTGGTTGAAAGAAGTGAAAGCGGAGATCGTTTGTTACAAAAATGCAATTCGCATTATACGAGAAAAAGGAAAACCCTTAATGGTGTACGGAGAAAAGGGCAACACGAAGCTACATCTTATTAGTAATTTGAAAGCACAAAAACTAATAAGAAAAGGTTGCTATGCTGTTCTAGCACACGTCGAGAAAGTACAAACTGAAGAAAAGAGCATCAATGATGTTCCCGTCGCAAAAGAATTTTCTGATGTATTTCCGAAAGAATTACCGGGATTACCCCCACATCGATCCGTTGAATTTCAAATAGATCTTGTACCAGGAGCTGCACCAATAGCTCGTGCTCCTTACAGACTCGCACCCAGCGAGATGAAAGAGCTACAAAGCCAATTACAAGAACTTTTAGAGCGTGGTTTCATTCGACCAAGCACATCACCGTGGGGAGCTCCTGTTTTGTTTGTCAAGAAGAAAGATGGTACATTCAGGTTGTGTATCGACTAACGAGAGTTGAACAAACTTACCATCAAGAACCGCTACCCACTACCGAGAATCGATGACTTTTTTGATCAACTACAAGGCTTGTCTGTTTATTCAAAGATTGACTTACGTTCCGGGTATCATCAAATGCGGGTGAAAGAAGATGATATTCCAAAGACTGCTTTCAGAACACGTTACGGTCATTACGAGTTTATGGTCATGCCGTTTGGTTTAACTAATGCACCAGCTGTGTTCATGGACCTTATGAACCGAGTGTGTGGACCATACCTTGACAAGTTTGTCATTGTTTTCATTGATGACATACTTATTTACTCAAAGAATGACCAAGAACACGGTGAACATTTGAGAAAGGTGTTAGAAGTATTGAGGAAGGAAGAATTGTACGCTAAGTTTTCAAAGTGTGCATTTTGGTTGGAAGAAGTTCAATTCCTCGGTCACATAGTGAACAAAGAAGGTATTAAGGTGGATTCGGCAAAGATAGAAACTGTTGAAAAGTGGGAAACCCCGAAAACTCCGAAACACATACGCCAGTTTTTAGGACTAGCTGGTTACTACAGAAGGTTCATCCAAGACTTTTCCAGAATAGCAAAACCCTTGACTGCATTAACGCATAAAGGGAAGAAATTTGAATGGAATGATGAACAAGAGAAAGCGTTTCAGTTATTGAAGAAAAAGCTAACTACGGCACCTATATTGTCATTGCCTGAAGGGAATGATGATTTTGTGATTTATTGTGATGCATCAAAGCAAGGTCTCGGTTGTGTATTAATACAACGAACGAAGGTGATTGCTTATGCGTCTAGACAATTGAAGATTCACGAACAAAATTATACGACGCATGATTTGGAATTAGGCGCGGTTGTTTTTGCATTAAAGACTTGGAGGCACTACTTATATGGGGTCAAAAGTATTATATATACCGACCACAAAAGTCTTCAACACATATTTAATCAGAAACAACTGAATATGAGGCAGCGTAGGTGGATTGAATTATTGAATGATTACGACTTTGAGATTCGTTACCACCCGGGGAAGGCAAATGTGGTAGCCGATGCCTTGAGCAGGAAGGACAGAGAACCCATTCGAGTAAAATCTATGAATATAATGATTCATAATAACCTTACTACTCAAATAAAGGAGGCGCAACAAGGAGTTTTAAAAGAGGGAAATTTAAAGGATGAAATACCCAAAGGATCGGAGAAGCATCTTAATATTCGGGAAGACGGAACCCGGTATAGGGCTGAAAGGATTTGGGTACCAAAATTTGGAGATATGAGAGAAATGGTACTTAGAGAAGCTCATAAAACCAGATACTCAATACATCCTGGAACGGGGAAGATGTACAAGGATCTCAAGAAACATTTTTGGTGGCCGGGTATGAAAGCCGATGTTGCTAAATACGTAGGAGAATGTTTGACGTGTTCTAAGGTCAAAGCTGAGCATCAGAAACCATCAGGTCTACTTCAACAACCCGAAATCCCGGAATGGAAATGGGAAAACATTACCATGGATTTCATCACTAAATTGCCAAGGACTGCAAGTGGTTTTGATACTATTTGGGTAATAGTTGATCGTCTCACCAAATCAGCACATTTCCTGCCAATAAGAGAAGATGACAAGATGGAGAAGTTAGCACGACTGTATTTGAAGGAAGTTGTCTCCAGACATGGAATACCAATCTCTATTATCTCTGATAGGGATGACAGATTTATTTCAAGATTCTGGCAGACATTACAGCAAGCATTAGGAAATCGTCTAGACATGAGTACTGCCTATCATCCACAAACTGATGTGCAGAGTGAAAGGACGATACAAACGCTTGAAGACATGCTACGAGCATGTGTTATTGATTTCGGAAACAGTTGGGATCGACATCTACCGTTAGCAGAATTTTCCTACAACAACAGCTACCATTCAAGCATTGAGATGGCGCCGTTTGAAGCACTTTATGGTAGAAAGTGCAGGTCTCCGATTTGTTGGAGTGAAGTGGGGGATAGACAGATTACGGGTCCGTAGATTATACAAGAAACTACCGAGAAGATCATCCAAATTCAACAACGGTTGAAAACCGCCCAAAGTCGACAAAAGAGCTACGCTGACATTAAAAGAAAAGATATAGAATTTGAAATTGGAGAGATGGTCATGCTTAAAGTTGCACCTTGGAAAGGCGTTGTTCGATTTGGTAAACGAGGGAAATTAAATCCAAGGTATATTGGACCATTCAAGATTATTGATCGTGTCGGACCAGTAGCTTACAGACTTGAGTTACCTCAATAACTCGCGGCTGTACATAACACTTTCCACGTCTCGAATTTGAAGAAATGTTTTGCTAAAGAAGATCTCACTATTCCGTTAGATGAAATCCAAATCAACGAAAAACTTCAATTCATCGAAGAACCCGTCGAAATAATGGATCGTGAGGTTAAAAGACTTAAGCAAAACAAGATACCAATTGTTAAGGTTCGATGGAATGCTCGTAGAGGACCCGAGTTCACCTGGGAGCGTGAAGATCAGATGAAGAAGAAATACCCGCATCTATTTCCAGAAGATTCGTCAACACCTTCAACAGCTTAAAAATTTCGGGACGAAATTTATTTAACGGGTAGGTACTGTAGTGACCCGAACTTTTCCATGTTTATATATATTAACTGAGATTGATATTTACATGATTAAATGTTTCCAACATGTTAAGCAATCAAACTTGTTAAGACTTGATTAATTGAAATATGTTTCATATAGACAATTGACCACCCAAGTTGACCGGTGATTCACGAACGTTAAAACTTGTAAAAACTATACGATGACATATATATGGTTATATATATAGTTAAAATGTTTTTATTATAAGTATGTATCTCATTAGGTATTTTAACAATGAGTTATATACATAAAAATGAGACTATTAATTTAAGAAACTCGAAAACGATATATATAACGATTATCGTTATAACAACGTCTTACTAGGTACATATGAATCATATTAAGATATTGATACACTTGGTTAATTATGTTAAATGATAAGTAAATATATTATTAAGTGTATTAACAATGAAATACATATGTAAAAATAAGACTACTAACTTAATGATTTCGAAACGAGACATATATGTAACGATTATCGTTGTAACGACATTTAACTGTATATACATCATACTGAGATATATTATATATCATAATATCATGATAATATAACAATTTAATATCTCATTTGTTATAATAAACAATGGGTTAACAACATTCAACAAGATCGTTAACCTAAAGGTTTCAAAACAATATTTACATGTAACGACTAACGATGACTTAACGACTCAGTTAAAATGTATATACATGTAGTGTTTTAATATGTATTCATACACTTTTGAAAGACTTCAAGACACTTATCAAAATACTTCTACTTAACAAAAATGCTTACAATTACATCCTCGTTCAGTTTCATCAACAATTCTACTCGTATACACCCGTATTCGTACTCGTACAATACACAGCTTTTAGATGTATGTACTATTGGTATATACACTCCAATGATCAGCTCTTAGCAGCCCATGTGAGTCACCTAACACATGTGGGAACCATCATTTGGCAACTAGCATGAAATATCTCATAAAATTACAAAAATATGAGTAATCATTCATGACTTATTTACATGAAAACAAAATTACATATCCTTTATATCTAATCCATACACCAACGACCAAAAACACCTACAAACACTTTCATTCTTCAATTTTCTTCATCTAATTGATCTCTCTTAAATTCTATCTTCAAGTTCTAAGTGTTCTTCATAAATTCCAAAAGTTCTAGTTTCATAAAATCAAGAATAATTTCAAGTTTGCTAGCTCACTTCCAATCTTGTAAGGTGATCATCCAACCTCAAGAAATCTTTGTTTCTTACAGTAGGTTATCACTCTAATACAAGGTAATAATCATATTCAAACTTTGGTTCAATTTCTATAACTATAACAATCTTATTTCAAGTGATGATCTTACTTGAACTTGTTTTCGTGTCATGATTCTGCTTCAAGAACTTCGAGCCATCCAAGGATCCATTGAAGCTAGATCCACTTTTCTCTTTTCCAGTAGGTTTATCCAAGGAACTTAAGGTAGTAATGATGTTCATAACATCATTCGATTCATACATATAAAACTATCTTATTCGAAGGTTTAAACTTGTAATCACTAGAACATAGTTTAGTTAATTCTAAACTTGTTCGCAAATAAAAGTTAATCCTTCTAACTTGACTTTTAAAATCAACTAAACACATGTTCTATATCTATATGATATGCTAACTTAATGATTTAAAACCTGGAAACACGAAAAACACCGTAAAACCGGATTTACGCCGTCGTAGTAACACCGCGGGCTGTTTTGGGTTAGTTAATTAAAAACTATGATAAACTTTGATTTAAAAGTTGTTATTCTGGGAAAATGATTTTTATTATGAACATGAAACTATATACAAAAATTATGGTTAAACTTAAAGTGGAAGTATGTTTTCTAAAATGGTCATCTAGACGTCGTTCTTTCGACTGAAATGACTAACTTTACAAAAACGATTTGTAACTTATTTTTCCGACTATAAACCTATACTTTTATGTTTAGATTCATAAAATAGAGTTCAATATGAAACCATAGCAATTTGATTCACTCAAAACGGATTTAAAATGAAGAAGTTATGGGTAAAACAAGATTGGATAATTTTTCTCATTTTAGCTACGTGAAAATTGGTAACAAATCTATTCCAACCATAACTTAATCAACTTGTATTGTATATTATGTAATCTTGAGATACCATAGACACGTATACAATGTTTCGACCTATCATGTCGACACATCTATATATATTTCGGAACAACCATAGACACTCTATATGTGAATGTTGGAGTTAGCTATACAGGGTTGAGGTTGATTCCAAAATATATATAGTTTGAGTTGTGATCAATACTGAGATACGTATACACTGGGTCGTGGATTGATTCAAGATAATATTTATCGATTTATTTCTGTACATCTAACTGTGGACAACTAGTTGTAGGTTACTAACGAGGACAGCTGACTTAATAAACTTAAAACATCAAAATATATTAAAAGTGTTGTAAATATATTTTGAACATACTTTGATATATATGTATATATTGTTATAGGTTCGTGAATCAACCAGTGGCCAAGTCTTACTTCCCGACGAAGTAAAAATCTGTGAAAGTGAGTTATAGTCCCACTTTTAAAATCTAATATTTTTGGGATGAGAATACATGCAGGTTTTATAAATGATTTACAAAATAGACACAAGTACGTGAAACTACATTCTATGGTTGAATTATCGAAATCGAATATGCCCCTTTTTATTAAGTCTGGTAATCTAAGAATTAGGGAACAGACACCCTAATTGACGCGAATCCTAAAGATAGATCTATTGGGCCTAACAAACCCCATCCAAAGTACCGGATGCTTTAGTACTTCGAAATTTATATCATATCCGAAGGGTGTCCCGGAATGATGGGGATATTCTTATATATGCATCTTGTTAATGTCGGTTACCAGGTGTTCACCATATGAATGATTTTTATCTCTATGTATGGGATGTGTATTGAAATATGAAATCTTGTGGTCTATTGTTACGATTTGATATATATAGGTTAAACCTATAACTCACCAACATTTTTGTTGACGTTTAAAGCATGTTTATTCTCAGGTGAATATTAAGAGCTTCCGCTGTTGCATACTAAAATAAGGACAAGATTTGGAGTCCATGATTGTATGATATTGTGTAAAAACTGCATTCAAGAAACTGATTTCGATGTAACATATTTGTATTGTAAACCATTATGTAATGGTCGTGTGTAAACAGGATATTTTAGATTATCATTATTTGATAATCTACGTAAAGCTTTTTAAACCTTTATTTATGAAATAAAGGTTATGGTTTGTTTTAAAAATGAATGCAGTCTTTGAAAAACGTCTCATATAGAGGTCAAAACCTCGCAACGAAATCAATTAATATGGAACGTTTTTAATCAATAAGAACGGGACATTTCAGAACTGCTACTATTATTATTCACTACATCAAATTCTATTTGATCGATCAAAACCGCAACCTTCTACTAAAAACCCATTTGATCGTGAACTTACCTTTTGCTGCTACAACAATTTTTTTTTTTTTCGGGTTCGAACGATACAACCACCATGGCACACCATCAACCCACTTTAGTTCCTATTTTTTTTAGTTCACACAAATACCACCATCTTAAACCGAGAACCACCATCACCACCGTATGAGTGCGAGACTCCACCACCCTTCTCTAACACCCTAAAACCACCAAGGTTCCATCATCACTACCAATCATCAACCGCAGGCCACCTTGTTGCCACCACTGCACCCTCCTTGCGTTTCCTTTTTGTAATCACCACAACACCACAATTATCCTTACTACTGTTTCATGTCAAACATTCATCACCATCTTTTATTATATCATCATTTTTTTTCTTTCCCTGCTAATCGATACCAGCCGTTTCTATTTCAAGGCTAATGCTACACATTTTTTTTTTATTTCTGTTTAAAATCCGAGAACCACTACAGCAACCTAACACCTATTTAACTATGATGACAAAAGTGTTGCATATTTTTTTTCTCTTTTGACCAACTTGATAACCTTTTTGTGATTAAATGTTAATTTTTGTTTGGTGGAGCCAAAGCAAATGGATGTGGCTGAAATGTTACTAAGTGCTCCATAATTATTCAGTTACTTTTCACATTTAAAAAAAAAATCGAGTACAAAAGTGGTTGCTGGCCACCTCCTTTTCTTGTTCTCTTCCTATTTACGAATCTAGCTTGAGATGTTTAAAAGGGTTTATCAAATGACTTTGGTGACTTTGGACTATGATTTAATTTTCCTGTGGGCCGAGACTTTACTCTTAGATTGGGTCGTATTTGAAGTTGGGCCAAGAAGATTGAGCTTATGTAGGATGATATTGAAAAACAGGTTACATATAATGTGGGTGTAAATAAATCCGAAAAAATGACATAGCGAAATGGTTGTGTGTGTTGATGTTTAACGGGAGGTTGCGGGTTCGAGCCCGGGCAAGGGCACTTATTTTTAAGACCTATTCTTTAAGGTAGTTTTCAATTATTATTATTATTGATTAAGTTAATTGTTACTAGTACTAAATTAATACAATTAATATTATTACCATTAGTTATTATTATCATTATAAACATCATTATTTCAAAAACTATCATTATTAGCATTATTATTATTATGAAAAGTATCATTTTAGTAAAAGTATTATTTTTATTAAAAAGTAACATTTTTATTAGTATCATTACTATTATTATTATTATTATTATTATTATTATTATTATTATTATTATTATTATTATTATTATTATTATTATTATTATTATTATTATTATTATCCTTAACTTAGTATTGCTACAATTATTAATTTTTGCGAACATAAATATTTATATAAAAATATATTTATGTATACTAACATTACATAATATTATGTTTTAACTAATATACTATTATTTATATTGATATAATGTTAATTAAATCATATATCAAATAAGCATTATGATATATTATAAGTATTCATAAAATTATATATGAATATTAATCTTAATACATAACTAAATATATATAAAGTTGTTCGATTACCATTACATGTGATGACCCGGAAATTTCCGACTAAATTTAAACTTAATCTTTATATATTTTCGACACGATAAGCAAAGTCTGTATAGTTGTATCTCAAATTTTTTTTAACTGTTTCATTTACTCATTTGACCTTCGACCATACTCGATGATTCACGAACAATTGTTTACAGTTAGATATGTGTAAGTATATATAGATATATGATTACTATAACTTGAAAACCATAACATATAACCTATAGTTAGAAATTATTGATGCACGATAATTTTGGATATAAAATAAAAATTTGTAATTAAAATGTAATTATATATATAGACTTTTGAAATATATAAACTTTGATTACTTTATTTGGAAATATACGTTTTAAATTTTTTTCTTATTTAATAACGAATGCTTATATATACAAATGTGGGTTAATATATATAAAATACATATAAATTTTTATACATGATTATTATACGTACATTGTAATACATATATATATATATATATATATATATATATATATATATATATATATATATATATATATATATATATATATATATATATATATATATATATATATATAAGTCATAAATTAGCTTATAAAAATTACATGTAGGAATTTAGAACATTTCATTCTATATGAGGATGTATAGGTTAAAAATAATTTATTATATTAATATTATCACTATTATTACTAATATGAATATTATTATAATTAATATTATCATTAATAATGTTATTATTACTATTCTTATTATTATTTTTATGTTAATTAATGTATTATTTTATCTTATTACGTATTAATATCAGTTATTAATTTTATGACTTCACTAACTAAGAACTAAGTAATAATATTTAAAAACATTGTATTATTAATATTAACCTATCATTATATTTAATATATTTAATAATTATTATTGTTATTGTTATTGTTATTTTATAAACTATAATACAGATAGATAGATAGATATATATAGGAGCAGATATACACACATCCATCAGACTCACCTTTTATTTTGTTTTCTTTCTCTTTCTGTTTTTATTTTTTTTCTCCCTTACCCGTGAAGTTCTGTCGATTATCAACCACCCCACAAACAATTTTGATCAGGTATTAACTTTGTATCAATCATTCAACTACTTGTACCAATTCACTACTTAATACCAGACAGCAGTGATGAAGCAGATAAAAAAAAATATAAACATGACATTCTCTGTTATTGGGTCATTCCATCAAAACTCGATTTAAAATGAATTTACAAAATGTATAAATGGAGTAGTGTTAGAAATCTCTCATCTAATCTTCCTGCAAAGTTTGAATTTTCAATTTTACATATTGAATTCGAATTCGTGAGTCAAACTTTTGGTTTTAAAAAGTCAATGAATTTGTTCATCAAAAATTCGAGCTAATTACGATGTCTTTGAATCAATTGACAAATTTTCAAGTTTCTATGAATGATTTTAAACCTATTTCATGTAATAATTTTTATCTGAAACGACCTTCAATCCAAAAATCATTTTTTTTTCCTATACCGTCGCTACAGCTATTGCTGTGTTTGTTAAATTTTTTTTTTCTTTCTTTCAATTCACTTTAGAATCAAAATGGGTTGGATATATTACGTATGAAAATCCTATAAATCAAATCTCTTTTGATTACTGTTGTGATTATTGTTTGTTACGAACTTGTAATTTAAAGAAGGAGGAGAAGAGGATGAGAGAAACAGATAGAATAGTTAAATAAATTGAAACCCAATTAATTTCAGAAAGATAGAACTGGAAGAACGGTTTAGAGTGTTAGCGGGTTAGCAAGGTGACCTGGGTTCGAGTCCCATCTGCAGCCTTTTTACTCAAGGATTTAAAGGGTATATCTTATTATTTCTTTTACTTCTATTATTATTATTATTGTTATTATTATTATTATTATTATTATTATTATTATTATTATTATTATTATTATCATTATCTTTAATATTATCATTATTATTATTATTATTGTTAGAAATAGCTATTATGATTTATATTATAGTCATTATTATTATTATCATTATTATTAATGTCAATATTAGTTGGTATTTATTATTAAAATAAAAAAAAATTACAGGTTTGATTATTATTATCATTATAATTAGTATTAATATAAATATTATTATTATTATTATATTAATATTATTAATATAAATACTAATATCATTAATATAATATTAATATTGATATAAGTATTATTATAGTTAGAATTATTACTGTTAGTGTTTTTAAGGGAATAATACAAATTATTATTAATACAAGTATTAGTAACATTTTAAACCTATCATTATTATTAATAAAAGTATTATTATTAAGATTACCATTAGTAATTAAATTGTTATTAAGTATTAAATATTAAGTATTACCACTATTATTAAAATATATATTTTATTAAAAACCAACGTTAATATTATCATTAATAGAATTATTAATACTATTATCACTAATATCAATATCACTATCATCATTATTGTTATTCTATCAACTCAAATATTACTTTGTATTATTATTAAAATACTGTTTTAACAAATAAATGATATTTATATACAAATATATTTAATACATAAAACATAACAAAAGTTAATATTTTTATGTACAAAATAAATATGTGAAGCATATATATAAATAATATTAATATAAAACGGATATAACTAATAAATTTATATATATTTATTCGATTACAAATATGTATATTAATAAATATACAAATGATATAGGTTCGTGAATCTGAGGCCAACCCTGCATTGTTCAAATGTCGTCATATGTATTTTTACTACAAAATACAGTACTGTGAGTTTCATTTGCTCCCTTTTACTCTTTACATTTTTGGGACTGAGAATACATGCGCTGTTTTTATAACTGTTTTACGAAATAGACACAAGTAATCGAAATTACATTATATGGTTGAATGATCGAAATCGAATATGCCCCTTATACAGTCTGGTAATCTAAGAATTAGGGAACAGACACCCTAATTGACGCGAACTCTAAAGATAGATCTATCGGGCCCAACAAGCCCCATCCAAAGTACCGGATACTTTAGTACTTCGAAATTTATATCATGTCCGAAGGAGGATCCCAGAATGATGGGGATATTCTTATATGCATATTGTTAATGTCGGTTACCAGGTGTTCAATCCATATGAATGATATTTTTTTGTCTCTATGCATGGGACGTATGTTTATGAGAAATGGAAATATGAAATCTTGTAGTCTATCAAAATGATGAATTTTATTATTTTATGATAAACTTATGAACTCACCAACCTTTTGGTTGACACTTGAAAGCATGTTTATTCTCAGGTATGAAAGAAACATTCCGCTGTGCATTTGCTCATCTTAAAGACAGTATTTGGAGTCGATCATCGCAATGGAACCAGTTGTTGGTGACCTCGTCCAGATGGATTAGGACGGGTCCTTTCAGTTGGTATCAGAGCGGTGGTCTTAGTGAACCGGGTCTGAATTAGTGTGTCTAACTGATAAGTCGTTAGGATGCATTAGTGAGTCTGGACTTTGACCGTGTCTGCATGTCAAAAGTTTTGCTTATCATTTCGTGTCGAAAATTTCCTGCTTATCATTCTTAGAGAATCACTTGCTTATCATCCTTAGTCTAGACACATCTTATTGCATTAATTGCATGATTAGTGTATAGACAAAAATTTATATCTTAGCATATCTGCTAATTCATATCTTAGCGTACCTATTGTTGTTACCGATGCCTGACAGTTTTCGTAGATTCCTCCGTAACTTATGGGATTTTAGTATTATATATGCATACGTAAATTATGTACTGCAGGGTACTAATCTATATCCTATAATTTATTTCTTATCGAAACTCCTTCATCTGATCGTACGAGATGAATCCCTCAACCAGTTTGAATTCCTCAGATTTCGACAGCTATTCTGATATGGATTTTCACCTAAACTCTGAAAGCAGCATCACCAGAATGAATCAACCAATCATCCATCCCCAATTCATCTGATGAGTTCGTAGGCAACTTAATCAATGGAGACGAGAAGAAGACGATACTTTCCACCAACCGAATGCACCTCTTGACAATGAACTTGAAGCGTTTACTGGCGAACCTGTTCGAGACACCATTTTCAGTCTCATTTCCAGGGTAACTCGACAAGATTATATTCTATCCACAATTCTGAACCTTATTCATCCGCTCGTTCCGACCGACAATCATCCTGGAGTAATAAGTCAATGAACTTCGCGATCAAAAAAAAAATCAATTTGGAGAATATGGTGCAAAAAGTACCAGCTTCAGCAACATTATCGGCACCAATAGTACCATCAGTAACAGCACCAGTACCATCAACAATCCATGCCTCAACATCTCATTCTGTACCTCGAGTATAATCATCATTCTCCGTATCGTTCTACATCAATTATCATTGTTCTTCATGGCGATTATGTAATCTCTAATGTTTTAGAGATTATGTACTCTAGTTCTATCCGTAAATCAAATGAGTTTAATATCATATTAACTCATTAAATCTACGATTACATCTGAAGAAAATATATGTGTATATATGTTTTCATAAAGATTGTAATTAAAAATTCCTTTGCACAAACTGTTAATGGTAAAAGTATTTTAACGGGTAGGTAATACCTGAGGAATATTTAGATTTCACATTAATAAGTTACACTATACATTCTTTCAATCTGATTCAACAGTCATTTGCTATCCTACTTACATCCACCGATATATGAATCCGTTCACCATAGAATAACCATTTTTTTTATTTCATATTTGGATTTTGACTTATCATAATCCAACAAGTGGCATAATGAAGAAAACATTGGACAAAATAAAAGTTGTTAGAAACAAACGAATTAACTAATAGAAATTTTGGTAAGAATCCATGCTAACTATTCCTAGCTAACTGATTACATTTTATTTATCACAATTTATTTATCGCAATTTAATTATCGCAATTTAATTTATCGTCATTTAATTTCTGTTATTTATTTTACGCACTT
This sequence comes from Rutidosis leptorrhynchoides, assembly GCF_046630445.1. NCBI lineage: Eukaryota > Viridiplantae > Streptophyta > Magnoliopsida > Asterales > Asteraceae > Rutidosis > Rutidosis leptorrhynchoides. Next base: position 168,827,577 of record NC_092342.1, on the reverse strand, counting down.
CAAATATCGGGACACGTATACAAGGTTTGACATATCATATCGACGCATCTATATATATTATTTGGAATCACCATAGACACTCTATATGCAGTAATGATCGAGTTCTCTATACAGGGTTGAGGTTGATTCTATAATAATATATATTTACTGTGAGTTGTGATCGAGTCTGAGACATGTATACGGGTCACGATACGTAATAATTAATTCGAATATTATAAACTATATGTGAATTATTGAGTTAGTAACTGTGGACTGCAAACTGTGGACTACCAAGATTGGACAATTAAAAATGAATTAAAATATTGATTATAACATATGAAACTGAACAATTCTTCAAGGTTGCCTCTTGATTTCATTTTTAAACCTCATTTGTATCTTGACGATTACAATCTGCGTTCAAACCTTTCATGATTCTTGAAAGTACCTCAACCGTGAGGATGAACCAACCACAACTTCATCTACGAAAAGAAGGATTTATGCACATAGATATGCCCCTGGAAAACACTTGGAACCTGAGTAAACATTTAACACATATCTGTGCTAAATCCTTGGCGTTATTATTACCGAAAGTAACTTTACAATCTCTCTTCAAATTAGCCAATTTTGTCACAGCTCCAACAAGTCAACTTCAATTTTTCGTTCGAAACAACCTTGTTATAACCCTGATATAAAAGTTGCTTTTCGTCATCAATACCGGAAAACCGTTTATATCTCACCACATTAGCAGCAAATTTACCAGCAACATCATTGATCTTTGACTTTATGAAAAGTTATTATATTCATTGAAATCCTATCATCTACTCATCTACATCTGATAACGAGAATTGCCGTACTAAATACCGAGAATTAGCAATCAGTACTTTGAAAACGCACAGCATATCTACATCAACAGTTATATGTATAACTGTTATCTTCTAGAATTATGGTCTTTTATTCTGAAATTCAGAACAGCACTCAGTCACAAATCAATACTCTGAATGTTGAAAAAGTTGAATGAAGCAGCAGAAACTGTAGATAACCGTAAACGACCATAATCATCGAAAGTTTGATGATAAAGGTTGGTATGTTGGAAAAGCTCGGAAAAGTTGGAACTGGAAAACGGATTGAGCTAACCATAAAGGAAACCAAGGAGAAATACAAGTAACATACCCTAAATTCATAGAACCCAGATAAATCTAGATCCGTTGAAATTTTTTGCTCCGAAGTCATGTTAAAATCTTGCGGAAAATCTTTCTCCATCAACCATCGAACTTAGAAATTCCAAAATATCATCATCAATATCTTCGATATTTCTGAGGATATTTTCATAAATATTCTAGTCCGAAATTATATACCTCCTCGTGCTTCCTGTGTATCATTATATTGAAAACATTCAATAGAAAATTTAGTACCGAAAAGCAGATTATGCAAAACTATGAAGGAAGCCGTGGACAAATCACAAAGAATAAGTTTGACTTCAAAGAATCCAAATAATTCAATACCTGCTGAAGTCTTTAGCGAATATCTTGCTCCTTACTCTAAACTCTTGCGGAAAATACTCTTCATCATCCTCTGATCTTAGAAATTCCAAGATATCATCGTATCTTTCATTATAAATATCCTCCATATTTCTGAAGATATTTTCATAACTATTCTTATCTAAATCATTAATCTATTAGTGCTATCAGTGTTACATCATATAGAAACTGTTAGTTTCTATATTCTGCAAACTTTCGAGCTTAAAATATGAATGTTATTGAAGTAATGTTGGGAACTAATGCATGAGTTAGTATAATATAATGACACTTGATCAACGTGATTATATTACAGTAAGTCATGTTGAGTATCTATCAGGACAAGATGATTCACAGATCATAACGTCATCATGTGCCATGTTACGTAACTCTTTCATTCTGCTTAACTTCTGAACATATCAAGAAAGTATATTCTTGATAGTTCTATTCTTAGTGATTCTGGTAAGTTGACAAATCAAGATCGTGCCATTATAATTTTTCTTCCTGGAACATTAATCATGTTCATTCTGAAATTCATATCTACGAATTCTGGACCATATCTCGCTTGACTTAAAGTCGGGAAGAGAAAATAAAAGCATGAAGCTTCAAAAATATCAATGGGAGTATCAATCACAGTAAATTGGAGAGAGTATTAACTGTGAGTGTTAATGATTACAGAAAGACAGAAGCAGAGTCATCGAAATATAAGGGAAGATATAAAACCCAACAACAACCCAGAAGTTACAAACCGTGGATATTAATACGAATAGCAATATAAAGACACGGTATAATTAAGAATAGTATCACCCCAAGGTAATGGTAGAAGTAAACAGATTTTCTGGTGGAAGATTGAAAAAGAAGGATGACAGAAATGGTAATTAGGAAAGTATCAAGGATTAGAATGGGATTAAGCATTTTCACAATCTTTTGGATGTATGAACTAAGAAAGAAAGTATAGGAATGGTGAAAATAATGGAACGAAAGAGTTTAATTTATAATGGAAATATCAGACAGAGAAATCGAGGCAGATCACCGTATTTAATTAAAGAGATATTAATTTCCTTATTCGCCGAAGAATCAAATCTTTTAGATTTCAAAGATTTTCTTTTAAATCTCTTGCATTTCGGAATTCAACCCTGGCTACGTCAAAAGCTAAGGCGAATCTCTATTCAAATATTTTACGATAGCTTCTCTCATACGCTCCGAGTAATTTAATTATTCTATTCAAATACTTAGCGATGATAAAACTTTATTTATCAACTCATATTTGTCATGAAAACATTTTTATTGTTAGCCATGACGACCTCACTCAAATTTCGGGACGAAATTTCTTTAACGGGTAGGTACTGTGACGACCCGGAAATTTCTGACTAAATTTAAACTTAATCTTTATATATTTCCGACAGGATAAGCAAAGTCTGTATAGTTGTATCTCAAAATTTTTTTAAACTGTTTCATTTACTCATTTGACCTTCGACCATACTCGATGATTCACGAACAATTGTTTACAGTTAGATATGTGTAAGTATATATAGATATATGATTACTATAACTTGAAAACCATAACATATAACCTATAGTTAGAAATTATTGATGCACGATAATTTTGGATATAAAATAAAAATTTGTAATTAAAATGTAATTATATATATAGACTTTTGAAATATATAAACTTTGATTACTTTATTTGGAAATATACGTTTTAAATTTTTTTCTTATTTAATAACGAATGCTTATATATACAAATGTGGGTTAATATATATAAAATACATATAAATTTTTATACATGATTATTATACGTACATTGTAATATATATATATATATATATATATATATATATATATATATATATATATATATAAAGTCATAAATTAGCTTATAAAAATTACATGTAGGAATTTAGAACATTTCATTCTATATGAGGATGTATAGGTTAAAAATAATTTATTATATTAATATTATTACTATCATTACTAATATGAATATTATTATAATTAATATTATCATTAATAATGTTATTATTACTATTCTTATTATTATTTTTATGTTAATTAATGTATTATTTTATCTTATTACGTATTAATATCAGTTATTAATTTTATGACTTCATTAATTAAGAACTAAGTAATAATATTTAAAAACATTGTATTATAAATATTAACCTATCATTATATTTAATATATTTAATAATTATTATTGTTATTTTTATTGTTATTTTATAAACTATAATACAGATAGATAGATAGATATATATAGGAGCAGATATACACACATCCATCAGACTCACCTTTTATTTTGTTTTCTTTTTCTTTCTGTTTTTATTTTTTTTCTCCCTTACCCGTGAAGTTCTGTCGATTATCAACCACCCCACAAACAATTTTGATCAGGTATTAACTTTGTATCAATCATTCAACTACTTGTACCAATTCACTACTTAATACCAGACAGCAGTGATGAAGCAGATAAAAAAAAAATATAAACACGACATTCTCTGTTATTGGGTCATTCCATCAAAACTCGATTTAAAACGAATTTACAAAATGTATAAATGGAGTAGTGTTAGAAATCTCTCATCTAATCTTCCTGCAAAGTTTGAATTTTCAATTTTACATATTGAATTCGAATTCGTGAGTCAAACTTTTGGTTTTAAAAAGTCAATGAATTTGTTCATCAAAAATTCGAGCTAGTTACGATGTCTTTGAATCAATTGACAAATTTACAAGTTTCTATGAATGATTTTAAACCTATTTCATGTAATAATTTTTATCTGAAACGACCTTCAATCCAAAAATCATTTTTTTTTCTATACCGTCGCTACAGCTATTGCTGTGTTTGTTTAATTTTTTTTTCTTTCTTTCAATTCACTTTAGAATCAAAATGGGTTGGATATATTACGTATGAAAATCCTATAAATCAAATCCCTTTTGATTACTGTTGTGATTATTGTTTGTTACGAACTTGTAATTTAAAGAAGGAGGAGAAGAGGATGAGAGAAACAGATAGAATAGTTAAATAAATTGAAACCCAATTAATTTCAGAAAGATAGAACTGGAAGAACGGTTTAGAGTGTTAGCGGGTTAGCAAGGTGACCTGGGTTCGAGTCCCATCTGCAGCCTTTCTTTTTACTCAAGGATTTAAAGGGTATATCTTATTATTTCTTTTACTTCTATTATTATTATTATTGTTATTATTATTATTATTATTATTATTATTATTATTATTATTATTATTATTATTATTATTATTATTATTATTATTATTATTATTATTATTATCATTATCATTAATATTATCATTATTATTATTATTATTGTTAGAAATTGCTATTATGATTTATATTATAGTCATTATTATTATTATCATTATTATTAATGTCAATATTAGTTGGTATTTATTATTAAAATTAAAAAAAATTACAGGTTTGATTATTATTATCATTATAATTAATATTAATATAAATATTATTATTATTATTATTATGTTAATATTATTAATATAAATACTAATATCATTAATATAATATTAATATTGATATAAGTATTATTATAGTTAGAATTATTACTGTTAGTGTTTTTAAGGAAATAATACAAATTATTATTAATACAAGTATTAGTAACATTTTAAACCTATCATTATTATTAATAAAAGTATTATTATTAAGATTACCATTAGTAATTAAATTGTTATTAAGTATTAAATATTAAGTATTACCACTATTATTAAAATATATATTTTATTAAAAACCAACGTTAATATTATCATTAATAGAATTATTAATACTATTATCACTAATATCAATATCACTATCATCATTATTGTTATTCTATCAACTCAAATATTACTTTGTATTATTATTAAAATACTGTTTTAACAAATAAATGATATTTATATACAAATATATTTAATACATAAAACATAACAAAAGTTAATATTTTTATGTACAAAATAAATATGTGAAGCATATATATAAATAATATTAATATAAAACGGATATAACTAATAAATTTATATATATTTATTCGATTACAAATATGTATATTAATAAATATACAAATGATATAGGTTCGTGAATCTGAGGCCAACCCTGCATTGTTCAAATGTCGTCATATGTATTTTTACTACAAAATGCAGTACTGTGAGTTTCATTTGCTCCCTTTTACTCTTTACATTTTTGGGACTGAGAATACATGCGCTGTTTTTATAACTGTTTTACGAAATAGACACAAGTAATCGAAATTACATTATATGGTTGAATGATCGAAATCGAATATGCCCCTTATACAGTCTGGTAATCTAAGAATTAGGGAACAGACACCCTAATTGACGCGAACTCTAAAGATAGATCTATCGGACCCAACAAGCCCCATCCAAAGTACCGGATGCTTTAGTACTTCGAAATTTATATCATGTCCGAAGGAGGATCCCGGAATGATGGGGATATTCTTATATGCATATTGTTAATGTCGGTTACCAGGTGTTCAATCCATATGAATGATATTTTTTTGTCTCTATGCATGGGACGTATGTTTATGAGAAATGGAAATATGAAATCTTGTAGTCTATCAAAATGATGAATTTTATTATTTTATGATAAACTTATGAACTCACCAACCTTTTGGTTGACACTTGAAAGCATGTTTATTCTCAGGTGTGAAAGAAACATTCCGCTGTGCATTTGCTCATCTTAAAGACAGTATTTGGAGTCGATCATCGCAATGGAACCAGTTGTTGCTGACTTCGTCCAGATGGATTAGGACGGGTCCTTTCATTACATGGGTTAATATATATACAAATGATATAGGTTCGTGAATCCGAGGCCAACCCTGCATTGTTTAATATCGTCATATGTATTTTTACTATAAAATACAGTAGGGTGAGTTTCATTTGCTCCCTTTTTAATTGCTTTTGCAATTTATATTTTCGGGCTGAGAATACATGCGCTGCTTTTATAAATGTTTACGAAATAGACACAAGTACTTCAAAATATATTCTACGTTGAGTTGTACCACTGGCATATTTCCCTGTAGCTTGGTAACTACTATTTACATGGGTATTGTAAACGCGAATCCTGTTGATAGATCTATCGGGCCTGACAACCCCAACCGGACTGGACGACCAGTATTCAACGGTTGCACAGTACTTCGTTTCGGTGACTACACTTGGTACGGTGTAGTAAGATTTCATAAAAAAGGGAATATGCGACGTTGATTAAATGTTAAATATGGTTATCAAGTGCTCAACAACTTAGAATATTTTTATTAAATCGTTTGTGTATATGAAATCTTGTGGTCTATTAAGGTATAGAAATGATTGTTATGTTAACCTATGAACTCACCAACCTTTTGGTTGACACTTTAAAGCATGTTTATTCTCAGGTATGAAAGAAACCTTCCGCTGTGCATTTGCTCATTTTAAAGACATTATTTGGAGTCGATCATCGCAATGGAATCAGCTGTTGAAGACTAGGTCCAGATGGATTAGGACGGGTTGTTTCAGTTGGTATCAGAGCAGTGGTCTTAGCGAACCAGGTCTTGCATTAGTGTGTCTAACTAATAGTCGTTAGGATGCATTAGTGAGTCTGGACTTCGACCGTGTCTGCATGTCAAAAGTTTTTCTTATCATTTTTGTCGGAAATCATCTGCTTATCATCCTTAGGAAATTACCTGCTCATTATTCTTAGTCTAGACACGTTTTACTGCATTGACTGCATAAATAGTATATAGACAAAATTTATATCTTAACGTATCTGACAATTCATATCTTAGCGTATCTGTTACTGTAGACCTTGCCTGATATCTCTCGCAAATTTCTCCGTAATTTAAGGGATCCTGGTACTATATATATATCTATGCATATTATGCTTTGAGAATATATCCAACTATCAATTGCTGTCAGTAACTCTTCATATCAAAAATCTTTTATGTGATCGCGTAAGATGGCCTCTACAAATTGACCACGTTCCTCCGACTCCGAAGACAGCGTGACAGGAGCACACCAACCAATCAACTACTGTGATTACTGGATAAAATAGGGGTGAGTTCGCGACATACTCACCCTATGGAGAAGGGAAGAAGGTACTCCATATCATGAACCGAATCTACCACCTGAACCTTGGAGTACTCGGCCCGCTCACCGGCGAACCTGTTCGAAACACACCGTTTATACCATTTTTGCAAGAATTTTTCATCTTGAGGCTACCATTAACAGAACTAGAGAAGATATTCGACCTCTACCTCACACTGATAACCAACCAGGGTTAGTAGAAGAAGTTAAAGAACTCCGAGCTCGAGTGTTAACTTTAGAGGGCACGGTACACAATTTGCAAGCACCAGCAGTATCACCAACACCAGTAACATCACCAGCCTCAGCACCAACAACACTAGTACCACCAACAACAACATCCGCATCACCAGCTTCGACATCTCATTCTGTACCTCGAGTATAATCATCGTTCTACATGACGTTCTACATCATTTATCTTCGTTCGACATAGCGATTATGTAATCTCTAATGTTTTAGAGATTATATATTCTTGTTCTAACGGTAAATCAAATGAGTTTAATATCATATTGACTCATTAAATCCATGATTACATCTGAATAAAATATATAGGTATATATATTTTTTTTCATAAAGATTGTAATTAAAAATTCTTTTGTACAAACTGTTAATGGTGAAAATATTTTAACGGGTAGGTAATACCCAAGGAATATTTAGATCTCACATTAATAAGTTACACTGTACATTCTTCAAATCTAATTCAACAGTCATTTACTATCCTAATTACAACCACCGATATACGTATCCGTTCACCAAAGAATAACCATTTTCATCCAATTTCATATCTGGATTTTGATTTACCAGAATCCAACAAGTGGCATAATGAAGAAAACATTGGACAAAATAAAATTTGTTAGAAACAAACAAATTAACTATGAGAAATTTTGTTAAGAATCCACGCTAACTGTTCCTAGCTAACTGTTAATTCCGTATTACTTTTTATTTATCGCAATTTATTTATCGCATTTTATTTATCGCAATTTAATTATCGCAATTTTATTTATCGTCAATTAATTTCTGTTATTTACTTTACGCACTTTATTTATCGTCATTTAATTTCTGTTATTTATTTTACGCACTTTAAATACCGGGACACGTATACAAGGTTTTGACATATCATATCGATGCATCTATATATATTATTTGGAATAAACATAGACACTCTATATGCAGTAATGCGGGAGTTAGCTATACAGGGTTGAGGTTGATTCTACAATAATATATATAGTTTGAGTTGTGATCGAGTCTGAGACGTATACGGGTCATGATACGTATTAATTAATTCGAATATTATATATTAAACTATATATGAATTATTGAACTGTAACTGTGGACTAATAATATTGGACAAATAAAATGAATTAAAATATTGATTATAACATATGAAACTAAACAATTCTTCAAGTTTGCCACTTGATTTTCATCTTAAACCTCATTCGTATCTTGACGATTACAATTTGCGTTCAAACCTTTCATGATTCTTGAAAACACCTCGATCGAGAGGATGAACCAGCCGCACTTTATCTACGGAAGAAAAGATTGATGCATATAGTAATGCACCTGAAAAAAACCCTCGGAAACTGAGTAAACGTTTAACACGTAGCTGTGCTAATTCCTTTAGTGTTATTATTACCTAAAATAATTTGGTAATCCTTTTCAAAGTAGCAAATTATGTCACAGCTCCAGCAAGTCAACTTCGACTTTTCATTCGATACAATCTTATTATAACTTTGATATATATACGTACTCTTTATTGTTACCGGGGAACCTTTTATATTCCACCATATTACCATCAGCGTTTAATCAACACAATTCTCTTGAAAACACCTCAAAATGATAACCGACGATTCATATATGGCTGCATTAAATTCAGAGGAAACAGAAAAATTGTAGATGGTTTAAACGGCCAAAAGTTTGATGATAAAGAAGGGAATGTTAGGAACGCTCGATAGAAAATTTGGTACTGAAAAAAAAAACGGATTGAGCTAACCATGAAGGAGACCAAGGACAAATACAAAGACCATACCCTATATTCAAAGAATCCAGGTAATTCTAGATCCGGTGAAATCTTTAGAGAATATCCTGCTCCGAAGCCATGTTAAAATCTTGCGGAAAATTTTTCCTTATCAATTTTCGAACTTAGAAATTCCAAAAAAAATATCGTCATAAATATCTTCGATATTTCTGAAGATATTTTCATAAATATTCTTGTCCGAAAGTATCTACCGCTTCGTGTTTTCTGTATTCCATTATATTGGAAACTTCTGTAAAATCTGAGTTTAAATTATGAATGATTCTGGAGAAGTGTTAAGAATTGAAGCATGAGTTAGTATAATATAATGCGCTTGGCCAACGTGATTATATTACAGTAAGTCATGCTGAGTTTCTAATGAAACGTGATGATGGTTCACAGATCTTACCCTCATCATGTGCCATGTTACACGATTTTTTTTATTTCATTCTACTTAATCTCTAAGTATATCACGGAAATATTTCCTTGATAATTCTTCTGTAAATCCAACAGGTTGCTATTAAATCGTGCTATTATATTTATTTCTGATTAGAAGATTTCCTTAAATATCCTTGAATTTCGGAAATCAACCGTGACTACGTCAAAAGTTAAATCTCTATCTCAATCTTTTGTGACAGCTTCACTTATACGCTTCACATAAAAGAATCGTTTTATCTATATTAATCAATAATGATAAAACTCTATTTATCAACTCATATTCGTCATGAAAACATTTTTAGTGTTAATCATGACGACCTCGATCAAATTTCGGGATGAAATTTCTTTAACGGGTAGGTACTGTCACGACCCGGAAAATTTTGACTAATTTTAAACCAAACTCTCGATACGATATTGTATTTTGACACGATAAGCAAAGTCTGTAATGTTGAATCTCAAAAATTTTGAACTATTTTCATGTTATCATTTGACCCTTGACAATTCTCGACGACTCACGATATGATTACTTGTAAATATGTATGCATATATTTAAAATGAAATATTATATATCGTACTTGTTAGAATTAATTATGTAAACTAATAATAATATATAAAAGTTATTATATATATATATATAAATGAAATATATTAAATATATATATATGTGGTTTCGAATTTATTTAGTAAACGACAAGGACACTCAGTTATCATCTCATCGGTATTAAATGAGTTAAAAATGAACTTAAGTGATTTTAGAATAAACGATGATCCGAAAATAGGTTGTATCAATTTTAGCTTTATTAAAAACATATTAAGAATCTATTTTGTTAATTTTAAAAATATTAAATTTTTAGTTGACATCGAGCTCGAATGACAGGTCAATTTTTATGAACGATATTAAACAAGTTTAAGACTCGAACTTATGAGAAGTTGGAATTAAATATTGATCTATAATTAACTTATGTAAAGTTTAGAGTTATTAAAAAAATTTTTTTTACTTTGATGAGTTCAATTTTAGTACTCCGTACACATTATTTGGTACAGAAAATAAATAAATACTGAACCTTTTTAATCAGGTTTCAAACAGTTAATGAGTGAAATAATTAAAAATATTTAATATAAAAATTTGGGATTTTTAGGAACACCTTTATATTTTAACTGTTTAGCAACGAGCACGATATAGCACTGTGGGAGAAAAGCGTCGGTAGAATGAATCCAAATACCCCGCTGCATACTGTTTTCATGTGAATTATGATTACTGTGCATGTTTTGTTTTCTTTCCTTTTCCCCACCCCACTTTCTTGAAATATATAGTAGTAATACATACATTAGATAACAAGAAACACGCACGCACACAAACTCAGATTTATTTTCATAATTTCTACTTCTATTTTAGTATCAAACCATCATCCTTTATGTTCGAGACCACCACTGTCTCCATCATCATCACATTTATTTCGGTTTGCTAATGTTGCTACTTATGTTTCTTTATTTGTTCACTACAAAGTCACGACCGCCATTAAATTTCTATCATATTCAATGCAAACCATGTGTAAAAGATTGAACTGCTACTATTATTATTCACTACATCAAATTCTATTTGATCGATCAAAACCGCAACCTTCTACTAAAAACCCATTTGATCGTGAACTTACCTTTTGCTGCTACAACTTTTTTTTTTGTTTCGGGTTCGAACGATACAACCACCATGGCACACCATCAACCTACTTTAGTTCCTATTTTTTTTAGTTCACACAAATACCACCATCTTAAACCGAGAACCACCATCACCACCGTATGAGTGCGAGACTCCACCACCCTTCTCTAACACCCTAAAACCACCAAGGTTCCATCATCACCACCAATCATCAACCGCAGGCCACCTTGTTGCCACCACTGCACCCTCCTTGCGTTTCCTTTTTGTAATCACCACAACACCACAATTATCCTTACTACTGTTTCATGTCAAACATTCATCACCATCTTTTATTATATCATCATTTTTTTTCTTTCCCTGCTAATCGATACCAGCCATTTCTATTTCAAGGCTAATGCTACACATTTTTTTTTCTTTCTGTTCTAAAATCCGAGAACCACTACAGCAACCTAACACCTATTTAACTATGATGACAAAAGTGTTGCACATTTTTTTTCTCTTTTGACCAACTTGATAACCTTTTTGTGATTAAATGTTAATTTTTGTTTGGTGGAGCCAAAGCAAATGGATGTGGCTGAAATGTTACTAAGTGCTCCATAATTATTCAGTTACGTTTCACATTTAAAAAAAAAATCGAGTACAAAAGTGGTTGCTGGCCACCTCCTTTTCTTGTTCTCTTCCTATTTACGAATCTAGCTTGAGATGTTTAAAAGGGTTTATCAAATGACTTTGGTGACTTTGGACTATGATTTAATTTTCCTGTGGGCCGAGACTTTACTCTTAGATTGGGTCGTATTTGAAGTTGGGCCAAGAAGATTGAGCATATGTAGGATGATATTGAAAAACGGGTTACATATAATGTGGGTGTAAATAAATCCGAAAAAAATGACATAGCGAAATGGTTGTGTGTGTTGATGTTTAACGGGAGGTTGCGGGTTCGAGCCCGGGCAAGGGTACTTATTTTTGAGACCTATTCTTTAAGGTAGTTTTCAATTATTATTATTTTTGATTAAGTTAATTGTTACTAGTACTAAATTAATACAATTAATATTATTACCATTAGTTATTATTATCATTATAAACATCATTATTAGCATTATTATTATTATGAAAAGTATCATTTTAGTAAAAGTATTATTTTTATTAAAAAGTAACATTTTTATTAGTATCATTACTATTATTATTATTATTATTATTATTATTATTATTATTATTATTATTATTATTATTATTATTATTATTATTATTATTATTATTATTATTATTATTATCCTTAACTTAGTATTGCTACAATTATTAATTTTTGCGAACATAAATATTTATATAAAAATATATTTATGTATACTAACATTACATAATATTATGTTTTAACTAATATACTATTATTTATATTGATATAATGTTAATTAAATCATATATCAAATAAGCATTATGATATATTATAAGTATTCATAAAATTATATATGAATATTAATCTTAATACATAACTAAATATATATAAAGTTGTTCGATTACCATTACATGGGTTAATATATATACAAATGATATAGGCTCGTGAATCCGAGGCCAACCCTGCATTGTTCAATATCGTCATATGTATTTTTACTATAAAATACAGTAGGGTGAGTTTCATTTACTCCCTTTTTAATTGCTTTTGCAATATATATTTTTGGGCTGAGAATACATGCGCTGCTTTTATAAATGTTTACGAAATAGACACAAGTACTTAAAAATATATTCTACGTTGAGTTGTACCACTGGCATATTTCCCTGTAGCTTGGTAACTACTATTTACATGGGTATTGTAAACGCGAATCCTGTTGATAGATCTATCGGGCCTGACAACCCCAACCGGACTGCACGACCAGTATTCAACGGTTGCACAGTACTTCATTTCGGTGACTACACTTGGTACGGTGTATTAAGATTTCATAATAAAGGGAATATGCGACGTTGATTAAATGTTAAGTATGGTTATCAAGTGCTCAACAACTTAGAATATTTTTATTAAATCATTTATGTATATGAAATCTTGTGGTCTATTAAGGTATAGAAATGATTGTTATGTTAAACCTATGAACTCACCAACCTTTTGGTTGACACTTTAAAGCATGTTTATTCTCAGGTATGAAAGAAACCTTCCGCTGTGCATTTGCTCATTTTAAAGACATTATTTGGAGTCGATCATCGCAATGGAATCAGCTATTGAAGACTTCGTCCAGATGGATTAGGACGGGTTATTTCAGTTGCCAAAGTACCGTGTACCATTAGCTTTCACTTGGAGTTGGTTCTCAAAATCGATAGGTCCTTCACCTTCGATAAGTGTTGGTTTAATAGCTTCAAGTTGAGCTTCACAGATTCGTGATATGAGATTCGACTTGATTTTCAGATTTAAAGCACGAACACGTTTAACATCGTCTTTTCGACTAAGGGCATCGGCAACTACATTTTCCTTTCCGGGATGATATTTTGGCTCACAGTGATAATCGTTCAATAACTCGAGCCATCGGCTTTGCCTCATATTCAGCTGTTTTTGATCATAGATGTGTAAAAGACTTTTATGGTCTGTGTATACCGTAAACTTAGTACCATATAGATAATGTCTCCATATCTTTAATGCAAATACCACAACACCTAACTCAAGATCATGGGTGGTATAGTTCTCTTCATGTTTCTTCAACTGTCTAGATGCGTAGGCAATAACATTTTCACGTTGCATTAAAACACAACCAAAGCCTTGCTTTGAGGCATCACAGTAAACAACAAAGTCGTCAGTACCTTCAGGTAAAGATAGAATCGGGGCTGTGGTCAATTTCTCCTTCAGAATCTTGAAAGCAGATTCCTGTTCTTCGGACCACTCAAATTTCTTCCCTTTTTGAGTTAGCTTTGTAAGGGGTTTAGCAAGAAGAGAAAAATCTTTTATGAACCTTCGATAGTAACCGGCAAGTCCCAAAAATTGACGAATATGCTTCGCAGTCTTTGGTATCTCCCAGTTTTGAATATCTGTAATCTTAGCTTGATCGACATGTATTCCTTTACTATCAACAACATGTCCAAGGAATTGTATGATTTTGAACCAAAACTCGCACTTAGAAAATTTAGCATAAAGTTGTTCTTTTCATAAGAGTTCAAGAATCATGCGCAAATGTTGCTCATGTTCCTTCTCACTTTTGAAGTAGATCAAGATGTCGTCAATGAATACAATGACAAATTTTTCGAGATACGGCTTGCAGACACGATTCATAAGATCCATGAACACGGCAGGAGCATTGGTTAAATCAAAAGGCATAACACAGAATTCATAGTGCCCATAACGTGTGAGAAAAGCAGTCTTAGGACTATCGGATTCCTTGACATGGAGTTGGTGATAACCAGATCTAAAATCAATCTTTGATTAAAAGCTTAACCCTTGGAGTTGGTCGAATAGATCATCAATACGCGGCAACGGGTAACGGTTCTTGATAGTAAGCTTGTTAAGTTCGCGGTAATCAATGCACATCCTTAACGTTCCATCTTTCTTCTTAACAAATAGAATAGGAGCTCCCCATGGGGACGAGCTTGGACGAATAAAACCTTTATCCAATAGTTCTTGGAGTTGGTTGGATAATTCCTTCATCTCAGAGGGTGCTAAACGGTATGGAGCTTTAGCAATAGGAGCAGCACCAGGAGTTAAATCAATTTGAAATTCAACTTGTCGAGGAGGTGGAAGACCAGGAAGATCTTCGGGAAACACATCGAGAAAGTCTCTAACCACTGGTACATCTTCAATACGCTTCTCTTTCGATTCATTCAGCTTAACGTGGGCTAAAATAGCTGGATAACCTTTCATAAGGTATTTGCGAGTTTTGATATAGAAGATAATGTTGAGATTTGAACCACTCTTTTCACCTTGGATGATAAGAGTCTCTCCATTTCCCAATGGAACATGAACAGTTTTATCATAACACATGATGGCAGCATGTAATGGACATAACAAATCCATTCTAACTACGACGTCAAAACTTCCGAGCTCGACCGGCAAAAGGTGTATCTTAAATTCTTTATTGGCTAGGATTAGGTTGCAGTTTTTATAGATTTTATCGACTTTCATGATCTTTCCATTAGCTACTTCTACTAATCGTTTGGTTTCTAAGGGTTGAGGCTTTTCAGTAAATAGGGTACAAAATTCACTAGACACGTAACTTTTGTCGGCACCCGTATCAAATAAAATAGTTGCGTCACAATTATTGACAAGATACGTACCCGTGATGACCTCATCTTCATCTCGGGCTTCAGCAGCAGTAAGAACAAACGCACGTCCCTTTGTAGCAGTAGTATTAGCTCCAGTAGCGGGATTATCCTTCTTCTTAGGGCAATTAGGACTAATGTGTCCCTTTTCTCCACAAGTATAGCAAGTAGGAGGAGCTTTAGCAGGCACAATATGTAGCGACCCGACCAAATTGTCATTGATGGCGTCGATTACTTAGGTCCCATTGCGTGGTAGTAAGTCTTTAAAATGACGTTTGACCAAAAAAATGTAAGACCCGATTATTTATTGTACATGGAGTATATATGATGTACATAAGGTGTGTGAACTGTGGTGCAAAAGAAAAACTTGGAAACTGATCAAACCTGTGTGCGCGCCGCGTGAAATGTCCCGTTCTTATTGATTAAAAACGTTCCATATTAATTGATTTCGTTGCGAGGTTTTGACCTCTATATGAGACGTTTTTCAAAGACTGCATTCATTTTTAAAACAAACCATAACCTTTATTTCATAAATAAAGGTTTAAAAAGCTTTACGTAGATTATCAAATAATGATAATCTAAAATATCTTGTTTACACACGACCATTACATAATGGTTTACAATACAAATATGTTACATCCAAATCAGTTTCTTGAATGTAGTTTTTACACAATATCATACAAACATGGACTCCAAATCTTGTCCTTATTTTAGTATGCAACAGTGGAAGCTCTTAATATTCACCTGAGAATAAACATGCTTTAAACGTCAACAAAAATGTTGGTGAGTTATAGGTTTAACCTATATATATCAAATCGTAACAATAGTCCACAAGATTTCATATTTCAATACACATCCCATACATAGAGATAAAAATCATTCATACGGTGAACACCTGGTAACCGACATTAACAAGATGCATATATAAGAATATCTCCATCATTCCGGGACACCCTTCGGATATGATATAAATTTTGAAGTACTAAAGCATCCGGTACTTTGGATGGGGTTTGTTAGGCCCAATAGATCTATCTTTAGGATTCGCGTCAATTAGGGTGTCTGTTCCCTAATTCTTAGATTACCAGACTTAATAAAAAGGGGCATATTCGATTTCGATAATTCAACCATATAATGTAGTTTCACGTACTTGTGTCTATTTTGTAAATCATTTATAAAACCTGCATGTATTCTCATCCCAAAAATATTAGATTTTAAAAGTGGGACTATAACTCACTTTCACAGATTTTTACTTCGTCAAGAAGTAAGACTTGGCCACTGTTGATTCACGAACCTATAACAATATATACATATATATCAAAGTATGTTCAAAATATATTTACAACACTTTTAATATATTTTGATGTTTTAAGTTTATTAAGTCAGCTGTCCTCGTTAGTAACCTACAACTAGTTGTCCACAGTTAGATGTACAGAAATAAATTGATAAATATTATCTTGAATCAATCCACGACCCAGTGTATACGTATCTCAGTAATGATCACAACTCAAACTATATATATTTTGGAATCAACCTCAACCCTGTATAGCTAACTCCAACATTCACATATAGAGTGTCTATGGTTGTTCCGAAATATATATAGATGTGTCGACATGATAGGTCGAAACATTGTATACGTGTCTATGGTATCTCAAGATTACATAATATACAATACAAGTTGAATAAGTTATGGTTGGAATAGATTTGTTACCAATTTTCACGTAGCTAAAATGAGAAAAATTATCCAATCTTGTTTTACCCATAACTTCTTCATTTTAAATCCGTTTTGAGTGAATCAAATTGCTATGGTTTCATATTGAACTCTATTTTATGAATCTAAACAGAAAAAGTATAGGTTTATAGTCGGAAAAATAAGTTACAAGTCGTTTTTGTAAAGGTAGTCATTTCAGTCGAAAGAACGACGTCTAGATGACCATTTTAGAAAACATACTTCCACTTTGAGTTTAACCATAATTTTTGGATATAGTTTCATGTTCATAATAAAAATCATTTTCTCAGAATAACAACTTTTAAATCAAAGTTTATCATAGTTTTTAATTAACTAACCCAAAACAGCCCGCGGTGTTACTACGACGGCGTAAATCCGGTTTTACGGTGTTTTTCGTGTTTCCAGGTTTTAAATCATTAAGTTAGCTTATCATATAGATATAGAACATGTGTTTAGTTGATTTTAAAAGTCAAGTTAGAAGGATTAACTTTTGTTTGCGAACAAGTTTAGAATTAACTAAACTATGTTCTAGTGATTACAAGTTTAAACCTTCGAATAAGATATCTTTATATGTATGAATCGAATGATGTTATGAACATAATTACTACCTCAAGTTTAGTAGGTAAACCTACTGGAAGTGACAAGAAATGATCTAGCTTCAAAGGATCTTGGATGGCTTGAAAGTTCTTGAAGTAGGATCATGACACAAAAACAAGTTCAAGTAAGATTTTTACTCGAATTAAGATAGTTTATAGTTATAGAAATTGAATCAAAGTTTGAACATGAATATTACCTTGAATAAGAAAGATAACCTACTATATATAACAAAGGTTTCTTGATCTTAGATGATTACTTGGAATGGATTAGAAAGCTTGGAAGTAAATTAGTAAACTTGAAGGGATTTTTGAAGTGTTCTTGAAGTGTTCTTCCTATGATGATTATAGCTTGATTCTTGAAGTGATTTTTGATGAAGATGATGATTAACTACTGGAAAAATACGTTCATAATAGTGTGTGTGTGTTGAGAGAGAATTAGAAAGAGAATTGGAAGTGAAATGGAGTGAATGATGAGTGGTAATTGGTGAGTGGTGAGTGGGGTTAAAAGGAGTTCTAGTTAGTTGACTAGCTCATGGTAGAAGTTAAAATTGATTAGTCATACATGACATAATCAAGAGTGGAATCCCATGCTAGTTCCTATTGGTATATACCCATAGTAAGTACGTTTTGAAGCTGTGTATAATACGGGTAAGAATACGACTAGAATTCTTGATGAAAGAAAAGAATGGGAAAGTAACTGTAACCATTTTTGTTAAGTATGAGTGTTTTGATATATGTCTTGAAGTCTTCCAAATGTATTTTAATACATCTAAATACACTACATGTATATACATTTTAACTGAGTCGTTAAGTCATCGTTAGTCGTTACATGTAAGTGTTGTTTTGAAACCTTTAAGTTAACGATCTCAATTAATGTTGTTAACCCATTGTTTATTATATCTAATGAGATGTTAAATTATTATATTATCATGATATTATGATATATTAATATATCTTAATATGATATATATACATTTAAATGTCGTTACAACGATAATCGTTACATATATGTCTCGTTTCGAAATCCTTAAGTTAGTAGTCTTGTTTATATGTATATAACTCATTGTTAATATACTTATGGAGATACTTACTTATCATAATCTCATGTTAACCATATGTATATCCATATATATATCGTCATGTCGTTTTTATAAGTTTTAACGTTCGTGAATCGCCGGTCAACTTGGGTGGTCAATTGTCTATATGAAACATATTTCAATTAATCAAGTCTTAACAAGTTTGATTGCTTAACATGTTGAAAACATTTAATCATGTAAATATCAATCTCAATTAATATATATAAACATGGAAAAGTTCGGGTCACTACAGTACCTACCCGTTAAATAAATTTCGTCCCGAAATTTTAAGATGTTGAAGGTGTTGACGAATCTTCTGGAAATAGATGCGGGTATTTCTTATTCATCTGATCTTCATGCTCCCAGGTGAACTCGGGTCCTCTACGAGCATTCCATCGAACCTTAACAATTGGTATCTTGTTTTGCTTAAGTCTTTTAACCTCACGATCCATTATTTCGACGGGTTCTTCGATGAATTGGAGTTTTTCGTTGATTTGGATTTCATCTAACGGAATAGTGAGATCTTCTTTAGCAAAACATTTCTTCAAATTCGAGACGTGGAAAGTGTTATGTACAGCCGCGAGTTGTTGAGGTAACTCAAGTCGGTAAGCTACTGGTCCGACACGATCAATAATCTTGAATGGTCCGATATACCTTGGATTTAATTTCCCTCGTTTACCAAATCGAACAACGCCTTTCCAAGGTGCAACTTTAAGCATGACCATCTCTCCAATTTCAAATTCTATATCTTTTCTTTTAATGTCAGCGTAGCTCTTTTGTCGACTTTGGGCGGTTTTCAACCGTTGTTGAATTTGGATGATCTTCTCGGTAGTTTCTTGTATAATCTCCGGACCCATAATCTGTCTATCCCCCACTTCACTCCAACAAATCGGAGACCTGCACTTTCTACCATAAAGTACTTCAAACGGCGCCATCTCAATGCTTGAATGGTAGCTGTTGTTGTAGGAAAATTCTGCTAACGGTAGATGTCGATCCCAACTGTTTCCGAAATCAATAACACATGCTCGTAGCATGTCTTCAAGCGTTTGTATCGTCCTTTCGCTCTGCCCATCAGTTTGTGGATGATAGGCAGTACTCATGTCTAGACGAGTTCCTAATGCTTGCTGTAATGTCTGCCAGAATCTTGAAATAAATCTGCCATCCCTATCAGAGATAATAGAGATTTGTATTCCATGTCTGGAGACGACTTCCTTCAAATACAGTCGTGCTAACTTCTCCATCTTGTCATCTTCTCTTATTGGCAGGAAGTGTGCTGATTTGGTGAGACGATCAACTATTACCCAAATAGTATCAAAACCACTTGCAGTCCTTGGCAATTTAGTGATGAAATTCATGGTAATGTTTTCCCATTTCCATTCTGGGATTTCGGGTTGTTGAAGTAGACCTGATGGTTTCTGATGCTCAGCTTTGACCTTAGAACACGTCAAACATTCTCCTACGTATTTAGCAACATCGGCTTTCATACCCGGCCACCAAAAATGTTTCTTGAGATCCTTGTACATCTTCCCCGTTCCAGGATGTATTGAGTATCTGGTTTTATGAGCTTCTCTAAGTACCATTTCTCTCATATCTCCAAATTTTGGTATCCAAATCCTTTCAGCCCTATACCGGGTTCCGTCTTCCCGAATATTAAGATGCTGCTCCGATCCTTTGGGTATTTCATCCTTTAAATTTCCTTCTTTTAAAACTCCTTGTTGCGCCTCCTTTATTTGAGTAGTAAGGTTATTGTGAATCATTATATTCATAGATTTTACTCGAATGGGTTCTCTGTCCTTCCTGCTCAAGGCATCGGCTACCACATTTGCCTTCCCCGGGTGGTAACGAATCTCAAAGTCGTAATCATTCAACAATTCAATCCACCTACGCTGCCTCATATTCAGTTGTTTCTGATTAAATATGTGTTGAAGACTTTTGTGGTCGGTATATATAATACTTTTGACCCATTATAAGTAGTGCCTCCAAGTCTTTAATGCAAAAACAACCGCGCCTAACTCCAAATCATGCGTCGTATAATTTTGCTCGTGAAACTTAAATTGTCTAGACGCATAAGCAATCACCTTCGTTCGTTGCATTAATACACAACCGAGACCTTGCTTTGATGCATCACAATAAATCACAAAATCATTATTCCCTTTAGGCAATGACAATATAGGTGCCGTAGTTAGCTTTTTCTTCAATAACTGAAACGCTTTCTCTTGTTCATCCTTCCATTCAAATTTCTTCCCTTTATGCGTTAATGCAGTCAAGGGTTTTGCTATTCTGGAAAAGTCTTGGATGAACCTTCTGTAGTAACCAGGTAGTCCTAAAAACTGGCGTATGTGTTTCGGAGTTTTCGGGGTTTCCCACTTTTCAACAGTTTCTATCTTTGCCGGATCCACCTTAATACCTTTTTTGTTAACTATGTGACCGAGGAATTGAACTTCTTCCAACCAAAATGCACACTTTGAAAATTTAGCGTACAATTCTTCCTTCCTCAATACTTCTAACACCTTTCTCAAATGTTCACCGTGTTCTTGGTCATTCTTTAAGTAAATAAGTATGTCATCAATGAAAACAATGACAGACTTGTCAAGGTATGGTCCACACACTCGGTTCATAAGGTCCATGAACACAACTGGTGCATTAGTTAAACCAAATGGCATGACCATAAACTCGTAATGACCGTAACGTGTTCTGAAAGCAGTCTTTGGAATATCATCTTCTTTCACCCGCATTTGATGATACCCGGAACGTAAGTCAATCTTTGAATAAACAGACGAGCCTTGTAGTTGATCAAATAAGTCGTCGATTCTCGGTAGTGGGTAGCGGTTCTTGATGGTAAGTTTGTTCAACTCTCAGTAGTCGATACACAATCTGAATGTACCATCTTTCTTCTTGACAAACAAAACAGGAGCTCCCCACGGTGATGTGCTTGGTCGAATGAAATCACGCTCTAAAAGTTCTTGTAATTGGCTTTGCAGTTCTTTCATCTCGCTGGGTGTGAGTCTGTAAGGAGCACGAGCTATTGGTGCAGCTCCTGGTACAAGATCTATTTGAAATTCAACGGATCGATGTGGGGGTAATCCCGGTAATTCTTTCGGAAATACATCGGGAAATTCTTTTGCAATGGGAACATTATTGATGCTCTTTTCTTCAGTTTGTACTTTCTTGACGTGTGCTAGAACAGCATAGCAACCTTTTGTTATTAGTTTTTGTGCCTTCAAATTACTAATAAGATGCAGCTTTGTGTTGCCCTTTTCTCCGTACACCATTAAGGGTTTTCCTTTTTCTCGTATAATGCGAATTGCATTTTTGTAACAAACGATCTCTGCTTTCACTTCTTTTAACCAGTCCATACCGATTATCACATCAAAACTCCCTAACTCTACTGGTATCAAATCAATCTTAAATGTTTCGCTAACCAGTTTAATTTCTCGATTCCGACATATATTATCTGCTGAAATTAATTTACCATTTGCTAATTCGAGTAAAAATTTACTATCCAAAGGCGTCAATGGACAACTTAATTTAGCACAAAAATCTCTACTCATATAGCTTCTATCCGCACCCGAATCAAATAAAACGTAAGCAGATTTATTGTCAATAAGAAACGTACCCGTAACAAGCTCCGGGTCTTCCTGTGCCTCTGCCGCATTAATATTGAAAACTCTTCCGCGGCCTTGTCCATTCGTGTTCTCCTGGTTCGGGCAATTTCTAATAATGTGTCCCGGTTTTCCACATTTATAACAAACTACATTGGCATAACTTGCTCTGAAACTACTTGCTCCGCCATTACTCGTTCCGACACCATTTGTTCCTTTCGTTCTATTAACCCCTGGTCCGTAGACCTCACACTTCACCGCGCTATGACCATTTCTTTTACACTTGTTGAAAATTTGGTGTAGAACCCCGAGTGATACTTTTCACACCATTGGCATAGCTGCTTCTGATTGTTGTTGTTGTTGCGGTTATTATTGTTGTTGGGATGATTGTTGTAGTTGCTGTTATTGTTGTTGTTGTTGTTGTTGTTGTTGTTGTTGTTGTTGTTGTTGTTGTTGTTGTTGTTGTTGTTGTTGTTATTGTTGGGCCGTTTGTTGTAGTTGCGATTGATGTTGCGATTGTTGGGATAATTGTTGCGATTATTGTTGTAATTGCTGTTGTTGTATTGGTGATTCTTATCACCGTTTTCCTCCCACTTTCTTTTGACTTGCTTCACATTGGCCTCTCCAGCAGTCTGTTCTTTAATTCTTTCTTCAATCTGGTTCACTAGTTTGTGAGCCATTCTACATGCCTGTTGTATGGAGGCGGGCTCGTGTGAACTTATATCTTCTTGGATTCTTTCCGGTAATCCTTTCACAAATGCGTCGATCTTCTCTTCCTCATCTTCGAATGCTCCCGGACACAATAGGCATAATTCTGTGAATCGTCTTTCGTACGTGGTAATATCAAATCCTTGGGTTCGTAACCCTCTAAGTTCTGTCTTAAGCTTATTGACCTCGGTTCTGGGATGGTACTTCTCGTTCATCAAGTGCTTGAATGCTGACCACGGTAGTGCGTACGCATCGTCTTGTCCCACTTGCTCTAGATAGGTATTCCACCATGTTAATGCAGAACCTGTGAAGGTATGCGTAGCGTACTTTACTTTGTCCTCTTCAGTACACTTACTTATGGCAAACACCGATTCGACCTTCTCGGTCCACCGTTTCAATCCGATCGGTCCTTCGGTTCCATCAAATTCTAAAGGTTTGCAGGCAGTGAATTCTTTGTAGGTGCATCCTACACAATTTCCTGTACTGCTAGATCCAAGGTTATTGTTGGTATGTAGCGCAGCCTGTACTGCGGCTATGTTTGAAGCTAGAAAAGTACGGAATTCCTCTTCATTCATATTCACGGTGTGTCGAGTAGTCGGTGCCATTTCCTTCAAAATAGTCAAATGGAACAAGTTAATCATACAGAATATTAAGAGTAGTTAATAGTATTTCGTAGCATAATATGAACTCATTTATAAAAGCTTTTTCTTCATATTAGCGTTTTATAAGTTTAAATTCGGGTAGTACCTACCCGTTAAGTTCATACTTAGTAGCTAATATACAATTCAACTACTACAATTCTATATGAAAAACTGATTATAATAATATTTCGCGTTCAAACTTTTACACAATATTTTACAAACTTACAATACCGCTTATTTTACATATAGCATGAAATATAGCACACAATAAATTTGATACAAGATGGTTGTGAAGATAATTCTAGCTAGTACACAAGTCGTTCAGCAAAGGCAATAAAGACACGTAATTCATACGTCCAGAAACAAGTCATGCATTCTGGTTTTACTAGGATTACTTCCCATCCTTGGTCTTGTGGAACATAACCATTATGGCCGTTGATAAGACAGCGTGTTGTAACATCGTCAAAGGGACGAGGGTTACGTAATGTCCAACAGTCCCGTAGCAATCTAAAAACCTCATTTCTTACCCCAATTACCGACTCCGTCACTTGTGGGAACGTTTTGTTTAATAGTTGTAGGCCGATGTCCTTGTTCTCACTTTGGTGAGAAGCGAACATTACTAATCCGTAAGCATAACATGCTTCTTTATGTTGCATGTTAGCCGCTTTTTCTAAATCACGAAGTCCAATATTCGGATATATTGAGTCAAAATAATTTCTTAACCCATTGCGTAAAATAGCATTTGGGTTCCCCGCAATATATGCGTCAAAGTAAACGCATCGTAACTTATGGATTTCCCAATGTGATATCCCCCATCTTTCGAACAAAAGCCTTTTATAAACCAAGGCATTCTTGGAACGTTCTTCGAATGTCTTACAAACTGATCTCGCCTTAAATAGTTGTGCCGAAGAATTCTGACCGACTCTAGACAAGATTTCATCAATCATGTCTCCGGGTAGGTCTCTTAAAATATTGGGTTGTCTATCCATTTTGTGTTTTTATACTGTAAAATAGACAAGAGTTAGATTCATAAAAAAAATACTTATTAATACAAGCAATTTTTACATATATCATAAAGCATAAGCACACTATATTACATATATTACACCACACGAATACAACTATCTTATTCCGACTCGCTTGTTTCTTCTTCTTCGGTTTTGGTTCATTTTGCCAAGTTTCTAGGGATATATGATGTTCCCCTAATACGAGCCGTCGTTTTCCACATTGGTTTAGAAAAACCTGGTGGTTTAGAGGTTCCCGGGTCATTGTTACAACTTAAGGACTTCGGGGGTTGACGATACATATAAAGTTCATCGGGGTTGGAATTAGATTTCTCTATTTTTATGCCCTTTCCCTTATTATTTTCTTTTGCCTTTTTAAATTCAGTTGGGGTAATTTCTATAACATCATCGGAATTCTCGTCAGAATTCGATTCATCGGAGAATTGGTAATCCTCCCAATATTTTGCTTTCTTGGCGGAAACACCATTGACCATAATTAACCTTGGTCGGTTGGTTGAGGATTTTCTTTTACTTAACCGTTTTATTATTTCCCCCACCGGTTCTATTTCTTCATCCGGTTCCGATTCTTCTTCCGGTTCCGATTCTTCTTCCGGTTCTGACTCTTCTTCCGGTTCCTCTTCGGGAACTTGTGAATCAGTTCACGAATCATTCCAATTTACATTTGACTCTTCATTATTATTAGGTGAGTCAATGGGACTTGTTCTAGAGGTAGACATCTATCACATAATATCAAACGCGTTAAGAGATTAATATATCACATAATATTCACATGTTAAAAATATATAGTTTCCAACAAAATTTGTTAAGCAATCATTTTTCAAGTAAACACGGTCGAAGTCCAGACTCACTAATGCATCCTAACAAACTCGATAAGACACACTAATGCAAAATTCTGGTTCTCTAAGACCAACGCTCGGATACCAACTGAAATGTCCCGTTCTTATTGATTAAAAACGTTCCATATTAATTGATTTCGTTGCGAAGTTTTGACCTCTATATGAGACGTTTTTCAAACACTGCATTCATTTTTAAAACAAACCATAACCTTTATTTCATAAATAAAGGTTTAAAAAGCTTTACGTAGATTATCAAATAATGATAATCTAAAATATCCTGTTTACACACGACCATTACATAATGGTTTACAATACAAATATGTTACATCGAAATCAGTTTCTTGAATGCAGTTTTTACACAATATCATACAAACATGGACTCCAAATCTTGTCCTTATTTTAGTATGCAACAGCGGAAGCTCTTAATATTCACCTGAGAATAAACATGCTTTAAACGTCAACAAAAATGTTGGTGAGTTATAGGTTTAACCTATATATATCAAATCGTAACAATAGACCACAAGATTTCATATTTCAATACACATCCCATACATAGAGATAAAAATCATTCATATGGTGAACACCTGGTAACCGACATTAACAAGATGCATATATAAGAATATCCCCATCATTCCGGGACACCCTTCGGATATGATATAAATTTCGAAGTACTAAAGCATCCGGTACTTTGGATGGGGTTTGTTAGGCCCAATAGATTTATCTTTAGGATTCGCGTCAATTAGGGTGTCTGTTCCCTAATTCTTAGATTACCAGACTTAATAAAAAGGGGCATATTCGATTTCGATAATTCAACCATAGAATGTAGTTTCACGTACTTGTGTCTATTTTGTAAATCATTTATAAAACCTGCATGTATTCTCATCCCAAAAATATTAGATTTTAAAAGTGGGACTATAACTCACTTTCACAGATTTTTACTTCGTCGAGAAGTAAGACTTGGCCACTGTTGATTCACGAACCTATAACAATATATACATATATATCAAAGTATGTTCAAAATATATTTACAACACTTTTAATATATTTTGATGTTTTAAGTTTATTAAGTCAGCTGTCCTCGTTAGTAACCTACAACTAGTTGTCCACAGTTAGATGTACAGAAATAAATCGATAAATATTATCTTGAATCAATCCACGACCTAGTGTATACGTATCTCAGTATTGATCACAACTCAAACTATATATATTTTGGAATCAACCTCAACCCTGTATAGCTAACTCCAACATTCACATATATAGTGTCTATGGTTGTTCCGAAATATATATAGATTTGTCGACATGATAGGTCGAAACATTGTATACGTGT
This sequence comes from Rutidosis leptorrhynchoides, assembly GCF_046630445.1. Lineage (NCBI taxonomy): Eukaryota > Viridiplantae > Streptophyta > Magnoliopsida > Asterales > Asteraceae > Rutidosis > Rutidosis leptorrhynchoides. The sequence continues at coordinate 168,800,153 of NC_092342.1, read as the reverse complement.
CTATGGTATCTCAAGATTACATAATATACAATACAAGTTGAATAAGTTATGGTTGGAATAGATTTGTTACCAATTTTCACGTAGCTAAAATGAGAAAAATTATCCAATCTTGTTTTACCCATAACTTCTTCATTTTAAATCCGTTTTGAGTGAATCAAATTGCTATGGTTTCATATTGAACTCTATTTTATGAATCAAAAAAGAAAAAGTATAGGTTTATAGTTAGAAAAATAAGTTACAAGTCGTTTTTGTAAAGGTAGTCATTTCAGTCGAAAGAACGACGTCTAGATGACCATTTTAGAAAACATACTTCCACTTTGAGTTTAACCATAATTTTTGGATATAGTTTCATGTTCATAATAAAAATCATTTTCTCAGAATAACAACTTTTAAATCAAAGTTTATCATAGTTTTTAATTAACTAACCCAAAACAGCCCGCGGTGTTACTACGACGACGTAAATCCGGTTTTACGGTGTTTTTCGTGTTTCCAGGTTTTAAATCATTAAGTTAGCATATCATATAGATATAGAACATGTGTTTAGTTAATTTTAAAAGTCAAGTTAGAAGGATTAACTTTTGTTTGCGAACATGTTTAGAATTAACTAAACTATGTTCTAGTGATTACGAGTTTAAACCTTCGAATAAGATAGTTTTATATATATGAATCGAATGATGTTATGAACATCATTACTACCTCAAGTTTAGTAGGTAAACCTACTGTAAGTGACAAGAAATGATCTAGCTTCAAAGGATCTTGGATGGCTTGCAAGTTCTTGAAGTAGGATCATGACACAAAAACAAGTTCAAGTAAGATTTTTACTCGAATTAAGATAGTTTATAGTTATAGAAATTGAATCAAAGTTTGAACATGAATATTACCTTGAATACGAAAGATAACCTACTGTATATAACAAAGGTTTCTTGATCTTAGATGATTACTTGGAATGGATTAGAAAGCTTGGAAGTAAATTAGTAAACTTGAAGGGATTTTTGAAGTGTTCTTGAAGTGTTCTTCCTATGATTATTATAGCTTGATTCTTGAAGTGATTTTTGATGAAGATGATGATTAACTACTGGAAAAATACGTTCATAATAGTGTGTGTGTGTTGAGAGAGAATTAGAAAGAGAATTAGAAGTGAAATGGAGTGAATGATGAGTGGTAATTGGTGAGTGGTGAGTGGGGTTAAAAGGAGTTCTAGTTAGTTGACTAGCTCATGGTAGAAGTTAAAATTGATTAGTCATACATGACATAATCAAGAGTGGAATCCCATGCTAGTTCCTATTGGTATATACCCATAGTAAGTACGTTTTGAAGCTGTGTATAATACGGGTAAGAATACGACTAGAATTCTTGATGAAAGAAAAGAATGGGAAAGTAACTGTAACCATTTTCGTTAAGTATGAGTGTTTTGATATATGTCTTGAAGTCTTCCAAAAGTATTTTAATACATCTAAATACACTACATGTATATACATTTTAACTGAGTCGTTAAGTCATCGTTAGTCGTTACATGTAAGTGTTGTTTTGAAACCTTTAAGTTAACGATCTCAATTAATGTTGTTAACCCATTGTTTATTATATCTAATGAGATGTTAAATTATTATATTATCATGATATTATGATATATTAATATATCTTAATATGATATATATACATTTAAATGTCGTTACAACGATAATCGTTACATATATGTCTCGTTTCGAAATCCTTAAGTTAGTAGTCTTGTTTATATGTATATAACTCATTGTTAATATACTTATGGAGATACTTACTTATCATAATCGCATGTTAACCATATGTATATCCATATATATATCGTCATGTCGTTTTTACAAGTTTTAACGTTCGTGAATCGCCGGTCAACTTGGGTGGTCAATTGTCTATATGAAACATATTTCAATTAATCAAGTCTTAACAAGTTTGATTGCTTAACATGTTGGAAACATTTAATCATGTAAATATCAATCTCAATTAATATATATAAACATGGAAAAGTTCGGGTCACTACACCGCGCACGGTCAAGTGTGCGCGCCGCGCACTTGTCATGGTGACAGATTTCTGTTTTTTTTTCTAATTTGAGTTAAATGAAGGGTATTTTGGTCTTTTCACTTGAGGCCGGATGTGTGGCCATATTATCAGTTTGGGATCCAATTTTGGATCATATTTCAAGTCCACAAACTCTCTCATTTCATTCCTAGAGAGAGAGAGAGATTTCTAGTGAGAGATTTGGTGATTGGGGAAGAAGGAGCTTGAATCAATGTTCATTTTGCTCCTAGCTACTTTTTGGTAGTATTGGTAAGTTCAAACTCTGAATTTCAATTGTTAGATTTGATATTCAAGTTAGGGTTTGAGTTTGATTTATTTGTAAAACCCACTAGTTGATAAATGGGTAAATAAGCTAGTAAATGGTGTTGATGACCATTGTTGGTGGGTTTTGGGTTTGATTAGTTGATAATCATGTTCGGGTGTTAAAATCACTAGTTAACTTAGGTTATAAGTGATTAGGGGTGTAAACTTGCAAATTGGTGTTTTGACTTGAGATTAGGTCAAAATTGGGTTTTGTGTCAAATGATGCAAGTAATGTGTTTTGATGATGATACTTTGAGTAAAATGTGGTGTTAGAACATAATCACTAGTTGATTGCGATTATGGGTGTTTTGGGCGAGATTTGACTTAGTCAAATTGGAAGTAAGTGCTAATGGGTCGAAATGGCACTAAGTGTTAAATTGGGTTGGTTTGTAAATCCACCCTAATTGTATTGTTGTTGTGTGATTTATGGAATAGGTACTTTCCATTGACGATTGCGGATTTTGTTATTGCATTGTTCAAGGCACCAAGGTGAGTGGAATAATTATATATGTATGTATATGATTTATTTACTTGTGGGGTATGAGTTAAAGTTCGATGTTGACGATACCATATCCTAGAGTATATTGTTGGTTCGTTTTAATGAGGGTTTAAGTTCGATGTTGACGATACCTCATGTATGGATTTAAAGTTCGATGTTGACGAAGCCATACCGCTATTGTAGTGAAATTCGATGAGGGTTTAAGTTCGATGTTGACGATACCTCATGTATAGATTTAAAGTTCGATGTTGACGAAGCCATACCGCTAGTGTAGTGATATTCGATGAGGGTTTAAGTTTGATGTTGACGATACCTCATATGTGGGTTTAAGTTCGATGTTGATGATACCACATTTATTGGAACGAATGGGAATTAAGTTCGATGTTGACGATACCATTCGTTGAGCTAGCCTTGGGATTCGAATACTAATGGATGTTGTGAACATCAATGCTTATATATTGTGTTGTAACATATTGCATTGTTGCGTTATATGATATTGTTATACTAGCTTGTGTTATCGAGGACTTAGCGTTATACATTATAAAGGTATGCTAATTATGTTGCTAGTATGTATACGGATTTGTTGTAAGTGTTTGCAAGTAAGTAAGTTATATATGTATATGTATAATTATTGCATTCACTAAGCTTTAGCTTACCCTCTCGTTGTTTATCTTTTTATAGGCTCAGGCGTTGACAAGGGTAAGGGCGTACGGTTGGATTAGAGATTCCCGCTTGTTTGATAGGGGACGCTTTTGGATGTGATAGCTTTTGGAGTTTGACCGAGATTTGAGTAGTTTAACCCCAAACACCATGCTCTTAGTGTCGTTTGGAACTTAAACTAATGTGGTCGAAACTCGTGTTTTGTATGAAACTCGTAAAATGGCCGATGTGGGCCCCGTTTTGTAAAATTCATTTTATTATTAAAACGTGTGAGTTTTAACTATTATGACATGTTGTGAAAATCGTTTCGTCTAAATATGTCGGGAAGTGGGAGATCTTTATTTGAAAAATTGCAAAATCGGACAGAACTGAAACTGACCAGTGCGCGCCGCGCACCCTGAGGTGGTGCGCGTGGCGCACTCCACTGTAAAAAAAAATAAAAATTTGTTTCGCGTATTTGGTTGGTTATTGGTTTGGGCTGCTACAAGTGGTATCAGAGCATGGTCTAAGGGATTTAGGCGACTTGAGATAGGTGCCTAGACTTAGACTTATTGTGTACGCGCTTTATGCGGGACTTGTAGGAGACGGGTCGGACCGGGAGTTGATTAGTGATTAGGTTTATGTGAACTAACCTTGCGCTAATTGTTTTGTGTTGTGTTAGCAATCATCAAGCGAGATAGACGTTGTACTAGCAAGTTAATGCGACGTGCTCGTGTAACAATGATTAGCTACCATTGTTACGGGTTCAAGTCGTGTCAAACAAGCAATGTACGACGAGTATCAAGAAAGATGGGGTAGTGTGGTATATGTATGTCGTTCCCTTTCGTTTCGTTGTTTAATCTATATGCATTCTTTAGAATGAAGACGGAAGATGGAACCGGAACGGATGCGCCTATTCATGAGAGGAAGGATGAGTTAACATTAAGGATTGAGGAAGAGTTCGAACGCTATATCTTGGTTTTTGCCGACAAGGTTAAGCAAGTTCTCCAAGAGTCATTCGAGGGAATAGTGATCGAGATGGTCCGAGACCAAGTGCCTAAGGTCGTGAAGGAAGAGTTAGAAAAGAGGTTTCCTAAACCTCAAGGTGACGGTGATGAAGGAGCAACTATGGGGATTGAATCTCGTGCTCCAAAATTTGCTGATCACTCTTTGGGTAAGAAAATGTTCGAATCAAGAGGTGCTCCTAGTAAAAGGGCGAGAAGTACGCCCGAAGGTGTTGAAAAAGTAAAGAAGAGGAGTAAGGGAGGTTATTGGCCTACGTGCTTTAGGTGTGGAGGACGAGGTCATTTGGCACGGGATTGTACGAGTGTACTGAAATGACCCGTTCATATACATTATAAACGATTCACAATAGTTGATTACATCGCGAGGTATTTGACCTCTATATGATACATTTTACAAACATTGCATTCGTTTTTAAAAGACAAACTTTCTTTACAATGAAAGTTGACGGCATGCACACCATTTCATAATACATCCAACTATAATTGACTTAATAATAATCTTGATGAACTCAATGACTCGAATGCAACGTCTTTCAAAATATGCCATGAATGACTCCAAGTAATATCCTTAAAATGAGCTAATGCACAGCGGAAGATTTCTTTAATACCTGAGAATAAACATGCTTTAAAGTGTCAACCAAAAGGTTGGTGAGTTCATCGGTTTATCATAACAATCATTTCAATATATTAATAGACCACAAGATTTCCGTTTATAAATATATGTACACTCGCAAGTGTATAAAGTATTCTATAAGTTGTAGGCACCCGGTAACAAGCCTTAACGTTCATGTTTTACCCTCTGAAGTACACCAGATCAGGTGTGTTTAAAATAACCTCGAAGTACTAAAGCATCCCATAGTCAGGATGGGGTTTTTCAGGCCCAATAGATCTATCTTTAGGATTCGCGCCTACCGTACATAGACAAGTAGTTTAATGTTACCAAGCTAAGGGTATATTTCTGGTTTAAACCCACATAGAATTAGTTTTAGTACTTGTGCCTATTTCGTAAAACATTTATAAAACAGCGCATGTATTCTCAGCCCAAAAATATATATAAAAGGGGAGTAATGAAACTCACAATACTGTATTTCGTAGTAAAAATACATATAACGTCATTTAACAAGTGCAAGGTTGGCCTCGGATTCACGAACGTATCAATATTGAGATTCAATATTGCAGGAAAGTATGTAGACGCAACGGAGATGATAAACACTAGATTGACCTCACGAGCATACCCATGAACCATACCCATCACCTCCATAGCTATAACCCATAATTTCCTTAGCTTCGACTCATTCAAAAAAACTATTTTGAAATCACTCGGACAGCACTCCGTCGTAATATTTTATGTATACTAATAATATCTTGAAATAATAATACAGAGCAAATATATATATATATATATATATATATATATATATATATATATATATATATATATATATATATATATATATATATATATATATATATATATATATATATATAATCGATTGAGAGAGTTTAGAGAAATATATTTTCAAGTTTCTATGAAATAATGAAACCTATTGAATTCTATTTATAATAGATTTTTGAATTATTAAAGTGAATTATTAAAGTATGAATTATTAAAGTGAATTATTAAAGTATGAATTATTAAAGTGAATTATTAAAGTATGAATTATTAAAGTGAATTATTAAAGTGAATTATTAAAGTATGAATTATTAAAGTGAATTATTAAAGTTAAAGTAAAGTAAAAGTAAAGTCAAGGTAAAGTTAAAAGATAGTAAAAGTATAAAAACTATGTATGTATAATACGCGTATAAATATATATAATATTAATTTAAATCGTTATATGTATTTATTGAAATAAAATATAAATATCATTATATTTATTATACTGATTAAGTAATGAGTTGTCAAAAGTGATTCTAGATATTTATAAAAGTTATATACGTTTTAATAATAAAGTTCTTTTTAAACTGAAAACGTCTTTGTACGTTTGAAAATAGATTAATAGAATATTATGGAAACCAATTCTCACTAACTTTTGTCTAACTTTCGTAAATGACACTTTTTGTTTTTATTTATAAATAGCTTTGCAAATTATTCTGAATATCGTTAAGAGGAATAGATTTTCTCAAATCATAGTGGACCTCTCAACAGAGACTTGTAATCATAATTCAATGTTTCTGATAATTCAATCATTTAATATATTTTTTTTTTAATTTCGTCAAAAATCATATTGAAACAAATACGTTCGTGTAAAGTATTATACGTTTAATACTTTATTAATATTCTCAAGTTATAATATATATATACATATACATATCTATTTATATATAACGGTTCGTGAATCGTCGGAATTTGGTCGAGGTTATAATGAATGTATGAACACAGTTTAAAATTCTTGAGATTTAACTTAACAAACTTTGCTTATCGTGTCGGAATAATATAAAGATTAAAGTTTAAATTTGGTCGGAAATTTCCGGGTCGTCACGGTACCTACCCGTTAAAGAAATTTCGTCCCCGAAATTTGATAGAGGTCGTCATGACTAACAATGAGAATGTTATTATAACGATTATAGAGTTTTATCATGTTCAAGAAGAATGGATAAAATAATTCGATACTCAAAGCGTGTGAGTGAAGTTATCGTAAATGAATAAAATAAGATAATAGTGATTCGTCGTATCTTTTGACCTCATCACGATTGATCTCCGAAAAGAAAATCTTTGTAATCTATATTGGATTTGATTATTCGGCGATTAAGGAAATTATGATCCTCTTCGAATTAATGAGATAATCCATTTTGATTTCTCTGTCGGATATTTCACTATAAATCTACCTCATTTGTTTTCTTACAACTCACACCTTCTCAACTCATATTTTAAAGTATTTGTCAATATGCTTCATCCAGTGCTGATTCTTGATATACTCCTCACTTTCATATCTGTCGCTCTTCTTTTTCATCTGCCTCCAGAAGAATCTATTTACTTCTACTATACTCTTCGTTTTATAGTGTTTTTAGTTCTCCCGTGTCTTTATATTGCTATATGCATTGATATATACGTTTTGTGATTTCTGGGTTGTTGTTGGGTTTTATATCTTCCCTTATATTTCAAAGTCCTTGCTTCTTCTATAATTATTGTCATCCACAGTTAATGCTCTCTTCTATTTGCTATGATTTATACTCCCATTTCTAGTTCGGAGCTTTGTCCTTTCGTTTCTTCTTCTTGCAATTAAGCACCGCTTGTAATGGTCCAGAATTCGCAGATATAAATTTCGGAATGAACATTGTTAATGTTCTAGGAAGGAAATTGTAATGGCACGATCTTGACTTGTCAAATTACCAGAATACCTCGGAAAAGGCCGAATCATCAAGAAATATTTTCTTGATATTTAGAGATCAAAGAGAATACAAGAGTCGTGTAACATAGCACATGATGACGTTATGATCTGTGAATCATCATGTTCTATTTAGAAAATCAGCATGAATTACTGTAATATAATCACGTTGATCAAGTGTCATTATATTATACTAACTCATGCTTCAGCTCCCAACACTTCTTCAAGAATATTCCTATTTTAAACTCGAATGTTTCAGAATTTAGAAACTAAAATAGTTTCTTTTATGATATAATACAGATAGCGCGAAGAGGTAAATGATTTCAGATAAGAATAATTATAAAAATATCTTCAGAAGTATGGATGATATTTATAATGAAAGATACGATAATATCTTAGAATGTCTAATATCAGAGGATGATGAAGGATATTGTCCGCAGGGGTTTAGAGTCAGGAGCAAGGTATTTGTTAATGACTTCAACAAGTACTGAATCATTTGGATTCTTTGAAGGCAGGTTCAGCCTTTGTGATTTGTCCACAACCTCCTTCATACTTTGCTCAATCCGTTTTCCAGTTCCAAAGCTTCTCTTTTTCTGAGCTTTGCCAATATACTATCCTTTATCATCCAACTTTTTACTGTTAAGGTCGTTTACAGTTTTTGCTGCTTCATCAGCATTTTTCAAAATTTCGAGAACTGGTTCGCAGTTTAGGGTGTTTTTCAGAAATTTCTCATTCAAAGAATGTAAGTCTTGGAGGTAGACGTTGTGTGTATATGTAATTGTTGATGTAAACATGCTGCGAGATTTCAAAATACTGATTGCTGATTCTCAATAATTGGTATGGCAATTCTTGTTATAAGGTACGAATGAGTATATGATAGGGTTTCAATAATTATAATGATTTTTTTTTTTTGGAAAGTCAAAGATCAGTGAAGTTGTTGGTAAGTTTATTTCTAACGTGGTGAATATAAACGATTCCCCAGTAACGTTGGCGAAAGGGCAACGTATCTATCGAGGTTATAATAAGACTGTTTTGATTGAGAAGTCGAAGTTGACTTGCTGGAGCTGTGACAAAACTGTCTATTTTGAAACGGAATTGAAAAGTTATTTTAGCTAGTAAATGCCAAAGGGTCTAACACGGATACGTGTCGAACTATGACTTGGGTTTTGAGAGTTTTTCAGGTGTATAACTGTGGGTAACATGTGGTTGGATCATCATCTCGATTGTTCCTTAGTTGAAGTGTCTTCAGGAATTTCGAAGGGTTTGAGCACATATTGTAATCGTTAATACATATGATGTTCTAACACAGTTTTGAAGTCAAAGTATATCTTTGAAAGATATAGGAATCTAAGAGTGATGATACTGGTTATATTTCGAATTGAATTATGCGATTTCAAAATTAGAATATGTAATTGAATTTGAATGAGTATGATTGTTTTGATTTATATGAAATAATGGATATTGTTGTGAAAGTAGGGAGTATAGTTGATGATTCCTGAATCAGTTTCAAAAATGTAATATATTAATTATGAATTTATATATCTCTCGGGTATTACCTACCCGTTAAAAAAATTTTCACAATTAATATTTTGTACAAAAGAAGTTTATTACAGTCTTTATGAAAATATATGTGTATATTTTCTTTAGATGTAATATAGATTTAATGAGTTAATATTAAATTAAACTCATTTGTTTTATGGTTGGAACTAGAATTGAGTAATCCCTAAAACTTTATAAATTGCATAAGTATTTCTTCAATAATATTGAAATTATGAATCATTACTTTGTTATTTGTTGGTTTTTCGTGAAATTCTTGTGAACTTCGCAAGGTACGAATGATGTTATTTGAAAAGTTTCGAGTACATCGATGATGAAAGTGTAAAATCAAACATATATTCGAATAATACACTTGATTTATTATGAATTGGATTTTTATTGAATTGAGACAGAGATTGTAATTAACGATGGTTAAATTGCAGACGAAGGACGTACATCATTACATATTTGTAATATGAATTTACTGAGTAGTTAAGATTCACACATAATAGCTTAGTACGGGAAGATTTATTATGGTTTAAAATTTTATACATATAAAATATACATATAAATCTTTCGATTGGAAATGAGTTAATACTTCATAACTCGTTGATACAATATATTTGTTGTTGATTCGTAATGATGTCCACAATGATTCTTGAACTGACAGAGTTTGTGATGTTACATGTGCTGTTGATTCTGACGATACTGACGGCACTGACTGTGTTGATGATGCTACGGTCCTGTTGATGCTGTTGGTTAAACAATTCTAGCTTGTAAATCGTACACCATTTTCGATCAAAGTTTCTACTCTACCATCTCCGTTCACTCATCCGATTTACGGTCAGAATTAAATAATCTCTAAGATTTTAAAGATTACATAACTGTCGCAGAGATATCTCTTCAATGAAGTTTATGAATTAATACTTCATCCTTTGTTATTGTTGATATTCCTGGATATTTACAGGGCGAATGACGTTGATGTTTGAGATACAGATTGTAATGTTGCGGTGTGGGATGTGGATGTTGTTGTTGGTGGTGGTGATGGTACTGTTGGTGTTGCTGATGGTGGTACTGTTTATGCTGCTGGTGCTGCTGCTGGTGTTTGTAACCTTTACACCATATTCTCCAAAGCCACTACCCGAGCGCGAAGCTCGTTGACTTCTTCTATTACACCGGGGTGATTGTCGGTTCGGATGAGCGGATAGATAAAATCTAGAATTTGGTGTAGTATGTAATCGTGACGAGATACTCTAGAAATAAGAGATAAAATGGTGTTTCGGATAGGTTCGCCGGTAAGTGCTTCAGGTTCTTCGCCAAGAGGGCAATGTAGTGGATGGAAGGGATCACCTTCTTCTTGTCTCCAATGATTAAGGAGGCTACGAACCCATCCCCAATTCATCCAGAATAGATGACGACTAATTGGTTGATCCATTCCGGTCACACTGCTTTCGGAACTTGAGTGGGATTCCATTTTGGAATCCGAGGAACTTGAACTAATGACGAATTCCATTTCGTACGATTGAATAAAGAATTTTTCGATATGAAATGATTTTCCGGCTATCGGGTGGTATTCTAATTATAAAGAGCAAAAGGTTTCGTAGATTACAGAGGAATTTACGGAATATGTCAGGCAAAGTTTACAGTAACAGATACGCTAAGATATGAATTAACAGATACGCTAAGATATGAATTTTGTCTATACACTATTCATGCAATCAATGCAATAAGATGTGTCTAGACTAAGAATGATAAGCAGGTAATTTCCGACAAAAATGATGAGCAAAACTTTTGACAAGCAGACACGGTCGAAGTCCAGACTCACTAATGCATCCTAACGACTATCAGTTAGACACACTAATGCAGACCTGGTTCGCTAAGACCACCGCTCTGATACCAACTGAAATGACCCGTTCATATACATTATAAACGATTCACAATAGTTGATTACATCGCGAGGTATTTAACCTCTATATGATACATTTTACAAACATTGCATTCATTTTTAAAAGACAAACTTTCTTTACAACGAAAGTTGACGGCATGCACACCATTTCATAATACATCCAACTATAATTGACTTAATAATAATCTTGATGAACTCAATGACTCGAATGCAACGTCTTTCAAAATATGCCATGAATGACTCCAAGTAATATCCTTAAAATGAGCTAATGCACAGCGGAAGATTTCTTTAATACCTGAGAATAAACATGCTTTAAAGTGTCAACCAAAAGGTTGGTGAGTTCATAGGTTTATCATAACAATCATTTCAATATATTAATAGACCACAAGATTTCCGTTTATAAATATATGTACACTCGCAAGTGTATAAAGTATTCTATAAGTTGTAGGCACCCGGTAACAAGCCTTAACGTTCATGTTTTACCATCTGAAGTACACCAGATCAGGTGTGTTTAAAATAACCTCGAAGTACTAAAGCATCCCATAGTCAGGATGGGGTTTGTCAGGCCCAATAGATCTATCTTTAGGATTCGCGCCTACCGTACATAGACAAGTAGTTTAATGTTACCAAGCTAAGGGTATATTTCTGGTTTAAACCCACATAGAATTAGTTTTAGTACTTGTGCCTATTTCGTAAAACATTTATAAAACAGCGCATGTATTCTCAGCCCAAAAATATATATAAAAGGGGAGTAATGAAACTCACAATACTGTATTTTGTAGTAAAAATACATATAATGTCATTTAACAAGTGCAAGGTTGGCCTCGGATTCACGAACGTATCAATATTGAGATTCAATATTGCAGGAAAGTATGTAGACGCAACGGAGATGATAAACACTAGATTGACCTCACGAGCATACCCATGAACCATACCCATCACCTCCATAGCTATAACCCATAATTTCCTTAGCTTCGACTCATTCAAAAAAACTATTTTGAAATCACTCGGACAGCACTCCGTCGTAATATTTTATGTATACTAATAATATCTTGAAATAATACAGAGCAAATATATATATATATATATATATATATATATATATATATATATATATATATATATATATATATATATATATATATATATATATATATATATATATATATATATATATATATATATATATATATATAAATCGATTGAGAGAGTTTAGAGAAATATATTTTCAAGTTTCTATGAAATAATGAAACCTATTGAATTCTATTTATAATAGATTTTTGAATTATTAAAGTGAATTATTAAGGTATGAATTATTAAAATGAATTATTAAAGTATGAATTATTAAAGTGAATTATTAAAGTATGAATTATTAAAGTGAATTATGAAAGTGAATTATTAAAGTATGAATTATTAAAGTGAATTATTAAAGTTAAAGTAAAGTAAAAGTAAAGTCAAGGTAAAGTTAAAGTATAGTAAAAGTATAAAAACTATGTATGTATAATACGCGTATAAATATATATAATATTAATTTAAATCGTTATATATATTTAATGAAATAAAATATAAATATCATTATATTTATTATATTGATTAAGTAATGAGTTGTCAAAAGTGATTCTAGATATTTATAAAAGTTATATACATTTTAATAATAAAGTTCTTTTTAAACTGAAAACGTCTTTGTACGTTTGAAAATAGATTAATAGAATATTATGGAAACCAATTCTCACTAACTTTTGTCTAACTTTCGTAAATGACACTTTTTGTTTTTATTTATAAATAGCTTTGCAAATTATTCTGAATATCGTTAAGAGGAATAGATTTTCTCAAATCATAGTGGACCTCTCAACAGAGACTTGTAATCATAATTCAATGTTTCTGATAATTCAATCATTTAATATATTTTTTTTTAATTTCGTCGAAAATCATATTGAAACAATACGTTCGTGTAAAGTATTATACGTTTAATACTTTATTAATATTCTCAAGTTATAATATATATATACATATACATATCTATTTATATATAACGGTTCGTGAATCGTCGGAATTTGGTCGAGGTTATAATGAATGTATGAACACAGTTTAAAATTCTTGAGATTTAACTTAACAAACTTTGCTTATCGTGTCGGAATAATATAAAGATTAAAGTTTAAATTTGGTCGGAAATTTCCGGGTCGTCACATGTACCTTTAAGCACGATTAAGTGCTTTATTTGCCAAAAGAAGGGACACCGAAAGTCGGAGTGTTCTGAATCGTTTGTCGATCGGGTTAGGAGGTTAGAGCGTGACTACCTGATGATCAGTGAAGCGCAAGGGTCCAAAGATGATGTTTCAGGTATTTTCGTCTTTGGTACAAATATGCCTTGTTATTGTTTATTGTGTGCCGATGGATTCGTGTATGTATTAGAGACTTAGACTTTGTTTCGAGATCTAATTAGTCTCAAGTGAACGTATTTTTCGAAGGTACTCACAAGTGTGCGGGGTTAGTGAACTCGGTGAAGATTCGGTTTGTTGGTGGTTTTGATGTTAGTGCACCGGGGTAGCGCTTGAGTCGTTGACTCGTGGAAATGCGCCCTGGGGACGAATGCATGCCAGTAATACGTAGTATTGATATGGGTGACATTCCTAATGGAAACACCCTATGATGACGTTGTATTTACGGACGAGGGCATAGGACTTGGTGCAACCAAGCATTTCTTAGCGATGGGGTAAATGATTCTACTAAGCCATGAGAACGGACTTTAGTGTTAGGTTGTGAGCGCGTGTTCGCTTTTGTGTTGAAGTTGATGAGCCATGAGGTTCGTCGGGTGGATGAAACCCTTGAGATCAAGCGTTTGGCCTAGATGAATGTTGGTAATGGAGTCTACGGGACGCAATGTTAGGCGCCTCTTTTATACCTACTAGCGTGGTATTCGACTCCGATGGTGTTGCGGTTACATTGTATTTAGGGTACCGGGGAGAAACCCTTATGTACATGAGTGACTAGATGAAATTCGACGAGCTAGAGCAATCGGAGAATTGCAAGTTTTAAGTTTGTGTAATCGTGGTAAACTCTTCGTTCGAAGTGTTTAAGTATAGGTTAAAATCCTTAGTATGAACAAGGTTGGGTGACGTGCATATTAAGAAATGCAAGACGGGTGAACCTCGTCCCTATTGTAGGAATTAGGATAATGCGACTTGGCGCATTAGTTGTTGATTTAGTTGTCACTCTTTCGTGAGAGTGAGCATGTGTTTATCGTCGGGATTTATTGTTAAAGACGAATTCGTAAAAATTCTAGGACTATGACCAATGAGGATATTGGTTGTGTATGTTGATAAGTGGTCATTCCACGGGATGCTAGTATTCGACGACGTATTACAGAACGGAGTTCTAAGTGGGGGAGTTGTACTCTCGCACGAAGGTGTTCTAGTGTGGTGATATTTGGACAATACTCGTATGGATTCGAAGCTAGTGTTGAGACCTACGTTGGTCGATTTTGGTAAAAGTACGGTATGGAATAAATTGTACTTGTGGTTTTTGGATTTAAATTATCACCGAGGTGGTAATGTGGTAAGTCTCATTGTGAGATAATGGACGTGTTCGACGAGCGAAGTAAGATCCCTCGGTTAAGGGATGTGCGTGCCGAATTCTCTTCTAGGGAATTATTGTTGTGTCTATGCGCAAAATGGGTGGTTCTTGGCTCGATTGTGGTATTCGTTTGGTTACCTTTGGGGAATAGAGTAATGGGACTTTGAGGAAGGGTATGATGCCTCATTATCGTATACTTTGGGTGGTAGTTACACAATAGCCATTTTGTGTACTATGAGGTGATTACGTGTGTGTTTATTTGGGGTTATCTCTAGGTTGACTGCGTTTGACTAGTGATAGGTGATGAGTGATATCTGGAAGGAATAGCTCTTCGATTAACCACTCTTGGTTGTGATTGATGGTGAGCGGTTTTCGGAAAGAACCGTTACTTGTAGGATTATGATGTTAATTGCCCGTTTGAATTGTGCACATAGCCGTTTTGTGCACATGATGGTGAGTAATAGCCGATTTTTTTTATTTACTCACATATTGGTAATAGTGTTGCAATAGCCTTTTCTGCACACTAAGGATATATCACGATAGCCGTTTTCGTGTACTCGAGGGTGTGACAATAGCCATTTTTGTACACCTTGAGTTTTGTGTGAAATAACCTTCATGCGTTTAGTATTGAGACTTGGTTGTTTTTTAGCATTGTACTTGGTAAGGGTATGCTAAAGGATTGATATCTCGATACGAGATCAGTTGAGTTTTTCCCGATCTAAGGGATTGAGCAGGTTCTTGTGCTTGGATTTGGGGATTTTAATAAATCGCGGGTGACGATTTGGTTATTAATGGCGACTCTTAGAGAAGGATTGCCTAGAGGATTTGGAAGAGTACTGTAGTGACCCGAACTTTTCCATGTTTATATATATTAATTGAGATTGATATTTACATGATTAAATGTTTCCAACATGTTAAGCAATCAAATTTGTTAAGACTTGATTAATTGAAATTTGTTTCATATAGACAATTGACCACCCAAGTTGACCGGTGATTCACGAACGTTAAAACTTGTAAAAACTATATGATGACATATATATGGATATATATATAGTTAACATGATACTATGATAAGTAAACATATCATTAAGTATATTAACAATGAACTACATATGTAAAAACAAGACTACTAACTTAATGATTTTTAAACGAGACATATATGTAACGATTATCGTCGTAAAGACATTTAATGTATATATATCATATTAAGATATATTCATACATGATAATATCATGATAATATAATAATTTAAAATCTCATTTGATATTATAAACATTGGGTTAACAACATTTAACAAGATCGTTAACCTAAAGGTTTCAAAACAACACTTACATGTAACGACTAACGATGACTTAACGGCTCAGTTAAAATGTATATACATGTAGTGTTTTAATATGTATTTATACACTTTTGAAAGAATTCAATACACTTATCAAAATACTTCTACTTAACAAAAATGCTTACAATTACATCCTCGTTCAGTTTCATCAACAATTCTACTCGTATGCACCCGTATTCGTACTCGTACAATACACAACTTTTAGATGTATGTACTATTGGTATATACACTCCAATGATCAGCTCTTAGCAGCCCATGTGAGTCACCTAACACATGTGGGAACCATCATTTGGAAACTAGCATGAAATATCTCATAAAATTACAAAAATATGAGTAATCATTCATGACTTATTTACATGAAAACAAAATTACATATCCTTTATATCTAATCCATACACCAACGACCAAAAACACCTACAAACACTTTCATTCTTCAATTTTCTTCATCTAATTGATCTCTCTCAAGTTCTATCTTCAAGTTCTAAGTGTTCTTCATAAATTCTACAAGTTCTAGTTACATAAAATCAAGAATACTTTCAAGTTTGCTAGCTCACTTCCAATCTTGTAAGGTGATCATCCAACCTCAAGAAATCTTTGTTTCTTACAGTAGGTTATCATTCTAATACAAGGTAATAATCATATTCAAACTTTGGTTCAATTTCTATAACTATAACAATCTTATTTCAAGTGATGATCTTACTTGAACTTGTTTTCGTGTCATGATTCTGCTTCAAGAACTTCGAGCCATCCAAGGATCCGTTGAAGCTAGATCCATTTTTCTATTTTCCAGTAGGTTTATCCAAGGAAGTTAAGGTAGTAATGATGTTCATAACATCATTCGATTCATACATATAAAGCTATCTTATTCGAAGGTTTAAACTTGTAATCACTAGAACATAGTTTAGTTAATTCTAAACTTGTTCGCAAACAAAAGTTAATCCTTCTAACTTGACTTTTAAAATCAACTAAACACATGTTCTATATCTATATGATATGCTAACTTAATGATTTAAAACCTGGAAACACGAAAAACACCGTAAAACCGGATTTACGCCGTCGTAGTAACACCGCGGGCTGTTTTGGGTTAGTTAATTAAAAACTATGATAAACTTTGATTTAAAAGTTGTTATTCTGGGAAAATGATTTTTATTATAAATATGAAACTATATCCAAAAATTATGGTTAAACTCAAAGTGGAAGTATGTTTTCTAAAATGGTCATCTAGACGTCGTTCTTTCGACTGAAATGACTACCTTTACAAAAACGACTTGTAACTTATTTTTCCGACTATAAACCTATACTTTTTCTGTTTAGATTCATAAAATAGAGTTCAATATGAAACCATAGCAATTTGATTCACTCAAAACGGATTTAAAATGAAGAAGTTATGGGTAAAACAAGATTGGATAATTTTTCTCATTTTAGCTACGTGAAAATTGGTAACAAATCTATTCCAACCATAACTTAATCAACTTGTATTGTATATTATGTAATCTTGAGATACCATAGACACGTATACAATGTTTTGACCTATCATGTCGACACATCTATATATATTTCGGAACAACCATAGACACTCTATATGTGAATCTTGGAGTTAGCTATACAGGGTTGAGGTTGATTCCAAAATATATATAGTTTGAGTTGTGATCAATACTGAGATATATATACACTGGGTCGTGGATTGATTCAAGATAATATTTATTGATTTATTTCTGTACATCTAACTGTGGACAACTAGTTGTAGGTTACTAACGAGGACAGCTGACTTAATAAACTTAAAACATCAAAATATATTAAAAGTGTTGTAAATATATTTTGAACATACTTTGATATATATGTATATATTGTTATAGGTTCGTGAATCAACCAGTGGCCAAGTCTTACTTCCCGACGAAGTAAAAATCTGTGAAAGTGAGTTATAGTCCCACTTTTAAAATCTAATATTTTTGGGATGAGAATACATGCAGGTTTTATAAATGATTTACAAAATAGACACAAGTACGTGAAACTACATTCTATGGTTGAATTATCGAAATCGAATATGCCCCTTTTTATTAAGTCTGGTAATCTAAGAATTAGGGAACAGACACCCTAATTGACTCGAATCCTAAAGATAGATCTATTGGGCCTAACAAACCCCATCCAAAGTACCGGATGCTTTAGTACTTCGAAATTTATATCATATCCGAAGGGTGTCCCGGAATGATGGGGATATTCTTATATATGCATCTTGTTATTGTCGGTTACCAGGTGTTCACCATATGAATGATTTTTATCTCTATGTATGGGATGTGTATTGAAATATGAAATCTTGTGGTCTATTGTTACGATTTGATATATATAGGTTAAACCTATAACTCACCAACATTTTTGTTGACGTTTTAAGCATGTTTATTCTCAGGTGATTATTAAGAGCTTCCGCTGTCACATACTTAAATAAGGACGAGATTTGGAGTCCATGTTTGTATGATATTGTGTAAAAACTGCATTCAAGAAACTTATTTTGTTGTAACATATTTGTATTGTAAACCATTATGTAATGGTCGTGTGTAAACAGGATATTTTAGATTATCATTATTTGATAATCTACGTAAAGCTTTTAAACCTTTATTGTTGAAATAAAGGTTATGGTTTGTTTTAAAATGAATGCAGTCTTTGAAAAACGTCTCATATAGAGGTCAAAACCTCGCAACGAAATCAATTAATATGGAACGTTTTTAATCAATAAGAACGGGACATTTCAGTTGGTATCCGAGCGTTGGTCTTAGAGAACCAGAATTTTGCATTAGTGTGTCTTATCTAGTTTGTTAGGATGCATTAGTGAGTCTGGACTTCGACCGTGTTTACTTGAAAAATGATTGCTTAACAAATTTTGTTGGAAACTATATATTTTTAACATGTGAATATTATGTGATATATTAATCTCTTAACGCGTTTGATATTATGTGATAGATGTTTACCTCTAGAACAAGTCCCATTGACTCACCTAATAATAATGAAGAGTCAAATGTAAATTGGAATGATTCGTGGACTGATTCACAAGTTCCCGAAGAGGAACCGGAAGAAGAGTCGGAACCGGAAGAAGAATCGGAACCGGAAGAAGAATCGGAACCGGATGAAGAAATAGAACCGGTGGGGGAAATAATAAAACGGTTAAGTAAAAGAAAATCCTCAACCAACCGACCAAGGTTAATTATGGTCAATGGTGTTTCCGCCAAGGAAGCAAAATATTGGGAGGATTACCAATTCTCCGATGAATCGGATTCCGACGAGAATTCCGATGATGTTATAGAAATTACCCCAACTGAATTTAAAAGGGCAAAAGAAAATAATAAGGGAAAGTTCATAAAAATAGAGAAATCTAATTCCAACCCCGATGAACTTTATATGTATCGTCAACCCCCGAAGTCCTTAAGTTGTAATAATGACCCGGGAACCTCTAAACCACCAGGTTTTTCTAAACCAATGTGGATAACGACGGCTCGTATTAGGGGAACATCATATATCCCTAGAAACTTGGCTAAACGAACCAAAATCGAAGAAGAAGAAACAAGCGAGTCGGAATAAAATAGTTGTATTCGTGTGGTGTAATATATGTAATATAGTGTGCTTATGCTTTATGATATATGTAAAAATTGCTTGTATTAATAAGTATTTTTTTTTATGAATCTAACTCTTGTCTATTTTACAGTATAAAAACACAAAATGGATAGACAACCCAATATTTTAAGAGACCTACCTGGAGACATGATTGATGAAATCTTGTCTAGAGTCGGTCAGAATTCTTCGGCACAACTATTTAAAGCGAGATCAGTTTGTAAGACATTCGAAGAACGTTCCAAGAATGCCTTGGTTTATAAAAGGCTTTCGTTCGAAAGATGGGGGATATCACATTGGGAAATCCATAAGTTACGATGTGTTTACTTTGACGCATATATTGCGGGGAACCCAAATGCTATTTTACGCAATGGGTTAAGAAATTATTTTGACTCAATATATCCGAATATTGGACTTCGTGATTTAGAAAAAGCGGCTAACATGCAACATAAAGAAGCATGTTATGCTTACGGATTAGTAATGTTCGCTTCTCACCAAAGTGAGAACAAGAACATCGGGCTACAACTATTAAACAAAACGTTCCCACAAGTGACGGAGTCGGTAATTGGGGTAAGAAATGAGGTTTTTAGATTGTTACGGGACTGTTGGACATTACGTAACCCTCGTCCCTTTGACGACGTTACAACACGCTGTCTTATCAACGGCCATAACGGTTATGTTCCACAAGACCAAGGATGGGAAGTAGTCCTAGTAAAACCAGAATGCATGACTTGTTTCTGGACGTATGAATTACGTGTCTTTATTGCCTTTGCTGAACGACTTGTGTACTAGCTAGAATTATCTTCACAACTATCTTGTATCAAAGTTATTGTGTGCTATATTTCATGCTTTATGTAAAATAAGTGGTATTGTAAGTTTGTAAAATATTGTATAAAAGTTTGAACGCGAAATATTATTATAATCAGTTTTTCATATAGAATTGTAGTAGTTGAATTGTATATTAGCTACTAAGTATGAACTTAACGGGTAGGTACTACCCGAATTTAAACTTATAAAAAGCTAATATGAAGAAAAAGCTTTTATAAATGAGTTCATATTATGCTACAAAATACTATTAACTACTCTTGATATTCTGTATGATTAACTTGTTCCATTTGACTATTTTGAAGGAAATGGCACCGACTACTCGACACACCGTGAATATGAATGAAGAGGAATTCCGTACTTTTCTAGCTTCAAACATAGCCGCAGTACAGGCTGCGCTACATACCAACAATAACCTTGGATCTAGCAGTACAGGAAATCGTGTAGGATGCACCTACAAAGAATTCACTGCCTGCAAACCTTTGGAATTTGATGGGACCGAAGGACCGATCGGATTGAAACGGTGGACCGAGAAGGTCGAATCGGTGTTTGCTATAAGTAAGTGTACTGAAGAGGACAAAGTAAAGTACGCTACGCATACCTTCACAGGTTCTGCGTTAACATGGTGGAATACCTATCTAGAGCAAGTGGGACAAGACGATGCGTACGCACTACCGTGGTCAGCATTCAAGCACTTGATGAACGAGAAGTACCGTCCCAGAACCGAGGTCAATAAGCTCAAGACAGAACTTAGAGGGTTACGAACCCAAGGATTTGATATTACCACGTACGAAAGACGATTCACAGAATTGTGCCTATTGTGTCCGGGAGCATTCGAAGATGAGGAAGAGAAGATCGATGCGTTTGTGAAAGGATTACCGGAAAGAATCCAAGAAGATATAAGTTCACACGAGCCCGCCTCCATACAACAGGCATGTAGAATGGCTCACAAACTAGTGAACCAGATTGAAGAAAGAATTAAAGAACAGACTGCTGAAGAGGCCAATGTGAAGCAAGTCAAAAGAAAGTGGGAGGAAAACGGTGATAAGAATCACCAATACAACAATAACAGCAATTATAACAATAATCGCAACAACTATCCTAACAATCGCAACATCAATCGCAACTACAATAAACGGCCCAACAACAACAACAACAGCAACCACAACAATCATCTTAACAACAATAATAACCGCAACAACAACAACAACAATCAGAAGCAGCTATGCCAAAGGTGTGAAAAGTATCACTCGGGGTTCTGCACCAAATTTTGCAACAAGTGTAAAAGAAATGGTCATAGCGCGGCGAAGTGTGATGTCTACGGACCAGGGGTTAACAGAACGAAAGGAACAAATGGTGTCGGAACGAGTAATGGTGGAGCAAGTAGTGTCGGAGCAAGTTATGCCAATGTAGTTTGTTATAAATGTGGAAAACCGGGCCACATTATTAGAAATTGCCCGAACCAGGAGAACATGAATGGACAAGGCCGCAGAAGAGTTTTCAATATTAATGCGGCAGAGGCACAGGAAGACCCGGAGCTTGTTACGGGTACGTTTCTTATTGACAATAAATCTGCTTACGTTTTATTTGATTCGGGTGCGGATAGAAGCTATATGAGTAGAGATTTTTGTGCTAAATTAAGTTGTCCATTGACGCCTTTGGATAGTAAATTTTTACTCGAATTAGCAAATGGTAAATTAATTTCAGCAGATAATATATGTCGGAATCGAGAAATTAAACTGGTTAGCGAAACATTTAAGATTGATTTGATACCAGTAGAGTTAGGGAGTTTTGATGTGATAATCGGTATAGACTGGTTGAAAGAAGTGAAAGCAGAGATCGTTTGTTACAAAAATGCAATTCGCATTATACGAGAAAAAGGAAAACCCTTAATGGTGTACGGAGAAAAGGGCAACACGAAGCTACATCTTATTAGTAATTTGAAGGCACAAAAATTAATAAGAAAAGGTTGCTATGATGTTCTAGCACACGTCGAGAAAGTACAAACTGAAGAAAAGAGCATCAATGATGTTCCCGTAGCAAAAGAATTTCCCGATGTATTTCCGAAAGAATTACCGGGATTACCCCCACATCGATCCGTTGAATTTCAAATAGATCTTGTACCAGGAGCTGCACCAATAGCTCGTGCTCCTTACAGACTCGTACCCAGCGAGATGAAAGAACTGCAAAGCCAATTACAAGAACTTTTAGAGCATTGGTTTCATTCGACCAAGCACATCACCGTGGGGAGCTCCTGTTTTGTTTGTCAAGAAGAAAGATGGTACATTCAGGTTATGTATCGACTACCGAGAGTTGAACAAACTTACCATCAAGAACCGCTACCCACTACCGAGAATCGACGACTTATTTGATCAACTACAAGGCTCGTCTGTTTATTCAAAGATTGACTTACGTTTCGGGTATCATCAAATGCGGGTGAAAGAAGATGATATTCCAAAGACTGCTTTCAGAACACGTTACGGTCATTACGAGTTTATGGTCATGCCGTTTGGTTTAACTAATGCACCAGCTGTGTTCATGGACCTTATGAACCGAGTGTGTGGACCATACCTTGACAAGTTTGTCATTGTTTTCATTGATGACATACTTATTTACTCAAAGAATGACCAAGAACACGGTGAACAATTGAGAAAAGTGTTAGAAGTATTGAGGAAGGAAGAATTGTACGCTAAGTTTTCGAAGTGTGCATTTTGATTGGAAGAAGTTCAATTCCTCGGTCACATAGTGAACAAAGAAGGTATTAAGGTGGATCCGGCAAAGATAGAAACTGTTGAAAAGTGGGAAACCCCGAAAACTCCGAAACACATACGCCAGTTTTTAGGACTAGCTGGTTACTACAGAAGGTTCATCCAAGACTTTTCCAGAATAGCAAAACCCTTGACTGCATTAACGCATAAAGGGAAGAAATTTGAATGGAATGATGAACAAGAGAAAGCGTTTCAGTTATTGAAGAAAAAGCTAACTACGGCACCTATATTGTCATTGCCTGAAGGGAATGATGATTTTGTGATTTATTGTGACGCATCAAAGCAAGGTCTCGGTTGTGTATTAATGCAACGAACGAAGGTGATTGCTTATGCGTCTAGACAATTGAAGATTCACGAACAAAATTATACGACGCATGATTTGGAATTAGGCGCGGTTGTTTTTGCATTAAAGACTTGGAGGCACTACTTATATGGGGTCAAAAGTATTATATATACCGACCACAAAAGTCTTCAACACATATTTAATCAGAAACAACTGAATATGAGGCAGCGTAGGTGGATTGAATTATTGAATGATTACGACTTTGAGATTCGTTACCACCCGGGGAAGGCAAATGTGGTAGCCGATGCCTTGAGCAGGAAGGACAGAGAACCCATTCGAGTAAAATCTATGAATATAATGATTCATAATAACCTTACTACTCAAATAAAGGAGGCGCAACAAGGAGTTTTAAAAGAGGGAAATTTAAAGGATGAAATACCCAAAGGATCGGAGAAGCATCTTAATATTCGGGAAGACGGAACCCGGTATAGGGCTGAAAGGATTTGGGTACCAAAATTTGGAGATATGAGAGAAATGGTACTTAAAGAAGCTCATAAAACCAGATACTCAATACATCCTGGAACGGGGAAGATGTACAAGGATCTCAAGAAACATTTTTGGTGGCCGGGTATGAAAGCCGATGTTGCTAAATACGTAGGAGAATGTTTGACGTGTTCTAAGGTCAAAGCTGAGCATCAGAAACCATCAGGTCTACTTCAACAACCCGAAATCCCGGAATGGAAATGGGAAAACATTACCATGAATTTCATCACTAAATTGCCAAGGACTGCAAGTGGTTTTGATACTATTTGGGTAATAGTTGATCGTCTCACCAAATCAGCACACTTCCTGCCAATAAGAGAATATGACAAGATGGAGAAGTTAGCACGACTGTATTTGAAGGAAGTCGTCTCCAGACATGGAATACCAATCTCTATTATCTCTGATAGGGATGGCAGATTTATTTCAAGATTCTGGCAGACATTACAGCAAGCATTAGGAACTCGTCTAGACATGAGTACTGCCTATCATCCACAAACTGATGGGCAGAGCGAAAGGACGATACAAACGCTTGAAGACATGCTACGAGCATGTGTTATTGATTTCGGAAACAGTTGGGATCGACATCTACCGTTAGCAGAATTTTCCTACAACAACAGCTACCATTCAAGCATTGAGATGGCTCCGTTTGAAGCACTTTATGGTAGAAAGTGCAGGTCTCCGATTTGTTGGAGTGAAGTGGGGGATAGACAGATTACGGGTCCGGAGATTATACAAGAAACTACCGAGAAGATCATCCAAATTCAACAACGGTTGAAAACCGCCCAAAGTCGACAAAAGAGCTACGCTGACATTAAAAGAAAAGATATAGAATTTGAAATTGGAGAGATGGTCATGCTTAAAGTTGCACCTTGGAAAGGCGTTGTTCGAATTGGTAAACGAGGGAAATTAAATCCAAGGTATATTGGACCATTCAAGATTATTGATCGTGTAGGACCAGTAGCTTACCGACTTGAGTTACCTCAACAACTCGCGGCTGTACATAACACTTTCCACGTCTCAAATTTGAAGAAATGTTTTGCTAAAGAAGATCTCACTATTCCGTTAGATGAAATCCAAATCAACGAAAAACTTCAATTCATCGAAGAACCCGTCGAAATAATGGATCGTGAGGTTAAAAGACTTAAGCAAAACAAGATACCAATTGTTAAGGTTTGATGGAATGCTCGTAGAGGACCCGAGTTCACCTGAGAGCGTGAAGATCAGATGAAGAAGAAATACCCTCATCTATTTCCAGAAGATTCGTCAACACCTTCAACAGCTTAAAATTTCGGGACGAAATTTATTTAACGGGTAGGTACTGTAGTGACCCGAACTTTTCCATGTTTATATATATTAATTGAGATTGATATTTACATGATTAAATGTTTCCAACATGTTAAGCAATCAAATTTGTTAAGACTTGATTAATTGAAATTTATTTCATATAGACAATTGACCACCCAAGTTGACCGGTGATTCACGAACGTTAAAACTTGTAAAAACTATATGATGACATATATATGGATATATATATAGTTAACATGATACTTTGATAAGTAAACATATCATTAAGTATATTAACAATGAACTACATATGTAAAAACAAGACTACTAACTTAATGATTTTTAAACGAGACATATATGTAACGATTATCGTTGTAAAGACATTTAATGTATATATATCATATTAAGATATATTCATACATGATAATATCATGATAATATAATAATTTAAAATCTCATTTGATATTATAAACATTGGGTTAACAACATTTAACAAGATCGTTAACCTAAAGGTTTCAAAACAACACTTACATGTAACGACTAACGATGACTTAACGGCTCAGTTAAAATGTATATACATGTAGTGTTTTAATATGTATTTATACACTTTTGAAAGACTTCAATACACTTATCAAAATACTTCTACTTAACAAAAATGCTTACAATTACATCCTCGTTCAGTTTCATCAACAATTCTACTCGTATGCACCCGTATTCGTACTCGTACAATACACAACTTTTAGATGTATGTACTATTGGTATATACACTCCAATGATCAGCTCTTAGCAGCCCATGTGAGTCACCTAACACATGTGGGAACCATCATTTGGAAACTAGCATGAAATATCTCATAAAATTACAAAAATATGAGTAATCATTCATGACTTATTTACATGAAAACAAAATTACATATCCTTTATATCTAATCCATACACCAACGACCAAAAACACCTACAAACACTTTCATTCTTCAATTTTCTTCATCTAATTGATCTCTCTCAAGTTCTATCTTCAAGTTCTAAGTGTTCTTCATAAATTCTACAAGTTCTAGTTACATAAAATCAAGAATACTTTCAAGTTTGCTAGCTCACTTCCAATCTTGTAAGGTGATCATCCAACCTCAAGAAATCTTTGTTTCTTACAGTAGGTTATCATTCTAATACAAGGTAATAATCATATTCAAACTTTGGTTCAATTTCTATAACTATAACAATCTTATTTCAAGTGATGATCTTACTTGAACTTGTTTTCGTGTCATGATTCTGCTTCAAGAACTTCGAGCCATCCAAGGATCCGTTGAAGCTAGATCCATTTTTCTATTTTCCAGTAGGTTTATCCAAGGAACTTAAGGTAGTAATGATGTTCATAACATCATTCGATTCATACATATAAAGCTATCTTATTCGAAGGTTTAAACTTGTAATCACTAGAACATAGTTTAGTTAATTCTAAACTTGTTCGCAAACAAAAGTTAATCCTTCTAACTTGACTTTTAAAATCAACTAAACACATGTTCTATATCTATATGATATGCTAACTTAATGATTTAAAACCTGGAAACACGAAAAACACCGTAAAACCGGATTTACGCCGTCGTAGTAACACCGCGGGCTGTTTTGGGTTAGTTAATTAAAAACTATGATAAACTTTGATTTAAAAGTTGTTATTCTGGGAAAATGATTTTTATTATGAACATGAAACTATATCCAAAAATTATGGTTAAACTCAAAGTGGAAGTATGTTTTCTAAAATGGTCATCTAGACGTCGTTCTTTCGACTGAAATGACTACCTTTACAAAAACGACTTGTAACTTATTTTTCCGACTATAAACCTATACTTTTTCTGTTTAGATTCATAAAATAGAGTTCAATATGAAACCATAGCAATTTGATTCACTCAAAACGGATTTAAAATGAAGAAGTTATGGGTAAAACAAGATTGGATAATTTTTCTCATTTTAGCTACGTGAAAATTGGTAACAAATCTATTCCAACCATAACTTAATCAACTTGTATTGTATATTATGTAATCTTGAGATACCATAGACACGTATACAATGTTTCGACCTATCATGTCGACACATCTATATATATTTCGGAACAACCATAGACACTCTATATGTGAATGTTGGAGTTAGCTATACAGGGTTGAGGTTGATTCCAAAATATATATAGTTTGAGTTGTGATCAATACTGAGATATATATACACTGGGTCGTGG
Organism: Rutidosis leptorrhynchoides; assembly: GCF_046630445.1. Taxonomy (NCBI): domain Eukaryota; kingdom Viridiplantae; phylum Streptophyta; class Magnoliopsida; order Asterales; family Asteraceae; genus Rutidosis; species Rutidosis leptorrhynchoides. The sequence goes on along the minus strand of NC_092342.1, from coordinate 168,772,432 downwards.
ATTGATTCAAGATAATATTTATCGATTTATTTCTGTACATCTAACTGTGGACAACTAGTTGTAGGTTACTAACGAGGACAGCTGACTTAATAAACTTAAAACATCAAAATATATTAAAAGTGTTGTAAATATATTTTGAACATACTTTGATATATATGTATATATTGTTATAGGTTCGTGAATCAACCAGTGGCCAAGTCTTACTTCCCGACGAAGTAAAAATCTGTGAAAGTGAGTTATAGTCCCACTTTTAAAATCTAATATTTTTGGGATGAGAATACATGCAGGTTTTATAAATGATTTACAAAATAGACACAAGTACGTGAAACTACATTCTATGGTTGAATTATCGAAATCGAATATGCCCCTTTTTATTAAGTCTGGTAATCTAAGAATTAGGGAACAGACACCCTAATTACCGCGAATCCTAAAGATAGATCTATTGGGCCTAACAAACCCCATCCAAAGTACCGGATGCTTTAGTACTTCGAAATTTATATCATATCCGAAGGGTGTCCCGGAATGATGGGGATATTCTTATATATGCATCTTGTTATTGTCGGTTACCAGGTGTTCACCATATGAATGATTTTTATCTCTATGTATGGGATGTGTATTGAAATATGAAATCTTGTGGTCTATTGTTACGATTTGATATATATAGGTTAAACCTATAACTCACCAACATTTTTGTTGACGTTTTAAGCATGTTTATTCTCAGGTGATTATTAAGAGCTTCCGCTGTCGCATACTTAAATAAGGACGAGATTTGGAGTCCATGTTTGTATGATATTGTGTAAAAACTGCATTCAAGAAACTTATTTTGTTGTAACATATTTGTATTGTAAACCATTATGTAATGGTCGTGTGTAAACAGGATATTTTAGATTATCATTATTTGATAATCTACGTAAAGCTTTTAAACCTTTATTGATGAAATAAAGGTTATGGTTTGTTTTAAAATGAATGCAGTCTTTGAAAAACGTCTCATATAGAGGTCAAAACCTCGCAACGAAATCAATTAATATGGAACGTTTTTAATCAATAAGAACGGGACATTTCAAGTACGTGGCGGTCTCGTCTATTCTGAGTGATCGTTATAGACTTCGGATGTTGTGTGTATTACATGTTTCGGAATGCGTGCAAATGTGTATTTAGTTTTTGGATTAATCTTCGGGTTAATGCATAATGTGGTGGAAATCGGATCGTAACATTTGTTGAGGACCATAGAGTGTGGTTCCGGGTGGTTAAGTGACGAGGATCACGAGGTTCGAATATCTTATAGCGAGTCCTTGGAAGGACTATTGAGTATGACCAACGCCGAAAGGGTAATGTGCGTTGTGGAAAGTCAAAATTCCGCGGGGTGTTATTATCTCGACGGTGAAAGTAAAGGGTTAAAACCCTAAATGGTGGAGTTAAGTAAAGGAGAATGTGGGAAAAGTTCCTATTTAATAGACATAATGAGCGAACAGGTGTCGCTTATTTAGGAAAGGAAAGCTTTGGTGGTCTTCGAAAAATTCCCAAGTTGGACTTTGGAATGAATTGCGAAGGTAGTTAGCGACGTGAGTCGGAATGGCGAGGTTCCCGATAGAGGGATACGAGAGATTCTCGGAAAGTGTTGGGATGATTCCCGAATATTCCACGATTGAAAGGCATAACGACGATGATTGTCGGTGAATTGTGCTACTTTTAGGACGATTGTGGGGTGTATGGTGCGAGTTTGGATACTCAGCGTAGGAGCAAACGGTTGTGGTTGTGTTGTCTCGTGGGTTGATTACCCGATATCGTTGAAATGATGGAATGATATGGCTTTTGGAAAAATATTATGAAGTTTTCACGCTATACTTCGGTATGAGTAGTGGAAATTTTGATCGAATGGAAGTGTGAACTACGGATGTTGTAATATGATGCGTTAGTGTTCGAAGTGAGAACCCGGACGGGTGATTGCTACATGTGTAATTCCGCATTGGAGACGGAAATGTTCAAGGTAGAAGTGCATAACTTCTAGTATTTGGTGCGGATCACGAGGATGTGATCCAATCTAAGTGGGGGATAGTTGTAAGACCCGATTATTTATTGTACATGGAGTATATATATGATGTACATAAGGTGTGTGAACTGTGGTGCAAAAGAAAAGCTTGGAAACTGATCAGATCTGTGTGCGCGCCGCGCACGGTCAAGTGTGCGCACCGCGCACTTGACCTGGTGACAGATTTCTGTTTTTTTTTTCTAATTTGAGTTAAATGAAGGGTATTTTGGTCTTTTCACTTGAGGCCGGATGTGTGGCCATATTATCAGTTTGGGATCCAATTTTGGATCATATTTCAAGTCCACAAACTCTCTCATTTCATTCCTAGAGAGAGAGAGATTTCTAGTGAGAGATTTGGTGATTGGGGAAGAAGGAGCTTAAATCAATCAAAAGCTCGAATGTTAAAGTTGTTCATTTCGCTCCTAGCTACTTTTTGGTAGTATTGGTAAGTTCAAACTCCGAATTTCAATTGTTAGATTTGATATTCAAGTTAGGGTTTGAGTTTGATTTATTTGTAAAACCCACTAGTTGATAAATGGGTAAATAAGCTAGTAAATGGTGTTGATGACCATTGTTGGTGGGTTTTGGGTTTGATTAGTTGATAATCATGTTCGGGTGTTAAAATCACTAGTTAACTTAGGTTATAAGTGATTAGGGGTGTAAACTTGCAAATTGGTGTTTTGACTTGAGATTAGGTCAAAATTGGGTTTTGTGTCAAATGATGCAAGTAATTTGTTTTGATGATGATACTTTGAGTAAAATGTGGTGTTAGAACATAATCACTACTTGATTGTGATTATGGGTGTTTTGGGCGAGATTTGACTTAGTCAAATTGGAAGTAAGTGCTAATGGGTCGAAATGGCACTAAGTGTTAAATTGGGTTGGTTTGTAAATCCACCCTAATTGTATTGTTGTTGTGTGATTTATGGAATAGGTACTTTCCATTGACGATTGCGGATTTTGGTATTGCATTGTTCAAGGCACCAAGGTGAGTGGAATAATTATATATGTATGTATATGATTTATTTACTTGTGGGGTATGGGTTAAAGTTCGATGTTGACGATACCATATCCTAGAGTATATTGTTGGTTCGTTTTGATGAGGGTTTAAGTTCGATGTTGATGATACCTCATGTATGGATTTAAAGTTCGATGTTGACGAAGCCATACCGCTATTGTAGTGAAATTCGATGAGGGTTTAAGTTCGATGTTGACGATACCTCATGTATGGATTTAAAGTTCGATGTTGATGAAGCCAAACCGCTAGTGCAGTGAAATTCGATGAGGGTTTAAGTTCGATGTTGACGATACCTCATATGTGGGTTTAAGTTCGATGTTGACGATACCACATTTATTGGGACGAATGGGAATTAAGTTCGATGTTGACGATACCATTCGTTGAGCTAGCCTTGGGATTCGAATACTAATGGATGTTGTGAACATCAATGCTTATGTATTGTGTTGTAAAATATTGCATTGTTGCGTTATATGATATTGTTATACTAGCTTGTGTTATCGAGGACTTAGCGTTATACATTATAAAGGTATGCTAATTATGTTGCTAGTATGTATACGGATTTGTTGTAAGTGTTTGCAAGTAAGTAAGTTATATATGTATATGTATAATTATTGCATTCACTAAGCTTTAGCTTACCTTCTCGTTGTTTATCTTTTTATAGGCTCAGGCGTTGACAAGGGTAAGGGCGTACGGTTGGATTAGAGATTCCCGCTTGTTTGATAGGGGACGCTTTTGGATGTGATAGCTTTTGGAGTTTGACCGAGATTTGGGTAGTTTAACCCCAAACACCATGCTCTTAGTGTCGTTTGGAACTTAAACTAATGTGGTCGAAACTCGTGTTTTGTATGAAACTCGTAAAACGGCCGATGTGGGCCCCGTTTTGTAAAACTCATTTTATTATTAAAACGTGTGAGTTTTAACTATTATGACATGTTGTGAAAAGCGTTTCGTCTAAATATTTCGGGAAGTGGGAGATCTTTATTTGAAAAATTGCAAAATCGAACAGAACTGAAACTGACCAGTGCGCGCCGCGCACCCTGAGGTGGTGCGCGTGGCGCACTCCACTGTAAAAAAAAAATAAATTTTGTTTCGCGTATTTGGTTGGTTATTGGTTTGGGCTGTTACAAAAAAAAATGTCGCCTTCATTTCTTACATAAAGATTTTTCCCAAGTTTACAAGAATTGTTCAACCAAAAGTTTCGTTACAAAGTTATAAGTACAAATGAAACCTAGGCGACACAGTTTTAAATAAAGTCAATAGACGCTCCATGTATGCACATATACTCGACATCCAATGCAAGTATCAAAATAATGAGAGGAAGCATGTTTCACATATCGTTCAAAGACCTGAGAAAAACATAGAAATCTGTCAACGAAAACGTTGGTGAAATCATAGGTTTAAGTAAGTAAGTGAGTAAAAGTAAGTCGAACCACAAGATTTGCAACATTGATGAAATAGTAGTACATTCTAAAAGTTAATATTCACGAGCACCCAATTATCAAGGCTTAACATTCCGTCCGTTGAACCCCATTAATAGTGATAGAACAACACTGTTTCTCGAAAATATATTTCATCCGTAGACGGTAGCGAACCGTCCGAGATGAGGGTTTGTCAAACCCATATGGCCATACAACATAAGTTCACGCCTACACTTACACACTGCAAGAGTAACTAATGATAATCGAATTGAGGATTTTGTTCTAAACTCGTATGTAGAATGTTTGTTTTCCTCTACTTGTGTTCACTTAGTTAAAAAGAAATGTTTATGTTTTCTCATCCCAAATGTAAGTTCAAAAGAGTAAAAGTGGGACTATGATCTCACCTGGAGTACGAGAGTAAAAAAGGTACTTCAGCAAGTAACGTGTAAAGTACAAACGCTAGTCTTGACCTAAACAATTAGGGTTGTATCAATAACGGTAAACACGATCGGTCAAAGATGTTCAATTAGTCATATGGCTCGTTACGATTCGATTATGTAGCATGTGAAACAATTTGTAAAGTTTCATGCAAGATACAAATATAGAAACAAGTTAGAAAAGATTGCATAATCATTTGTTTAAGTTTGACAAAAAGTCAAACTTTGGTCGGGTCAAAGTCAACAAAAGTCAACACGTTCGGGTCGGGTCCCGAACTATTTTTCTGTGCTAGTTAAACATATATAAGCATGTTAGAACAAATTACATGTGAATCGGAGGTCCATAGCATGCCACACATTTTTCTTATTTTGACCAAGGAGGTCAGAAGCTGGACACGGCTTAGGTCGCGCCGCGACCCAGGATTGCCGCGCCGCGGCATTGGTCGTGTGCTGGTACCTGGTCAGTCTCAATTGTTCAAGTCCCAAATCAAAACTCTTTCAAGCATATTTTACAAACCGCTAACACTTAGAACTCTCACCTTATATCGTTAGAAAGTTAATTTGACAAGGAACACAACTAACTACTTTTCATCAAGCGAAAACATCATTTACAATAACCGATTTCTCGCCAAGTGGTCATTCAAGGTCCATTTTCAAAGCTTCAAGTTCTTGAAATGCATTACATGATTCGGGAATCCAATCCACACATGTGATATGCCGTTTCGAAGGTAATTACTCATGCAATACAACTAAACACTTACTAACAACATTTCATGGCATTCAAAGTATCAAAAGTTCATTTCAAGTTCATCAAACCCTAATCAAAATTCACAAAAATCACTAATCATGTATTTGAAGTTTTCTTAATCAACCTACGCATCAAAACGAAGCTAGTGATACTAGTAACACAATTAAAACATGAACTTAAACAATTTAACAACATTAACTCATCCAAAATCAAAGATTAAGCAAACCCATTTTCAAGTTCATGCTAGTTACTTCAAAACAACAAATCGAGCATACAAGTCATATATTCATGTTAGACTTGAGCCATAGACACTAATTAACAACTTTATAATTCAAAAACATCAAGAACACAAAATCTAGTGATTTTAGAAAGTTACCCAAATGAGATGAAATTGGTATCAAGTTGTAGAGGATGAAGAGAGGATTCCAAATATGTAATTTGTTTTGTTGCTAGCCTCCTAATCCGAATTTAGATGATGAATTCTTGTTTTGAAGATTGAGAGAAAAATGGTGAAAGTATTTAAGAAAAAGGAAATGAAATGGAAAATGAAAGAAGGAGGTGGGTGTTGACCACTTTGACCTAGTCAAAGGTTTGGTCTTTTGGCAAGTCTAGTCCCTCTAGTTTATAAGCGGGTGCGTGAATTACCTAAACGAGATATTTTAGATACGCACATTAACGGGAGATGTTATAATCCAATAACGAAAATTATTAAGAATGTTAGCTAACGGAGGATACGTATCTAGTCACGAAGGATATTATTTAAAATAAAAAGACGGGCGTTAAAATAATTTAACGGAAAAATGCGGGATGTTACATTACCCACACCTTAAAAGAAATTTCGTCCCGAAATTTAGTTGGAAGCAATAGTCGATGTATCTTCCTCGAGACCTTGCGTTGTCAATGCTATGAATAAGTGAAGATATGTCCTTGGGCATTTCCACGAATTTGGATAGTCGGTGTTTCACGTTGTATTAAGGCTTGGTTTACGATCCACCATTTCAACCGGTTTTCCCATGGAGGGGAGTTTGTCATCAATAGTAGGTTTATCTAGGAGGATAGCATGTTCCTGTTCCGCAGGACACGTCTCTAAGTTTGTTACACGAAATGTAAGGTAAACGGAAACTTTAATTGAGTCAGGAGATCTAAACGGTAGGAGGCGGTTCCAATACGTCCAAAAAATTTCAAAAGGATCAATATTACGAATATAACTTTCCTCGATTTCTTGAAACGGGTTACACCTTCCCAAGGTGCGGGTTTTCAATGTTACGCGGTTACTGACCTTGAACTTGAGAGATTTTCATCTAACCTTGGTTTAACTCCTTTGGTGATTACGGGTCGTCTTGAGCCCTTCTCGGACTTGAATTATCTCAACGGTTATTTCTTAAATGCTTTCGGATCTGATGATTTGCTTGTCACCTACTTCGGTCCAACGAAATGGGAGGACAACACTTGTGGTGATGTAAGGTTTCGAAAGGTGCGGCGTTAATACACGAGTGGTAACTACTGTGCGAGAGGAGATAACTAAAGGCAACAATACAAATTTGTAACATGTCTTTCCAAGATGTGAAACGTAAGTTTGTTTGGTTCGTTGGTTGTAGATGATACACGGCACTCATGTTTGGACGGGTCCCCGAGGTTCCTTGTAAGGCATCCCGAATTTAGAAGTGAGACGAGTATCCCGATCTGAAATTTTAATGGAGATGGTACGCCGTGCCGAGCTAGAATTTTCTTTAAAACACGTTTGAACAGGTTTCGTTTCTCAAGAGGTCCGCACCGCGGAAGATCCATCGGTTCCCGAAAATGGTTGTTAGGACTATTCACCCTCGTGGCGAATACTAATATAATGTGAAGAGTTTCTCTCTCCATTGAGAAGTTTTATAAAAAGTTTCCTTGCACGGAAGTGCGAGCGATAAGACAGGAGTGAAATGAGAACTTAGAATAGGATGAGTTCACACCTTGAGGTAACCATGTCGTGCACTTAGTGGTCGAATGTTGAGGCTTGGTGGGATAACGAGATAGTACACGTAGTTGTATGATAAGTCAAAGAAGAGTGAAGTATCCTTGGATTGGGTGTTATATTAAGTTCCAGTAATATCAGGAGAAAAATGGTGAAATAACAGAGCTATGTAACGTGGCACGTGTTGACGAGAAAGTTGATCGGGTCCATGATTAAGTATTCAAATTTTTCGAGCAAATTTACGAATTTCAGTTTCCTTGATTTCGAGTCGAGAGAGTATGCGTTTAGGGCTTTCAAGTAGAAATATTTCCATATTTGAGTTCCAGTGTGCTAAACAAATTTAGCTAGTAAGGTTTGTGTGAAAGATCATGTTCGAAGTTCGAACACGGAGAGGTTTAAATTTTTCCCTCAGTGAGTTAACGAGTTTAAAGGTCGTGCAACACGAGAAAAGTCGGAAATGAGTCTTCAGTAATAACCGGTGAGATCTAAGATTTTATGAATACAAGTCTGAGTCGTGAGGGTTTTCCGATTACGTGTGGTTCCGATTGCGAGATGTATTGAAATACTTTGACCACTAACAACATGGTCTAAAAATTGGACTTCGTTTAACCAAAATTCTCACTTGGAGAATTCGGCATAGAGTTGCTCTTTTCTCAAGAGTTCGAGCGTAAGATGGAGATGTCGTTCGTTTTCTTCTTTACTTGAATAGGTTTAGACATCATCTATAAATACGATAACGGATTCATCTAGATAAGTTTACAAACGCGGTTCAGGAGGCCTATGAATACGGGCGGAGGCCTAGATAATCGAACGGGACAAAAAAAAATTTACAACTATCGTAGCGAGTTCTAAAAGCGGGTTAGGAGACATCTTCTCCCTGATCTCTCAATTGATGATAACCGAAACAGAGGTCGGTTTGGAATATACGCGAGATTCATGTAAATAATCATGAGGTCATGGATACGAGGAAGAGGGTATCGGTTTTCAACCGAAAGTTACTTAGTTCCAATGATCTATACATAATTGTAGGGAAACATTTCTCCTTAACGAATAGGTTTTGAGCTCCTTAGTTCTATAGGTGTCAAGTCACAATTCAAATTATCCACCCAATAAGTTTAACGTATATCCTCCGATAAAATTTATAGGTACACAATATTTTTCCGTTGGTCACTTAAATTGCCTAAGTAGTATTTAAAGGAAAAAGGTGGAGTGCAAAGAGTACGAGTCATAGCCTTGGTTATAAAATGTCTAACGGTAACCGAATCGAATAAGTATGAAATATGCGGGTTGTTGTGAAGAAACGTACCCGTGACTAGTCTATCGTCGTCTCGGGCATCCTAGGTGTCGATGTTGAAAGTTCAATGACGTGCGTTGGGGTTGGCTTTCTTCTTTGGGCACGCATTCCTATAATGACCCGGTTGGCCACATTCGAAACAAACAACTGCCCTTGGAGCATTGGACGTCTTTTGAGCGACGGTAACGGTACTTTTACAAATATGGGCCACATGGCCACTTCTTTGACACCTGATGCAAAATGGTTTGCCACATTCACCCAAATGATGTTTGTGACATTTGTTACAGTAGGGCAGGTTTCCGGCATACCCTTTCTTGCCGCCGGAGGCGAAAGGTTTCTTGACGAAGTTGTTGTGGTTGTAGTTGTTTGATTGAGAGACTTCCCATTTTCTTTTGTTGCCGCCCGATTGTTTCTCGGCCGTAAGTGCCGGCACTTTAATTTCACCCACCATTTCCATAATCTGGCGGGCCATTGTTAAAGCCTCTTGCTGGTTAGCGGGTTTGGATGATACTACCTCGTGGTGAATGCTCTTTGGGAGGCCTTCCATGTAAAGTTCAACTCTTAGGGATTCAGGAGTCATGAGGTTCGGGCAACTTAAGGCTAGTTCGAAAAACCGTTGATTATAAGCTTCGAGGTCATTCCCGACCGTTTTTAAATTTCTTAGCCCCTGTTCGAGCCTTCGAGTTTCGTTGCATGGGAAGTATTCGGTGATCATTCTTTCTCTTAATTCGGTCCAAGAGAGTGTGTGAGCTTCATCGATACCCACCGATTGTACATACATATTCCACCATGAGAGAGCAACGCCGGTGAAAGTGAGGGTGGAAAACTTGACCTTATCTTGGTCTTGACAACCGCTTATGGTAAAAATTTCTTCCGTTTGACCAAACCATCGGGTGAGAGCAACCGGTCCCCCGGTTCCATCGAAAGTGGGAGGATTGTACTTCATGAAGTTTTTGTAGGAGCAACTTTCGCTTGAATTACCGGCTCCATGATTGTTGTTGTTGGAAAAGTGATCGGCCACGGCCGCACCCATGGCGGTGGTTATCATTCGTTGAAGAGCTTGTTCTAGAGTTTCGAGAGGAGTATTGTGTTGGCCTTGGTGAGCCATTGTTCCTTCATTACACAAGATCATCGTTGATTAGTATTCTCAACAATACTAACCGTGGCATGCAATAAGGATAGAGAGAGAATTTTTCCTTGACTCGCCTTAAATTCTTTATGTCATAATGTCGGAACGTCCATGTGAGTCACCGTAATATAATCCCGGAAATTATATTACCTTAATTCATATGTGCATTCGACATTACTTCATATAGTCAAGGTGGTGTGTCAATTAAATTAGTCAACGTGAGATTAAGGTAGAATAAGAATAGATATGAGTAGGAGAGTTCGAGTATAAATGCACAAGTAGTCAAGTAATTCCTACGTCAAGTCTATATGACGGTTGTAGTCTAGATTCACTAATGTACCCTATGACTCAGGGTCGACACCAATGAATTCTAAATCCCTACAACCAATGCTCTGATACCACTTGTAGCGACCCGACCAAATCGTCATTGACGGCGCCGACTACTTAGGTGCCATTGCGTGGTCGTAAGTCTTTAAAATGACGTTTGACCAAAAAAAAAGTCCCCTTCATTTCTTACATAAAGATTGTTCCCAAGTTTACAAGAATTGTTCAACCAAAATTTTCGTTACAAAGTTACAAGTACAAATGAAACCTAGGCGACACAGTTTTAAATAAAGTCAATAGACGCTCCATGTATGCACATATACTCGACATCCAATGCAAGTATCAAAATAATGAGCGGAAGCATGTTTCACATATCGTTCAAAGACCTGAGAAAAACATAGAAATCTGTCAACGAAAATGTTGGTGAAATCATAGGTTTAAGTAAGTAAGTAAGTGAGTAAAAGTAAGTCGAACCACAAGATTTGCAACATTGATGAAATAGTAGTACAATCTTTAAAGTTAATATTCACGAGCACCCAATTATCAAGGCTTAACATTCCGTCCGTTGAACCCCATTAATAGTGCTAGAACAACACTGTTTCTCAAAAATATATTTCATCCGTAGACGGAAGCGAACCGTCCGAGATGAGGGTTTGTCAAACCCATATGGCCATACAACATAAGTTCACGCCTACACTTACACACTGCAAGAGTAACTAATGATAATCGAATTGAGGATTTTGTTCTAAACTCGTATGTAGAATGTTTGTTTTCCTCTACTTGTGTTCACTTAGTTAAAGAAAAATGTTTATGTTTTCTCATCCCAAATGTAAGTTCAAAAGAGTAAAAGTGGGACTATGATCTTCCTGGAGTGCGAGAGTAAAAAAGGTACTTCAACAAGTAACGTGCAAAGTACAAACGCTAGTCTTAACCTAAACAATTAGGGTTGTATCAATAACGGTAAACACGATCGGTCAAAGATGTTCAATTAGTCCTATGGCTCGTTACGACTCGATTATGTAGCATGTGAAACAATTTGTCAAGTTTCATGAAAGATACAAGTATAGAAACAAGTTAGAAAAGATTGCATAATCATTTGTTTAAGTTTGATAAAAAGTCAAACTTTGGTCGGGTCAAAGTCAACAAAAGTCAACACGTTCGGGTCGGGTCCCGAACTATTTTTCTGTGCTAGTTATCCATACATAAGCATGTTAGAACAAGTTACATGTGAATCGGAGGTCCATAGCATGCCACACATTTTTCTTATTTTGACCAAGGAGGTCAGAAGCTGGACACGGCTTAGGTCGCGCCGCGACCCAGGATTGCCGCGCCACGGCATTGGTCGTGTGCTGGTACCTGGTCAGTCTCAATTGTTCAAGTCCCAATTCAAAACTCTTTCAAGCATATTTTACAAACCGCTAACACTTAGAACTCGCACCTTATATCGTTAGAAAGCTAATTTGACAAAGAACACAACTAACTACTTTTCATCAAGCGAAAACATCATTTACAATAACCGATTTCTCTCCAAGTGGTTATTCAAGGTCCATTTTCAAAGCTTCAAGTTCTTGAAATGCATTACATGATTCGGGAATCCAATTCACACATGTGATATGCCGTTTCGAAGGTAATAACTCATGCAATACAACTAAACACTTACTAACAACATTTCATGGCATTCAAAGTATCAAAAGTTCATTTCAAGTTCATCAAACCCTAATCAAAATTCACAAAAATCACTAATCATGTATTTGAAGTTTTCTTAATCAACCTACGCATCAAAACGAAGCTAGTGATACTAGTAACACAATTAAAACATGAACTTAAACAATTTAACATCATTAACTCATCCAAAATCAAAGATTAAGCAAACCCATTTTCAAGTTCATGCTAGTTACTCCAAAACAACAAATCGAGCATATAAGTCATATATTCATGTTAGACTTAAGCCATAGACACTAATTAACAACTTTATAATTCAAAAACATCAAGAACACAAAATCTAGTGATTTTAGAAATTTACCCAAATGAGATGAAATTGGTATCAAGTTGTAGAGGATGAAGAGAGGATTCCAAATATGTAATTTGTTTTGTTGCTAGCCTCCTAATCTGAATTTAGATGATGAATTCTTGTTTTGAAGATTGAGAGAAAAATGGTGAAAGTATTTAAGAAAAAGGAAATGAAATGGAAAATGAAAGAAGGAGGTGGGTGTTGACCACTTTGACCTAGTCAAAGGTTTGGTCTTTTGGCAAGTCTAGTCCCTCTAGTTTATAAGCGGGGTACGTGAATTACCTAAATGAGATATTTTAGATACGCACATTAACGGGAGATGTTATAATCCAATAATGAAAATTATTAAGAATGTTAGCTAACGGAGGATACGTATCTAGTCACGAAGGATATTATTTAAAATAAAAAGACGGGCGTTAAAATAATTTAACGGAAAAATGCGGGATGTTACACAATAGCTTTATCCTTTGGAGGAGTCTTACACCTCTTAGTAACGTGTCTCAGTTTCTTACACAATGAACATGTAGCAGTGCACCGCCCCGGGTGATGCTTTTCACAATGAACACAGAATGGATAAGTACCTTTATAATTTAACCTTGTACTATCCGTAGGCTTCTTACTAGCATTTTGAGTCAAATCTTGAGATGACTCAAACTTCCTCTTACCTTCATTACTTTTAGTGTCAACGGGCTTACCAGCCGACGCTCTTCTTCTCTTAGCTAACATAAGATTTTGTGCCATGAGAATCACAGCATCTAAAGTAACCTTCTCGGCAGCAATAACATTCCCCTGAACATCCTCGAGGAGACCTTCAATATATCGTTCAATCCTTCTTGCTTCAGTAGGAAACATCTCAGGACATAGAGTAGAAAGTTCAAGAAAACGGTTGGTGTAGTTTTCAATATCAGTACCCTTCACCTTGAGTTCCCAGAACTCAACTTCAAGTTTTTGAACTTGACTTCGAGGACATAATTTATTAATCATCATGCTTTTGAGTTCATCCCATGGAATTGCATTAGCATTGTCAATTCCTACGGACTTGGCATGAGCAGACCACCAAGTTAAAGCGTTTCCACCCAATGATCTAGTGGCATACTTTACTCGATCCTTATCACCACAGTTGCAAATACGGAAAATAGACTCCATCTTCTTGAACCAACGAACTAGTTCGACAACTTCTTCATTTCCCTTGAATGCGGGAGGGTGACAGTTTGTGAAGTCCTTGTATGAACAAGGTTTCGGTTGAGGATTAGCATTATTAGCTTGAGTGTTGCCTTGTGCGGCAGTGAGTAACTGTTGGAATTGCTCGGTAGTCAATATGATATTGTTAACAGTAGGTGCAGCTGGACGAACCATGATGTCGCTACATAGAAGTGAACATAAGTCGGATAAGTTAACAATTATAGGGTTGAGCATTTGCAAGTATGAATAAGATAAAATATTGATATCACATGATAAAAATAAAACCCTTTATATTATTAAGGAACGAGGCGTTAAATAAGCCTTTTAATACACGATTCAGAAATAGAAAATAGTTTAAGGCATAGCCTTTACATCGATGGAAAATGGAAAAATAACTAAGAAATATTAAGATTGAAGTAGTCTTCATATTTCTTCTTCTCGTCCTTAAACTGCTTCATCACTTTTTCCATGTTATCCTTCACAAGTTTCTCTAGCCTTTCGGTTTGAGAGTCGAGGGACTCTTTCATAAACTTCTCATATCGCTCGTTCTTTTCTTTTTGCTTTTCGTAGAGGTACTCGAGATTGTCGTAAAGGTTGGTAACAAGACTGTTAATGGTATTGGTGTCGTACTCTCTTAAAGCAAGCCGTTTGTTGACTCGACTTCTCTCCATTTTCATTCGGACGTCAATATCCTCCTTGAGGTAAGCAAGGGATTGCTTCCCCCAACGGGTGTTGCGTTCTTCTTCACACCTTAGCATCATTATCTATTTTCTTAGCTTGATGTTTTCTTCCATAAGTTTCTCCATTTTAACCTCCACTCTCGCCACGTGGCGAAGCAAACCTCCAATGTTCCTCTCGGTATCATTTCGTAGACTCATGATTTCATATTAGCACCATCATAAAAAGGAGATCGGGCTCTCTTTCTTGACGGACCAACCTCTTCATGACGTTTTCCTTTATCTTCGATTCTCGGAGTTGGGTAGTATTGTGGAGACCCATTAGGAATAGTATTTGGGCTATAGTTTGGTGACGGTGAGGCAGGACTGTAGAAAGGACTTCGAACAGGTCTCAAAGTTGAAGAGTGTCTAACACCTACTTCGGTGGTAGGGTTGTGAGTTGCCTTGTTGGGCTTGTTAATGCTTGATCTTGACATCCTATCATTAGGAAAGAAACTTTTGATTAGAATCTTTAAGTCAAGTTTTTAAAGCATAAGTGTTAAGATTATAGGGCAATCCTAAGTGCTTTAAGTCTATGGCAGGAAAAGTTATAGTTTCCTAGATTGCTAAGGCACCCTAGCTAACAAGTAAGGCACACATAAAAATGCAATCCTGGTTCTCTATAACAGCCTGGTTATGCTCTGATACCAATCTATCACACCCCCAGTTAGGGCCTGAGCGAAATGTGACTTAATATCAAATAAACGAACATATTATAATATACGAGAACAATACTACATGATAAAATCAAACTTTATTGAGTACGCATCGGAATAAATGAAATGTCATTACAATGACAGAAATAGCAACATAGTAAATGTTCAAATGTAATAGTAATAAATGCGATATCTCTTGATCCTATGTCCAAGTAGCATCACATAAGCAGTAAATAAGAAAACTTAAATCAATCAGCACCTAAGACAAAACATGCTAAAGTGTCAACCAAAATGTTGAGTGAAGTTCATAGGTTTAACAAATAAGTTTGACCGTTGTTTTAGACCACAAGATTTAGTTTGTAAAGTTGATCTCGCAGGATCAAAAAGTTATGCCAATGCGTGATATTTAGACTAAACGTTCAAGTTTGCCCCAAAGACAAGTTGTAGTTTATACTTGTCGGTTTAATTTCATTATTAAGTAATACAATGACTTGGGCAAATGTATCGGGGACGTTACTCCCGATAGGCCTACCCCCCAAAAATTAAGCATGCATTCAACGAGCAATTAAAAATATCAATATAGGGACTTAGTCGGGCATAGCCGGATATAGCATAGTTTTAACAGTTGGCACTTGTGTCTAAATTGTAAATAATAAAAGTAGCATGTGTCTCACTCCAATAAAACTAAAGAAGTTTGCTAGCAATAAAGAGTGGGGCTATGAATTCACCTTAGTAAGTAGAGAGATGAGCTAGTTATTCCTCGGAATAGAAAGTTGGATGAATGAGCAGAAAAGTCAACCTATTGACATTTAAGAGTAGTAAGTGTTTTGCCCAAGTTTAAGTTTAAGTATGTAAGTGTTTAAGTATAGTTTGTTTTACTAAGTTTCCATTTTTAGTAAGTTTCTACTTTTAGAAAGTTTCCATTTTTAGAAAGTTTCTATTTTTAGTAAGTTTTCCATTTTAGTAAGTTTATAATTAGAAAGTTTCTATTTTAAAAGTGTTTTCATTTTAAGATACTTTCCATATTAGATATACTTTCAATCACCCCTTTCCCTTCGAATGGCCATTTCAGGCCTAGGGTTTGAGCTATAGGATCCTTTAAATCGGAAAATCCAAACCCTTCCGCCTAGAGTTTCGTAGAAACCATTCGTCAAGAAAGTTCGAATATATATATATATATATCTAATATATATCCCAAAATGTTTTTAGTGCGTTATAATATAGGTAGTATAGTATATGTGTTAATAATAGTATAAGTGTAAGTGTTAAATAATAGTATATGTAATATTAGGGTTTCATTAATTAATTAGGTTTAATTAATTAGAGTAGTAATTAATGATTAGGGTTTAGTAATTAATAACTAGGGTTTAATTAATGTCTAGTGTTTAATAATTAATTAGGGTTTCAATAAATTAGGGTTAGGTTTAGGGTTTTAATTAAAGTAGTATAGTTTAGGTGTAATTAGGGTTTAGTGTATATATATATATATATATATATATATATATATATATATATATATATATATATATATATATATATATATATATATATATATATATATATATAACTCGTGTATATGTATATATAAATATAAAATATTTTTTTACATGTATATATATAAATTTATTTTGTTTCCTTAATTAACACAAACAAATCTGCTAATTGTTATCTAGAGTTTTGAAGATCAAACTTTCCTTTTCCCTTTTTTTTTCTAGGCTACAATATATATATATATATATATATATATATATATATATATATATATATATATATATATATATATATATATATATATATATATATATATATTTCATGTATAGATCTAGGTGTGTTTATGTATATGTTTATGAATAAGTTTATAACATGAACATGAATTAAGCAAAACTCAAAGTTTATGTAAATAAGTTAGGGTTTATGTTATACCTTTGAAGATTCGAAGACGACTAACAAAGAAAAGATGAACACGATGAAGATTGAAGATCAAAGTCTTTGAAGATTTGAAGAACACCTCGAAGATTCTTGAAGAACACGAAGAACGCGAAGAACACTTGAAGATCACTTGGAAAACCCTTGAAGGTGGTGGTGGATTTCGGTGATGGTGGTGGTGATATTTTCGGCTTTGGCGGAAAATTAGAGAGAGGGAGAGAGATTTTTGGGAGAGAGATTTTTCGAAGAGAGATTTGATTGTGATTTGGTACAAAGAAAAGGTTTAGGTTAGGCCTCTATTTATAGGAGTGTTAGAAAATTTCTAGAATTAGGGTTAGGGTTAGATTTACTTAGGGAACAAGTTAGCTTGAAGAGGAGGTTAGGGTTGCTTGGTTTGGCCGAAAATTTGGAGGGCAAAAGCATAATTTTACCCCCTCCAAATCGGCTAGGGTTTAAGGGGATTAGGGTTTAACTTTTTCACCTAAGTCCTTGTACTTTAGATTAGCTTAAATGGTTCCTTATTTATCCAAGTTTAATTATTTTAAGTACACAAGTTTTAAAGTTAAATATTTGTTCACAAAAGTTTATTAACTCATTATTTTTATCTTTTTATTAACTTGTTAATTATTACATAAAGTTAATTAATATAATTCTTAACAATCGTTAATTAAAGTGTAATTGTTAAGTTTAATTATATCGTTGGGCATTTAATAAGGAAAAGTATAGAATGGAAAAATGAGGGTCGTTATATTTTTTGTAGGTGCTCTTTACTTAGTTGCAGTGTTGTAAAAGTCGGCCGACTTGGCCGACGCGTCGGCCGATGCGTCATTTTTTTGGGTTCTCCGTCCTGTTTTTCTGAAAACGACTCAAAAGACGGTCAAAGATAAAAGTTCGGTCAAAGACGGTCAAAGTTGGTCAAAAACGGCCAAAATCATTGAAATTTTCGTCAAGATGTGATTTGTTTTAAAATTAGGGTTTGTTTTCATTTTTTGGGCCGCTTTTTTCTCTGTGTCCTTACTGATTATGTACTCGGTAACATTAATTAAGTTTGAAGTTTGATTGTATTTAAATTTTAGTTCTTTTTTAAGAAATTTATGGTACAGAATCAACTATTTTATACATATATAAATATATATTTAATAAATTATCAATAAAGTCAACGTTGGTCAACGACCGATGCGTCCCCGATGCGTCCCCGACTCGCGACTTTTACAACCTTGCTTAGTTGTTACATAACTCTCTGGTCCTTTATGACTTATTGGTATCAAAGGTGGTTTGTGAAAACCTTTCTCTGCTACGTTACATATATCATCATTCTCGTGTTTTTGAATACTTATACATACAATTATTTCTCCGACCTTAAACAGATTTCACGTTTTAGTGGTTTATTTCAAGTTGGAGGTTACTCACCGTTTCACCAGTCCTACGGAAATTGCTGCCAACATAACGTCTCGATTGGATTGTAGATTCACGTAGATCTTGCAAAGAAACTTTAGGTGACGGTTAAACCTCTCCAAGGGTCTCTATTTGTTGTATTATTTTATTCATTTTATGTTCATTACTTCATGAAATCCATTTGCAGTATTGAAGTCTTGGCTTGAACCCTTGTAAGTTGTGTTTTTAGTGAATATCTTGTTGCTCTCGAAAATTGTGGCAATGTGGGCGGGTCTGTCAGGTTGGGGAATTGGTTAAGACTTTTTTTTTCTTTCAAAATGAGTAATCTCATACCAGATGGATTGGTCATACAGTTAAACTAAAATGTTGCATGAGGTCCTTAAGGAATTTCTAAATCAAAATGTGCTTTTGTCGGGTGTAAAATGTGGTTTTGTAGAAGAGAGAAACATGTTTAAGAAATGTCTGAATCAAAAAAACAACTGCTTTGTCAAAATCAAAAATGTTTGACAAAAAGTTATGAAGAACTGTTAGGTAAAACGGGCAGGAGAAAGATTGTGAAAATTAGCAAAAATAGGCGGGTCGAATAGACAAGTAAAATAAATAATGAATACAATAACTGTATGGGTCATTTTCTATTTGCTGAAGTCAATATAATCTGTTTATACTTACTGCATGTTTGTTATTATCATTGCAATTGGATAACACAGGCGGATTGACCTGAACAACGTCCACTCATGTTAAATTTTTTTTTTTTTTTGTTAACTATTGTTTTGAAAACATCACCTTCCAATAAAATTTTCTCATTTTATGTATAAAACAGTTTAGTTGGTTGTAGTCAGAACATGTTCATAAGTAATAGGTAAAGGGAAAAATCCTGCTCTAAATTGACCTGTATTATGTTTCATATGTTCTTCGTATTTGACAATCATTCTGGGTCGTCTTCATGTATCCAATGATAGGTAAATGGATTGAAATTTCCTCTTCTAAGTTGTATCTTTGATCTTGTCATTCCTATCTTGTTTTTATTTCCTTTTAAAACCAGGAGGCTAGATTCGGAGGAATCGCCATATCAATTTTGTCATGAAAGAAGAATGACGATATGATAAAGTTTTCTTTTAATCTCTAAAAACTACCTTAATATTATTGCTTCTTTACTTATATCTGAGTACTTGTGAAATGAATTTATTACATCATTATATGTAATTACAACGTGTAAAACACTTTACTTTCTTAATCACGCGAAATTGTGTGTATCACTAATGATGTTTCTAATGTTATATATTAATTAGTTGTATCACCAATTAAATTAAATTAAGTATGCTTTTCTCTTTCTGTTCATTTTTTGAAGCGACTTCCGTTTACAAATTTTCATGATCGTTTACGCGCAGATACGTTTGACAAAATATAGGATTGTAGTATAACCAAACAATTTGCAATGGCTTTGTTAGCAATCAAAGACTACCTTAATCAGATCACTACGTTTAGTTATTTGTGAATTTCTCGTCCGAAACACTGAATTTTCATTAGTTTGTATCACATCATTTGCTAAATTGAAGTTCCGTATTATAGTCTTCTAATGAATTTGTAATGTGTTCGCTCTTTAGTAACCATCACCGGTTCGATGATGATTTTACTCGTGACTCAACTCAAGTCATTGATCCATATTTTCTTTCAAGATGCCAAATGGTTTTGATGTTGGTGCTTTTATGCTTAATATGTTAGTTATTTACAAATCGAAATTAGGACGATCAGGATGATGTTTTACATGTTTTTTGTCATGCATTTATGCACAACAATATTGTTGGATTTGCTTATCTTTAAGATTCTTAATCAATCATTGATCTTGCAAAACGAGGAGATTGTGATCGATGGGCTCATGAGTTGGCACATGATGCTTATCAAGAAACGAACATATATCAACACCATTGCCGATGTTATTATTCGGCCGATTAACTCCGTAAGCAACGTGGATGGCATTTGTTAAAATGTTGATTAAATGTTTTTCGTGCAATGCCTTTTGTATATTCATGTTACCATTTTGACGAAACCAATTACTTAATTTCTTTTAAGGTTGCGGGTATTAAACTAGTTATATCTTTAAAATGGGTAACTTGTTCCATTGTTGTTGTATCATACTAGCTTTAATATCCTTCTATTTCTTATACCTAAAAACTACCCAAATTCATAGAAGTTTAAATCTTTTTAACTCAATGATGACTTATTTTTGACCATTACACCGTGATCACCCGCAACGATCACGGTAGTAGCCATATCAAGAAACAACCCATGATCAACCACACCAGGAATCCTCAGCATTGCATCACTTGCAGCCTTTAAATCCCCAATTTGTTTCTTGAAATACAAATCAATTGTATAATTACTATTATCCGTCACAAAAACATCTCCAGTTTTCAAACAAGTTCGAATCTTTGCAACACATTCACTTTCTTTAAACAACAATTCAAGTTTTTGTGCAGTAAATTTCCAACAAAATGGAACAACTTCAACAGGCATTGCTAACCCACTTCCACCAATGTGCTCAACAATTTTCGATTCATCGACAATTACAATAAACTTCTTCGAAGCACATCCGATCATTTTTTCACGAAGTAATGCCCCACCACGTCCTTTAACCAAATTCAAATCCGAGTCGACTTCATCAGCTCCATCAATGGCTAAATCAAGAACCGGGTGGGTCTCAATATCGGATAAAGGAATGTTCAATGATAAAGCTTGTTCACGTGTTCTCATTGATGTTGGGATTCCAATAATGTTGGTTAAATTTTCTTGTTGTAAAATCTCACCAATACGGTCCACCGCGTGTTTTGCGGTTGACCCTGTTCCGAGTCCGACCACCATACCCGATTCGATAAAGTCGTCGACAGCTTTGTATGCGGCGATTTTTTTCAATTCATCTTGGGTTATTATTACCAGAGGAGGCGGAGGTGATGACGCCATTACGGCGAAGGTGGTGGTGGTGGAATGTGCGTTGTAAGCTATTGCCATTGTTGTTGTAATTTGTAGGATGTTTATCTTGGAGAAAACAGTTAGATTAATGAGGTGTGTATTGTTAGGTGATTATGGATCAATAAAATATATTTAGGGTTTTATTTTGTAAGAATTGAGATTTTAATTGGATGGTGGGCATGAAGGGATGAAATGGGGCATTGGAAAATTTTGGGTTTATAGTATATAAGAGAGGTGAGAGGTAGTGGTGGGGAGTCGTGACTGAAAGTTTGCCGGGAAATAATAGTAACACATCAAGAATTGATCTAAACGTACAAACTTACTATTATACCTTTAATTTATAATTATGAAGGTTCTAACTTCCTGGATAAACTTAGGAATATAATTATAAATTTTGTGCTAAGAAGTGTGTATGAATCAAATATGGATGTGTGAGTATCACCCTTGCTTAATGGATGTGGGAATCATATCCAAGGAATAAGACCAATAAATAAATTTTCAATAAAAAGTGTATCAACAAAGTAAAAGAAATGAAGCCCAAGTTAACAAAATTTATGAAAGGTTGATCCGTAGAGATATCTCTTCATTGAACAAACAACAATAAAATTAGCACCAAGATTTTAAGAGGTATGTGTAATTAAAAATCACTTATCTCATTGATTAACGGTTTCATGGTAAATTCACTTCAATATTGCTTTCACATTTCAATAGCTTCACATTATTTAGTGACTGGAGCAAGTTATGCGGATGGTTTGAGCTCGTTTAAGTGGTCTTCTAGTAAATGCATTAGCAATAGTTTAGTTTCACACTATCTTTGTAATTTCTCCATCAGTTGTATTCCTTGAGCCTCTCATTGTTACTTTTGGGTAAAGGGTTTTACTCGAAAAAATATTATTTATAAAAATAGTAAAAAGCACAAATAATAACGACGACTACAAGTGCGCTTTGCCCCCTCACGGGCAACCACAAACCCAGCTAGCACCTACAAATTGAAAAAAAGGACTAGCAAAAGCAAGAACCAACAATGACACACCTAGACCAAGACATTAAATCTAACCAAGAGCGTTACAACAAACCCGTTTTCATGCCCGCAGGTTCATCAACGTTAGCTTCCAAGTTGCTATCCTCATCAATCAAAACCCTAGAACCTGTGTTTGATTCTCAGTAAATACAGTATCATCATTCAGCTCATTGATATCGCCAAAATTATACATATTTTATCCCCAATTTTAGGCGATATCGTTCCATTTTATCCACGAAATTAACCTGTTCCTTTGCTTATTAGGAAAAAAAGGAGCAAATGCTACTAACCATGTAGAAAGTATTATTATTATTATTATTATTATTATTATTATTATTATTATTATTATTATTATTATTATTTTATCTAAACGGGTACAATTCAAGAAACTAATAGCAGTCAAGAGTTATCAAAGATTTAGAGAAATCGAGATAAGTGAAGCTCTGTATTAATCGACCAAATCTTCAATATCGAGTGCGGAATAACTCGATATTAGGTTTTATATCAAAAACAACTTAATCACTTATGATCTAACAAAGAAAATTGACTTTTAGATGCTAGAGATCGATAAAACAGAGTGCTAGACCTGCAGGGAAACGAATACACGGATAGGGTTGAGTTTAGGTTCGTAACTTTAACAATGAACCCGAAATTCACATTATATAAGGTCTACACGTGTAACCGTGTGGTTGCAGTATGCAACCGTGCGGTTGCATTTGTATCTGTACGGATGCATTCTGCATCCGTGCGATTACACAGGCAGTAAGTAATTTGACATTAACTGCTTACAATTGATTACAAATGTAATAGTAAACGTAATAAACCAAACAACCAATTGTCAATGTAATTACATTGTCCATATAACCACGAACACACGATAATGAACTAGGGATTTAGTTTTATGCACTAACAAAATCCAACCGTTGGCGAGAATACCCACGTCGCTGGTGGGGCCTTGGTCAAATCTGTTCAAATCAAGCTCAAAGTTCTCGCCCGATTTATGCTCAAGCCACCGCTGACACTACATCTGGAAACTGCTCGAGACCTCAATTTCCGACTCCAAACCAGAACTGTCTGAGACTATCTCCAGCTTCTCAATACTATCAGCAGCAGCATTCACAACTGGCTCTTCTTCCCTAGCCAGATTTTCAATCTCAGTAGCAGCATCACCATGATCACTTGAAGATTCGTCTTTAAAGCGAACACTTACTGATGTGTGAAGCGGAGGTGTATGAAATATACTATTATTTTTACTACGAAATACGATACAAATTACACAAGTTTTATTTAATTTATTTATTGAATGGATATACCTAAACCTTGCTACAACACTATAGGCAGTGTACCTAATCGTAGAGTAGTATAGTTTTTAGTAAGTCCGGTTCGTTCCACATGGAGATGACTTATTTTACACTATATTTTTATATAATTATATTTGTACAAAATATAAATATATATATATTACAATTATTGTTATTATAAAAGGAGGGTTTTACCGTTTAATGACTGGTTTGTCGATTTTATATTTTAAGCGAAGCGTAAAGTAAATGACGATATTTAACTAACGATAAAATAAATAACAATAATTAAAATAACAATGAATAAAAGTACGAGGAAATATGAAATAAAATATATTATGCTTATTTAAACTTCCGTACTCATGATATTTGACGTTTTGATTTTAATTTATTACCCTGGGTTAATTGTCCTTTGTCCTGGATTATTTGATATGTCCATCTGGTTTTATCCATAATAGTCCATCGATCATAATTATAAAGTGCGAGGGTCTTCGCCAAATTAACCTTATACCCGAAGTCAAATATTCCAACTAATTGGGGACTTAAACTGTAATAAGATTTTAATACATTGTTAATGATTACACTAGGTTATCGACTGCGTGTAATCCAAGGTTTTAATACTTTATTAACAATTACACCAATTACCCTTGAATGTAATCCACCCCTGTTTTAATGAGTCCATTGACTATTAATCCTTCCCCGTGTCCGGTCAAATGAACAATTATTAGTATTTATAAATATCCCGCCTACCGTGCCCGGTCAAGCGTATGTGGTTATATATAAATACGTCAAGTTGTAAATCTCTATATTAATTTAACAAGATATCATTTAGTTAATCAAATATAAATCCCATTAATAGCCCATAGTCCAATTTCCACAAGTGTCGGTCTTTTGTCTAAACCCCAATTATGGTCCAAAGCCCAATAACCCCGTCTTAATATTTAGCCCAACATCACGATTTCTTCGGCTCAAATAAGCATAATAATAACTTAAGTACAATACATAATTAAAAAGTAAGAATTTAGCTTACAGTGATTATTAATCGCGTAGTGTTAAAGGGACAGAGTACCGACTTTAAAACCCGTAAAATAACCTCTTTACATTACCCAAACTAACTAATATAAAACTAAACTATATTATATATATATATATATATATATATATATATATATATATATATATATATATATATATATATATATATATATATATATATATATATATATATATATATATTAATTATACAGAGGGAGAGATATATGATATATGTGTGTTGGTTTTTTCGTCGAGCAGAAGCCTGGTATTTATAGGCATATTTCCTGATTCTGATGCCCATGCGAGTGCATGGGGTTTTAGTGCAAATCTCATGCACTCGCATGGGTTTTATGCCTATTTCCCATGCGATCGCATGGCCGTCAGATCCAGCTCACATATTTTTTGTTTTCTTGCTTGTCGACATATTATTATATATATATATATATATATATATATATATATATATATATATATATATATATATATTATTTTATATTATTATATATATATATTATTATAATATAATATATAATATATATATATATAATATATATATATATATAATATATATAATATATTATTATATATATTATTATATAATATATATAATATATATATATATATTATTATAATATAATATATAATATATTATTTTATATTATTATATAATATATATATATATATAATATATATATATATTATTATATATATATATATATAATATATATATATATATTTTATATTAATTATATATATATTATATTATATTATTGTGCATAGTTGACTTATAATTTTCGCTCCGTTGTCTCGTACATTTACGCCCGGTTTATGTCTCGGTTCCGATTTCTCGAACGTCTTTTCGTATGCTTTAATATCTTGTACTTTACGTTCCGCTACTTGTAATCTTGTCAATATTTAGATGTTGATCATCAATAAATTGAACCACTTGGAGTTTAACTTGTACGTTTGAGCATTTTGGACGTTTGCGTCTTCAAATATTCGTTTTCTTCTTTTGTCTTCGCACTTATTTATTTAAATGATTATTACATAAAAATAGAACAATTGCAACTAAAAACTATGCATATTGGAAGGATATTGTGCCTAAATATATGTTCATTTGGAGCACTATCAAATATCCCCACACTTGAACGTTGCTTGTCCTCAAGCAATACAGAACTTAAAATTAAATCAAACTTCACTCGAATCACTTTTTTATTCTCATACTTTATACATCAGTGATTTTGATACAACGGTATAAACAATGATAGTAACGATGTGGTTTACAGTCCCACATGACTATGAAAATGTAGATCCTTTAAGGAAATTGGATCTTTATGAAAACATTTGATCTTTTGAAAATTCATTCTAGCTTTTACCCTAGATAAGTTTTCCGAAATAACCCTTCACTGGTGTTCGCAAATTGTTTTTGTGAGTTTTGTGGGTTTCAGATTTTAAAATTTTGGCTCAAAACTTGTGGTTTTGTGTCACCCACTTGCTAACCTTGTATTAGGAAAGCACACGTCCAGTTTACTTACTCCGTATATTACCTTTCGGTAAACTACCGTCCGGTTGTAAAGGAAAGCGTTGAACAAGCAACTGTTAAGGCAATGTCTAATGACATGCTTTTGTTCATGGTCCACAACGTGTCGGATGCAATTACTATCCTTTGTAGGAGAAATAGTAAAGATCACCCTATAATTTTTCTGTCTGGCACAAGGTCCTGTCTTCGACCATGCTATGCAACCACCGTTCTTACGGTTGACACCCGATTTGGTTCAGGTGACCTAATGAATTCCAGGTGAATTCTTAGGATTTTACGTTCAATGGTAATGAACGCATTGAAAATGGGTTTTCAGAAAACAAATCGGTTTTAATTTGATCAAAATATTTTCTCGTTCAAGCTCGAGTTTAGATATCATCGAATTCCATGAGTTTGTAATTCTCAATCTTTAAGGTCAATCTCAAGGATTGAGTAATATCAGGCTTAAAAGCTGATTTTTAATCTTTTAAGGAGATAATCCTTTCTGGGGGTCTGATTCATTAGTCTTATCAAGCTAATTTGCACGGTGCCCTCCCTATTTTAAGAGATAAATCCGTCTCATGGTTAGGATAAATCTGACTACTTGGCGACCCTGTTGGATGCTGAGGTCCGTGGATTTCCTGCTGATTTTAGTGATGACTTTTCTAGATTTTTCGTCAACCTACAGCTGGTCTGGACGTCAACTTCCTGACCTAAATCAAGAAGCGCGTGTCTTTTTCGGAAGACTTTACTTCCTTTTAATGATGGAATTGATTCATCATGAAGATCCATCTTTCTTTCAAATATATTACAATAAACCGGGTAAAACAGTTCATTTAGTCCAAAACAAAAGCACCTGCAATAACTTTACAAAAACATGTGATAGATAGTTTTTAATTGAATAACTTGGTACACTCCCCACACTTGGCTCTTTTCATGCGTCTTCTTATATCTTATAAATAAATTCAAGCGTTTTAGTTGTTTCTCAATATATGTCCTTTCCGAGGTAACAATAATTTCGGCATTAACACCTAGTTTTATCGTTCATAAATATGTATAAACATGATTTTGAATTCATTTAGTTGAAATTTTTTCAAATTTTCATAAAATTTAGAAAATAAACCAAGTATAAACCCGAAAGAATTTATAACCCTTCCCCACACTTGAGATCATGCAATGCCCTTATTTGCATGAAATCAGACTATAATTATAAATTCTTGAGGGTGATTAATGTATAAAAGTGATTAAAAATACCCAGTTTATAATTTTAAAGCTCGTCGAATGATAGATGACATCTCATCATTCATTACTTTTGTTATTTTATCACACATGTTTTTCTTCAAAAATGGTTGCTTTTCTGAACTCTTTGCTAATCTTTGAAAATGCGTCTTTTACCCTAATTTATCATGCATTTTTATTAACGAGTTATGCACTAACCCTAACCCCTAATTTAACGTTAAGTGGGGTTAGACTTCCCCACACTTAGCTGACGACATGTGAAGTCGATAGAATAAGTTCCACGAATTAAAATATTGAGCCAGTTATTTACATCTCGGGTGGTATAAAATATATCAATGGGTTTAAAGTTTAGACCCACCCGATTGTCACTACTTAATTCTTTTTTAAGTGTAGCTTTTAGTAAATGGATATGTCTCTTTTCTAGTTCTTGGTCAAATGGATCGATATACACCGACATACATATTTCTATAGGGTGGACAATTCCTAACATTTCCTTCCGTTCATTCTCGGGATCAAAGTTTTTACCTCTATTACCCAATTGGGTGAAATCCGAGGTGTCATTATCTATTTCAGCTCGTAGTTTATCTTCGGTAGATGACTCATCTATTAAGAATATTGGGTTGGAAGGTTGTGGAATGGTGAATTTCGGGATCGAAACAAATTCTTCTTCTTTAATGGTTCATATCGGTCCCAGCACTTTAGTCTCGGGGGTAAAATTTTCAACGTTATCGTTTTCCCAAGAGTACCAATTTGTCACCCTTACTTCTTCTTCATCCATAGATGGATCGATGATTTTGTCGGTAGAGGCTAATGTGTCGATATGTTGTGAAATTGGTAAAACTGAATAAAAAGTATCATCGAGATAATTGGTGATTTCGGAGCTCTCGAATTCATCAAAGTTCCATGATATGAGATTTTCTTGCACAATACTCCTCAGATCAACAGGTGTGTAGTCTGATAGAGTTTCAGCTTGCCTATTTGCAAATTCTCTCATTTGTTCATTTTGAGCATCAAATTCTTCGAGTTTGATTTTCATATAATCTAAAAAAATTTCAGACACATAATTTTCCTCGTCCTCTGGTTGTTGAATTTGGATATATTCTTGGGAATAATCCCAATTTGAATTGTATTCCTCATAATCATTCCATTTAGGTTCCATGGGTGCATACTTTTCCATAGGAACGTAATAATAACATTCCCATGTTAAGTGATAATCTCCACAGATTTCACAATTAGTTATTGTTTCGTCATTCGTGATCCAAGTTTGACCGAATGAATTGTCATCAACACCCAATTGAGAGTATTGATGAAATTGATTTCGTATGTCAGAAAATGTTTCCAAAATATTTTCGAGATTTTCCATAATACGCTTATTACCAAATTTTAGCTACAATGTGGCGCATTTACTAATTATCCTATTAGTTATAAAACTAAAAAATTATATAAGTTATCAAATTAATAGACTTTTCTACTTTTGCCCACGTTTCGAATAGCCAATAGATGCAGCAGGTAGCCAGGACCCTTTAAATCGGAAGCCCACAACTCGCCACTAACAAATCCAACTATTACTACGAACCCGAAAATTGGTGTCTATCAATTCAATCGCTTACAATAATTTTTTGTCGAAATTTAAAGATTTAAAAATTATATGTCCTAAAACTAGCGCGTAGAAACAAAAAAGAAAAAGAACGTTGAAAAATAAGAAGTCGAAAAACAAACTTCGAAAAACAATAAGTCGAAAAATAATAATAAGAAAGTAAAGCGTCGAAATTTAAAAGTCTAAAAACTAAAAATTAAAAATTGCGTCTAAAGGTATTAAAACTTAAAAGGAATTCTATATCCAAAACGGCAATAACTTAATTAGGCACTAAAATATAAACGGCGTCGCAAAATTCTAAAGCACCTAAATCTTAATCTAAGGAAAAAGCACTTAAGAGTTTTTACGGCAAAGCCTAAAAATCTAGAAATATAAAATAACTACGGCAAAATACTAAGCTAAAAACTAATTACAAACGATAAATATACAAATTACGAATTAAACGATTAAAATATACAAAAAGTAAAGATAAAACTAAAGTTATAAAAATACAATTTTTATAAAAATATTATTTTTATATTATTTATATAAAATTACTAAATTTATATAATTAATAAAACTAATAATACTTAATTTTACAAATTAAAACTAAAATTAAAACTAAATAATAAAATATAAAACCCTAATTATTAATAAGTAATATTAATTATAAATAAATCAAACCCTAATTCTGATCAGTCTAGAATTCAGACCTGTCACCTCATCTCATGCGATCGCATGAGTTTGAGGTTATATATCCATGCGGTCGCTTGGCCTGTTAATTCAGAAATTGTATTTGGCTGCTACAGTACCCGGCCCGATTACTTTGTTTTATAATTTTTTTTCTGATTTTTCTAATTTTAGTTTATAGAAAGAAATTAATTTAAATAAAACTTATATTTAAAAAAAATATTCTAAAAACAAAATATTAAAAAAATATATATATTTATATTTTTTTCTTTTTAATGCTTTATATTTTTTTCTTTTTTTATTAATTATATTTTTACAAAAATAAATTAAAAATATAGCGTTTCACCGAGTTCCCGGCAGCGGCACCAAAAACTTGTTGTGTGAAGCGGAGGTGTACGAAATATACTATTATTTTTACTATAAAATACGATACAAATTACACAAGTTTTATTTAATTTATTTATTGAATGGATATACCTAAACCTTGCTACAACACTATAGGCAGTGTACCTAATCGTAGAGTAGTATAGTTTTTAGTAAGTCCGGTTCGTTCCACATGGAGATGACTTATTTTACACTATATTTTTATATAATTATATTTGTACAAAATATAAATATATATATTACAATTATTATTATTATAAAAGGAGGGTTTTACCGTTTAATGACTGGTTTGTCGATTTTATATTTTAAGCGAAGCGTAAAGTAAATGACGATATTTAACTAACGATAAAATAAATAACAATAATTAAAATAACAATGAATAAAAGTACGAGGAAATATGAAATAAAATATATTATGCTTATTTAAACTTCCGTACTCATGATGTAATTGTCCTTTGTCCTGGATTATTTGATATGTCCATCTGGTTTTGTCCATAATAGTCCATCGGTCATAATTATAAAGTGCGAGGGTCTTCGCCAAATTAACCTTATACCCGAAGTCAAATATTCTAACTAATTGGGGACTTAAACTGTAATAAGGTTTTAATACATTGTTAATGATTAGACCAGGTTATCGACTGCGTGTAATCCAAGGTTTTAATACTTTATTAACAATTACACCAATTACCCTTGAATGTAATCCACCCCTGTTTTAATGAGTCCATTGACTATTAATCCATCCCCGTGTCCGGTCAAATAAACAATTATTAGTATTTATAAATATCCCGCCTACCGTACCCGATCAAGCGTATGTGGTTATATATAAATACGTCAAGTTGTAAATCTCTATATTAATTTAACAAGATATCATTTAGTTAATCAAATATAAAGCCCATTAATAGCCCATAGTCCAATTTCCACAAGTGTCGGTCTTTTGTCCAAACCCCAATTATGGTCCAAAGCCCAATAACCCCGTCTTAATATTTAGCCCAACATCACGATTACTTTGGCTCAAATAAGCATAATAATAACTTAAGTACAATACATAATTAAAAAGTAAGAATTTAGCTTACAGTGATTATTAATCGCATAGTGTTACAGGGACAGAGTTTCGACTTTAAAACCCTTAAAATAACCTCTTTACATTACCCAAACTAACTAATATAAAACTAAACTATATTATTTATATATATATATATATATATATATATATATATATATATATATATATATATATATATATATATATATATATATATATTAATTATACAGAGGGAGAGATATATGATATATGTGTGTTGGTTTTTTCGTCGAGCAGAAGCCTGGTATTTATAGGCATATTTCCTGATTCTGATGCCCATGCGAGTGCATGGGGTTTTAGTGCAAATCTCATGCACTCGTGTAGGCTCATGCACTCACATGGGTTTTATGCCTATTTTCCATGCGATCGCATGACCGTCAGATCCAGCTCACATAATTTTTGTTTTCTTGCTTGTCGACATATTATTATTATTATTATTATATATATATATATAAATATATATATATATATATATATATATATATATATATATATATATAATTTATATTAATTATATATATATATTATATTATATTCTTGTGCATAGTTGACTTGTAATTTTCTCTTCGTTGTCTCGTACATTTACGCCCGGTTTATGTCTCGGTTCTGGTTTCTCGAACGTCTTTTCGTATGCTTTAATATCTTGTACTTTACGTTCCACAACTTGTACTCTTGTCAATATTTAGATGTTGATCATCAATAAATTGAACCACTTGGAGTTTAACTTGTACGTTTGAGCATTTTGGACATTTGCGTCTTCAAATCTTCGTTTTCTTCTTTTGTCTTCTCACTTATTTATTTAAACGATTATTACATAAAAATAGAACAATTGCAACTAAAAACTTTACATATTGGAAGGATATTGCGCCTAAATATATGGTCATTTGGAGCACTATCACTAACCATCTCAACCTCATTCTTAAACACAGATGTAGACTCATCATTCTTATGGGCGTGAACTATATCTCTTTTATTAACTTGTTTTTGCTCCAAAAATTTCTCCCTCAACTTGGATATAAACGAATTAAGAGTAAGAACAATGTTGTAAGCCCATGCTCTTGATTCAATCTGCTCAATATATTCATCCCATTTTCCTGGCAAACCCTCTTTTAAAACTTTTACAGCTTTAGATTGCGTCACCTCGATTCCATAAGTTTCCATTCCAGACAAGACATGACAATACCTCGCTATCGTATCTTCTAAACTCTCAGTACTCTGCCCCGTAAAATTTTTCCATTCATGTTTCAAAATCTTTTCCTTATTTTTCTTCATTCCATTATCGATTATAATCACTAAATTTTATAAATTCTCAAAATCTATGTCTCTTTCTATATTTTTTTTATATAACAAAGATCGAATTAAAATAAAGGAAGTGTAAGTAAAAAGTATAAAAATTAAATCACCAAACTTTTGTATGATTTCACAAATATCAATACTTGCACATTTTTTTTATATTTGTGATGTTGATCAATGATCCACAAAAGTGTGGTCCAACTTGCTTCAAAGTAAGAGCTCAACCATCACAACGCTACCTCTCTTGATGCGTAATTATGACTTTAAAACGCAATTTAGAACAAGATTTCTTCACCCAATAGATCTGAACACAAAACTCCCAATTTGTAATAGTAACAGCCCCAAAATAGAGTATAAAACTCTAAAATAAGAACACAAGGATAGAAGAATCTAAACCCCAAATTGACGAAGAAACCACCACAATTAGGGATCTAGAAACACTCCAAATCTTCAACTACAGCTAATAAAGATTCCACCATAAATATAATATCAGAAATGAAGATTTGGATTTCACCACAATATTTGATAAAGTAACACCACAAACACTAATAAAGAAACCACTCTTAGCCACCGAAATCGAAGATTCGTAAAGACACAGAAATTTTGTAAATAGATAAGCTCTATCAAACTTTCATTCATTCATCAACTGAGTTTTACAATTACAAGAGCTTTCTATTTATAGGAGAAGCATAACAGCTACTGTCATGACCCGAAAAATTTCGACTAATTTTGAACCAAACTCACGATACGATTTCATAATTCTGACATGATAAGTAAAGTCCGCCATGTTGCGTCTCAAAACTTTTGAACTATTTTGGTACACTCATTTGATTTCGACCATTCCCGATGATTCACGAACAATTATTTGTAAAAAGATACATATATAAATATATAATAATTTGAAATATTATTGTAACTATTGTATGATTAAATTTTTGGAAATAAATACGTAAAATAATACGCGATGTAATGAAAACGTTTTGTGATATAATAAGTTCTATTATTAAAACATTTTTAATAAATATATAAGGTAATTTGAATATATTTAGTTTTGAAAACCTTATTATGAATATATTAAGTTTTCAAATATATATATTTATGATATAATAAAAATCTATTATTTAAACGTAAGAATATATATTATTTTGAATATAGGGTATGGTTTATACAAGCTAATTAAAATACAAAATGTAGGATGTAATTACATCCTTCGATTGATCAAACAACTACTTTGAGATTTGATGGTCATTTTGTAGATATGTATGACAATTTGAATGGAATGTAGTAATGTTTTGATCATTGAGTGCATTGAACTATATGCCACTTTTTCTTTAAGACTCAAATTTTCAATCTATTTTCTTATTATTATTATATTGAAAATAAAAATGGATATTGATTTGATTGATTTGTGTTTGCTAATTTAAACTACTATAAACGCTTATGTATCATTTTTGTTTATGAAACTGAGATAGAACATTGGAACTTATTGACTATTATGACAAATATTATCGATGCACTATGAATCTATATATTGTTACATATCCATTGATGTAATGAAGAACGATTTAATCTTTATATCTCCTTTCTCAACCGTTCTGATAAAAATAATTATTTTAACTTTATCCTAAATTATGAAATTTCTATATGTTTTTTTTTTGACATTTATTGTTAATGGTACATCAGATAACGGATCGTGATTTAATATATTTTTAAATTAAATTTTGTGTCGACAATTACAAACCAAATTGATGACTAAGATTTCAATTACACTCATCACTTTCACGTGAACTTATTTATTTATTATATTATTATATTATTATAATTAAATTATTATATTATTATTATTATATTATATCTAAATTCTATATATAGATGGAGAACATAACATACACATGATACATGCAGATTTTTTTTCTTTCCTTTCACATAGTTACTTCGTATATTAATATTATTATTTATATTATTATTATTATTAATATTGTTTCCATTATTAGTATTAAGGTTATTAATATTATTATTAACCTTATTAGTAGTATTATTATTACAAAATAATATATAAAATACTACGACGGGGTTAGGTTCGGGTGATTTGCAAACGTGTTTTCAAACAAGTTAAAGCTAAGGAATTTATTGGTATTATCTAAGGAGGTTATGGGTATTGTTCGGGTGTATTGTTCGTGAATCAAAGGCTAACCTTTCATTTTTCATCTCCGTTGCATCTGCATACTTTTTCTACAATATTGAACCACAATATTGATATGTGAGTTTCATTTGCTCCCTTTTTAATTGCTTTTGCAATATATATTTTTGGGCTGAGAATACATGCGTTGTTTTATAAATATTTTACGAAATAGGCACAAGTACTAAAACTCATTCTACGTGGGTTTAAACCAGAAATATACCCTTAGCTTGGTAACATTAAACTACTTGTCTATGTATGTTAGGCGCGAATCCTAAAGATAGATATATTGGGCCTGACAAACTCCATCCTGACTATGGGATGCTTTAGTACTTCGAGGTTATTTTAAACACACCTGATCTGGTGTACTTCAGAGGGTAAAACATGAACGTTAAGGCTTGTTACCTGGTGCCTACAACTTATAGAATACTTTTATACACTTGCGAGTGTACATATATTTATAAACGGAAATCTTGTGGTCTATTAATATATTGAAATGATTGTTATGATAAACCTATGAACTCACCAACCTTTTGGTTGACACTTTTAAGCATGTTTATTCTCAGGTATGAAAGAAATCTTACGATGTGCATTTTCTCATTTTAAAGATGTTACTTGGATTCATTCATGGCATATTTAGGTCAGTACCTCGCAATGGGACCAAATGTTGATGACTTCGTCCAGATGGATTAGGACGGGTCGTCACAGGTGGTATCAGAGTGTTGGTCTTAGGGAACCAGAATTTGCATTAGTGTGTCTAACCGGTAGTTGTTAGGATGCATTAGTGAGTCTGGACTTTGACCGTACCTGTTTATTTTGAGTTTTGCTTATCATTTTTTTTTGCCGAAAAATATATGCTTATCATTTTTAGTCTAGACGTGTGTTACTGCAATTATTGCATGGATGGTATATAGATAAATCATATCTTATCATATTTATTATAGTAGAACTTGTCTGGTATCTTTTTACGGAGTATAATTTTATATCATAAATATATGGTCCATATGAAAACCCATTAATGAAATATTATTGATAAGAGTACTACATATTTGTGACATTATCGGTAAGTAAGCGTAGACATTTTCTTTGTCAATTGTCAAACATTAATCAAGCTTTATAGGTTTGATGTGTTTTTTTTATGCTAAAATGTGTTTAATGGTTTTAATTTCATGTTAGGTTAGTTTTTTTTTAGGATTTTGGCATGATGAAGTGATCAGTTTATCAATTTTTAGTCATTAAGTTTTTAAATTGGTTTAATGAAGAATCGATCTAGATAAACTGAATTATATTTGATTGAATTTTTTTTTGGTTTTAACAAAATTGATTTGGTTATTGGTGCTAATTTTTTTTTTTATAGGAAAACCCGATTTAACCAAACCGACTAAGCAACGAACACCTCTAGCTGAAATATAACTACTAAACTCAGATTATATCATATGATGTCATTGGCACTATAGCAAGTAGTAACATATTAATTGTACAAGTAGTAGACATCCTTATCATAATACAAGGGAGTTTCTTTTATCTTCTTGATTTAAAAGATTATAAGTGTCACGAGTCTTTAAAAATAATAATAACAATAAAAATAATAATAATATTATTATATAATATAATAACAATAATAAAACAACTAAAAAAAAGTTAAAGATTCGTTAATAATACATGTAAATCTCCTTAGTCAAAAGTAGGATAACTCAATTTTAACTTTTTTTAGCAAGTGGTGTGACTTACACGCCATCAACAATAATGATTCATTTATTCTTAAGATTTTTTTTCTAAATTAATAGTAGCAACATCATTGTCATTAAATGTCTCGTGTTTTTAAATTATCTAATCTTGAAAATAATAGTGTTGGTGAGCGTACCCCATCCTACACCCTCACATCACAAATGACCGACATACATTGATATTCTTTTCATTTAGCTTTTTATTCAAAGGTTCAACTTTGTTTATTCTTTGTTTTTCTATTAAAAAAAATAACTTTAATTAGTACCCTTTTCATCTCTTATTTAATATTGACTATTTTTATTTTTACCTGTCATAACTCAGTTATCCACAATAATAATGTAATTTCTTTTATATTATTACTTCATACATGTAAAAAAAAGGGTAAAACTGAAAAGTTAACAAAAGATCAACGTAGCGGGCATTCTTTTTAAAACTTTGTGATTTTTGTCATGGAAAAATAAATATGTGACAGATTATTATTAAACAATAAATATTAATAACAAATACGGAGTAAGTTATAACTAGTGGAAGTCCCTCCTGTTGCATTGGTTTTTTGGCCTAGGCGTGATTGATGTAACAACAAAAAGAATAATAATCGAA
The DNA here is from genome assembly GCF_046630445.1 of Rutidosis leptorrhynchoides. NCBI lineage: Eukaryota > Viridiplantae > Streptophyta > Magnoliopsida > Asterales > Asteraceae > Rutidosis > Rutidosis leptorrhynchoides. Next base: position 168,735,583 of record NC_092342.1, on the reverse strand, counting down.
AACTAATTAAGTGAATGTAAGATTTATGCCGCAACGAAAACTGAAGGTTCCATACTTTGATATCCAAATTACTGCATGGTCATCAATGTGGAAAATACTAATCTATTTATCATGTAGTATGTGACTACATGACTTCACACTATTAAAACAATTAATTAATGCTGCAAATAAAAGGTACATAGATTAAGTTTGCAAACATCCATGAAGAGCAACAATGACAAAGAACAATATTCAACCAATTAGGTATAGAATTACCTGAATTGACCCATTTACAAATATGTTAATCTAGACTAAGATGTCGTACCTTAGCTCATTACATGTATGTAAAAAAAAAAAGTCATATCGTGTTGAACTGCAGCAGCTTTAATGAACCCGGTGAGAAAAACATAAGGCGTCAGGACAGTTAAATTCCATTCGAGTCATCTCAAGATTCGTTATCACTAAAACGTATCGGTGGTCATAAACTCGATTAGGGATTTGAACTAAATCATTAACTTTAGGAGCCCAAATTTGTTAATATTTTGAGGAAAAAGCATTGCACTCATGCCAACACATTGTAAGTCCTTCCATTCTAAAACAACTTCAATAGTATTTAGTATTAGTATATGACAATTTAAAATAAATATCAACTAACTATTAAAATAAACCACCAAAAGTTAAGTTAATGATCTTCCGAAAAAAAAAATTGTCCCGTCAATACAATTTAAGAAATTAGAGTGATGGATGCAAATCACCAAGGATTCCTGTAACTTTGTAAAATTCAGATTTCAATTCTTTGGTAAGGCTTAATCTATATTGTATATAGAAAGAAATTAAAAGGTAGGAAAAAAAAAACAAATGACCTCATACTACTAAACCACTTAGTTCAAGTGTAATATATATATATATATATATATATATATATATATATATATATATATATATATATATATATATATATATATATATATATATATATATATTATATATATATATATATATATATAAAAGATTCATAATCATCAATCTATATGAATTCGTACATCAACTTCCATTCGAGTTACCAATTTATGCCTCGAACTCTGTTAAAAATAATTCATGTGTGAAACTACCTAACTGCAGTTTTTCAAAAAGTTAACCTAAATCATAGTACCCAACCAATTTAATACATATGTACCTAAGTAAATTGGTTTCTAGTTTCTTCACTATATCAGAATAACCGCGCTTAAAGTACACAAAATTATCATTTATAATAGATTGAATACAATAAAGCATACCTCATAATCAGTACGTTCATCACCATATACTTTTACGATTTCAAAATCCTACAAATCGAGTAGCATATCCTTTTGAGGGTGGTATTCTTCATTTTTATCTTTTAGATCCAACAAATTAGGGGTGGATTTTAGGGAGAAATGGAAAACAAGAGAGAAGAAAAGATGGAGAAATTTTGGGTAGATGAAGATGAGTTTAGATAAAAAGAAGGGGATAAAAAAATAATAATAAAACAAAGGCGTCAATTATAATATGATTAGTACACGTTCCAAAAAAAAAAAATAGAATGAAAACAAATGCGTCAATACATATATTTTCATGTCCCACATCGCCACATAGGTTGAAAGATCAAATAACGTAAGAGGAGGTTGACTATAAAACAAAAGGGCTCGCTCAATTCAAGGTAACAATAGTATGACTACCTGAAAACTGGGCCTCTTAAAAACTTGAGCCCTGCTCAAATGTTAACATTGTGCTATCTTTGGGCCAAGACTATTATTAATAGTAATTGTGGAGTTTAAGGAGTAATTTATAAACTAATACTCCGTAGTTGTTGTATACAATTTTAGAATATGATAAAAACAAGTTACTGGGCCATCCCGCTACGCTAGGCCCAGTTGGTAGCCTCCATCAGGAAAATAAAAAAATAATAATAAAAAAAAACCTCAGTTTGTCAACCAGTGCTTTGGGTTCGCTATTTTGAGAATGCTGATGAAACAGCAAAAGTCGTAGACGATCTTAATGGCCAAAAGTTTGATAATAAAGAATCGTACGTTGAAAAAGCTCAGGGAAATGGTTAAAGGAAAATTTGGAACTTAAAAATAAAATAGATTGAGCAAACTATGAAGCAGGCTATTGAAAAATTTCAAGGACTAAACCTGTGCATAAAGAATTTAGATTATTCAGTTTCTGATGAAATTCTTAGAAAATATTTTGCTCCTTTTCTGAGAGAAATTCTTTTATCATCATTCATTATAAATATCTTCAATATTTCCAAAAATAATTTTATATTTTCCTTCATTATAAATATCCTCAATATTCTGAAATATCTTTATATCATTCTTGCCTATAATTAATTCCGCCTTTGCACTATCCTTAGAATGACGTGTAGGAAATTGTTTTGATTTCTAAATTCCAGTGAACGACATTGAGTGGTAAATTCATTGATATTTTGGAGTAAGGTTGGAATGAAAGCATGAGTTAGTATAATATAATGACACTTGATCAACGTGATTATATTACAGTAAGTCATGCTGAGTTTCTAATAAAACGTGATGATGGTTCACAGTAGATCATACCATCATCATGTGCCATGTTACATAACTTTTTCATTCTAATTAACCTCTGGACATATCAAGAAAATATATTCTTGATAGTTCTATTCTCAGTAATTCTGGTAATTTGACAAATCAAATCGTGCTATTACGTTCCTTCTTGATTAGAATATTAAGTTCATTCAAAACTTCATACCTATGAATCCGAGTCGTCTTAATCGTATTACTTAAGGTCGGGAATAGAAAACAAGAGCATGGAGCTCCGGAATATAAGAAAAAATATAAAGCCTGGCAACAACACAGAAATTACAAACCGTGTATATCAATACGTATTGCAACGTAAAGACACGGGAGAATTAAAAACATTATGACCCCAAGGTAATCATAGAAGTAAACAGATTCCTCTGGTGATAAATGAAATAGAAGAATGACAGAAGTGAAAGTCAGGAAAATACAAAGTATTAGAATTTGATTAAGCACTTCCTTAATCTTTTAGAAGTATAAATTAAGGAAGAAGGTGTAAGAGTGGTGGAAATGATAGAACGGAAGAGAGGAAATTATAGCAAAATATCAGACATATAAAGCTAGGCAGATTATCACATTTAATTAAATCAAATCTTATTTAGATTATGAAGATTTTCTATTCCTTGAATTCCGGAATTCAACCATGACTAGTCAAAAGTTATGATGAAACTTGTCTTTCTCATTTCACTATTTTGTGATAGCTTCACTCGTATGCTTCACATAATCGAATCATTTATCTATATCAATCAATAATGATAAAACTCTATTTATCAACTCATATTCGTCATGAAAACATTTTTATTGTTACCCTTGACAACCACACTCAAATTTCAGGACGAAATTTCTTTAACGGGTAGGTACTGTCATGACCCGGAAAATTTCGACTAATTTTGAACCAAACTCACGATACGATTTCATAATTCTGACATGATAAGTAAAGTCCGCCATGTTGCGTCACAAAACTTTTGAACTATTTTGGTACACTCATTTGATTTCGACCATTCCCGACGATTCACGAACAATTATTTGTAAAAAGATACATATATAAATATATAATAATTTGAAATATTATTGTAACTATTGTATGATTAAATTTTTGGAAATAAATACGTAAAATAATACGCGATGTAATGAAAACGTTTTGTGATATAATAAGTTCTATTATTAAAACAATTTTAATAAATATATAAGATAATTTGAATATATTTAGTTTTGAAAACCTTATTATGAATATATTAAGTTTTCAAATATATATATTTATGATATAATTAAAATCTATTATTTAAACGTAAGAATATATATTATTTTGAATATAGGGTATGGTTTATACAAGCTAATTAAAATACAAAATGTAGGATGTAATTACATCCTTCGATTGATCAAACAACTACTTTGAGATTTGATGGTCATTTTGTAGATATATATGACAATTTGAATGACATGTAGTAATGTTTTGATCATTGAGTGCATTGAACTATATGCCACTTTTTCTTTTAGACTCAAATTTTCAATCTATTTTCTTATTATTATTATATTGAAAATAAAAATGGATATTGATTTGATTGATTTGTGTTTTCTAATTTAAACTACTATAAATGCTTATGTATCATTTTTGTTTATGAAACTGAGATAGAACATTGGAACATATTGACTATTATGACAAATATTATTGATGCACTATGAATCTATATATTGTTACACATCCATTGATGTAATGAAGAACTATTTAATCTTTATATCTCCTTTCTCAACCGTTCTGATAAAAATAAATATTTTAACTTTATCCTAAATTATGAAATTTCTATATGATTTTTTTTTTGACATTTATTGTTAATGGTACATCAGATAACGGATCGTGATTTAATATATTTTTAAATTAAATTTTGTGTCGGCAATTACAAACCAAATTGATGACTAAGATTTCAATTACACTCATAACTTTCACGTGAACTTATTTATTTATTTATTTATTATATTATTATATTATTATAATTAAATTATTATATTATTATTATATTATATCTAAATTCTATATATAGATGGAGAACATAACATACACATGATACATGCAGATTTTTTTTCTTTCCTTTCACATAGTTACTTCGTATATTAATATTATTATTTATATTATTATTATTATTCATATTGTTTCCATTATTAGTATTAAAGTTATTAATATTATTATTAACCTTATTAGTAGTATTATTATTACAAAATAATACATAAAATACTACAACGGGGTTAGGTTCGGGTGATTTGCAAACGTGTTTTCAAACAAGTTAAAGCTAAGGAATTTATTGGTATTATCTATTGTTCGGGTGTATTGTTCGTGAATCAAAGGCTAACCTTTCATTTTTCATCTCCGTTGCGTCTGCATACTTTTTCTACAATATTGAACCACAATATCGATATGTGAGTTTCATTTGCTCCCTTTTAATTGCTTTTGTAATATATATTTTTGGGCTGAGAATACATGCGCTGTTTTATAAATATTTTACGAAATAGGCACAAGTACTAAAACTAATTCTACGTGGGTTTAAACCAGAAATATACCCTTAGCTTGGTAACATTAAACTACTTGTCTATGTACGGTAATCCTAAAGATAGATCTATTGGACTGACAAACCCCATCCTGACTATGGGATGCTTTAGTACTTCGAGGTTATTTTAAACACACTTGATCTGGTGTACTTCAGAGGGTAAAACATGAACGTTAAGGCTTGTTACCGGGTGCCTACAACTTATAGAATACTTTTATACACTTGCGAGTGTACATATATTTATAAACGGAAATCTTGTGGTCTATTAATATATTGAAATGATTGATATGATAAACCTATGAACTCACCAACCTTTTGGTTGACACTTTTAAGCATGTTTATTCTCAGGTATGAAAGAAATCTTCCGCTGTGCATTTGCTCATTTTAAAGATGTTACTTGGATTCATTCATGGCATATTTAGGTCAGTACCTCGCAATGGGACCAGATGTTGATGACTTCGTCCAGATGGATTAGGACGGGTCGTCACAGCTATATTCTAGATAAGACAAAAACATAAAAAGGAAATGGAGATAAAAAGGACAAACAATTACAAATTAGCCAATAAGAATAAAGGACATAATCTGCATAAAGCCTGCCATTTGGTAGTGCTCCTCCCATGATAAGCAGCCAATGATATATGAGAATCTTCCTTGGACAGCTAACATTCTTCTAGAACAGCCAAACACATGTTAAGTGTAACGACCCGGCAAAATAGTCATTGACGGTGTTGTTAACTTAGGTCCCGTTGCGTGGTCATAGTCCCTATATGAGACACGTTTGACCAAAATTATGTCGCATTCATTTGAAACGTGCATGACTTGCAAAGTTTAGTTCACCAAATGGATCGACAACAAGTTTATGTTTACAAAAGGTAGTAAAGTATAAATGAAGTAACTTGCGACATAATATAAGTTGAAAATCATAGTTGCTATGAATAGCGTAAGTATGTAAACAAAAGTTTGAATCCAAAGGTGCTATCACTAGCGTATGTATGTATGTATGCTTGACGTCAAGCACGAAATCAAAGTGTATGCATGTATGCTTGACTCCAAGCAAGTATGAGTGTACGCGGAAGCATGTATCAAATAGCCAAGTATGAACCTGAGAAACATATAGAAAACTGTCAACGAAAAACGTTGGTGAAATCATAGGTGTTTGTAAACGTTGTTTTTGAACCACAAGATTTTGTATTTCCATAACGTTGATTATCTAAATCGTTTGCATTCCAAAAGTTTGTTCGCGAGCACCCAATTATCAAGACTTAACGTTTCCTTCCACAGAACCCCATCACAATAGTGTTAGAACATACACTGTTTCTCGAAAATATATTTCATCCGTAAATGGTAGCGAGCCGTCCGTAATGAGGGTTTGTCAAACCCGTATGGCCACACAATATAAGTTCTCGCTTACACCCTGCAAGTGTAACTAATGATAATCGAATTGAGGATTTTTGTTCTAACTCATTGTGGAATGTTTGTTTCATCGTACTTGTGTTCAAAGTATAAAAGTAGGTAGTACAAAATGTAACAAAATATATGTTTCTCAGCCCACAATTTAAAAGCATAAAAAGTTGTTGAAAAGGTGGGACTATGATCTCACCTCGAGTGCACGAGTATAAATGTACTTCACAAAGTAAACGTGTGCATGAAAGTTGCTTAGCCTTGACCTAAACAAGTAAGTTGTATTAATTAACCAGTTACGACACAAGGTCGGGCGAAATGTGTTCAATTAGTCCTATGGCTCGTTACGACTCGAATAGTATAACATGTGAATCACATTGTCAAGTTTCATGCAAGAATCAAGTATAAAAGAAGATTAGAATGATTGCATAAATGTTTGGTTAAGTTTAACTAAAAGTCAAACTCGGTCAAGTCAAAGTCAACGAAAAAGTCAACACGTTCGGGTCGGGTCCCGAACTATTTTTCTGTGCTAATTATTCATATATAAGCATGTTAGAACAAGTTTCATGTGAATCGGAGGTCCATAGCATGCCACACATTTTTCGTATATTGGACAAGCAAGACAGAATCAAACCATGCCTATTGTCGCGCCGCGACAAAGGCTGGCCGCGCCGCGGTGAATAACGGGTGCTGGTACCTGGTCAGTCTCAATTGTCTAAGTCCCAAACCCAAAATTCAAACAAACACAAAACACAAACCGTAAACACTTAGAACTCGTATCTTATATCGCTAGAAAGGTAATTTGATAAAGAACATAACTAACCCCTTTTCATCAAGCAAAAATATCAATTAAAATAACTGAAATCTCGTCAAGTGATCACAAAAGGTTTATTTTCAAAGTTTCAAGTTCATCAAATGCATTTTAAGTTTCGGGAATCCCTTTCACACATATGATATGACGTTTTGAAGGTAATGAAACGTACATTACAACTATACACTTACAATTTATATTTCATGGCATTCAAGCATCAAAAAGTTCGTTTTTAGTCTAACAAACCCCAACCAAAATTCACGAAAATCAATAATCACGTGTTTGAAGTTTTCTTAATCAACCTACGCATCAAAATGAAGCTAGTGATACTAGTAACACAATTAAAGCATGAACTTTAGTATTTAAACAACATTTAATCTTCCAAAATGCAAGATTAAGCAAACCCATTTCAAATGTTCAAACTAGTTACTCAAAACAACGAATCGAGCAAACAAAACATATATTCATGTTATACAAGAGCCATAGACACTAACTAACACCATTTCAAGTCAAAAACACGAATTAGAGAAAATATAGTGTTTTTAGAAACCTTACCCCAAGTAGTGAAATTTGTACCAAATCGAAGAGGATGAAGAGAGGATCACGAATATGTTATCGGATTTGTTGTGAGCTTCCTAGATGTGAAATGGATTATGAATTTGTGTTTATGGGTGTAAGAGCACAAAAGTGGAAGTAAGAAAAAGAGATGAGGTGATGAATGAATGAATGAGATGAGTGGTGGTGGTGGTGACTAGTTACCAAAATTTGGCCAAGTGCCAAGATTAGTCCCTCAAGTTTCAAAGCGGGTGCGGGAATTAACCAAACGAATATTTTAAAAAAACGCTCGAGTAAACGAGTGATGTTATAATTAAATAACGGAATTATTATGAACGTTAGTCAACAAAAGGTACGAATTTAGATAACGGAAAATATTATCTAAAAAAAAAGACGGGCGTTAAAATAATTAAACGGAAAAATGCGGGATGTTACATTACCTACACCTTAAAAGAAATTTCGTCCCGAAATTTAGTTGGAAGTAGTAGTCGTTGTTTCTCCTTCGAGATCTTGCGTTATCAATTCTACGGATAAGTGAAGGTACTCCCTTGGGCATTTCAACGAACCTGACAGTCGGGATTTTTCGTCGTTTCAGAGTTTGGTTTCACGATTTATAATTCAACCGGTCCTCCTAGGAAGTGAAGTTTGTCATCGATAGTAAGCTCATCGAAAAGAATAACAAGTTCTTGTTTCGCAAGACACTTCTGTAAGTTGATTCATAGAATGTAGGATGAACGGAGACTCAAACGTGTCGGAAAATCTAAACGGCTAGTAACGGGTTCAAAACGCCCCCGGATTTTAAAAGGTTTGTGTATCGCAGATTTAGCTTTCTATGTTTCCCGAAACGAATTGCACCTTCTCAAAGTGCGAATTTTAACATTACGCGGTTACCCACTTGGAATTTGAAATGTTTACGTCTAACATTGGTGTAGCACTTTTGGCGACTACGGGCCGTCTTGAGCCCTTCTTGGAATTGAATAATTTTTCGGTTGTTTCATGAATGAGTTCGGGTCCGGTGGTTTGCTTGTCACCTACTTCGGCTCAACGATTAAGAAAACGATAATTGCGGCTATACGGGTCCTCGAAAAGTGTGACGTTAATACTCGAATGGAAATTATTGTAGTAAGAGAATTCGGCTAAAGGCAACTACTTTTCTCAAGTAAATTGAAGTCGATAATGCAAATTCGTTTTATGGTTTCCAAGGTTTGAATCGTATGTTTGCTCGGTCCGTCGGGTTGTGGTTGATGTGTTGTACTCATGTTTAAACGTGGTCCCGAGGCTTTTTGTAAGGCACCCCGAAATCTAGAAGTGAAACGAGGATCTCGATCCGAAACGAAGTATATCTCCTCAAGATATATTTTGAACAAGTTTCTGTTTCTCAAGAATTTCACGCCGCGGAAGATTTATCAGTTTTCGAAAACGTTCGTTATGACTATTCACCCTCGAGGCGAATACTAGTATAATGTGAAGAGTCTCTCTCTCCATTAAGAATTTAGATAAAAGGATTTCCTTAAACGGAAGTACGACTGTAAGGCGAGAGAAGTTTCCGCCTCGATGTGAGCATAACAAGCATATTGTAGTTCGTCGATAAACTGTAAGAAAACGAGATAGTATACGCGTATAACATATGTTTGAAGTCGGAAGAATTTGTCATTCATTCCGAAGCATAAATATGGTTCGATAATAATCGAAGATGTGTCCCGGGTATGGTTGTTATCAATATTCTCAGAGTTTTCGGATATCCCAAACAAGAAAAATGAAGTCATGTACATGGCACATGGTGGTGATTAGGTTGATCGAGTCCAATCACCATCACGAGTCATTAGAACTTTGGTATGAATTACCATAGTATAACCACATTGATCGAGTGTCGTTATATTACGCTAACTCATACCTCTATTCACACATCACTCCATAGATTCAAGTTCGTGTAATCATAAAGATCTAAAATGAACAAAGTGTAACGACGTTTCAAACGTGACTTGTATTGAATCGAAAGAATTTGTGCGACTCTAAAGAAGCGTTCCCCGAGGGAAGTGTATAATGATCGTTCACGTCAATGCGGTTCAAGTCAAACGATAATGCCTTTAGGCACGAAAAGAGTAACAAATCATGATAACAAATAGTACACAGCCGTAGTGATAAGCATTGATGACGATACTCACATAGAGTAGTGATGGTAGTAACAAGAAGTGGTAGATAGTAAGGAACATCGGTGTGACACCGATAGTTAGTTGAAACGGTGGTGAATAACATTCTGGGAGACAGAGTTCCCGAACAAGTGTGACTAATGAAGTCGTTGTCATCCTTACGCGCATGAATCTCGAATTTATGTGTGTTACCAGGAAGTGGCAGAATACGGATTCGTATGATGAAAGTTTGGTACCATTATGGAGTTCACATAAGAAAAATTCAAGTATATATGCACAAGTAGTCAAGTAAGTGCTATCTATAGCAAATGCAAGTCAGGATGCAATGATTAACTATCCGGTTGTAGTCTAGATTCACTAATGCGTCCTAACGACTCTGTCAGACACACTAATGCATATCCTAGTTCCCTACAACCAACGCTCTGATACCATCTGTAACGACCCGGCAAAATCGTCATTGACGGCGCTATTAACTTAGGTCCCGTTGCGTGGTCATAGTCCCTATATGAGACACGTTTGACCAAAATTATGTCGCATTCATTTGAAAAGTGCATGACTTGCAAAGTTTAGTTCACCAAACGGATCGACAACAAGTTTAAGTTTACAAAAGGTAGTAAAGTATAAATGAAGTAACTTGCGACATAATATAAGTTGAAAATCACAGTTGCTATGAATAGCGTAAGTATGTAAACAAAAGTTTGAATCCAAAGGTGCTATCACTAGCGTATGTATGTATGCTTGACTCCAAGCACGAAATCAAAGTGTATGCATGTATGCTTAACTCCAAGTAAGTATGAGTGTACGCGGAAGCATGTATCAAATAGCCAAGTATGAACCTGAGAAACATATAGAAAACTATCAACGAAAAACATTGGTGATATCATAGGTGTTTGTAAACGTTGTTTTTGAACCACAAGATTTTGTATTTCCATAACGTTGAATATCTAAATCGTTTGCATTCTAAAAGTTTGTTCACGAGTACCCAATTATCAAGACTTAACGTTTCCTTCCATAGAACCCCATCACAATAGTGTTAGAACATACACTGTTTTTTGAAAATATATTTCATCCGTAGACGGTAGCGAACCGTCCATAATGAGGGTTTGTCAAACCCGTATGGCCACACAATATAAGTTCTCGCTTACACCCTGCAAGTGTAACTAATCATAATCGAATTGAGGATTTTTGTTCTAACTCGCTGTGGAATGTTTGTTTCATCGTACTTGTGTTCAAAGTATAAAAGTAGGTAGTACAAAATGTAACAAAGTATATGTTTCTCAGCCCACTATTTAAAAGCATAAAAAGTTGTTGAAAAGGTGGGACTATGATCTCACCTCGAGTGCACGAGTATAAATGTACTTCACAAAGTAAACGTGTGCATGAAAGTTGCTTAGCCTTGACCTAAACAAGTAAGTTGTATTAATTAACCGGTTACGACACAAGGTCGGGCAAAATGTGTTCAATTAGTCCTATGGCTCGTTACGACTCGAATAGTATAACATGTGAATCTCATTGTCAAGTTTCATGCAAGAATCAAGTATAAAAGAAGATTAGAACGATTGCATAAACGTTTGGTTAAGTTTAACTAAAAGTCAAACTCGATCAAGTCAAAGTCAACGAAAAAGTCAACACAATCGGGTCGGGTCCCGAACTATTTTTCTGTGCTAATTATTCATATATAAGCATGTTAGAACAAGTTTCATGTGAATCGGAGGTCCATAGCATGCCACACATTTTTCGTATATTGGACAAGCAAGACAGAATCAAACCATGCCTATTGTCGCGCCGTGACAAAGGCTGGCCGCGCCGCGGCGAATAACGGGTGCTGGTACCTGGTCAGTCTCAATTGTCTAAGTCCCAAACCCAAAATTCAAACAAACACAAAACACAAACCGTAAACACTTAGAACTCGTATCTTATATCGCTAGAAAGGTAATTTGACAAAGAACACAACTAACCCCTTTTCATCAAGCAAAAACATCAATTACAATAAACGAAATCTCGTCAAGTGATCACAAAAGGTTTATTTTCATAGTTTCAAGTTCATCAAATGCATTTTAAGTTTTGGGAATCCCTTTCACACATATGATATGACGTTTTGAAGGTAATGAAATGTACATTACAACTATACACTTACAATTTACATTTCATGGCATTCAAGCATCAAAAAGTTCGTTTTTAGTCTAACAAACCCCAACCAAAATTCACGAAAATCAATAATCATGTGTTTGAAGTTTTCTTAATCAACCTATGCATCAAAACGAAGCTAGTGATACTAGTAACACAATTAAAGCATGAACTTTAGTATTTAAATAACATTTAATCTTCCAAAATGCAAGATTAAGCAAACCCATTTCAAGTGTTCAAACTAGTTACTCAAAACAACGAATCGAGCAAACAAAACATATATTCATGTTATACACGAGCCATAGACACTAACTAACACCATTTCAAGTCATAAACATGAATTAGAGAAAATCTAGTGTTTTTAGAAACCTTACCCCAAGTAGTGAAATTTGTACCAAATCGAAGAGGATGAAGAGAGGATCACGAATATATTGTCGGATTTGTTGTGAGCTTCCTAGATGTGAAATGGATGATGAATTTGTGTTTATGGGTGTGAGAGCACAAAAGTGGAAGTAAGAAAAAGAGAGGAGGTGATGAATGAATGAGATGAGTGGTGGTGGTGGTGGTGACTAGTTACCAAAATTTGGCCAAGTGCCAAGATTAGTCCCTCAAGTTTCAAAGCGGGTGCGGGAATTAACCAAACGAATATTTTAAAAAATGCTCGAGTAAACGAGTGATGTTATAATTAAATAACGGAATTATTATGAACGTTAGTCAACGAAAGGTACGAATTTGGATAACGGAAAATATTATCTAAAAAAAAAAGACGGGCGTTAAAATAATTAAACGGAAAAATGCGGGATGTTACATTAAGCACATGACCTGATCGGTTTATTGAAAAGCATAAGTAAACTTTGAATCATATCAACAAGTTGGCCCCTTAGAAAGAAAACAGTGTCGCGTGCTGGTTGTACTAGAGTTCATCTTGCTAGTTGTGCTGAAGTTCATCTTGCTGGTTGAACTAGCTTTATCGACGGAGTAAAACTTTGCTGGTTGAACTAAGAACATTCGCTGGTTGAACTAAAGTGCATTTGCAGGTCTGGCTAGCTGGTTCTTCTTTATTGCTGGCTTGTCTTCAACTATCAAAAACTTTATTCATGAAAACATAACTACTTCAGTTTAAAAACCGAAGTAAGGTAACCCCTGAGCTTGTTGAACCAGATCCAAAAACAATTAGATTATATGAAAGAGATGGCAACACAACCATTGCTTGAATTGACTCGGGTGTAACATCTTTTGAGCTTGTGCTGGTTGTGTCGCTGGTTACATTGCCCAGCTCACCCGCATTGAAGCGAACCGTCCTAATCCATAAGGACTGATAATGCTAAAAAAGAACATATATTTCATAGCATTATCCCTCAAGAAAGACAAGCTTTTAGTTGCAACTGTTCTATTTATAAGTGATATTCATTTAAATAATAAAAGGTGAAGACAAAAGACAGATTCGACTAATTGAAGACGCAAATGACCAAAAAGCTCAAAAGTACAAAGTACAATCAAAGAGGTTCAAATTATTGGTGAGAAACGTCTCAAAATTACAAGAGTACAAGTCGCAAAACGCAAAATACAAGATATTAAATTCTACGCAAGGATGTTCGAAAATCCGGAACCGGGACCAGAGTCAACTCTCAACGCTCGACGCAACGGACTAAAAATTATGAGTCAACTATGCACAAGAATATAATATAATATTTAAATAATTATATAAATTATTTATATATTATATATATTTAAAAATAACGTTTACAAGTAAGAAAACAAAGCAATCTGAGCTGTCCCAGATGGCCATGCGATTGCATGGCCTGGATGTGCATTTTCAATGCGATCGCATGGTAGTAGGTAGCTGGCCACATTGCTATAAATTCGCAGTTTTGGTTGATAAAAAAATATATATATCTTTTTCTTTTCTCTTATCCTATGTATCAAATATCACTCCAAATATTAATCTCAATTTGTAATTTTAATTTTAAGTTAGTGATAATAATAAGGTTAGGTTTGTCGAATGTCTTAAGGTTTTGTAAGTTGAAACTATGTCCGTGTACCACTACGCTATTAATATCTACTGTAAGTTATGTTTAATTTTATTGTTAAATTAATGTCTCGTAGCTAAGTTATTATTATGCTTATTTAAGACGAAGTAATCATGATGTTGGGCTAAAATATTAAGACGGGGTAATTGGGCTTTCTACCATAATTGGGGTTTGGATAAAAGAACGACACTTGTGGAAATTAGACTATGGGCTATTAATGGGCTTTATATTTGTTTAATTAAATGATAGTTTGTTAATTTAATATAAAGATTTACAATTGGACGTACCTATAAATAACCATATACACTCGATCTGACACGATGGGCGGGATATTTATAAGTACTAATAATCGTTCATTTAACCGGACACGAGAATGGATTAATAGTCTATGGACTTATTAAAACAGGGGTGAATTATGTACAAGGACACTTGGCGTAATTGTTAACAAAGTATTAAAACCTTGGGTTACACGCAGTCGATATCCTGGTGTAATTATTAAACAAAGTATTAAGACCTTGTTACAGTTTAAGTCCCCAATTAGTTGGAATATTTGACTTCGGATATAAAGATAATTTGACGAGGACACTCGCACTTTATATTTATGACTGATGGACTGTTATGGACAAAAACCAGACGGACATATTAAATAATCCAGGACAAAGGACAATTAACCCATGGAAATATACTAAAATCAACACGTCAAACATCATGATTACAGAAGTTTAAATAAGCATAATTCCTTTATTTTCATATTTAATTGCACTTCTAATTATCGCACTTTTAATTATTGTCATTGTATTTAATTGCACTTTTAATTATCGCATTTTTTAATTATCGTAATTTTATTTTATCGCATTTTTATTTATCGCAATTTCATTATCGTTATTTAATTTACGCTTTAAATTAAGTTATTTTTAATATTTTACATTAGGTTTTAACTACGACTTAAGCTTTAAAATCAACAAACCGGTCTTAAACGGTAAAAACCCCCTTTTTATAATAATAATATTACTTATATATTTTTGTATTTTTACAAATATAGTTTTTAAAAATATAGCGTTAAGCTTGTTTAAAAGATCCCTGTGGAATGAACCGGACTTACTAAAAACTACACTACTGTACGATTAGGTACACTGGCTATAAGTGTTGTAACAAGGTTTAGGTATATCCATTCTATAAATAAATAAATAACTTGTGTAAAATTGTATCGTATTTAATAGTATTTTCATAGTAAAATAATAACTATTTTATATACACCTCTACGCACATCAAGTATTTTTGGCGCCGCTGCCGGGGAACAACATAAACGCCGGAAGCGAAACGCTATAAAAAAAGATTTTTATTAAAATTTTGTTAAGTTTTTTTTTTATTTTGTAAAAATTTTCGTTTTTAAAAATATAAAAAAAATATTACGAAAATATAAAAAGAAAAGAAAAATAAAAATTTATATATTTTTAAGAGTTTGTTAAATATATATAAAATATTAATGTTTCTTTATTTTAGTTTTTTTTAAATTAAGTTTTTGATTGATTTATATATATTTTGTATAAATTTAAAACAGAAAAAAAAAGTACTCGGCCCGTTATTGTAGCAGCCCAAAGTTTGGCCCGAAACCCTACTCCATACGACCGCATGGATTTTTAACGTGAGGACCATGCGATCGCATGGCCCTGTCTGACACGCCACATTTGACTGCCAACTGCAATAATTACGGAGTAATAATTATTATTATTATTTGATGAAAACCCTAATTACGGTTAGTGTATTTTAATATTTAGTTTAGTTTTATTTATTTAATTTGTATTTTTAGTTTTATTTAGTTTTAATAAATTATAAAATTAATAGTTTTATAAAATAAATAATATAAAAATAATTTTTTTATAAAAATTGTACTTTTTACAACTTTAAGTTTATTTTTATATTTTGTATCTTTTTATTTTTTTTAGCGTAATTTTTATATTTTTTTCGCTCGTATTTAGTTTTAAGTCATAGTTTTTGCCATAGTTATTTTTATTTCTAGATTTTTAGGCTTTGCCGTAAAATCCCTTAAGTGCTTTTTCTTTAGACTAAGATTTAGATGCTTTAGAATTTTGCGACGCCGTTTTTATATTTTAGTACCTTTTTAAGTTATTGCCATTTGGGATATAGTATTTCTTTTAAGCTTTAAGATGCAACTTTTAATTCTTAGTTTTTAGTTTTTTTTTTAAGTTTCAACGCGCTACTTTCTAATTTTTATTTTTCGACGCCTATTATTTTTCGATCTTTTATTTTTCGATGTTTTTCGACGCGCTCTTTTTCTTTCTTATTTTTTTGCCACTCTAGTTTTTAGGACATAGAATTTTCTATTTCTTCTCTAAAATTTCTTTAAATTTCAACGAAAAATTATTTTAAGCAGTTAAATTGATAGACATCTAAAATTTTCTGGTTCGTAGTAATAGTTGGATTTGTTAGTGGCGAGTTGTGGACTTCCGATTTAAAGGGTCCTGGCTACCTGCTGCATCTATTGGCTATTCGAAACGTGGGCAAAAGCAGAAAAGTATATTAATTTGATAACTTATATAATTTTTATCTTTTATAACTAATAGGATATTCAGTGAATGCACCGAGCAAAACGTTCACCACCTTTTGTACGTTCACCACCTGTAACTCGATCAAGACATCTAGCCAATATTGTCGCCGTTGATATTTCTTTAGAATCGTCATCCAGTCAACCAAGTACTCCAATTCAAATTTCCGATAATCTATTTTTTGAACCCAACCTCACAATTGAGAATCCGGAGGATATTCAGGGACAATTCAGAGATCCTGAACCATTAATCTTTCCCCCGGAACCACCAATCATTCAAACAGAGATTGTCGAGGAACCAACCATTAAATCAGAATCCTCTAGTGATACAGATTCAATAAATTCAATCATGGAGAATCTGGAACCTCTAAGTATGGAAGACAGAATGAGAGCTAAACGCACTGGACAAGGTCACACAATTACTCAACCTGACATTAATGCCCCAGATTATGAAATCAAAGGACAAATTCTACACATGGTGACTAATCAATGCCAATTTAGTGGTGCGCTGAAGGAAGATCCAAATGAACATCTTTGTACCTTTAATAGGATCTGTACTCTATTTAAAATAAGAGAAGTAGAGGATGAACAGATATATCTCATGTTATTTCCCTGGACTTTAAAGGGAGAAGCCAAAGATTGGTTAGAATCGTTACCTGAAGGGGCGATTGATACATGGGACGTTTTAGTTGAAAAATTTCTTAAACAATTCTTTCCGACATCTAAAGCCGTGAGACTTCAAGGAGAAATTGTTACGTTCACGCAAAAGCTAAATGAAACTCTATATGAAGCGTGGACAAGATTTGGAAAGTTATTGAGAGGATGTCCGCAATATGGTTTAGACACCTGTCAAATAGTACAAATATTCTACCAAGGATGCGACATCACTACAAGGAAAGACATCGATATAGCAGCTTGTGGTTCAATTATGAAGAAAACCGCAACTGACGCTTACAAAAGTATTGATAACACTGCTTCCCACTCACATGAGTGGCACCAAGAAAAAGATATCGTTAGATCATCTAAAGAAGCTAGAGCCAATTCTAGCCATGACTTAGATTCCATTTCTGCAAAGATAGATGCTGTCGAGAGATGAATGGAAAAGATGACTAAAGATATTCACTCAATACGAATTAGTTGTGAGCAGTGTGGAGGACCATATTTAACAAAAGATTGTCTCAGTATATAACCAACAATGGAACAAAGAGAGAATGTTTCATACATAAACCAAAGGCCTGGAAATAATTATCAGAATAATTATCAACCGCCAAGACCAATCTATAATCAAAATCAGAATTATAACCGAAATGTTCCATACAACAACCAACAAGGTCCTAGCAATCTACAAGTATCCAATAATACTTACAATCAACAAAGACCTATTTTTCAAAACAAACCACCACAAACCGATGATAAAAAGCCAAATTTAGAAGATATGATGTCGAAGCTAGTTGAATCTCAAACGCAATTTTTTACATCTCAGAAACAAACCAATGAACAAAATGCTCAAGCATTTAGAAATCAACAAGCTTCTATTCAATTGTAATCTGGAACAAGAAGCAAGTAACCTAGCAAGGTTGATAGGTGAAAGAAAATCGGGAAGTCTACCTAGCGATACAAATACTAACCCCCGGAATGAAACAGCTAAAGCTATTACCACAAGAAGTGGTATTACACTTAAACCACCTGAAATGCCTGTAATTTCTGATGAAGCTATTCCTACTCCACAAGAACCACAGTCTGAGCAAGATAAGGAAACAGAATCGGTAGTTGAAAAGGTTAATGAAGATAACATAGTTAAGGCTAAACCTTATGTTAAACCATACCAACCACCACTTCCTTACCCGAGTAAAATGAGAAAAGAAAGACTTGAAGCCGAGCAATCCAAATTCTTGGATATGTTTAAACAAATAAATGTAAATCTTCCTTTCATTGATGTAATTTCAGGAATGCCTAGATATGCTAAATTTCTGAAAGATCTAATCACAAATAGAAAGAAAATGGAAGAACTCTCGGCTGTTACTATGAATGCTAATTGTTCTGCAGTGCTGTTGAATAAGATACCAGAAAAATTATCTGATCCAGGAAGTTTCACGATTCCATGTTTTCCGGGTAGTCTTAGTTCAATAGAAGCATTGGTAGAGTTAGGTGCTAGTATAAATTTAATGCCGTATTCACTATACGCTAAACTAGACCTTGGAGAATTGAAACCAACATGAATAAGCATACAACTAGCCGATCGATCAGTAAAATATCCCAGAGGGATAATGGAAAACATGCTAGTTAAAGTTGGTACTTTAGTATTTCCAGTAGATTTTGTTATTCTGGACATGGAAGAAGATTCTCGAGTTCCTCTCATATTAGGAAGACCATTCTTAAACACGGCTAAAGCAATAATAGACGTGTTTGGTAAGAAACTGACCCTAAGTATAGAGGACGAGAGTGTTACCTTTTCTATTGATAGAGCCATGCAACAACCGCAATCTGCAGATGATACATGTTATTATATTCAAACTATAGATTCACATGCAGAATTGTTAGAAGAATTTCTAGAATTACAAGGGACAGGAGAATGTTCTTTAGGAGAAGGAACTGAACCAATTGAAGAAGCTGAAATGTTAGCTACACTTATGGCTAATGGATATGAACCAACAACAGAAGAAGTTCAAATGCTAAAAGAAGAAGACAGATATCGATATAAATCATCAATAGAAGAACCACCGACATTAGAGTTAAAGCCACTTCCAAACCTTTTAGAATATGCTTATTTACATGGTGAATCTGAATTACCTGTAACAATATCGTCTTCTCTTACTGAAAATGAAAAATCTCAACTCATTTCTGTGCTAAAAGCTCATAAACTAGCTATTGCATGGAAAATTTATGATATTAAAGGAATAAGTCCTTCGTATTGCACACATAAAATTCTTATGGAAGAAGGTCATAAAACGTATGTGCAACGCCAACGAAGACTAAATCCTAATATGCAAGATGTTGTTAAGAAAGAAATTATTAAACTACTTGATGCAGGTTTAATTTATCCAATCTCTGATAGTTCATGGGTAAGCCCAGTTCAATGCGTACCTAAGAAGGGTGGCATGACTGTCATCACAAATGAGAAAAATGAGCTTATTCCTACTAGGACTGTAACAGGATGGCGTGTTTGTATTGATTATAAAAAATTAAATGACACCACCAGAAAAGATCACTTTCCCCTACCTTTCATTGATCAAATGTTGGAAAGATTAGCCAGAAATAGTTACTATTGTTTTCTTGATGGTTTTTCCGCATATTTTCATATTTCCAATAGCACCCGAGGACCAAGAGAAAACCACATTCACGTGCCCTTATTGTACTTTTGCTTACAAACGCATGCCATTTGGACTTTGCAACACCCCTGCAACCTTTCAAAGGTGCATGATGGCGATTTTTCACTACATGATAGAAGAATGCATGGAAGTTTTCATGGAAGACTTTTCAGTCTTCGGTGATATATTTGAATCATGTCTAGTTAATCTTGAACGAATGCTTATTAGATGCGAACAATCAAATCTAGTTCTTAATTTGGAGAAATGCCATTTCATGGTTAAAGAAGGCATCGTTCTTGGTCATAAGATTTCAAAGAAAGGAATTGAAGTGGATAGAGCTAAAGTAGATGTAATTACTAAACTTCCACATCCCACCAATGTTAGAGGAGTTAGGAGTTTTCTAGGACATGCCGGTTTTTACCGACGTTTCATAAAAGATTGTTCTAAAATTGCCACTCCTATGAACAAACTCCTTGAAAAAGATGCTCCTGTGATGCTTGTCAAAGGGCCGGAAAAATATGGGCCTCAACTTACAGCAAAAAAAGTTTACGATGCTGGATTCTATTGGCCTACAATTTTCAAAGACGCACACCTTCTTTGCAAATCCTGTGATGCTTGTCAAAGGGCCGAAAAAATAAGTCAACGTGATGAAATGCCACAAAATGTCATTCAAGTATGTGAAGTATTTGACATTTGGGGTATTGACTTTATGGGTTCATTTCCAAAATCTCATAATAATCTCTACATTCTCGTTGCCATTGATTATGTATCTAAATGGGCGGAAGCACAAGCTCTCCCGACTAACGATGCACGAGTTGTAGTCAACTTTTTAAAACGTCTTTTTGCAAGGTTTGGAACACCGAAAGCTTTAATAAGTGATCAGGGTACTCATTTTTGAAACAATCAACTTGAGAAAGTTCTCAAAAGATATGGAGTAACTTATAAAATCTCAACCGCTTATCATCCACAAACAAGTGGACAAGTTTAAAATACCAACCTAGCATTAACACGTATTCTAGAGAAAACCGTAGGATTAAATCCGAAGGAATGGTCCATGAAATTGGAGGATGCACTCTGGGCTATTAGAATAGCCTACAAAACTCCAATTGGAACCACACCTTTTAAACTCGTTTACGGAAAAGCATGTCATCTTCCCGTAGAAATTGAACACAAAGCATTTTGGGCTTTGAAAACATGTAATCTTGATTTACATGAAGCCGGACGTCTACGATTAAGTCAATTAAACGAATTAGAAGAGTTAAGACATGAAGCATACGAAAATTCGTTAATTTATAAGGAAAGAACGAAGAAATGGCATGATAAAAGAATCAGAAGTTCAAAAGAATTTAAAGAAGGAGACAGAGTTCTTCTTTTCAATTCACGATTCAAGCTATTTCCTGGAAAATTGAAATCAAGGTGGTCTGGACCATTCATCGTCAAAAGAGTTTTCCCATACGGAACAGTAGAATTAATAAATTCAAATGGAATTGAATTTAAGGTTAATGGTCATAGAGTTAAACATTACATACATGGATCGATGGATGTTGACAATGAAGTCAATCACAATTTCAACACCACATCTAACTAAGTCTGGGGAGGTTCGAATCTTTTTAGGGTAGTATGTATTTCTGTTAGAGTTAGATATTCTGTTTTCGTGTAGTTCTCGAGAATGGAATCCGAATGGTCTTTCCCTAACAGTCCCTAAAGAAATAGTCTTCTCCCCCCATTCTAAATTTTTAGTTTTTTAGGTTTTACGAGATGAAGAATTCCTGTGAACTAAACCATGGTCTAATGCTACATGCTTTAATCACTAAACGTAATAATGACACACTCCCAAGTGACCTGGTATCAGTAATAAGAGCCAAATTGGATGGATTAAGAAAAGAACTCAGAAACGATCATAATAAGTTACAATTTGTTAAAGGAAAATCAAAATTCACAGAGAAAAGAAGAGCACGACACCTTGAAAGATGTCACAAATGCGGAAAATGGTCACACAAAGGAAAATGCTCGACGAATCAGACATATTCCAATACCGAGTTCATTACTTTATGCAGAGAAGGACCGTTTATATGTTTCGAAGAAAAATCGTTGAATGCTCGAGGTTATGCCTATGTAGCTATGGAAAACCAATTAGTCCGACTATCTTATGAGTGGGCTAAAGCAGGTCACTGAGAATTCTATCTCACAGGTAAGTATGTACAGTTTTTATTTTTATTTTATTATTTTTAAACCTTTTGATAATAAACGCTGAATCGTTCGCTATAAAGTATTAAATTGGTATTCAATAAAATTAGGTATGCGTAACCGAAATTATTGATATCATACAAAAATTTATTACATCACTGCGAAATTTATCGTTTATTCTTAAGGTATAAATATCTTCAATCAATCAACCCAAAATATTTCAGAAATTCGTCAGGAGTAAAACTAGGTAATATAGCCGAAATTACTTTACCGAAAAGAGGGCGTATATTTTTGATAATATTTGATTGATTAAAGTGGGATAAAAGACCAAAAAGATTTTTAATTTTTATTTTTACTTTGTTTTTAAAATTAATATATTAATATTAAATTATTATTGTAAACTTTTAAAATCAATATATTTAAGTTTGTAAATATTTGAAAAATTTATGTTTTTAATATAAGTTTGTATGTATAAAATTATAATATAAATTTGGTGTGAATTTTTAAAATTGTAATAATATGAATTTTTAATTTTATGCATTTTAAATTTAAGTTTGGTGTGAATTTAAAAACAAAAATTTACTTTATTTCACTAAGATAAAAATATGATTTTTAAAAATTCGTCGTGAGTTGAAAACTAGGTCATTGAACAGAAATTGCTCTACCCGTGGGAGGGACGAGAATTTTTATTATCATTATTTTTAATCTTATTGAATTAAAGTAAGCCAAAAACATTTAAAAAACTCAAAAATCTTTGCTTTTAAAACAACGCTTAAAAAATGACAAATTTTAAAATTTTATCAAGGGACGGACTAGGACAATGATCCGAAACACCCTCACTTCAAAAAAGAAACAAATTTTTAAAATTTTTATTAATTTATGTTTTAAAAGTTATAAGGTTTTTATAAAAAAAAAAAAAAAAAAAAAGGGGACCTCATGCGATCGCGTGAGATTTACGCTGTAACCTCATGCGATCGCATGGAGCTGAATATTTGGCCAGAAACAAAAGTTCCAGCGGGTCTGTTTCTGCACTCCACCGTACACACAAACACACACGAACACTCTCCAAAATCCACCCTAAAATCACCATTTTTTCACCAAATTCCACCAAATTTCGTCCTACAATCCGCTACAATCATGCCTAGGTTCGGATTTTTCAACAAGAAGGTAAAAATTACACCCCTAAACTCTAAAATTTCCTAGTTTTTGTGATAATTACCAATATTTTACCTAATTCAATTTTGTTAATTTCTAGCCCATAATGCCCTCCTGTTGGTCTTGTGCAACTATATTGCTTGAGGACAAGCAACGATCAAGTGTGGGAATATTTGATAATGCTAAAAACGAACATATATTTCATAGCATTATCCCTCAAGAAAGACAAGCTTTTAGTTGCAATTGTTCTATTTATAAGTGATATTCGTTTAAATAATAAAAGGTGAAGACAAAAGACAGATTCGACGAATTGAAGACGCAAACGACCAAAAAGCTCAAAAGTACAAAGTACAATCAAAGAGGTTCAAATTATTGGTGAGAAACGTCTCAAAATTACAAGAGTACAAGCCGCAAAATGCAAAATACAAGATATTAAATTGTACGCAAGGACGTTCAAAAATCCGGAACCGGGACCAGAGTCAACTCTCAACGCTCGACGCAACGGACTAAAAATTATGAGTCAACTATGCACAAGAATATAATATAATATTTAAATAATTATATAAATTATTTATATATTATATATATTTAAAAATAACGTCGACAAGCAAGAAAACAAAGCAATCTGAGCTGTCCCAGATGGCCATGTGATCGCATGGCCTGGAGGTGCATTTTCCATGCGATCGCATGGCAGTAGGTAGCAGGCCACATTGCTATAAATTCGCAGTTTTGGTTGAAAAAAAATATATATATATCTTTTTCTTTTCTCTTATCCTATATATCAAATATCACTCCAAATATTAATCTCAATTTGTAATTTTAATTTTAATTTAGTGATAATAATAAGGTTAGGTTAGTCGAATGTCTTAAGGTTTTGCAAGTTGAAACTCTGTCCGTGTACCACTACGCTATTAATATCCACTGTAAGTTATGTTTAATTTTATTGTTAAATTAATTACTCGTAGCTAAGTTATTATTATGCTTATTTAAGACGAAGTAATCATGGTGTTGGGCTAAAATATTAAGACGGGGTAATTGGGCTTTGTACCATAATTGGGGTTTGGACAAAAGAACGACACTTGTGGAAATTAGACTATGGGCTATTAATGGGCTTTATATTTATTTAATTAAATGATAGTTTGTAAATTTAATATAAAGATTTACAATTGGACGTACCTATAAATAACCATATACACTCGATCGGACACGATGGGCGGGATATTTATAAGTACTAATAATCGTTCATTTAACCGGACACGACTTATTAAAACAGGGGTGGATTATGTACAAGGACACTTGGCGTAATTGTTAACATAGTATTAAAACCTTGGGTTACACGCAGTCGATATTCTAGTGTAATTATTAAACAAAGTATTAAGACGTTGTTACAGTTTAAGTCCCCAATTAGTTGGAATATTTGACTTCGGATATAAGGATAATTTGACGAGGACACTCGCACTTTATATTTATGATTGATGGACTGTTATGGACAAAAACCAGACGGACATATTAAATAATCCAGGACAAAGGACAATTAACCCATGGAAATAAACTAAAATCAACACGTCAAACATCATGATTACAGAAGTTTAAATAAGCATAATTCCTTTATTTTCATATTTAATTGCACTTCTAATTATCGCACTTTTAATTATTGTCATTGTATTTAATTGCACTTTTAATTATCGCATTTTTTAATTATCGTAATTTTATTTTATCGCATTTTTATTTATCGCAATTTCATTATCGTTATTTATTTTACGCTTTAAATTAAGTTATTTTTAATATTTTACATTAGGTTTTAACTGCGACTTAAGTTTTAAAATCGACAAACCGGTCATTAAACGGTAAAAACCCCCTTTTTATAATAATATTATTACTTTTATATTTTTGTATTTTTACAAATATAGTTTTTAAAAATATAGCGTTAAGCTTGTTTAAAAGATCCCTGTGAAACGAACCGGACTTATTAAAAACTACACTACTGTACGATTAGGTACACTACCTATAAGTGTTGTAGCAAGGTTTAGGTATATCCATTCTATAAATAAATAAATAACTTGTGTAAAATTGTATCGTATTTAATAGTATTTTCCTAGTAAAATAATAACTATTTTATATACACCTCTACGCACATCAAGGACGAATACAATAACATATGGTTACATTGCGAGTTATTTGACCTCTATATGATACATTTTACAAACATTGCATTCGTTTTTAAAAGACAAACTTTTATTACATCGAAAGTTAACAGGTATGCATACCAATTCATAATATATCCAAACTATAATGACTTAATCTGTCATTTATTTAATAATAATCTTTATGACTTCAACGACTCGAATGCAACGTCTTTTGAAATATGCCATGAATGACTTCAAGTAATATCTTTAAAATGAGCAAATGCACAGCAGAAGATTTCTTTAATACCTGAGAATAAACATGCTTTAAAGTGTCAACCAAAAGGTTGGTGAGTTCATTAGTTTATCATCAATAATCATTTCCATCATTTTTAATAGACCACAAGATTCTCATTTTCCATAAATATTAATACATTCGCAAGTGCATAAAAATTATTCATATGATGGACACCTGGTAACCGAACTAACAAGGATGCATATAGAATATCCCCCGCATACTCGCAAGTATGCTATATAACGGCAATTGCAATCACCTTTTTAAAATCGAAGTACTAAAGCATTCCAAATTCTAGAATGGGGTTTGTTAGGCCCATAGATCTATCCTTAGGATTCGCGTCAATTAGGGGCCATTTTCCTAATTCTTAGGTTACCAGACTTGAAGGGCGATATTCGGTATAGTAATCCAACCATACAATGTAGTTTCAAGTACTTGTGTCTATTTCATCAAACATTTATAAAAGCAGTGCATGTATTCTCAGCCCAAAAATATATATTGTAAAAGCATTTAAAAAGGGAGCAAATGAAACTCACAATACTGTATCTTGTAGTAAAAATACATATGACATCATTGAACAAGTGTAGGGTTGGCCTCGGATTCACGAACCTATATTAATTATATTTATTGATATGTTGGTCAATATTTGTCTAACAATTTAGGTCAAGTCATAGTGTACCACAATCCTAATACTCGAGATTATCATGCAAAAGGCAACAAAAGTCAATTTGACCCAAGATGATTTATAAAATCTATACATGTTTATTATATAACTTAAATATAGTCGTTTTATATATTTAAATATATTTATCGGATTTTATTAGAGTAAATAATACAAGTAATTTATTAATAAATAAGAATTTATATTAAAATTTATTTATGATAAAAATATACTTTTATATATCTCAAGTAATAAAATTTATAAAGTTGACTTGATATAATAAAATATAGTGGTATGTATTATTAATGTAATTATATTACGTGTGGTAAAAATAACTTTGTATCACATATTTATCTGATAAAATAATATTGATAATAATAATAATGAATAAAAGTTGTATTATTTTATAATAATAATGCTATTAATTATTTTAATAATAATAATATTAATGATAATAATAATAATAATAACATTATTTATGTTTATTAAAGATAATAATAATTTTAAAAATACATAATATTATTATAATCATGTTAATAATAACAGTGATACTAATATTGTTGTTATTAATAATACTAATAATATTCATAAAATGATAATTTTAATGAATACATTTTCCAACAATTATGATAATCTTAATAATAACGATACTTTTTAATATTATCGATAATAATAATAATAATAATAATAATAATAATAATAATAATAATAATAATAATAATAATAATAATAATAATAATAATTTTATTAATAATACTAAAATGATAATAATAATGATATTTTATAATAACAATGATATTTCTATTAAAAATGATAATTTTAATAAAAATGATAGTTTTAATAAAAATGATATTTTTAATAATAATAATGATAAAAATAATGAAAACGATATTTTTATCTAAATCATAATCTTAACAATATTTTAACTGAATCATGATACTTATACTCATTATTTCCTAATCGACTTGTTTAATAGCTTTTAGTCCTCTTTTATATCGTATTCATAATAATGATAATAATAGTAATCATAATAATTAGATGATACTACTATTAGTTTTAATGATAATGATACTAATAATTATTGCAATAATATTAATGATAATACTAATAATAATGATAATAATATTAATAATAACCTTAATGATAATAACGTAGTAATAACAATAACAATAATAATACTTATATTAATAACGATAATGATATTAATAATAATAATAATTATTATTATTAATAATAATAATAATAACGACGATAGTAATAATAATAATCATTTTAATAATAATAATACTAAAATTATTAAAATTAATAATAATTCAGTTGACCATATCTTTTAATCCTTTCATCGAAACCATAAGCTTTCTAAATGAAAAGTTATTAATTTTTTGCCAGCTTTCCAATGACGTGCATATCATATACCTTTTCCCAGTAGCATATGTATTAAATTCATGATTTATCATAAACTATTTAACGACGAAATTAAGCATACAAGCATGCATAATCATAAATACTCGAGCACTAGTCAGGGATACACTATTAGTATATAAAAGATAAGATATGAATGCTCACGTATCAATACTGTGTTTCAATATTGCAATAAAGTATGTAGACGCAACAAAGATGATAAACACTAGTTTGACTTCACGAACAATACCCCCGAACAATACCTATAACCTCCATAGCTATAACCTATAATTTTTCTAGCTTCATCCCGCTCAAAAAACTCATTTTGAAATGACTCGCTCATGACCTCGTCGTAGTATTTTATGTATACTAATAATATATTGAAATAATACTGAGTAAATATATATATGTAAATCGATTGAGAGAGTTTAGAGAAATATATTTTCAAGTTTCTATGAAATAATGAAACCTATTGAATTCTATTTATAATAGATTTTTTAATTATTAAAGTGAATTATTAAAGTGAATTATTAAAGTATTAATTATTAAAGTGAATTATTAAAGTATGAATTATTAAAGTGAATTATTAAAGTATGAATTATTAAGGTGAATTATTAAAGTATGAATTATTAAAGTGAATTACTAAAGTAAAAGTAAAGTAAAAGTAAAGTTAAAGTATAGTAAAAGTATAAAACTATGTACGTATAATACGCGTATAAATATATATAATATTAATTTAAATCGTTATATATATTTAATAAATTAATATATAAATATCGTTATCTTTATCATACTAGTTAAGAAATGAGTTGTCAAAAGTGGTTCTAGATATTTATAAAAGTTATATACGTTTTAATAATAAAGTTCTTTTTAAACTGAAAACGTTTTTGTACGTTTGAAACTAAATCAAATAAATATGAAAATTTTGTTTCCAAAACTAAATATATTTAAGAATCATTTTTTTAAAAGGTTAAAATAATAGAAATCGTTATATCATAAAACGATTTAGAAAAGTAGAATTATATATATTCATAATAGGTTTCAAATTTTTAAATTACAGTCTGTTGGTGAAGCATGGAATAAAGTCCAAAGGTTAAATAAACGTATGAAATCATCTTAATGAAAAATGTCGAGTTACTTAACTTGTCGATATCCAACATTTAAGTTATTTACACTCCACGTTCTTACTTTCACATTAAATAAAATGAAAGTTAACATAGTTATCTTATCAAGGTCACGAGGAAAATATTATAAAACATGAATTGGAAATTAAACAGGAATTTCCACTAACCCTTGTCTAGTTTCCGTTAATTGACACATTTGTTCTTACTTATAAATCACTTTACCATTTTCTGAATGTTGTCAAAAAGAATAGATTTCTTAAATCATAGTGGACCTCATAACATAGACCCGTATTCATATCACAATGTATCTGATAATTCAATCATTTAATATTATCTTTTAATTTCGTCGATAAATATATTAAAAATATATTGAAACAAATACGTTAATGTAAAGTATTATACATCTAATACTTTGTTAACGTTTTCAAATAATATAACTATATTATATATACATATCTATATACACATAAATATTTGTGAATCGTCGAGCACAGTCAAAGGGTAATTGATTACATGAACACAGTTCAAAGTTTTTGAGATTTCAACATTACAGACTTTGCTTATCGTGTCGAAAACATATAAAGATCAAGTTTATATTTGTTCGGAAATTTTCGGGTTGTCACAGTACCTACCCGTTAAAGAAATTTCATCCCGAAATTTGATTAGGATCGTCATGGCTGACAATAAGTATGTTTTCATGACGCATTCAAGCTAAAAATTAGAGTTTTATCATCGTCGATTAATATAGATAAAACAGTTTGATTTTGTGAAGAGTACGAGTGAAGCTATAACAAAAGAGTGAAATGAGTAACTGCAGGTTCATCTTAACCAGTGACGTAGTCACGGTTGATTTCCGAAATTTAAGGGATTTTAGAGGAAATCTTCGTAATTAGATTTGGTTCTTCGGTAATTATGGAAATTAGAATCCTCTTTGGTTAAATGCGATGATCTGTCTCGTTTACTCTGTCTAATATTTCACTATAAATCCACTTCCTTCGTTTCCTTATTTCCACAGCTCACACCTTCTATTCTTTCTCCTTCAATTCATACTTTAAAGCATTCGTTAATATGCTCCATCCAGTTCTGATTCTTGATATACTCTTAACTTTCATATATGTCATTCTTCTTTTTCATCTACCACAGGAGGATTTTATTTACTTTTACTATTACCTTGGGGTTATAGTGTTTTTAATTCTCCCGTGTCTTTACGTTGCAATACGTATTAATCTACACGGTTTGTAATTTATGTGTTGCTGTCGGGCTTTATCTCTTTCTTTATTTTTTGAAGTCCCTGCTTCTGTCTTTCTCTAATCATTGACATCCACGGTTAATGATATTTTCTATTTGCTGCAATTTATACTCCCCTTTCTATTTAGGAGCTTCATGCTTTTGTTTTTTTTTTTTTTCGCAAGTAATGGTCCAGAATTCCTAGGTATGGAGTTTCGAATGATCATAATATACAAAGTAGAAAAGAAAGGTAATAGCACGATTTGATTTGTCAAATTACCAGAATATCCGAAAAAGACTGAATCATCAAGAAAAATATTTTCGTGATATTTTTAGAGGTTAAATAGAATACTAGAGTCGTGTAACATGGCACATGATGACGTTATGATCTGTGAATCATCAAGTTCCATTTAGAAACTCAGCATGACTTATTTTAATATAATCACGTTGATCAAGTGTCATTATATTATACTAACTCATGCTTTAGTTCCCAACACTACTTCAAAAGCATTCATATTTTAAATTTGATTTTTTTTTCTTCAGAATTTAGAAACTAAAACAGTTTCTTTTATGATGTAACACAGATAGCGCGAAGAGTTAAATTATTCCAGTTACGAATAGTTATGAAAATATCTTTAGAAATATCAAGGATATTTATAATGAAAGATATGATGGTATCTAAGATCGAAGAATGATGAAGAATATTGTCCGCAAGGGTTTAGAGTCAGGAGTAAGGTATTCGTTAATGATATCAGTAGATACTGAATCATTTGGATTCTTTGAAGGCAGGTTTAGTCTTTGTGATTTGTCCACAGCTTCCTTCATAGTTTGCTC
The DNA here is from genome assembly GCF_046630445.1 of Rutidosis leptorrhynchoides. NCBI lineage: Eukaryota > Viridiplantae > Streptophyta > Magnoliopsida > Asterales > Asteraceae > Rutidosis > Rutidosis leptorrhynchoides. The sequence continues at coordinate 168,704,536 of NC_092342.1, read as the reverse complement.
AATCCGTTTTCCAGTTCCAAACCTTCTCTTTTTCTGAGCTTTGCCAACACACTATTCTTTATCATCAAACTTTTGACTGTTAAGGTCGTTTATAGTTTTTGCTGCTTCATCAGCATTTTCAAAATTTCGAGATCTAGTTCGCAGTTTTGGGTGTTTTTCATAAACTTCACATTCGAAGTATGTGAGTCTAGGAGATAGATGTTATATGTAGACATATAATTATTGGCATAGACATGCTGTGATATTTCAAAATACTGATTGCTGATTCCCGGTAATTGACATGGCAATTATTGTTACAAGATGTGGATGAGTATATGATGGGGTTTTAATGAACAAATATAATGGTTTTTCAGAAACACTTACGCCAAAAAGTAACGAAGTTGCTGGTACATCTGCTGATAATGCGGTAGAATATAAAAGGTTCCCCGGTAACGATGGCAAAAAGACAACGTAAATCTCAAGGTTATAATAAGGCTAGTCTGACTGAAAAGTCGAAGTTGACTTGCTTGTGATGACCCGGATTTTTCCGACTACTTGATTATACTATTTATATGATTTAATAATTTCGACATGATAAGCAATGAATTTTAATAAGTCTTGAACCTCCGGAAAGAATTTTATATAAGCATTTGACCACCCTTTTATTCCTACGATTCACGAACGTCATAAGTTGTATTAATTATATATATGTGTATATATACATATATTTAACTTGAAAATATGATAATTAAATATCTCATTAAGTATATTAACAAAGTATTATATATATATTTTCATACTACTAATTTAAAGAGTTTTTGAACAATATATATGTTACTATTTAAACGACGTAATTAACTTAAATTAAGATGTATTTACATACAATGTATTACGAGTGTAAATACATCCTTACAAGTATTGAATACACTTTATAATATACCAATACATATAAAGGATAGCTATACTCGTATTTCTGTTCAATTTCCTCAAGAATTCTACTCGCATTCATACGGTATTTTTTTACCCGTATTATACACAGCTTCTAGAAGTATTTACTATTGGTATATACCAATAGAAATCTGCAATTATTTATGTAATATGTCATCCATGATCTAATCAATTTAATATGTCATCCATTACTTAATACATTTTAACTTATCTTAGATATTTTCACTAAAAACCAAATTTTCAAGCCTATAAATAAGCACTATTTCTACTTCATTTTTACACACACTTGCAAGAACTCTCTCAAGTTTTGTTCTACTACTTCTTTCCAGAAACTTTACATTCTAAACTTGAGGTAAAAACTCTACTTCAACTCTTGTTCAATTCATATGTTTATAGCTATCTATATAAGAGTTTATAAACTAGAACATAGTTTAGTTGATTCTAAACTTGTTTGAAAAACTAATTTAATCTTTCTAACTTAACTCTAATAACACTTATTTATATGTATTATGATGTTATATTAAGTTAATATAAGAACTTATAGCTTGTACATATGAAGAACACCTTGAAACTTAACATATATCCTTTAATCTCCATTCGGTAAAAAGCGGGCTGTTTTAGGTTGGGAATTAAAAACCTATCTTAGACTTTGAGTTCGAGGGTAAGACTTTGGAAATATGTTAATATATATAAATAAGACTTCCAGTATTTGTTTCATGATTTTAGACAAAGTGGAAGTATTTTATCAAAAATCATATATTGGGTGGATGCCGGGATTTTTCCAAATCTGTCCACCAACACAAAAAGAGGGTAAAGATCTAAAAATTACTACTTGGGATGAACTTTTCGAATTAGTTTTGTAAGATTTACTTCTTAAGAAATCCATAACAATTTGATTAACTTTAAACGGAGTTGTAATGAATATTTGGCGAGCAAAACAAAATCTGCTAAAATTAACGTTGTATGGATGAAATTTATATTATAAAAACTATATTAACCATATCCTTATTAACTTTTCCTATATCCTATATATATTTGTACATGTTATCATTAGTATAACAAAATATTATAATCTTTGTTAATTCTGAGATTGTATATATATAATAATCTTGGTGCATTCCATGACAATACGTGCACAATACGTTTTGATAAATCCTAAGATAATATGTATACAATACGTCTTAGTTAATTCTAAGACAATAAGTATACAATACGTCTCTGGATTGATGCAAGACAATACATACACAATACGCCGTGGGGTAATTATAAGATTATATATATACCGATTAATGGACTTTTCGAACTATTTTGGACTACCAACATAAAATGTTAAAAATTATTATATAAGTATTCTATGAACTTGTTTTTTTTTCATATGTCGTATTATTATCTGAATCATTATTATTATTATAGGTTCGTGAATCCAAGGACGACGGCCATATTTTTAATAAGTTGAAAACTTGTTATTAATATACTTTTACTACCATGAGTATATAGTCCAATTTTTAAACTCTACAAATATTTTGGGATGAGAATACATGCATTTTATGTTTTACGCCATGGACACAAGTACTTAAAATATATTCTACGTTGAGTTGTACCACCTTGCATATCTTCCTAATAGCTTGGTAACTAATATTTACATGTTGTAAGAACATGTAAGCGTGAATCCTATTGATAGATCTATCGGGTTTGACAACCCCAACCAGGCTAGTCGCTCTAGTATCATAAACGGTTGCATAGTACTTCATTTTTACTACACTTGGTATAGTGTAGAGAGATTTCATAATAAAGGGAATATGCCACATTAATGGTTAAGTATGGTTACCGAAGCGCTCAATAACTTATAGAATATCTTTATTGAAATATTTGTAACTATGAAATCTTGTGGTCTATATTTATATCGATGCTAGCTTTAAACCTATATATCTCACCAACCTTTGTGTTCACTGTTTAAGCATGTTTATTCTCAGGTCCTTAAGAAAGTCTTTCGCTGTCGCATTATCTGAGCAAGCTTTGCATGGAGTCTCATGGTTTTGTTCAAAAGAGGGTTGCATTCAATAAAACTTTGGTCATGTATTATATTTGACTGTTATGTCACCTTTGTAATATTTGAAAATCGATGTATCATGGGGATTATTTTGTAAATAATCGCCCATATGTTTAAAACTCGTATTATGTATAATAATAGTGTGCTTTTTATGTAACGAATGCAATATTTTCTAAAACGTATCATATAGAGGTCAATTACCTCGCTATGGGACCAATGAATAACGTACTGCGTTTATAGTAATATGGACGGGTCGTTTCAGTTGGTATCAGAGTAGAGGTCTTAGTGAACCAGAAATTGCATTCGTGTGTCTGACCGGTATTTGTTCGGATGCATTAGTGAGTCTGGACTTTGACCAAACTTGTTTTTGAAAACCATCGCTTATCATTTTTGGTCGGAAATTAAATACTATAACATGTAAATATTATGTGGTATATTACTAATGTGGTAGTTAATGTGTGATAGATGTCTACTTCTAGCACCAACCTCATTATCACATTCAGCGACTCCGAAGAGGAATCTCCAGCAAAAGTACCAATCATTGACTTATCTGATAACCATGATGACTCGAAGAAAGATGTATCAATCATCTATATAACTGATGATGATAATGACCTAGAGTGGGATGCATTTTGGGAAGATTCACAAATTCCAGAAGAACCAGAAGTGAAAGAACCTGAAAACGATCCTGAGGCGGAGGAGGAAGTCAAAGAAATTTCTAAACAAGATTGGAATAACGCAACAAGGGATGTTAAACTTCCTATTGTAGTAGGGCTTGAGAACCGACACTTTTTACCACCAAACCACCCTTACCATATTAATCTCCCTGATAATCCCACCAAGATACCAAGTACCTCCAACCCACAACCAAAAACAAAATACACTGTGCTTCTATCCCTCATTCCACCTAAACAAATTGATTCACCAACAACTAAAAGGCCCCGTCGTTTTTGAATCACCTCCCGCTATGATAACATTTCACGCCATGTATAATATTAGGTAGTGTGCTTTATTTTATCCCACATATGTATTATGTAAAATATACCTATGTGAAATACTGGTATTGTATTGCTATATCATGAATAGGCGTGAAATAATTATGTGATTTTACTTTAAATTTTTCATAATAGAATATTATCTAGATTGTAGTAGTTAATTTTTGTACTAAGCTATTAAGTATGAACTTTAACGGGTAGGTAATACCCTAGAAATAATTATAAAATGCTAATAAGAAGAAAATACTTTTATAATAATTGGTTCATATTATTAATATGCCATGATGTACCATTAATTACTCACTACATCTATAATATTCTATCTGATTAATTATCTTATATGTTTATTGAAGAAACATGGCTCGATTAAACCGAATGACGGAACAAGAAATTGAGGAGCTTATCAACCAACGCGTAAACGACCGTATGCTTTGGGTCGAAGCGGCAAGAGCATCAGCAAATAACACCAACCTTTATCATATAAAGCATTTCAAGGTTGCAAACCTTTATCATTTTGCGGAACAGAAGGACCAGTCGGTTTAACCCGATGGTTCGAAAAGCTAGAGTCCGTATTTAAAATCAGTGGTTGTGCGGAAGGGGATAGGACAAAGTATGCTTCATGCACATTACATGATGGTGCGCTTACATGGTGGAAAAACTATGTAAAAGCTGTAGAGGCAATGAAGCATATGATACTCCTTGGGAGGAGTTGAAAAATATGCTAATCAATGAATACTGCCCAAGGAATGAGGTTAGAAAAATGGAAGCCGAGTTACGAAATCTGAAAGTTGTCGGATCCGAACTTACCAACTATAACAGGCGATTCATGGAATTAGCCTTGTTATGTCCTGAATTGGTACCAACGGAAGAGCGAAAGATTGAATTGTACAAAGATGGTCTGCCAAAGAACATCAAGGCCAATGTTATAGCATCCAAACCCAAGACAATTCATGAAGCTATAACCATGGCAAACGAGCTAATGGATCAGATCATCATGGATAAGAACGCATCAAATATCGATGCCAAGGTATCGAATAACAAAAGAAAGTGGGATGGAAACCGTGATCGAGGTCACCAACAACAATCTCTCAAGAAACAGGAAACCACGCAAGGTACGGGTAGTGGTTCAAGTTCAGGTTACAAAGGACGAAATCCCTTATGTAACAGATGCCACAAACATCACACTGGTTTTTGTAATGTGGTGTTCAACAAATGTAATCGAAGGGGTCATCTTGCTGAAGATTGTTGGGTTCCCGTTACAAATACAAATGGCACCAAGACTCTTGCCACCAATGCAAATAGAACTGCCTTGGCTACTGTTACTTGTTACGTTTCATGACCCGTCCTAATCCATCTGAACGAAGTCCATATAGATTATAAATGATTTACAATAGTTGATTACATCACGAGGTACTTGACCTCTATATGATACATTTTACAAACATTGCATTCGTTTTTAAAAGACAAACTTTCATTACATCGAAAGTTGACAGGCCTGCATCCCATTTCATAAAATATCAAACTATCAACGACCTAATAATAATCTTGATGAACTCAATGACTCGAATGTAACATCTTTCGAAATATGTCATGAATGACTTAAAGTAATATCTCTAAAATGAGCAAATGCACAGCGGAAGATTTCTTTCGTACCTGAGAATAAACATGCTTTCAAGTGTCAACCAAAAGGTTGGTGAGTTCATTAGTTTATAATAAATAATCATTTCATAATTTTAATAGACCACAAGATTTCATATTTCAATTTCTCATAAACATACGTCCCATACATAGAGACAAAAATATCATTCATATGGATTGAACACCTAGTAACCGACATTCACAATATGCATATAAGAATATCCCCATCATTCTGGGATCCTCCTTCGGACATGATATAAATTTCAAAGTACTAAAGCATTCGGTACTTTGGATGGGGTTTGTTGGGCCCGATAGATCTATCTTTAGAGTTCGCGTCAATTAGGGTGTCTGTTCCCTAATTCTTAGATTACCAGACTTAATAAAAAGGGGCATATTCGATTTCGATAATTCAACCATAGAATGTAGTTTCACGTACTTGTGTCTATTTTGTAAATCATTTATAAAAGCAGCGCATGTATTCTCAGTCCCAAAAATATATATTGCAAAAGCATTTAAAAAGGGAGTAATGAAACTCACGCATATAAATATTATAAAATATTTAATAAAGCATTTGCATGTATTCTCAGCCCAAAAATATAAAGGGTAAAAAGGCAAATAAAACTCACGCATATAAATATTGTAAAACATTTAATAAAGTATTTGCATGTATTCTCAGCCCAAAAATATAAAGGGTAAAAAGGCAAATGAAACTCACCATACTGTATTTTGTAGTAAAAATACATATGACGAAACTGAACAATGCAGGGTTGGCCTTGGATTCACGAACCTATATTATTCATATATATATTAAAATATATAATCGTAATTGAATAATTACATATATATATTTTGTTATTAATAATATACTAATTATACTATATGTTATTTAGATAAATTTAATATATTTAGTTTATATGTTTTATATAGCTATTACTTATCATTAATAAAAAAAAAACTGTATATTAAGGTTTAGTATATATATATTTATATATATTACTTGATATAGTTTAACTAATATCTTTTTAATAAGAAAAGTATAGCTTAATGTATTTTGATATAAAAGTATCTATTTATGATAATATTGATTGTTTTGATGATAACAAAATAATAATTTTTGTAAGGATGATGATAGTAAGTTTAGTAATGATAATACTAATGATTATGTTAATAATAATAATGATAATACTTATGTTATTAATAATAATAATAATAGTAGTACTAAAAGTGATACTAATACTTGAATGACAAAATTTATAATAAAAATTACATTAAAAATGTTAATAATAATAATAATAATGGTTATATTTATAATAATACACATGTTAACGATAATAATAATAACTCTAATATTTATTAAATGATACATAGGTTAATAATAATAATAATAATAATAATAATAATAATAATAATAATAATAATAATAATAATAATAATAATAATAATAATAATAATATTAATAATAATAATAATAATAATAATAATAATAATAATAATAATAATAATAATAATAATAATAATAATAATAATAATAATAATAAATGAAAAAACTACCTTAGAAGCTTTCTCTAAAAAATAATGCGCCCTAAACGAGGCTCGAACCCACAACCTCCCGATATTTCAGCACTACATTCAAACCAACCTTCCATTTCGATTTACTTTATTTTTTTCCAATATGATTTGAATTACTAATCTTATTTAACTCTTTTGGCAAACTTAATCGGCCCAACATAATATAGTAGCTGGCCACGACCCAACTGAAATCCGAAGCCCATCAGAAATCCGAAGCCCAATGTTTTTATCGGCTCAACAGCTAATAGACTAAAACTCTTGAGGCATCTTTTATTGAGGAAAAAAAATATGTAGACCCCTGGTTTCGAACCCAGGACCACTTGGATAATCACAAACACCCCTAACCACCTAATCAACCATGCTTTTCTGTTATCATAACCATTCTATATACATTTATATTATATAACAGTTTTATTATCATCATCGACCCTAGCATCGTCGTCATCCATCATCTCGGCTCATCATCACCATCATCATTAACTCAACATCATCATCATATCTTCACCGAGACATCATCATAATCATAATATAATTATAATCATAATCATCATTATTATCTCCTTCCTCGTATATCACCATCATCGTCAAACACATCATCATCATCGTGAGGTTATCATCATCTTTCTTCATTAGCATCATCATCGTCTATATCATCTTCAACAAATCATCTCATCTTCATTATCACATCATCACAAACCGTAACGATCATCACATAAAATCATAACAATCTTCATCATAAAATCATCATCTTTTTCACCTCGTCATCATCATACAATTACCTCCGTTACCATTATTATTTTCTTCATTATCAAACAGCTTATGTCGATGGTGTAGCTGGTTGTTTGTTGAATTCATTGATCGAAACAGAAAAGAAAAGAAAAACGGCAGTAGCAACAACGGTGGTGATGGGAGGTTTTGTTCGTGATAGAAAACCGAAACATTAGCTTCATGAGGGAGAGTTGGTGGTTGTGGATCGAAGAAAATGGTGGTTCAATGGTCGATTTACAGTGGTGGTGGTCATGACCATGGTGATAGTGGTCGATGAGTGTAATGGGAAGTGGTTCTCGGTTCACGACAATAAGGGGTGATGGTGATGTTAGAGGGTGGCGGTAAAGGAAAAAAAAAAGAAGGGAAACCAAAGAAGATGTATGGTGGCCGGTGGTGGTTCCTGGTGGCAGCAAGGTGGCTGAAGAAGAGGTGGGTTTGCAGGGGAAGGAGATGCACTCATGTATGTGTGTAAATATCATATACATATATATATATATATATATATATATATATATATATATATATATATATATATATATATATATATATATATATATATATATATATATATATATATATATATATATATATATATATATATAAGTATAAACATATAATTATAATATTAATAATAATAATTAATAATAATAATAATAATAAATAATAATAAGATAATGAACCTAAAATTCAAACAATTGCACTGATTGATACACATGATTGATACACAGTATAGCCGCCTGCCTTTTAACTTATTATTAATTCACATATCATGTCCATTGCTAAACAGTTAATATTTAAAAGTCTTCCTAAAAATCCCAAAATTTTAAATTAAACATATTTAATTATTTCACTCATTACATGTTTGAAACCTGATTAAAAAAAAGTTCGAAAATTATTTATTTTCTGTTCCAATTTATATGTACGGAGTACAAAAACTTAGATTGAAATGGTAAAAAAATATTTATCAAAACTATTATCTTTTAAATCAAATTTTGGAACAACTTTTATTTTAAAACTTCTTATATATATATTAGACCTATTTTAAAAATAATTAAACGTCAATCGAAAGTTACAGACATTTACCATTTAAGCTCAAAATTAATTATATTTAATATACACTATGTATATATATAACCAGTTTTAAATAACAAAATTTACTACGCACATAAATATATATTAAATGATTAAATTAATTATTACAATATATATATATATATATATATATATATATATATATATATATATATATAAGAAATATACATATAAAATAATAGTTTTTATTACAATGTATTTTATTGTACATATTTATTTATAATAATAATTGTATATAATAGTTTATTAATGTTCATGTTATTATATATATTATACATTTATTTATATATATACATATTTATATATTTTCACATATTTATAAGCAATGGTTCGTGAATCATCGGGAACAGTCGAAAGTCAATTGAATATATGAACATCGTTTCAAAATTTTCTAGACTCAACATTACATACTTTGCTTATCGTATCGAAATCATATAAAGATTAAGTTTAAATTTAGTCGGAAATTCCCGGGTCATCACAGTACCTACCCGTTAAAGAAATTTCGTCCCGAAATTTGATCGAGGTTGTCATGGCTAACTATAAAAATGTTTTCATGACGAATATGAGGTGATAATAGAGTTTTATCATCATTGAGTGATATAGATAAAATAATTTGATTATATGAATTGTATAAATGAAGCTATTGTAAAAGAGTGAAATGAATAAATGTATATTCGTTCTCACTGATGACGTAGTTACAATTGATTTTCGGAATTCAAGGGATTAAAGAAAATCTTTGAAATATATAAGATTTGATTCTTCGGCGAGTAAGGAAATTAAGATCTCTTTAATTGAATGCGATCATCTGTCTCGATTACTCTGTCTGATATTTCCATTATAAATTAAACTTTTCCGTTCCACTATTCTCACCATTCCTATACTTTCTTTCTCAGTTTATACTTCTAAAAGATTGTGAAAATGCTTAATCCAGTTCTAATCCTTAATATTTTCCTAATTATCATTTCTGTCATCCTTCTTTTCAATCTTCCACCAGAAAAATCTGTTCGCTTCTACTATTACCTTCGGGTGGTACTATTCTTAATTATACCGTGTCTTTATATTGCTATTCATATTAATATCCATGGTTTGTAACCTCTGCGGTGTTATTGGGCTTTATATTTTCTCTTATATTTTGGATCTCTTTGCTTTTTTTTTTTAATCCTCTCGACCTCTAGTAAGGCGAACAACGGTCCAGAATTCGTAAGTACGGAGTTTTCGAATGAACATGACTATTGTTCTAACCAAGAAAGAACGCAATCGTACGATTTGATTTGTCAAATTATCAGAATCGTTGAAAATAGAACTATCAAGAATATACGTTCTTGATATGTTCAGAAGTTAATCAGAATGAAAGAGTTATGTAACATGACACATGATGACGTTATAATCTGTGAATCATCATGTTCCATTTAGAAACTCAGCATGACTTACTGTAATATAATCACGTTGATCAAGTGTCATTATATTATACTAACTCATGCATCAGTTCCCAACATTACTTCAACAACATTCGTACTTTAAGCTCGAAAGTTTACAGAATATAGAAACTAACAGTTTCTATATGATGTAACACTGATAACACGAAGAGATTAATGATTTCAGATAAGAACAGTTATGAAATTATCTTCAGAAATATGGAGGATATTTATAATTAAAGGTACGATGATATCTTGGAATTTCTAATATCGAAGGATGATGAAGAAGATTTATCCGTAAGGGGTTAGATTCGGAAGCAAGATATTCGCTAAAGATTTCATTAGAAACAGAATCATTTGGATTCTTTGAAGTCAAACTTATTCTTTGTGATTTGTCCACGGCTTCCTTCATAGTTTCACATAATCCGCTTTTCGGTACTAAATTTTCTATTGAGTGTTTCCAATACTCCATTCTTTATCATCAAACTTTCGACAGTTAAGGTCGTGTGCAGTTTGTGCTGCTGTATTCAGCTTTTTTTAGAATTTATGTTATTGATTTGTAGACTGGGTGCTTTTCAGAATTTCAGAATGGAAGATCATAACTCTAAGAGATAAATGTTATATGTTTACATATAACTGTTGATATAGACATGCTGCAAGATTTCAAAATACTGAATGCTGATTCTCGGTATTTGATACGGTAATTCTCGTTATAAGGTGCGGATGAGTACATGATGAGACTTCAATAGATAAATTTAGTGATTTGTCGGAGAGATTTAAACCAAGGAGCGACGAGGTTGCTGGTACATCTGCTGGTAATATGGTGGAATATAAAAGGTTCTCCGGTAACAATAAAAGAGCACGCATGTAAATCAAGGTTATAATAAGGTTGTTTTGAATGAAAAATCAAAGTTGACTTGCTGGAGCTGTGACAAAATTTGCTAATTTGGAAAGGGATTGCAAAGTTATTTTGGGTAATAATAACACTAAGAAATTAGCATAGCTATATTTTAAACGTTTACTCAGTTGCCGAGAGTTTCTCAGGTGATAAGTTATATGCATCAATCTTTTCTTCCGTAGATGAAATGCGGTTGGTTCATCCTCTCGATTGAGGTGTTTTAAAAAATTACGAAAGATTTGGACGCAGATTGTAATCGTCAAGATACAAATGAGGTTTTAGGGTGAAATCATGTGGCAAATTTGAAGATTTGTTTAGTTTCATATGTTATAAATAATATTTTAATTCATTTTAATTGTCCAATGTTGGTAGTCCTCGATTGATAGTCCACAGTTAGCAATTCAACAATTCATATATAATTTAATATATAATATTCGAATTAATTAATACGTATCATGACCCGTATTCGTCTCAGACTCGATCACAACTTAAACTATATATATTATTGTAGAATCAACCTCAACCCTGTATAGAGAACTCGATCATTACTGCATATAGAGTGTCTATGGTTATTCCAAATAATATATATAGATGCGTCGATATGATATGTCAAAACTTTGTATACGTGTCCCGATATTTAAAGTGCGTAAAATAAATACAAAAATTAAATGACGATAAATAAAATTAGGATAATTAAATTGCGATAAATAAACTGCGATAAATAAATTGCGATAAATAAATTGCGATAATAAATGTAATAAAGAATTAACAGTTAGCTAGGAACAGTTAGCTAGGATTTTGTTAGCGTGGATTCTTAATAAATTTTTATCATAGTTAATTTGTCTGTTTCTAACAAATTTTATTTTGTCAAATGTTTTTCTTCATTATGCAACTTGTTGGATTCTGATAGGTCAAAATCCAAGTATGAAATTGAATGAAAATGGTTATTCTGCGGTGAACGGATTCATATCTTTTTAGATGTAAGTAGGATAGTAAATGACTGTTGAATCAGACTCGAAGAATGTAAAGCGTAACCTATTAATGTGAAATCTAAATATTCTTCGGGTATTACCTACCCGTTAAAATATTTTAACCATTAACAGTTTGTACGAAAGAATTTTTAATTACAATCTTTATGAAAATATATATATATATATATTTTCTTCAGATATAATCATGGATTTAATGAGTTAATGTGACATTAATCTCATTTGATTTACCGTTAGAATTAGAATACATAATCTCTAAAACATTAGGGATTACATAATCATCATGAAGAACGAAAATGTAGAACGTCATGTAGAACGATGATTATACTTGAGGTACAGAATGAGATGTTGAAGCATGTGATGTTGAATCTTGGGTTGTTGGTGGTACTGGTATTGATATTGGTGATACCATTGGTGCTGGTGATGTTATTGAAGCTGGTACGTTTTGCACCATATTTTTCAAGGTTACAACTCGGGCGCGAAACTCATTGACTTCTTCCATTATTCCGGGATGATTGTCGGTCGGAACTAGCAGATGAATAAGGTTTAGAATTTGAGGTAGTATATGATCGTGACGAGATACTCTGAAAATGAGAGAAAATGGTGTCTCAAACAGGTTCGCCGGTAAGCGCTTCAGGTTTATTGTCAAGAGGTGAATTCGGTTGGTGGAAGGGATCGCCTTTTTCGCGTCTCCATTGATTAAGTCGACTACGAACCCATCTCCAATTCATCCAGAATAATTGATGGCTAATTGGTTGACTCATTCCGGTTACACTGCTTTCGGAGCTTGAGTGAAAATCCATATCGGAATAGTTATCGACATTCGATGAACTTGAACTGGTTGAGGGATTCATCTCGTACGATCAGATGAAGGATTTTCGATAAGAAATAGATTATAGGATGTAGTTTAGTACCCTACAATACATAATATACATATGCATATATAATACTAAAATCCCCTAAGTTACGGATGAATCTACGAAAGCTGTTACGTAAAGTCTACAGTAATAGATACGCTAAGATATGAATTTCGTCTATACACTATCGATGCATTAAATGCAGTAAGACGTGTCTAGACTTTAAGGATGATAAGTAGTTGATTTTTGACTAGAAATGATAAGCAAAAATTTTGACATGCAGACACGGTCGAAGTCCAGACTCACTAATGCATCCTAACAACTATCAGCTAGACATACTAATGCAAGACCTAGTTCGCTAAGACCTCCGCTCTGATACCAACTTTCATGACCCGTCCTAATCCATCTGAACGAAGTCCATATCGATTATAAACGATTCACAATAGTTGATTACATCGCGAGGTACTTGACCTCTATATGATACATTTTACAAACATTGCATTCGTTTTTAAAAGACAAACTTTCATTACATCGAAAGTTGACAGGCCTGCATCCCATTTCATAAAATATCAAACTATCAACGACCTAATAATAATCTTGATGAACTCAATGACTCGAATGTAACGTCTTTTGAAATATGTCATGAATGACTTCAAGTAATATCTCTAAAATGAACAAATGCACAGCGGAAGATTTCTTTCGTACCTGAGAATAAACATGCTTTCAAGTGTCAACCAAAAGGTTGGTGAGTTCATTAGTTTATCATAAATAATCATTTCATAATTTTAATAGACTACAAGATTTCATATTCCATTTCTCATAAACATACGTCCCATACATAGAGACAAAAATATCATTCATATGGATTGAACACCTGGTAACCGACATTCACAATATGCATATAAGAATATCCCCATCATTCCGGGATCCTCCTTCGAACATGATATAAATTTCGAAGTACTAAAGCATCCGGTACTTTGGATGGGGCTTGTTGGGCCCGATAGATCTATCTTTAGAGTTCGCGTCAATTAGGGTATCTGTTCCCTAATTCTTAGATTACCAGACTTAATAAAAAGGGGCATATTCGATTTCGATAATTCAACCATAGAATGTAGTTTCACGTACTTGTGTCTATTTTGTAAATCATTTATAAAAGCAGTGCATGTATTCTCAGTCCCAAAAATATATATTGCAAAAGCATTTAAAAAGGGAGTAATGAAACTCACGCATATTATTGTAAAACATTTAATAAAGCATTTGCATGTATTCTCAGCCCAAAAATATAAAGGGTAAAAAGGCAAATGAAACTCACGCATATAAATATTGTAAAACATTTAATAAAGCATTTGCATGTATTCTCAGCCCAAAAATATAAAGGGTAAAAAGGCAAATGAAACTCACCATACTGTATTTTGTAGTAAAAATACATATGACGAAATTGAACAATGCAGGGTTGGCCTTGGATTCACGAACCTATATTATTCATATATGTATTAAAATATATAATCGTAATTGAATAATTATATATATATTTTGTTATTAATAATATACTAATTATACTATATGTTATTTAGATAAATTTAATATATTTAGTTTATATGTTTTATATAGCTATTACTTATCATTAATAAAAAAAACTGTATATTAAGGTTTAGTATATATATATTTATATATATTACTTGATATAATTTAACTAATATCTTTTTAATAAGAAAAGTATACCTTAATGTATTTTGATATAAAAGTATCTATTTATGATAATATTGATTGTTTTGATGATAACAAAATAATAATTTTTGTAAGGATGATGATAGTAAGTTTAGTAATGATAATACTAAGGATTATGTTAATAATAATAATTATAATACTTATGTTATTAATAATAATAATAGTAGTACTAAAAGTGATCCTAATACTTGAATGAAAAAATTTATAATAAAAATTACATTAAAAATGTTAATAATAATAATAATGGTTATATTTATAATAATACACATGTTAACAATATAATAATAACTCTAATATTTATTAAATGATACATAGGTTAATAATAATAATAATAATAATAATAATAATAATAATAATAATAATAATATTAATAATAATAATAATATTAATAATATTAATAATAATAATAATAATAAATGAAAAAACTGTAATGACCCGGGAATTTCCGACCAAATTTAAACTTAATCTATAATTGATTTCGACACGATAAGCAAAGTCTATAATGTCGAGTCTCGAAAACTTTGGAACAGTTTACATGAATGCATTTACCCTTTGACTGTGCTCGCCGATTCGCGAACCACTATCTGTAAATAGATACATATATATATTTAAATAAATATATAAATATAAAAGAGAAACTTATGTGATTTAATTCATTTATGTAAAAAAATTATATATATATATATATATATATATATATATATATATATATATATATATATATATATATATATATATATTATTTTGAGTTAATAAAATACACTTTAATCAATTGAAATTAAAAATGTAAATTGATAAATAAAACAATTAACTTACTATTAAAATGAATATATATATATAACTATGTATATGATTTTGATTTATATATATATATATACATATATAAATGTTAAAAATTCAAATAGGTTATTTTATGAAACAAGTATTACATAAGTAATGAAAGGTGAAGTTAATATATTATTTGAAATTACAAATTAGGATATAAATGATATATCAATATTATTATTATTACTTTCATTATTATTGCTAATGTTAATATCGATACTAAAATTTGTATTATTAATATTATTAATTTTAGAATGACATATAAATATACATATAAAAATTTGAAATATGTAAGTTGTTATATTATTATTATTATTAATATTATTATCAGTAATGTTATTATAACAAGTATTATTATTTGTATCATTAAAAAGATTATTATAATCATTATTACTAATTAAATTTAATAAAATTAACATGTTGTTAGTATCAATATTATCAATTATCATTACTAAATCCTTTATCAATAATTTTATTATTATTAGTTATATTAATATTGTAATATTAATAATATCAATATATTTATACTTGTAATTAACAACATTTACAAATTATATACATAGAATCAGATATATAAATACAGACTATATAAATACATATGCATATATGAAATACTGTTACATATAGATATATATACGTATACAGGCATTCAGATTCAGATATATAATATTGATATATATAGTTAAATACAGATAATTACTAATATATATATATATATACATATAAATATATATATTATGTATTCTATATCAGGTCACAATCGATCTGTGTAAATTGTCCTTTAAATTGTTAAATAGGTCGACTTCAAAAACAGAACTCGTACTGGGTTGTTAGCAATCACTTTCACATTTTATTTCTTTATATTAATTTTCTGACTCAATTGTCTGGTGGAAAGGAAAAATCGTCAATCACGTTATTATTTAATCAATCTATTACAGCTAACAAGTTTATCATTCAACCTACTACCACTTCTAGTAGTCACGGACCCCTTTACAGTTTCAATTAAATCGAATTTAATTCATAAAGATCAAAGAACAATGCCAGTACCCTGTTCGTGAACAAATTTATCAAAAACCCGATTTTCATATCAATTTTCAAAAACTAGAAATGCATTATTGTTAATAATCTGCTACGTAAACTATCTGGAAAGTTTAAAGGTCCAAATCATTCTATCGAATTCCAATTTTGGAGTCAAAGATTTTGAAACAAAAGTCAAACGTGTTGTTCTGCAGAAAAATTCAAATTTTCTATTTTGTTTTGAGTTAAATTAATGGTCCCCATAGTTGCTATGAGTAATTTAAAACCTATTTCGTGTTGTAAAATTTTCCTAAAACGTTCTA
Organism: Rutidosis leptorrhynchoides; assembly: GCF_046630445.1. Classification (NCBI taxonomy): domain Eukaryota; kingdom Viridiplantae; phylum Streptophyta; class Magnoliopsida; order Asterales; family Asteraceae; genus Rutidosis; species Rutidosis leptorrhynchoides. Next base: position 168,687,445 of record NC_092342.1, on the reverse strand, counting down.
AAAATTGAGTTCAGGTATTGAGTTCTTTTTTTTTTTCTCGTGTATCCAGCAGTAACTTCTGCTTATTTTTTTTTTTGTTTTGTTTTTGTTTTCTATTAAATTCAAATCATTTATAATTAAGTCGTAGCTGTTTCTTTTCAAATCCTAAAATTAAAAGTGTAATTAATGGGAAGCTTGGATCTTTGGTCGAATTAAAAGGAGGAACAAGAAGAACATGCTCATAAATCTGTTACGGGTTATAATATTTAAACTTGGGTTATAAAACAGGAAATGGGCAACAGCCCAACGGATTAGGGGAGTATGTAACAAGCGAGAGATCTAGGGTTCGAGCCCCGTTGTGGGCATTCTTTTTAATAAAGCTTCTAAAACAGGGTATAAATCTTTTATTTCATTTTTATTATTATTATTATTATTAATATTATTATTATTTTTATTGTTATTATTATTGTAATTAATTATTATTATCATTATTAATAATTATTGTTGTTATGATGTAAATTAGTATTATTACTAATATTAATTATACCACTATTATTTATCACTAATATAACTAATATTATTGTTACTACGAAGTATCATCAATAAATAATATTAGTATCATTTTATACATATCAGTATCATTACTATCATTATTTACTAAAAGTACTATTATCTTAAACCTATCACTTTTATTAAAATTTGTATTATCGTTATTATTATAAATATTACTAAGTATCATTATTATTAATACTAGTAATAGAATTATTGTATAAACATCATTATTAGTATTGTTACTAACACGATCACTAAAAATTTCTATTAAAACTATAATTATTATTAACAAATATTATTATTATTTTTTTATCATTTTACCAACTGTACTAAAATTATCATTTTTATTATCATTAATAAATTTATTATTAGTAATATCATTTATATTATTAGTATTACTAAAACTATCATTATATTTCTTTTTTAAAAAAAATATACTTATTAAATATACTATAATTATATTAGTATTTCACGTAAATATATATATAACAAACCTATTAATATTTTATATATATATATATATATATATATATATATATATATATATATATATATATATATATATATATATATATATATATATATATATATATATATATATATATATATATATAAACTTACATATAACAAACTATTAATTTATAAATATAACACTAAACAAATATATATATATATATATATATATATATATATATATATATATATATATATATATATATATATATATATTAATATAACTAAATGTATAGATTCTAACCATTTTAAATATATATAAAATAAGTAAATATAACATAAGATATAATATATGTATATATTTTAAATGGAATTTAATATAAATTATATAAACTACAAACACATAACTAATATATAATTAATAAAGGAAGTTATGTGATTATCCTGTATATGTATTAATATATATACAAATGATATAGGTTCATGAATCCGAGGCCAACCCTGCATTGTTCAGTATCGTCATATGTATTTTTACTACAAAATACATTAAGTGAGTTTCATTTGCCTTTTTACCCTTTATATTTTTGGGCTGAGAATACATGCGCAACTTTTATAACTGTTTTACGAAATAGACACAAGTAATCGAAATTACGTTCTATGGTTGAATGATCGAAACTGAATATGCCCCCTTTTAGTCTGGTAATCTAAGAATTAGGGAACAGACACCCTAATTGACGCGAACTCTAAAGATAGATCTATCGGGCCCAACAAGCCCCATCCAAAGTACCGGATGCTTTAGTACTTCGAAATTTATATCATGTCCGAAGGAGGATCCCGAAATGATGGGGATATTCTTATATGCATATTGTGAATGTCGGTTACCAGGTGTTCAATCCATATGAATGATATTTTTGTCTCTATGCATGGGACGTATGATTATGAGAAATGGAAGTATGAAATCTTGTGGTCTATTAAAATTATGAAATGATTCTTTATGATAAACTAATGAACTCACCAACCTTTTGGTTGACACTTTAAAGCATGTTTATTCTCAGGTACGAAAGAAATCTTCCGCTGTGCATTTGCTCATATTAGAGATATTATTTGGAGTCATTCATGACATATTTCAAAAGATGTTGCATTCGAGTCGTTGAGTTCATCAAGATTATTATTAAGTCAATTATATTTGGATATATTATGAAATGCTTTACATGCCTGTCAACTGTCGATGTAATGAAAGTTTGTCTTTTAAAAACGAATGCAATGTTTGTAAAATTTATTATATAGAGGTCAATTACCTCGCGATGTAATCAACTGTTGTGAATCGCTTGTAATCGATATGGACTTCGTCCGGATGGATTAGGACGGGTCCTTTCAGTTGGTTTTAGAGCGGTTGTCTTAGCGAACCAGGTCTTGCATTAGAATGTCTAATTGATAGTTGTTTAGATGCATTAGTGAGTCTGGACTTCGACCGTTCTGCATGTCAAAAGTTTTGCGTATCATTTCTAGTCGGAAATCATCTGCTTATCATCCTTAGGAAATTACCTGCTTATCATTCTTAGTCTAGACACATCTTACTGCAATGATTGCATGAATAGTGTATAGACAAAATTTGTATCTTATCGTACCTGCTAATCTATATCTTAGCGTATCTGTTACTGTAACTTTTCCTGACATATTCCGTAGATTCCTCCGAACTTAAGGGATTTTAGTATTATATATGCATATGTAAAGTATGTATTGCAGGGTACTAATCTACATCCTATAATCTATTTTGTATCAAAAAAATCCTTCATCTGATCGTACGAGATGAATCCCTCAACCAGTTCGAGTCCCTCGGATTCCGACAACTATTCCGATAGTCATCCCGACAGTTATTCCAAATGGATAGTCGTCTAAACTCCGGAAGCAATGTCACCAGAATGAATCAACCAATCATCCATCTCCAATTCATCTGATGGATTTGTAGTCGACTTAATCAATGGAGACGCGCAGAAGGCGATCCCTTCCACTAATCGAACTCACCTTTTGGCGAAGAACCTGAAGCACTTACCGGCGAACCTGTTCGTAACATCACTTTCACCCTCATTTCCCGAATATCTCACCACGACTATATCATAACTCAGATTCTAAACCTTATTCATCCGCTCGTTCCGACCGACAATCACCCCGGAGTAATCGAAGAAGTCAACGAACTTCGCGCTCAAGTAATCAATTTGGAGAACATGGTGCAAAACTTACCAGCTTCAACAATATCACCGACACCAACAGTACCAACAGTAACAACACCAGTACTATCAATAATCCATGCCTCAACGTCTCATTCTGTACCTAGAGTATAATTATCGTTCCACGAATCATTCTACATCATTTATCTTCGTTCGGCATGGTGATTATATAATCTCTAATGTTTTAGAGATTGGTTATTCTTATTCTAACGGTAAATCAAATGAGTCTAATATCATACTGACTCATTAAATCCATGATTACATCTGAAGAAAATATATATGTATATATATTTTCATAAAGATGGTAATTAAAAATCTTTTTGTACAAACTGTTTACGATGGAAATATTTTAACGGGTAGGTAATACCCGAGGAATATTTAAGATTCACATTAATAAGTTACATTGTACACTCTTCGAATCTGATTCAACGATCATTTAATATCCTACTTACATCCAAAGATATACAAATCCGTTCACTACAGAATAACCCTTTTCATTCAATTTTCATATTTGGATTTTAATCTATCAGAATTCAACAAGTGGCATAATGAAGAAATAATGGACACAATAAAAATTGATTAGAAACAGACTAATTAACAACATAGAAATTTGTTAAGAAATCACGCTAACAAGATCCTAGCTAACTGTTCCTAGCTAACTGTTAATTCCATAGTACATTTTATTTATCGCAATTTAATTATCGCAATTTAATTCTCGCAATTTTATTTAACGTCATTTAATTTCTGTTATTTACTTTACACACTTTATTTATCATCATTTATTTTCTGTTATTTATTTTACGCACTTTAAATATCGGGACACGTATACAAGGTTTTTACATATCATATCGACGCATCTATATATATTATTTGGAATCACCATAGACACTCTATATGCAGTAATGATCGAGTTCTCTATACAGGGTTGAGGTTGATTCTACAATAATATATATAGTTTGAGTTGTGATCGAGTCTGAGACGTATACGGGTCACGACACGTATTAATTAATTCGAATATTGTATATTAAACTGTATAAGAATTACTGGACTATCGACTATGAACTAATAACATTGGACAATTAAAATAAATTAAAATATTGAATATAACATATGAAACTAAACAATTCTTCAAGTTTGCCACTTGATTTCATCTTAAACCTCATTTGTATCTTCACGATTACATTCTGCGTTCAAACCTTTCATGATTCTTGAAAACACCTCAATCGATAGGATGAATCAACCGCACTTCATCTACGGAAGGAAAGAGTTATGCATATAGTTATGCACCTGAGAAACTCTCGGCAACTGAGTAAAAGTTTAACACGTAACCGCGTCAGATCCTTTGACATTTATTAGCAAAAATAACTTTGCAATTCATTTTCAAAGTAGTCAATTTTGTCACAGCTCCAGCAAGTCAACTTCGACTTTTCATTCGAAGTAGTCTTACTATAATCCTGATATATATACAATTACCCTTTTGATACTGGAGAATTCTTTTATATTCCACCATATTACCAGCAAGCGTACCAGCAACCTCGTTGCTTCTTGGCTTAGATCTCTCTGACAAATCATTATATTTATTCATTGAAACCCTATCATATACTCATCCGCATCTTGTAACGAGAACTGCCATACCAATTACCGGGAATCAACAATCAGTACTTTGAAAAACTCACATCATATTTACATCAACAGTTACATGTATGACATTTATCTCTTAGAATTATGATCTCTCATTCTGAAATTCTGAAAAGCAATCAGACACAAATCAGTACTATGAATGTTGAAAAAGTTGAATGAAGCAGCAGAAAACATAGACAACCGTAAACGACCTTAATCATCGGAAGTTAGATGATAAAGAATAGAATGTTGGAAAAGCTCAGAAAAGTTGGAACTGAAAAACGGATTGAGCTAACCATGAAGGAGACCAAGGACAAATACAAGGACCAAACCCTATATTCAAAGAATCCAGGTAATTCTGAATCCGATGAAATCTTTAGAGAATATCTTGCTCCGAAGTCATGTTAAAATCTTGTGGAAAAATCTTTCTCCATCAACCATCGAACTTAGAAATTCCAAAATATCATCGTCAATATCTTCGATATTTCTGAGGATATTTTCAAAAATATTCTCGTCCGAAATTATATACCTCTTCGTGCTTCCTGTATATCATTATATTGGAAACATTCAAGAGAAAATTTAGTACCGAAAAGCAGATTATGCGAAACTATGAAGAAAGCCGTGGACAAATCACAAAGAATAAGTTTGACTTCAAAGAATCTAAATAATTCAATGTTTGCTGAAGTCTTTAGCGAATATCTTGCTCGTTACTCTAAACCCTTGCAGACAATAGTCTCCATCATTCTCTGATCTTAGATATTCAAAATTATTCTCGTATCTTTCATTATAAATATCCTCAATATTTCTGAAGATATCTTCATAAATATTCTCGTCCGATATTAATTATCTCTTCGTGCTATCAGTGTTACATCATATAGAAACTCTTAGTTTCTATATTCTGTAAACTTTCGAGCTTAAAATATGAATGTTATTGACGTAATGTTGGTAACTGATGCATGAGTTAGTATAATATAATGACACTTGATCAACGTGATTATATTACAGTAAGTCATGCTGAGTTTCTAATGGGACGTGATGACTCACAGATCCTAACGTCATCATGTGCCATGTTACATAACTCTTTCATTTTGCTTAACTTCTGAACATATCAAGAAAGTATTTTCTTGATAGTTCTATTCTCAGTGATTCTGGTAATTTGATAAATCAAATCGTGCTAATACATTAGTTCTTATTTAGAACACGATGTTTATTCGAAATTCCATACTTACGAATTATGGACCGTTACTCGCTTTACTAGAGGACGGGAGGATAATAAAAAGGCAAAGAGATCCAAAATATAAGAGAAAATATAAAGCCCAATGACAACACCGAAATTACAAACTGTGGATATCAGTACGTATAGTAATATAAAGACACGGGAGGATTATAAGTACAATAATCCCTAGAGCATAATAGAAATAAACAGATTCTTCAGATGGTAGTTGGAAAAGAAGAACGATCATTGCGATAGTTAGAATAAGAACAAGGATCAGAACAGGGTTAAGCATTTTCATAAATCTTTTGAAATTGGAAATTGAGTATAGAAGTGGTGAAAGCAAATGAAACGAAAAAGGTAAATTTATAAAGGAAATATCGGACGTAGTAATCGGGGCAGATCACCGTATTTAATTAAAGATATCTTAATTTCCATAAATCCCGAAGAATCAGATCTTAGATCTTCAAGATTTTATTTTAAATCCCCTGAATTCCGGAATTCAATCGAGACAATGTCAAAAGTTAAGACGAACCTTATTTTCCTAAATTCAACCATGACTAGTGAAGAGTTATGATGAAACTTGTCTATCTCACTTCACTATTAAGTGATAGCTTCACTCGTACTCTTCGAGTAATCGAATCGTTTTATCCAAATTACTCAATAATGATAAAACTCTATTTATCAGCTCATATTCGTCAAGAAAACATATTTATTGTTAGCCATGACGACCTCACTCAAATTTCGGGACGAAATTTCTTTAACGAGTAGGTACTGTAATGACCCGGGAATTTCCAACCAAATTTAAACTTAATCTATAATTGATTTCGACATGATAAGCAAAGTCTGTAATGTCGAGTCTCGAAAACTTTAGAACAGTTTACATGATTGCATTTACCCTTTGACTGTGCTCGCCGATTCGCGAACCACTATCTGTAAATAGATACATATATATATTTAAATAAATATATAAATATAAAAGAGAAACTTATGTGATTTAATTCATTTGTGTAAAAACAAAAAAATAATAATATATATATTATTTTGAGTTAATAAAATACACTTTAATCAATTGAAATTAAAAATGTAAATTGATAAATAAAACAATTAACTTACTATTAAAATGAATATATATATATATATATATATAACTATGTATATGATTTTGATTTATATATATACATATATAAATGTTAAAAATTCAAATAGGTTATTTTATGAAACAAGTATTACATAAGTAATGAAAGGTGAAGTTAATATATTATTTGAAATTACAAATTAGGATATAAATTATATATCAATATTATTATTATTACTTTCATTATTATTGCTAATGTTAATATCGATACTAAAATTTGTATTATTAATATTATTAATTTTAGAATGACATATAAATATACATATAAAAATTTGAAATATGTAAGTTGTTATATTATTATTATTAATATTATTATCAGTAATGTTATTATAACAAGTATTATTATTTGTATCATTAAAAAGATTATTATAATCATTATTACTAATTAAATTTAATAAAATTAACATGTTGTTAGTATCAATATTATCAATTATCATTACTAAATCCTTTATCAATAATTTTATTATTATTAGTTATATTAATATTGTAATATTAATAATATCAATATATTTATACTTGTAATTAACAACATTTACAAATTATATACATAGAATCAGATATATAAATACAGACTATATAAATACATATGCATATATGAAATACTGTTACATATAGATATATATACGTATACAGGCATTCAGATTCAGATATATAATATTGATATATATAGTTAAATACAGATAATTACTAATATATATATATATACATATAAATATATATATTATGTATTCTATATCAGGTCACAATCGATCTGTGTAAATTGTCCTTTAAATTGTTAAATAGGTCGACTTCAAAAACAGAACTCGTACTGGGTTGTTAGCAATCACTTTCACATTTTATTTCTTTATATTAATTTTCTGACTCAATTGTCTGGTGGAAAGGAAAAATCGTCAATCACGTTATTATTTAATCAATCTATTACAGCTAACAAGTTTATCATTCAACCTACTACCACTTCTAGTAGTCACGGACCCCTTTACAGTTTCAATTAAATCGAATTTAATTCATAAAGATCGAAGAACAATGCCAGTACCCTGTTCGTGAACCAATTTATCAAAAACCCGATTTTCATATCAATTTTCAAAAACTAGAAATGCAGTATTGTTATTAATCTGCTACGTAAACTATCTGGAAAGTTTAAAGGTCCAAATCATTCTATCGAATTCCAATTTTGGAGTCAAAGTTTTTGAAACAAAAGTCAAACGTGTTGTTATGCAGCAAAATTCAAATTTTCTGTTTTGTTTTGAGTTAAATTAATGGTTCCCATAGTTGCTATGAGTAATTTAAAACCTATTTCGTGTTGTAAACTTTTCCTAAAACGTTCTAAAAATCGAGTTCAGGTATTGAGTTCTTATTTTTTTTTTCTCGTGTATCCAGCAGTAACTTCTGCTTATTTTTTTTTGTTTTGTTTTTGCTTTCTATTAAATTCAAATCATTTATAATTAAGTCGTAGCTGTTTCTTTTCAAATCCTAAAATTAAAAGTGTAATTAATGGGAAGCTTGGATCTTTGGTCGAATTAAAAGGAGGAACAAGAAGAACATGCTCATAAATCTGTTACGGGTTATAATATTTAAACTTGGGTTATAAAACAGGAAATGGGCAACAGCCCAACGGATTAGGGGAGTGTGTAACAAGCGAGAGGTCTAGGGTTCGAGCCCCGTTGTGGGCATTCTTTTTAATAAAGCTTCTAAAACAGGGTATAAATCTTTTATTTCATTTTTATTATTTTTATTATTATTATTAATATTATTATTATTGTTATAGTTATTATTATTGTTATTAATTATTATTATCATTATTAATAATTATTTTTGTTATGATGTAAATTAGTATTATTACTAATATTAATTATACCACTATTATATATCACTAATATAACTAATATTATTATTACTACTAAGTATCATCAATAAATAATATTAGTATCATTTTATACATATCAGTATCATTACTATCATTATTTACTAAAAGTACTATTATCTTAAACCTATCACTTTTATTAAAATTTGTATTATTGTTATTATTATAAATATTACTAAGTATCATTATTATTAATACTAGTAATAGAATTATAGTATAAACATCATTATTAGTATTGTTACTAACACGATAACTAAAAATTTCTATTAAAACTATAATTATTATTAACAAATATTATTATTATTTTTTTATCATTTTACCAACTGTACTAAAATTATCATTTTTATTATCATTAATAAATTTATTATTAGTAATATCATTTATATTATTAGTATTACTAAAACTATCATTATATTTCTTTTTTAAAAAAATATACTTATTAAATATACTATAATTATATTAGTATTTCACGTAAATATATATATAACAAACCTATTAATATTTTATATATATATATATATATATATATATATATATATATATATATATATATATATATATATATATATATATATATATATATATATATATAAACTTACCTATAACAAACTATTAATTTATAAATATAACACTAAATATATATATATATATATATATATATATATATATATATATATATATATATATATATATATATATATATATATATATATATTAATATAACTAAATGTATAGATTCTAACCATTTTAAATATATATAAAATAAGTAAATATAACATAAGATATAATATATGTATATATTTTAAATGGAATTTAATATAAATTATATAAACTACAAACACATAACTAATATATAATTAATAAAGGAAATTATGTGATTATCCTGTATATGTATTAATATATATACAAATGATATAGGTTCATGAATCCGAGGCCAGCCCTGCATTGTTCAGTATCGTCATATGTATTTTTACTACAAAATACATTAAGTGAGTTTCATTTGCCTTTTTACCCTTTATATTTTTGGGCTGAGAATACATGCGCAACTTTTATAACTGTTTTATGAAATAGACACAAGTAATCGAAATTACGTTCTATGGTTGAATGATCGAAACTGAATATGCCCCCTTTTAGTCTGGTAATCTAAGAATTAGCGAACAGACACCCTAGTTGACGGGAACAGACAACTTTTATAACCGGATGCTTTAGTACTTCGAAATTTATATCATGTCCGAAGGAGGATCCCGGAATGATGGGGATATTCTTATATGCATATTGTGAATGTCGGTTACCAGGTGTTCAATCCATATGAATGAAATTTTTGTCTCTATGCATGGGACGTATGATTATGAGAAATGGAAGTATCAAATATTGTGGTCTATTAAAATTATGAAATGATTCTTTATGATAAACTAATGAACTCACCAACCTTTTGGTTGACACTTTAAAGCATGTTTATTCTCAGGTACGAAAGAAATCTTCCGCTGTGCATTTGCTCATATTAGAGATATTACTTGGAGTCATTCATGACATATTTCAAAAGATGTTGCATTCGAGTCGTTGAGTTCATCAAGATTATTATTAAGTCAATTATATTTGGATATATTATGAAATGCTTTACATGCCTGTCAACTGTCGATGTAACGAAAGTTTGTCTTTTAAAAATGAATGCAATGTTTGTAAAATTTATCATATAGAGGTCAATTACCTCGCCATGTAATCAACTGTTGTGAATCGTTTGTAATCGATATGGACTTAGTCCGGATGGATTAGGACGGGTCCTTTCAAAAACTACCTTAGAAGCTTTCTCTAAAAAATAATGCGCCCTAAACGAGGCTCGAACCCACAACCTCCCGATATTTCAGCACTACATTCAAACCAACCTTCCATTTCGATTTACTTTATTTTTTTCCAATATGATTTGAATTACTAATCTTATTTAACTCTTTTGGCAAACTTAATCGGCCCAACATAATATAGTAGCTGGCCACGACCCAACTGAAATCCGAAGCCCATCAGAAATCCGAAGCCCAATGTTTTTATCGGCCCAACAGCTAATAGACTAAAACTCTTGATGTAGTGACCCGAACTTTTCCATGTTTATATATATTAATTGAGATTGATATTTACATGATTAAATGTTTCCAACATGTTAAGAAATCAAAATTGTTAAGACTTGATTAATTGAAATATGTTTCATATAGACAATTGACCACCCAAGTTGACCGGTGATTCACGAACGTTAAAACTTGTAAAAACTATACGATGACATATATATGGTTATATATATAGTTAACATGATTTTATAATATGTATGTATCTCATTAGGTATTTTAACAATGAGTTATATACATAAAAATGAGACTATTAATTTAAGAAACTCGAAAACGATATATATAACGATTATCGTTATAACAACGTCTTACTAGGTACATATGAATCATATTAAGATATTGATACACTTGGTTAATTATGTTAAATGATAAGTAAATATATTATTAAGTGTATTAACAATGAAATACATATGTAAAAATAAGACTACTAACTTAATGATTTCGAAACGAGACATATATGTAACGATTATCGTTGTAACGACATTTAACTGTATATATATCATACTAAGATATATTATATATCATAATATCATGATAATATAACAATTTAACATCTCATTTGATATTATAAACATTGGGTTAACAACATTTAACGAGATCGTTAACCTAAAGGTTTCAAAACAACACTTACATGTAACGACTAACGATGACTTAACGACTCAGTTAAAATGTATATACATGTAGTGTTTTAATATGTATTCATACACTTTTGAAAGACTTCAAGACACTTATCAAAATACTTCTACTTAACAAAAATGCTTACAATTACATCCTCGTTCAGTTTCATCAACAATTCTACTCGTATGCGCCCGTATTCGTACTCGTACAATACACAGCTTTTAGATGTATGTACTATTGGTATATACACTCCAATGATCAGCTCTTAGCAGCCCATGTGAGTCACCTAACACATGTGGGAACCATCATTTGGCAACTAGCATGAAATATCTCATAAAATTACAAAAATATGAGTAATCATTCATGACTTATTTTCATGAAAACAAAATTACATATCCTTTATATCTAATCCATACACCAACGACCAAAAACAAATACAAACACTTTCATTCTTCAATTTTCTTCATCTAATTAATCTCTCTCAAGTTCTATCTTCAAGTTCTAAGTGTTCTTCATATATTCTACAAGTTCTAGTTACATAAAATCAAGAATACTTTCAAGTTTGCTAGCTCACTTCCAATCTTGTAAGGTGATCATCCAACCTCAAGAAATCTTTGTTTCTTATAGTAGTTTATCATTCTAATACAAGGTAATAATCATATTCAAACTTTGGTTCAATTTCTATAACTATAACAATCTTATTTCAAGTGATGATCTTACTTGAACTTGTTTTCGTGTCATGATTCTGATTCAAGAACTTCGAGCCATCCAAGGATCCGTTGAAGCTAGATCCATTTTTCTCTTTTCCAGTAGGTTTATCCAAGGAACTTAAGGTAGTAATGATGTTCATAACATCATTCGATTCATATATATAAAGCTATCTTATTCGAAGGTTTAAACTTGTAATCACTAGAACATAGTTTAGTTAATTCTAAACTTGTTCGCAAACAAAAGTTAATCCTTCTAACTTGACTTTTAAAATCAACTAAACACATGTTCTATATCTATATGATATGCTAACTTAATGATTTAAAACCTGGAAACACGAAAAACACCGTAAAACCGGATTTACGCCGTCGTAGTAACACCGCGGGCTGTTTTGGGTTAGTTAATTAAAAACTATGATAAATTTTGATTTAAAAGTTGTTATTCTGAGAAAATGATTTTTATTATGAACATGAAACTATATCCAAAAATTATGGTTAAACTCAAAGTGAAAGTATGTTTTCTAAAATGGTCAACTAGACGTCGTTCTTTCGACTGAAATGACTACCTTTACAAAAACGACTTGTAACTTATTTTTCCGACTATAAACCTATACTTTTTCTATTTAGATTCATAAAATAGAGTTCAATATGAAACCATAGCAATTTGATTCACTCAAAACGGATTTAAAATGAAGAAGTTATGGGTAAAACAAGATTGGATAATTTTTCTCATTTTAGCTACGTGAAAATTGGTAACAAATCTATTCCAACCATAACTTAATCAACTTGTATTGTATATTATGTAATCTTGAGATACCATAGACACGTATACAATGTTTCGACCTATCATGTCAACACATCTATATATATTTCGGAACAACCATAGACACTCTATATGTGAATGTTGGAGTTAGCTATACAGGGTTGAGGTTGATTCCAAAATATATATAGTTTGAGTTGTGATCAATACTGTGATACGTATACACTGGGTCATGGATTGATTCAAGATAATATTTATCGATTTATTTCTGTACATCTAACTGTGGACAACTAGTTGTAGGTTACTAACGAGGACAGCTGACTTAATAAACTTAAAACATCAAAATGTATTAAAAGTGTTGTAAATATATTTTGAACATACTTTGATATATATGTACATATTTGTTATAGGTTCGTGAATCGACCAGTGGCCAAGTCTTACTTCTCGACGAAGTAAAAATCTGTGAAAGTGAGTTATAGTCCCACTTTTAAAATCTAATATTTTTGGGATGAAAATACATGCAGGTTTTATAAATGATTTACAAAATAGACACAAGTATGTGAAACTACATTCTATGGTTGAATTATCGAAATCGAATATGCCCCTTTTTATTAAGTCTGGTAATCTAAGAATTAGGGAACAAACACCCTAATTGACGCGAATCCTAAAGATAGATCTATTGGGCCTAACAAACCCCATCCAAAGTACCGGATGCTTTAGTACTTCGAAATTTATATCATATCCGAAGGGTGTCCCGGAATGATGGGGATATTCTTATATATGCATCTTGTTAATGTCGGTTACCAGGTGTTCACCATATGAATGATTTTTATCTCTATGTATGGGATGTGTATTGAAATATGAAATCTTGTGGTCTATTATTATGATTTGATATATATAGGTTAAACCTATAACTCACCAACATTTTTGTTGACGTTTTAAGCATGTTTATTCTCATGTGATTATTAAGAGCTTCCGCTGTCGCATACTTAAATAAGGACGAGATTTGGAGTCCATGCTTGTATGATATTGTGTAAAAACTGCATTCAAGAAACTTATTTTGTTGTAACATATTTGTATTGTAAACCATTATGTAATGGTCGTGTGTAAACAGGATATTTTAGATTATCATTATTTGATAATCTACGTAAAGCTTTTTAAACCTTTATTGATGAAATAAAGGTTATGGTTTGTTTTAAAATGAATGAAGTCTTTGAAAAACGTCTCATATAGAGGTCAAAACCTCGCAACGAAATCAATTAATATGGAACGTTTTTAATCAATAAGAACGGGACATTTCAGTTGGTATCAGAGCGTTGGTCTTAGAGAACCAGAATTTTGCATTAGTGTATCTTATCGAGTTTGTTAGGATGCATTAGTGAGTCTGGACTTCGACCGTGTTTACTTGAAAAATGATTGCTTAACAAATTTTGTTGGAAACTATATATTTTTAACATGTGAATATTATGTGATATATTAATCTCTTAACGTGTTTGATATTATGTGATAGATGTCTACCTCTAGAACAAGTCCCATTGACTCACCTAATAATAATGAAGAGTCAAATGTAAATTGGAATGATTCGTGGACTGATTCACAAGTTCCCGAAGAGGAACCGGAAGAAGAGTCGGAACCGGAAGAAGAATCGGAACCGGAAGAAGAATCTGAACCGGATGAAGAAGTAGAACCGGTGGGGGAAATAATAAAACGGTTAAGTAAAAGAAAATCCTCAACCAACCGACCAAGGTTAATTATGGTCAATGGTGTTTTCGCCAAGGAAGCAAAATATTGGGAGGATTACCAATTCTCCGATGAATCGGATTCCGACGAGAATTCCGATGATGTTATAGAAATTACCCCAACTGAATTTAAAAAGGCAAAAGAAAATAATAAGGGAAAGGGTATAAAAATAGAGAAATCTAATTCCAACCCCGATGAACTTTATATGTATCGTCAACCCCCGAAGTCCTTAAGTTGTAACAATGACCCGGGAACCTCTAAACCACCAGGTTTTTCTAAACCGTTGTGGAAAACGACAGTTAGTATTAGGGGAACATCATATATCCCTAGAAACTTGGCAAAACGAACCAAAACCGAAGAAGAAGAAACGAGCGAGTCGGAATAAACTAGTTGTATTTGTGTGGTGTAATATATGTAATATAGTGTTCTTATGCTTTATGATATATGTAAAAATTGCTTGTATTATTAAGTATTTTTTTTTATAAATCTAACTCTTGTCTATTTTACAGTTTAAAAACACAAAATGGATAGACAACCCAATATTTTAAGAGACCTACCCGGAGACATGATTGATGAAATCTTGTCTAGAGTCGGCCATAATTCCTCGGCATAACTATTTAAGGCGAGATCAGTTTGTAAGACATTCGAAGAACGTTTCAAGAATGTCTTGGTTTATAAGAGACTTTCGTTTGAAAGATGGGGGATATCACATTGGGAAACCCATAAGTTACGATGTGTTTACTTTGACGCATATATTGCGGGGAACCCAAATGCTATTTTACGCAACGGGTTAAGAAATTATTTTGACTCAATATATCCGAATATTGGACTTCGTGATTTAGAAAAAGCGGCTAACATGCAACATAAAGAAGCATGTTAAGCTTACGGATTAGTAATGTTCGCTTCTCACCAAAGTGAGAACAAGAACATCGGGCTACAACTATTAAACAAAACGTTTCCATAAGTGACGGAGTCGGTAATTGGGGTAAGAAATGAGGTTTTTAGATTATTACGGGACTGTTGGACATTACGTAACCCTCGTCCCTTTGACGACGTTACAACACGCTATCTTATCAACGGCCATAATGGTTATGTTCCACAAGACCAAGGATGGGAAGTAGTCCTAGTAAAACCAGAATGCATGACTTGTTTCTGGACGTATGAATTACGTGTCTTTATTGCCTTTGCTGAACGATTTGTGTACTAGCTAGAATTATCTTCACAACTATCTTGTATCAAAGTTATTGTGTGCTATATTTCATGCTTTATGTAAAATGAGCGGTATTGTAAGTTTGTAAAATATTGTATAAAAGTTTGAACGCGAAATATTATTATAATCAGTTTTTCATATAGAATTGTAGTAGTTGAATTGTATATTAGCTACTAAGTATGAACTTAACGGGTAGGTACTACCCGAATTTAAACTTATAAAACGCTAATATGAAGAAAAAGCTTTTATAAATGAGTTCATATTATGCTACGAAATACTATTAACTACTCTTAATATTCTGTATGATTAACTTGTTCCATTTGATTATTTTGAAGGAAATGGCACCGACTACTCGACACACCGTGAATATGAATGAAGAGGAATTCCGTACTTTTCTAGCTTCAAACATAGCCGCAGTACAGGCTGCGCTACATACCAACAATAACCTTGGATCTAGCAGTACAGGAAATCGTGTAGGATGCACCTACAAAGAATTCACTGCCTGCAAACCTTTGGAATTTGATGGAACTGAAGGACCGATCGGATTGAAACGGTGGACCGAGAAGGTCGAATCGGTGTTTGCCATAAGTAAGTGTACTGAAGAGGACAAAGTGAAGTACGCTACGCATACCTTCACAGGTTCTGCGTTAACATGGTGGAATACCTATCTAGAGCAAGTGGGACAAGACGATGCGTACACACTACCGTGGTCAGCATTCAAGCACTTGATGAACGAGAAGTACCGTCCCAGAACCGAGGTCAATAAGCTCAAGACAGAACTTAGAGGGTTACGAACCCAAGGATTTGATATTACCACGTACGAAAGACGATTCACAGAATTGTGCCTATTGTGTCCGGGAGCATTCGAAGATGAGGAAGAGAAGATCGACGAGTTTGTGAAAGGATTTTCGGAAAGAATCCAAGAAGATATAAGTTCACACGAGCCCGCCTCCATACAACAGGCATGTAGAATGGCTCACAAACTAGTGAACCAGATTGAAGAAAGAATTAAAGAACAGACTGCTGAAGAGGCCAATGTGAAGCAAGTCAAAAGAAAGTAGGAGGAAAACGGTGATAAGAATCACCAAAACAACAACAACAACAATTACAACAATAATCGCAACAATTATCCCAACAATCGCAACATCAATCGCAACTACAACAAACGACCCAACAACAACCACAACAACAACAACAACAACAACAACAACAACAACAGCAACTATAACAATCATCCCAACAACAATAATAACCGCAACAACAACAACAATCAGAAACAGCTATCTCAAAGGTGTGAAAAGTATCACTCAGGGTTCTGCACCAAATTTTGCAACAAGCGAAAAAGAAATGGTCATAGCGCGGCGAAGTGTGAGGTCTACGGACCAGGGGTTAATAGAATGAAAGGAACAAATGGTGTCGGAACGAGTAATGGCGGAGCAAGTAGTGTCGGAGCAAGTTATGCCAATGTAGTTTGTTATAAATGTGGAAAACCGGGCCACATTATTAGAAATTTCCCGAACCAGGAGAACACGAATGGACAAGGCCACGGAAGAGTTTTCAATATTAATGCGGCAGAGGCACAGGAAGACCCGGAGCTTGTTACGGGTATGTTTCTTATTGACAATAAATCTGCTTACGTTTTATTTGATTCGGGTGCGGATAGAAGCTATATGAGTAGAGATTTTTGTGCTAAATTAAGTTGTCCATTGACGCCTTTGGATAGTAAATTTTTACTCGAATTAACAAATGGTAAATTAATTTCAGCAGATAATATATGTCGAAATCGAGAAATTAAACTGGTTAGCGAAACATTTAAGATTTATTTGATACCAGTAGATTTAGGGAGTTTTGATGTGATAATCGGTATGGACTGGTTGAAAGAAGTGAAAGCAGAGATCGTTTGTTACAAAAATGCAATTCGCATTATACGAGAAAAAGGAAAACCCTTAATGGTGTACGGAGAAAAGGGCAACACGAAGCTACATCTTATTAGTAATTTGAAGGCATAAAAACTAATAAGAAAAGGTTGCTATGCTGTTCTAGCACACGTCGAGAAAGTACAAATTGAAGAAAAGAGCATCAATGATGTTCCCATTGCAAAAGAATTTCCCGATGTATTTCTGAAAGAATTACCGGGATTACCCCCACATCGATCCGTTGAATTTCAAATAGATCTTGTACCAGGAGCTGCACCAATAGCTCGTGCTCCTTACAGACTCGCACCCAGCGAGATGAAAGAACTGCAAAGCCAATTACAAGAACTTTTAGAGCGTGGTTTCATTCGACCAAGCACATCACCGTGGGGAGCTCCTGTTTTGTTTGTCAAGAAGAAAGATGGTACATTCAGGTTGTGTATCGACTACCGAGAGTTGAACAAACTTACCATCAAGAACCGCTACCCACTACCGAGAATCGACGACTTATTTGATCAACTACAAGGCTCGTCTGTTTATTCAAAGATTGACTTACGTTCCGGGGATCATCAAATGCGGGTGAAAGAAGATGATATTCCAAAGACTGCTTTTAGAACACGTTACAGTCATTACGAGTTTATGGTCATGCCGTTTGGTTTAACTAATGCACCAGCTGTGTTCATGGACCTTATGAACCGAGTGTGTGGACCATACCTTGACAAGTTTGTCATTGTTTTCATTGATGACATACTTATTTACTCAAAGAATGACCAAGAACACGGTGAACATTTGAGAAAGGTGTTAGAAGTATTGAGGAAGGAAGAATTGTACGCTAAGTTTTCAAAGTGTGCATTTTGGTTGGAAGAAGTTCAATTCCTCGGTCACATAGTGAACAAAGAAGGTATTAAGGTGGATCCGGCAAAGATAGAAACTGTTGAAAAGTGGGAAACCCCGAAAACTCCGAAACACATACGCCAGTTTTTAGGACTAGCTGGTTACTACAGAAGGTTCATCCAAGACTTTTCCAGAATAGCAAAACCCTTGACTGCATTAACGCATAAAGGGAAGAAATTTGAATGGAATGATGAACAAGAGAAAGCGTTTCAGTTATTGAAGAAAAAGCTAACTACGGCACCGATATTGTCATTGCCTGAAGGGAATGATGATTTTGTGATTTATTGTGACGCATCAAAGCAAGGTCTCGATTGTGTATTAATGCAACAAACGAATGTGATTGCTTATGCGTCTAGACAATTGAAGATTCACGAACAAAATTATACGACGCATGATTTGGAATTAGGCGCGGTTGTTTTTGCATTAAAAACTTGGAGGCACTACTTATATGGGGTCAAAAGTATTATATATACCGACCACAAAAGTCTTCAACACATATTTAATCAAAAACAACTGAATATGAGGCAGCGTAGGTGGATTGAATTATTGAATGATTACGACTTTGAGATTCGTTACCACCCGGGGAAGGCAAATGTGGTAGCCGATGCCTTGAGCAGGAAGGACAGAGAACCCATTCGAGTAAAATCTATGAATATAATGATTCACAATAACCTTACTACTCAAATAAAGGAGGCGCAACAAGGAGTTTTAAAAGAGGGAAATTTAAAGGATGAAATACCCAAAGGATCGGAGAAGCATCTTAATATTTGGGAAGACGGAACCCGGTATAGGGCTGAAAGGATTTGGGTACCAAAATTTGGAGATATGAGAGAAATGGTACTTAGAGAAGCTCATAAAACCAGATACTCAATACATCCTGGAACGGGGAAGATGTACAAGGATCTCAAGAAACATTTTTGGTGGCCGGGTATGAAAGCCGATGTTTCTAAATATGTAGGAGAATGTTTGACGTGTTCTAAGGTCAAAGCTGAGCATCAGAAACCATCAGTTCTACTTCAACAACCCGAATTCCCGGAATGGAAATGGGAAAACATTACCATGGATTTCATCACTAAATTGCCAAGGACTGCAAGTGGTTTTGATACTATTTGGGTAATAGTTGATCGTCTCACCAAATCAGCACACTTCCTGCCAATAAGAGAAGATGACAAGATGGAGAAGTTAGCACGACTGTATTTAAAGGAAGTCGTCTCCAGACATGGAATACCAATCTCTATTATCTCTGATAGGGATGGCAGATTTATTTCAAGATTCTGGCAGACATTACAGCAAGCATTAGGAACTCGTCTAGACATGAGTACTGCCTATCATCCACAAACTGATGGGCAGAGCGAAAGGATGATACAAACGCTTGAAGACATGCTACGAGCATGTGTTATTGATTTCGGAAACAGTTGAGATCGACATCTACCGTTAGCAGAATTTTCCTACAACAACAGCTACCATTCAAGCATTGAGATGGCGCCGTTTGAAGCACCTTATGGTAGAAAGTGCAGGTCTCCGATTTGTTGGAGTGAAGTGGGGGATAGACAAATTACGGGTCCGGAGATTATACAAGAAACTACCTAGAAGATCATCCAAATTCAACAACGGTTGAAAACCGCCCAAAGTCGACAAAAGAGCTACGCTGACATTAAAAGAAAAGATATAGAATTTGAAATTGGAGAGATGGTCATGCTTAAAGTTGCACCTTGGAAAGACGTTGTTCGATTTGGTAAACGAGGAAAATTAAATCCAAGGTTTATTGGACCATTCAAGATTATTGATCGTGTCGGACCAGTAGCTTACCGACTTGAGTTACCTCAACAACTCGCGGCTGTACATAACACTTTCCACGTCTCGAATTTGAAGAAATGTTTTGCTAAAGAAGATTTCACTATTCTGTTAGATGAAATCCAAATCAACGAAAAACTTCAATTCATCGAAGAACCCGTCGAAATAATTGATCGTGAGGTTAAAAGACTTAAGCAAAACAAGATACCAATTGTTAAGGTTCGATGGAATGCTCGTAGAGGACCTGAGTTCACCTGGGAGCATGAAGATCAGATGAAGAAGAAATACCCTCATCTATTTCCAGAAGATTCGTCAACACCTTCAACAGCTTAAAATTTCGGGACGAAATTTATTTAACGGGTAGGTACTGTAGTGACCCGAACTTTTCCATGTTTATATATATTAATTGAGATTGATATTTACATGATTAAATGTTTCCAACATGTTAAGCAATCAAACTTGTTAAGAATTGATTAATTGAAATATGTTTCATATAGACAATTGACCACCCAAGTTGACCGGTGATTCACGAACGTTAAAACTTGTAAAAACTATACGATGACATATATATGGTTATATATATAGTTAACATGATTTTATAATATGTATGTATCTCATTAGGTATTTTAACAATGAGTTATATACATAAAAATGAGACTATTAATTTAAGAAACTCGAAAACGATATATATAACGATTATCGTTATAACAACGTCTTACTAGGTACATATGAATCATATTAAGATATTGATACACTTGGTTAATTATGTTAAATTATAAGTAAATATATTATTAAGTGTATTAACAATGAAATACATATGTAAAAATAAGACTACTAACTTAATGATTTCGAAACGAGACATATATGTAACGATTATCGTTGTAACGACATTTAACTGTATATATATCATACTAAGATATATTATATATCATAATATCATGATAATATAACAATTTAACATCTCATTTGTTATAATAAATAATGGGTTAACAACATTCAACGAGATCGTTAACCTAAAGGTTTCAAAACAACACTTACATGTAACGACTAACGATGACTTAACGACTCAGTTAAAATGTATATACATGTAGTGTTTTAATATATATTCATACACTTTTGAAAGACTTCAAGACACTTATCAAAATACTTCTACTTAACAAAAATGCTTACAATTACATCCTCGTTCAGTTTCATCAACAATTCTACTCGTATGCACCCGTATTCGTACTCGTACAATACACAGCTTTTAGATGTATGTACTATTGGTATATACACTCCAATGATCAGCTCTTAACAGCCCATGTGAGTCACCTAACACATGTGGGAACCATCATTTGGCAACTAGCATGAAATATCTCATAAAATTACAAAAATATGAGTAATCATTCATGACTTATTTACATGAAAACAAAATTACATATCCTTTATATCTAATCCATACACCAATGACCAAAAACACCTACAAACACTTTCATTCTTCAATTTTCTTCATCTAATTAATCTCTCTCAAGTTCTATCTTCAAGTTCTAAGTGTTCTTCATATATTCTACAAGTTCTAGTTACATAAAATCAAGAATACTTTCAAGTTTGCTAGCTCACTTCCAATCTTGTAAGGTGATCATCCAACCTCAAGAAATCTTTGTTTCTTACAGTAGGTTATCATTCTAATACAAGGTAATAATCATATTCAAACTTTGGTTCAATTTCTATAACTATAACAATCTTATTTCAAGTGATGATCTTACTTGAACTTGTTTTCGTGTCATGATTCTGCTTCAAGAACTTCGAGCCATCCAAGGATCCGTTGAAGCTAGATCCATTTTTCTCTTTTCCAGTAGGTTTATCCAAGGAACTTAAGGTAGTAATGATGTTCATAACATCATTCGATTCATACATATAAAGCTATCTTATTCGAAGGTTTAAACTTGTAATCACTAGAACATAGTTTAGTTAATTCTAAACTTGTTCGCAAAACAAAAGTTAATCCTTCTAACTTGACTTTTAAAATCAACTAAACACATGTTATATATCTATATGATATGCTAACTTAATGATTTAAAACCTGGAAACACGAAAAACACCGTAAAACCGGATTTACGCCGTCGTAGTAACACCGCGGGCTGTTTTGGGTTAGTTAATTAAAAACTATGATAAACTTTGATTTAAAAGTTGTTATTCTGAGAAAATGATTTTTATTATGAACATGAAACTATATCCAAAAATTATGGTTAAACTCAAAGTGGAAGTATGTTTTCTAAAATGGTCATCTAGACGTCGTTCTTTCGACTGAAATGACTACCTTTACAAAAACGACTTGTAACTTATTTTTCCGACTATAAACCTATACTTTTTCTGTTTAGATTCATAAAATAGAGTTCAATATGAAACCATAGCAATTTGATTCACTCAAAACGGATTTAAAATGAAGAAGTTATGGGTAAAACAAGATTGGATAATTTTTCTCATTTTAGCTACGTGAAAATTGGTAACAAATCTATTCCAACCATAACTTAATCAACTTGTATTGTATATTATGTAATCTTGAGATACCATAGACACGTATACAATATTTTGACCTATCATGTCGACACATCTATATATATTTCGGAACAACCATAGACACTCTATATGTGAATGTTGGAGTTAGCTATACAGGGTTGAGGTTGATTCCAAAATATATATAGTTTGAGTTGTGATCAATACTGAGATACGTATACACTGGGTCATGGATTGATTCAAGGTAATATTTATCGATTTATTTCTGTACATCTAACTGTGGACAACTAGTTGTAGGTTACTAACGAGGACAGCTGACTTAATAAACTTAAACAATCAAAATGTATTAAAAGTGTTGTAAATATATTTTGAACATACTTTGATATATATGTGCATATTTGTTATAGGTTCGTGAATCGACCAGTGGCCAAGTCTTACTTCCCGACGAAGTAAAAATCTGTGAAAGTGAGTTATAGTCCCACTTTTAAAATCTAATATTTTTTGGGATGAGAATACATGCAGGTTTTATAAATGATTTACAAAATAGACACAAGTACGTGAAACTACATTCTATGGTTGAATTATCGAAATCGAATATGCCCCTTTTTATTAAGTCTGGTAATCTAAGAATTAGGGAACAGACACCCTAATTGACGCGAATCCTAAAGATAGATCTATTGGGCCTAACAAACCCCATCCAAAGTACCGGATGCTTTAGTTCTTCGAAATTTATATCATATCCGAAGGGTGTCCCGGAATGATGGGGATATTCTTATATATGCATCTTGTTAATGTCGGTTACCAGGTGTTCACCATATGAATTATTTTTATCTCTATGTATGGGATGTGTATTGAAATATGAAATCTTGTGGTCTATTATTATGATTTGATATATATAGGTTAAACCTATAACTCACCAACATTTTTGTTGACGTTTTAAGCATGTTTATTCTCAGGTGATTATTAAGAGCTTCCGCTGTCGCATACTTAAATAAGGACGAGATTTGGAGTCCATGCTTTTATGATATTGTGTAAAAACTGCATTCAATAAACTTATTTTGTTGTAACATATTTGTATTGTAAACCATTATGTAATGGTCGTGTGTAAACAGGATATTTTAGATTATCATTATTTGATAATCTACGTAAAGCTTTTTAAACCTTTATTGATGAAATAAAGGTTATGGTTTGTTTTAAAATGAATGCAGTCTTTGAAAAACGTCTCATATAGAGGTCAAAACCTCGCAACGAAATCAATTAATATGGAACGTTTTTAATCAATAAGAACGGGACATTTCACTTGAGGCATCTTTTATTGAGGAAAAAAAATATGTAGACCACTGATTTCGAACCCAGGACCTCTTGGATAATCACAAACACCCCTAACCACCTAATCGACCATGATTTTCTGTTATCATAACCATTCTATATACATTTATATTATATAACAGTTTTATTATCATCATCGACCCTAGCATCGTCGTAATCCATCATCTCGGCTCATCATCACCATCATCATTAACTCAACATCATCATCATATCTTCACCGAGACATCATCATAATCATAATATAATTATAATCATAATCATCATTATTATCTCCTTCCTCGTATATCACCATCATCGTCAAACACATCATCATCATCGTGAGGTTATCATCATCTTTCCTCATTAGCATCATCATCGTCTATATCATCTTCAACATATCATCTCATCTTCATTATCACATCATCACGAACCGTAACGATCATCACATAAAATCATAACAATCTTCATCATAAAATCATCATCTTTTTCACCTCGTCATCATCATACAATTACCTCCGTTACCATTATTATTTTCTTCATTATCAAACAGCTTATGTCGATGGTGTAGCTGGTTGTTTGTTGAATTCATTGATCGAAATAGAAAAGAAAAGAAAAACGGCAGTAGCAACAACGGTGGTGATGGGAGGTTTTGTTCGTGATAGAAAACCGAAACATTAGTTTCATGAGGGAGGGTTGGTGGTTGTGGATCGAAGAAAATGGTGGTTCAATGGTCGATTTACAGTGGTGGTGGCCGTGACCATGGTGATAGTGGTCGATGGGTGTAATGGGAAGTGGTTCTCGGTTCACGACAATAAGGGGTGATGGTGATGTTAGAGGGTGGCGGTAAAGGAAAAAAAAGAAGGGAAACGAAAGAAGATGCACTCATGTATGGGTTTGCAGGGGAAGGAGATGCACTCATGTATGTGTGTAAATATCATATACATATAAATATAAACATATAATTATAATATTAATAATAACAATTAATAATAATAATAAATAATAATAAGATAATGAACCTAAAATTCAAACAATTGCACTGATTGATACACATGATTGATACACAGTATAGCCGCCTGCCTTTTAACTTATTATTAATTCACATACCGTGTCCATTGCTAAACAGTTAATATTTAAAAGTCTTCCTAAAAATCCCAAAATTTTAAATTAAACATATTTAATTATTTCACTCATTACCTGTTTGAAACCTGATCAAAAAAAAGTTCGAAAATTATTTATTTTCTGTTCTAATTTATATGTACATAGTACAAAAACTTAGATTGAAATGGTAAAAAAAATATTTATCAAAACTATTATCTTTTAAATCAAATTTTGGAACAACTTTTATTTTAAAACTTCTTATATATATTAGACCTATTTTAAAAATAATTAAACGTCAATCGAAAGTTACAGACATTTACCATTTAAGCTCAAAATTAATTATATTTAATATACACTATGTATATATATAACCAGTTTTAAATAACAAAATTTACTACGCACATAAATATATATTAAATGATTAAATTAATTATTACAATATATATATATATATATATATATATATATATATATATATATATATATATATATATATATATATATATATATATATATATATATATATATATATATAAGAAATATACATATAAAATAATAGTTTTTATTACAATGTATTTTATTGTACATATTTATTTATAACAATAATTGTATATAATAGTTTATTAATGTTCATGTTATTATATATATTATACATTTATTTATATATACACATATTTATATATATCCACATATTTACAAGCAATGGTTCGTGAATCATCGAGAACAGTCGAAAGTCAATTGAATATATGAACATCGTTTCAAAATTTTCTAGACTCAACATTACATACTTTTCTTATCGTATCGAAATCATATAAAGATTAAGTTTAAATTTAGTCAGAAATTCTCGGGTCATCACATTACGGGTGTGGGAAACAGGGTCATATTAAGAGCCAGTGCCCAAATCCAGAGAAGAATAACGGACCTACATGGGGAAGAGCATTTGTTATTAATGCTAGAGAGGCGTGTGAAGACCCGGATCTTGTTACGGGTAAGTTTACCATTAGTGACTTATCTGCATCTATTATATTTGATACTTGTGCCGATAGAAGTTACATGTGTAGAGACTTTTATGCTAAATTGAATTGTTCATCATTACCTCTAGATGCTAAGTACATGATTGAGTTAGCTAATGGTAAACTAATTAAAGCTGATAAAATTTGCCGTGATTGTAAAATAAATTTAGCCGGAGAAACGTTTAAAATTGATTTGATACCCGTAGAATTAGGAAGTTTTTATGTAATAATTGGCATGGACTGGATGTTCAAAATAGGAGCTGAAGTTGTGTGTGCCAAGAAGGCAATTCGCATTTCCCGTAAGGATAAAATGGAAGTAATGATTTATGGAGAGAAGGGTAACTCAAAGCTAAAACTCATTAGCTGCTTGAAAGTTTAAAAGTTCTTGAAGAAAGGGTGCTATGCTATCCTAGAACATGTTAATAAAGTCGAAATGAAAGAAAAAGAGAAGAGCATCAATGACGTGCCTATGGTAAGAGATTTTCCTGAAGTCTTTCCAGAAGAGTTGCCAGGATTACCTCCATTTAGATCTGTAGAATTTCAAATAGATCTAGTACCAGGAGCTTCACCAGTGGCTCGTGCTCCATACAGACTTGCACCGTCTGAGATGAAAGAGTTACAAAGCCAGTTACAAGAATTACTGGACCATGGATTCATTCGACCGAGCACTTCACCGTGGGGAGCTCCGATTTTATTCGTCAAGAAGAAAGATGGATCCTTTCGAATGTGTATAGATTATAGCGAATTAAACAAGTTAACTATCAAGAATCGATACCCATTACCGAGAATTGATGACTTATTTGATTAGCTGCAAGGATCACGTGTTTACTCCAAAATTGATCTAAGATCGGGTTATCATCAGTTGCGTGTCCAAGAAGAAGATATTCCGAAAACTGCATTTCAGACACGCTACGGTCATTATGAATTTTTAGTCATGCCGTTCGGGCTGACAAATGCACCAGCTGTATTCATGGACCTCATGAATCGGGTATACAGTCCGTATTTGGATAAGTTTGTTATTGTCTTTATTGATGACATTCTTATTTATTCTAAGAATGAAGTAGAACATGAACAACATTTAAGGTTGGTGCTGGAACTATTAAAGAAAAAACAGTTATACGCAAAGTTTTCCAAGTGCACCTTTTGGCTGAAGGAAGTACAGTTCCTTGGTCACATTGTCAGCAGTGAAGGAATTCAGGTTGATCCAACAAAGATTGAAGCCATTGAAAAGTGGGAGACCCCAAAGACTCCAACGCAAATACGCTAATTTTTGGGTCTTGCTGGCTATTACAGAAGGTTTATTCAAGATTTTTCCCGGATAGCCAAACCATTAACAGCATTAACACACAAAGGGAAGAAGTATGAATGGACTTCTGAGCAGGAAGCCGCATTTCAATTATTGAAGAAGAAGTTAACTACATCGCCTATTCTATCGTTACCTGAAGGGAACGATGATTTTGTAATTTATGGTAACGCTTCGCGACAAGGTTTTGGTTGTGTCCTCATGCAACGAAAGAAGGTTATTGCATATGCATCCCGACAACTGAAGATTCATGAACAAAATTATACGATTCATGATCTAGAATTGGGAGCAGTGGTGTTTGCATTAAAGATTTAGAGACACTACTTGTACGGGGTTAAATGTACTGTGTATACCGATCATAAAAGCCTTCAACATATCCTCAACCAAAAACAACTGAACATGAGGAAACGTAGGTGGGTCGAGCTGATAAACGACTATGATTGTGAAATTCGATATCATCTCGAGAAATCAAATGTAGTAGCAGATGCTTTAAGCAGGAAGGAAAGAGAGCCGATTCGAGTACGAGCAATGAATATGAAGATTCGTACGAACCTCACTACCCAAATTAAGGAGGCTCAACAAGGAGCTCTTTCTGAAGAAAACTTTGGAAATGAGATGCTTAAAGGGTTAGATAACCAGCTTGTTACATGGGAGGACGGAACCTAATACTTCGCTGGACTCATTTGGGTACCAAGTTTAAAGGGTTAAGAAAATTGGTTTTGGATGAGGTACATAAGACGAGATACTCGATACATCCCGGAGCTGGAAAGATGTATCAAGATCTTAAAGCACACTTTTGGTGGCCAAATTAGAAAGCTGATATTGCAACGTACATCGAAGAATGTTTGACTTGCTCTAAAGTCAAGGCAGAACATAAGAAACCATCAGGTCTACTTCAACAACCAGAAATCCCGAAATGGAAGTGGGAATGTATTACTATGGATTTCATCACGAAGCTACCAAAGACTGCATGGGGTTACGACACCATTTGGGTAATTGTCGATCGTCTCACCAAATCTGCACATTTCCTACCTATGAAATAAATGGATAAGATGGAGAAATTGGTACGATTATACATGAAGGAAGTTGTTTCAAGACATGGAGTACCTATCTCCATTATATCCGATCGCGACAGTCGGTTTACGTCAAGGTTTTGGCAATCACTAGATGAAGCTCTAGGGACTCATCTGGATATGAGCACTTCATATCATCCTCAGACTGATGGGCAAAGTGAAAGGACCATTCAAACTCTTGAAGACATGCTTAGAGCATGTGTGATCGATTTCGGAAACGGATGGGATAAATATTTACCATTGGCAGAATTCTTGTATAACAACAGTTATCATACGAGTATTAATGCTGCACCATTCGAAGCACTTTATGGAAGAAAGTGTAGATCCCCTATCTGTTGGAACGAAGTAGGTGACAGACAACTGACTGGTCCCGAGATCATACAGGAGACTACTGATAAGATTGTGCAAATCAAGGAGAGATTGAAGACCGCCCAAAGTCGTCAAAAGAGCTATGCTGATGTTCGAAGGAAGCCGTTAGAATTTCAGGTTAATGACATGGTTATGTTAAAGGTGTCACCTTAGAAAGGTGTGATACGCTTTGGTAAGAGGGGTAAATTGAACCCATGATACGTAGGACCATTCAAGATCATCGAACATATTGGATCGGTGGCTTCTCGACTTAAGCTACCACAACAACTTGCTGGAGTACACAACACCTTTCACATCTCGAACCTAAGGAAATGCCTTGCAAAAGAAGACCTCACTGTTCCTCTTGAAGAAATCCAAATCAACGAGAAACTGCATTTTATAGAAGAGCCTGTTGAAATCATGGACCGTGAAGTCAAACAGCTCAAGCAAAGTAACATACCTATAGTTAGGGTTCGTTGGAATGCTTGAAGAGGTCTCGAGTTCACTTGGGAAAGAGAGGACAAGATGAAACAGAAGTATCCACATCTGTTTACAAACACCGCCCATTAAATAGGTACTACTTCAAATTTCGGGACGAAATTTCTTTAACGGGTAGGTACTGTGATGACCCGGATTTTTCCGACTACTTGATTATACTATTTATATGATTTAATAATTTCAACATGATAAGCAATGAATTTTAATAAGTCTTGAACCTCCGGAAAGAATTTTATATAAGCAGTTGACCACCCTTTTATTCCTACGATTCACGAACGTCATAAGTTGTATTAATTATATATATGTGTATATATACATATATTTAACTTGAAAATGTGTTAAGTAAATATCTCATTAAGTATATTAACAAAGTATTATATATATATTTTCATACTACTAATTTAAAGAGTTTTTGAACAATATATATGTTACTATTTAAACGACGTAATTAACTTAAATTAAAATGTATTTACATACAATGTATTACGAGTGTAAATACATCCTTACAAGTATTTAATATACTTTATAATATACCAATACATATAAATGATAGCTATACTCGTATTTCCGTTCAATTTCCTCAAGAATTCTACTCGCATTCATACGGTATTTTTTTACCCGTTTTATACACAGCTTCTAGAAGTATTTACTATTGGTATATACCAACATAAATCTGCAATTATTTATATAATATGTCATCCATGACCTAATTAATTCAATATGTCATCCATGACTTAATACATTTTAACTTATCTTAGATATTTTCACTAAAAACCAAATTTTCAAGCCTATAAATAAGCACCATTTCTACCTCATTTTTACACACACTTGCAAAAACTCTCTCAAGTTTTGTTCTACTACTTCTTTCTAGTAACTTTACATTCTAAACTTGAGGTAAAAACTCTACTTCAACTCCTGTTCAATTCATATGTTTATAGCTATCTATATAAGAGTTTATAAACTAGAACATAGTTTAGTTGATTCTAAACTTGTTTGAAAAACTAATTTAATCTTTCTAACTTAACTTTAATAACACTTATTTATATGTATTATGATGTTATATTAAGTTAATATAAGAACTTATAACTTGTACATATGAAGAACACCTTGAAACTTAACATATATCCTTTAATCTGCATTCGGTAAAAAGCGGGCTGTTTTGGGTTGGGAATTAAAAACCTATCTTAGACTTTGAGTTCGAGGCTAAGACTTTGGAAATATGTTAATATATGTAAATAATACTTCCAATATTTTTTTCATGATTTTAGACAAAGTGGAAGTATTTTATCAAAAATCATATATTGGGTGGATGCCGGGATTTTTCCAAATCTATCTACCAACACAAAAAGAGGGTAAAGCTCTAAAAATTACCACTTGGGATGAAATTTTCGAATTGGTTTTGTAAGATTTACTTTTTAAGGAATCCATAGCAATTTGATTCACTTTAAACGGAGTAGTAATGAATATTTGGCGAGCAAAACAAAATCTGCTAAAATTAACGTTGTATGGATGAAATTTATATTATAAAAACTATATTAACCATATCCTTGTTAACTTTTCCTATATCCTATATATATTTGTACATGTTATCATTAGTATAACAAAATATTATAATCTTGGTTAATTCCGAGATTGTATATATAATAATCTTGGTACGTTCCATGACAATACGTGCACAATATGTTTTGATAAATCCTAAGACAATACGTACACAATACGTCTTAGTTAATTCTAAGACAATAAGTATACAATAAATCTCTGGATTGATGAAAGACAATACGTACACAATACGCCGTGGGGTAATTCTAAGATTATATATATATACACCGATTAATGGACTTTTCGAACTATTTTGGACTACCAACATAAAATATTAAAAATTATTATATAAGTATTCTATGAACTTGTTTTTTTTTCTTTTTTTCATATGTCGTATTATTATCTGAATCATTATTATTATTATAGGTTCGTGAATCCAAGGACGACGGCCATATTTTTAATAAGTTGAAAACTTATTATTAATATACTTTTACTACCGTGAGTATATAGTCCCATTTTTAAACTCTACAAATATTTTGGGATGAGAATACATGCATTTTATGTTTTATGCCATGGACACAAGTACTTAGAATATATTCTACGTTGAGTTGTACCACCTTGCATATCTTCCCTAATAGCTTGGTAACTAATATTTACATGTTGTAAGAACATGTAAGCGCGAATCCTATTGATAGATCTATCAGGTTTGACAATCCCAAACGGGCTAGTCGCTCTAGTATCGTAAACGGTTGCATAGTACTTCGTTTTTACTACACTTGGTACAGTGTAGGGAGATTTCATAATAAAGGGAATATGCCACATTAATGGTTAAGTATGGTTACCGAAGCGCTCAACAACTTATAGAATATCTTTATTAAAATATTTATAACTATGAAATCTTGTGGTCTATATTTATATCGATGCTAGCTTTAAACCTATATATCTCACCAACCTTTAT
Source organism: Rutidosis leptorrhynchoides (assembly GCF_046630445.1). Taxonomy (NCBI): domain Eukaryota; kingdom Viridiplantae; phylum Streptophyta; class Magnoliopsida; order Asterales; family Asteraceae; genus Rutidosis; species Rutidosis leptorrhynchoides. The sequence goes on along the minus strand of NC_092342.1, from coordinate 168,655,014 downwards.
GTTGACTATTTAAGCATGTTTATTCTCAGGTCCTTAAGAAAGTCTTCCGCTGTCGCATTATCTGAGCAAGCTTTGCATGGAGTCTCATGCTTTTGTTTAAAAGAGGGTTGCATTCAATAAAACTTTGGTCATGTATTATATTTGACTGTTATGTCACCTTTGTAATATTTGAAAATCGATGTATCATGGGGATTATTTTGTAAATAATTGCCCATATGTTTAAAACTCGTATTATGTATAATAATGGTGTGCTTTTTATGAAATGAATGCAATATTTTCTAAAACGTATCATATAGAGGTCAATTACCTCGCTATGGGACCAATGAATAACGTACTGCGTTTAAAGTAATATGGATGGGTCGTTTCATTGCTGGAGCTGTGACAAAATTGACTACTTTGGAAAAGGATTGCAAAGTTATTTTTGCTAATAAATGCCAAAGGATCTAACACAGATATGTGTTAAATTTTTACTTAGGTTTCAAGAGTTTTCTAGGTGCATAACAGTAGATAACATGTGGTTGGATCATCTTCTCGATTGTTCATTAGTTGGGGTATCTTCAGGAATTTTGAAGAGTTTTATGAATAGAAGTGATGTTCTAGCACAGTTTTGAAGTCAAAATATAGCTTTGAAAGCTGTAAGGATCTAAGAGTGATGTTTTCTATTAAATCTTAAATTGAATTTTGATTTGTCAAAATCAGAATATGTAATCAAATTTGGATGAGGATGGTTGTTTTGATTTCTATAATGAATGTATAACGTTGTGAAAGTAGTGAGTGTAGTTGATGATTGCTGATTTAGAATCGAATAATGTATCATATTAATTGTGAATTCATATATCTCTCGGGTATTACCTACCCGTTAAAAGTTTCGCAAGTAATATTTTGTACAAGAGAATTTTTATTACAGTCTTTATGAATATATATATATATATATATATATATATATATATATATATATATATATATATATATATATATATATATATATATATATATATATATATATATTCTTCAGATGTAATACAGATTTAATGAGTTAATATAATATTAAACTCATTTAATTTATAGTTGGAATTTATTATTGAGAAATCCCTAAAACTTTTGAAATTACAAAACCTTTGCTGAGTATTTCTTCCACTTGAAAGAAATTGTGAATTACTACTTCGTTATTCATCTATTGATATTCATTTGATGGATGATGTTGGTGTTCGTTGAATTCTGGTGAACTTCGCAAGACACGGATGATGATTTCTAGAAATTTTTGAGTATATCGAAAATGAAGGTGTAATATCAAACATGTATTTGAATAATACACTTAGTTTATTATGAAACGGAATTTATTGAATTTGAAACAGAGATTGTAGTTAATGATGGTTAAGTCCTTAATGAGGGTAGTACATCATTGCATGTTAGTAATATGAACTAACCGAGTAGTATCTACCCTTTTTTAATTCATACATAATAGCTCAGTATGAAAAGATATATTATGGTTTTAAAATTTATAAGATATTCATATAAATTCTTCAGAGGGAATGAGTTAATACTTCATAATTTGTTGATACAATATACTCGTTGTTGATTAGTGATGATGTTCGCGGTGATTATGAAACTCTCAATGTTTGTGATGTTGTAGATGCTGCAGGTGTTGGTGATGCTGTCGTTACTGATGATGCTGTATAACAAGTCTAGCTTGTAAATCGCGCACCATTCCTGTCAGGGTTTTACTTCATTATTCCTATCCACCCACTCATCTGATTTACAATTTGAACCAGAATATATAATTTATGAAATTTTTAGAAACCCCATATTCTCTGCAGAATATTTCTTCGATGAAGTTATGAATCAATACTTCACCTTTTGTTGTTGTTGGTATTCCTTGGTATCTACAGGGCGTTTGACGTTGATGCTCGTGGGACAGATTGTGAAATTGAGGTTCGCGATGTGTTTGTTGTTGTTGGTGGTAATGGTACTGTTGGTGTTGTTGCCGGTGGTTCTGTTGATGCCGGTGCTGCTGTTGGTGCTTGTAATCTTTGCACCATATTCTCTAAAGCCACTACCCGAGCACGAAGCTCGTTGACTTCTTCTATTACACCGGGGTGGTTGTCGGTTCGGACGAGCGGATGGATAAGATCTAAAATTCAAGATAGTATATAGTCATGACGAGATACTCTGGAAATTAGAGAGAAGATGGTATTACGAACAGGTTCGCCGGTAAGTGCTTCAAGTTCTTCACCAAGAGGTAAATTTGGTGGATGGAAAGGATCGCCTTTTTCTTATCTCCATTGATTTAGTCGGCTATGAACCCATCCCTAATCCATACAAAATAGATGATGGCTAAGTGATTGATCCATTCTGGTTACACTGCTTTCGGAGCTCGTGTGGAAATCCATATCGGAATAGCTGTCGGAATCTAGGGAATTTGAACTGGATACGAGATCTATCGTGTAAAATCAGGGAAATAATTTTTGATATGAAATAGATTATAGGATTTAGATTGGTATTATTCAATACATAATTTGCATATGTATATATAATACTAAAATCCCATAATTTAGGGAGGAATCTTTGAAAAATTCCAGGTAAAGTTTAAAGTAACAGATATGCTAAGATATGAATTTGTCTGTGCACTATCTATGCAATGAATGCAGAAAACGTGTCTAGACTTAGAATAATAAGTAGGTAATTTCCTACGGATTATAGGTAGATGATTTCCGACTAGAAACGATAAGCAAAACTTTTGACATGCAGACACGGTCGAAGTCCAGACTTACTAATACACCTTAATAACTATCAGTTAGACACACTAATGCAAGACCTGGTTCGCTAAGACCACCGCTCTGATACCACATGAAGCGGCCCATCCTAATCCATAAGGACGAATACAATCATATGTTTACATTGTGAGGTATTTGACCTCTATATGATACATTTTACAAACATTGCATTCGTTTTTAAAAGATAAACTTTCATTACATCGAAAGTTAACAGGTATGCATACCAATTCATAATATATCCAAACTATAATGACTTAATCTGTCATTTATTTAATAATAATCTTTATGACTTCAACGACTCGAATGCAACGTCTTTTGAAATATGCCATGAATGACTTTAAGTAATATCTTTAAAATGAGTAAATGCACAACGGAATATTTCTTTAATACATGAGAATAAACATGCTTTAAAGTGTTAACCAAAAGGTTGGTGAGTTCATTAGTTTATCATCAATAATCATTTCCATCCTTTTTAATAGACCACAAGATTCTCATTTTCCATAAATATTAATACACTTACAAGTGCATAAAAATCATTCATATGATGGACACCTGGTAACCGAACTAACAAGGATGCATATAGAATATCCCCCGCATAATTGCAAGTATGCTATATAACAGCAATCGCAATCACCTTTTTAAAATTGAAGTACTAAAGCATTCCAAATTCCAGAATGGGGTTTGTTATGCCCATAGATCTATTTTTAGGATTCGCGTCAATTAGGGGCCATTTCCCTAATTCTTAGGTTACCGGACTTGAAGGGGCGATATTCGCTATAGTAATCCAACCATATAATGTAGTTTCAAGTACTTGTATCTATTTCGTCAAACATTTTTAAAAGCAGTGCATGTATTCTCATCCCAAAAATATATATTGCAAAAGTATTTTAAAAGGGAGCAAATGAAACTCACAATACTGTATCTTGTAGTAAAAATACATATGACGTCATTGAACAAGTGTAGGGTTGGCCTCGGATTCACGAACCTATATTAATTATATATATTGATATGTTGGTCAATATTTGTCTAACAATTTAGGTCAAGTCATAGTGTACCACAATCCTAATGCTCAAGATTATCATGCAAAAGTCAGCAAAAGTCAATTTGACCCAAGATGATTTATAAAATCTATACATGTTTATTATATAACTTAAATATAGTCGTTTTATATATTTAAATAAATTTATCGGATTTTATTAGAGTAAATAATACAAGTCATTTATTAATAAATAAGAATTTATATAAAAATTTATATATGATAAAAATATACTTTTATATATCTCAAGTAATAAAATTTATAAAGTTCACTTGATATCATAAAATATAGTGGTATGTATTATTAATGTAATTATATTATGTGTGGTAAAAATAACTTTGTATCACATATTTATCTGATAAAATAATATTGATAATAATAATAATGAATAAAAGTTGTATTATTTTATAATAATAATGCTATTAATTATTTTAATAATAATAATATTAATATTAATGATAATAATAATAATAATAATAACATTATTTATGTTTATTAAAGATAATAATAATTTTAACAATACATAATATTATTATAATCATGTTAATAATAACAGTGATACTAATATTGTTGTTATTAATTAATGGTGTATCCTATCGTATACACGCATAAAAGGCATAATGGTTGCATAAAGGTAGCATCAGGAAGACTGGAAACAACAGTTTTGTGGAATTATCCGTCCAGCGTTCTCCGCTGTACAGGCGGATCCATCATGCGTAAGCCCTGAAGGCCGCCTAGCGCATAAGCCCTGGCCAGAGAACGCCACTTTCAGCGTAAATTTCGGAACACAAGTAACAGAACGTATCATCATCTGACACGTGTCCCTGAACAATCTGGTGGATCTGACACTATAAATAGACCCCTTGGGTCGTTATTTTACACAGTTCAGACATTCTGACAAACTTGAGAGCTGAGACTTCACCTCTCTCTCTAGCACTTTCTCTCACTAGAAGTCATCCGGCTAGCACTTTTACGCTCTACGGACAACAGATTGATTAAGCCACCCCACAAGTTTCTACACTTGTGAACCGGGTCTGCAGGGATTATTTCCCAAGAGCAAACATCAATCGGCAACACTCGCCCACCAAAAGCTAGATTACTTCTAATATCGTGTTGACATACTAAACCTTACCTCATAAGGAAATAGGTGTTAACAATGGCGCCATCCACTAATGCAAAGAACACGCGAAAAGGAAAAGGAACAAAAACAACTGAAGTTCCAATTGTACGTGAAGCAGTCAACAATCCATTAACTGAAGACATGATAAATGTTGAAGATGTGCCTGTTCCGACACCGAATGGTACAATTGAAGAAACAGTGGCTGAAACTGCGGAAAAGCTTAAGCGTTTGGCAACTAATTCAGAGAAAAGGCCAGTAATCGATGAAACAACAACCAAAAGTGTAGAAAGGCTTCCAAACCTTGTCACTAATTCAAAGAGGCAACCATTGATGCAACCACGGCGATGTTCATCATTTATACCTTTTCGATGGATGGCGGATGGCAAAGACAGGCAAATCATGAAAAGGCAATCTATATCAAAGTACAGGTTATCCAGACTACTTGACAAGCTGGGCAGTCTTGTTGATGATTCTGAGAATGATAATCACTTGAGCTATATTAATAATGATTCTGACGATGAAATTGACAAAGATGAGTTCATGTCTGAGAAGCAGGCAGTATTACTTTTAAATGACATCCTTAAGCAGACAGCTCCGGCAAAGTATAAGCAACACTTAGTGCAGCCCGCCGTCCGTGCTGTAGCTGTAGATAATTTCTTCGCCCTCATTACTGGAGAGCAAGCTACAAAGCCACCAGCTATGGCAGAATCCACTCAGTGTTTTATTGATCGAATTGCTAACTATTTGTTGCCCAGGAATCTTGGCATACCGGCAATTGGAGTTTACGATGGTACAACAGATCCTGAGGATTTCCTCACTATGTTTGAAGGTGCAATGAGGTTGCATCATTGGGATGATGAGGTAGCTTGTCATATGTTTCCAATGGTGCTGCAGAAAATGGCACGGGAATGGTTTGCTAGCTTGCCGCCAAGAAGCATCACAAGTTATTTGGACCTCTGTGCAAAGTTTGTTATGCAGTATCAAAATCTTCGAAGCTGTACTTTGACACATCTTGATGCACATGAGATCACAATGCATCACAATGAGTCCTTGAGTAATTTTATGTAGCGATACACCCTTGAAGCACAGAAGATACCTGATTGTCCAGAATCTCAGCTAGTATTTGGTTTCATTTTCTGTTTGGATCAGCGACGGTTTAGTGCACTTGTCCATGCATTGAGGTACGACTTGCCAAAAACTCTGCATCAGGCGTTGGAAGTTGCACAGAAGCATGTTCGAGCTGGTGAACGGGGGATGAACAAGTTTGATAGCAGCATCAGCAAACCGCACAACGGAGGGCGGTACTTTGACAGAAATCGGAGGAGGAATGACAATTCCAATGGTGGATGGAGAGGCAACAATCATCCTAATGATTTTCATCATAACAGAAGGCCAATAGAGAGACATCTGTTGATAATGGCACTGACTAAAACTCCAAAAGAGATTCTTTTCACTGAGCCAATCCGGACTACTTTCAATCCTCCAGCACCCATGGAGGAAAGAGAGGGTACAAAAAGTGAACTATGGTGCGACTTTCATGAGGCATGGGGTCATGATACAGATAATTGCAAATCTCTGATGAGAGAAATCATCACAAAGATCAAAGCAGTAGAGTTAAACCACTTGTTGGCAGGAAAACAATATAGGAGAAATGATCCTCGTAGGAAATTTGGATGGCAAAGGAATGATGGTGGTAGAGGTCATCGAGGAGATAACAGAAGACGGGAAGAGCATGGTGGAGGAGATAATAGAAATCAGTACGGAAACTGGATAATGGAGCATGAGTCAAATCCAGACGTTGTAATCAAAATGGTGTGGTTGAATGGAAGTCACTATGAGGACGGTGAGCAGTCAGATAACAATGTTGATAGCTGGAGATATGCCCCAATCATTTTTCAACCAATTCAAAATTGGGCTTTGTCCGTTCAGCCAGTGGTCATTTCAGCAGAAACTTCAAACAAGTTCATCAGCCATATCTACACAGATACAGGCAGTGAGGCTGACATCATTTATTGGCATTGTTTCAAGGCTTTTCCAAGGCATGTGTAGGTTAGAGCTAGGCAGACGAGTTTGAAGGTTTCAGATCTAACAGGAACGCCAGTGAATGCAATGGGGCGAGTTCGTTTGGAGGTCGTTTTGGGAACATTTCCACTATTGAGAACCGAAACAATTGATTTCACTATTCTGGATGGCAACTCTCGATTTAATGTCCTTTTTGGATGGGCAGCGTCAGCTAAATTTGGAGCGATAACATCAACGGCTCATGCAGAGATCAGATTCCCAACTCCGAACGGAGTAGCTGCCATATACTCATAGTATGTGGCACCAACAAGGGAACGATCCACATTTGCAAACTTACCAGAAGGCAATATCAATCAGAGGAGGCGTAATCGGTTGTTCAGGGAGGATGAGGTTCAGGAGTTCTCTATACCATGATCAAGTGGTCAGGCCGAACAGCGCTAGGCACTTGGCGTTTGAAGAAACAATTTTCAGCATTTTATCAAGAACAAAATTTATCATTTCAATAAGAGCAGTTTGTTAGCATTTCTGAAGAACAAAATTTATCAATTTACTGTAGACCATTGTGGACAACTTTACAGTGCCTATGTTTTCAATTGCACACACTAAACGTTCATGATGTACTAATTAGGCCTGATCTACCTAAATTCGTCATCAATTGTTTATGTATTGCACAGTACTGATCAATAAAATTTTATAGTTTTCTTATGCAAAGTGCTTCCTGTGACAAATGTAAAACATTGCATTTATATCCTTCCCTCAGAAGGAGAGTATTTTTATACCTCCGATGGCGGAAGCTTTTGTGCCGGCCAGCAAAGGCACAAGAGATCGGCTAGAAAACGTTAAAGTTTTACTATAACGCACCGAGGCAAAATACAAAACTCAGATACTTGTCATGACAAACATTATAAAAACTTACTTCACAGAATGAAAGAATTTTATATTTTATATGAAGCCCAAAAATATTACACAATTCTTCCTCATATATTTTATGACGAAAGGCGTATGACGGATAGGTCACTAACCCATAGTTAAACTTCACAATATTTCAAAAATTCTTCCTCATGTACTTTATGACGGATGGCGTATGGCGGAAAGATTATTTTATAATCACTCTTCAAAGAACACTTCATAACTATTCCTCATTAATTTGATGACGGAAAGCGTATAACAAACTATAAATGTCCTACTGAATATTTGAAGGCATAGTGTTTGCAAAGTGAATTTTTGATATGTTGATCATTCAATTGAAGTTAACAATGTAAGACACCCAAAAGCAAATTATCTTAAACACTCTTCAAAATGCTTTGTTCAGTTGTACAATATACAATTGTACATGAATTTTTATGATACGCTTAAGTGCATAGCAGATGGGTTATAAACAATAAACGTCAAAGTATTTGGTGCAAGCATACAAACAAGCATAATCACTACAATAAGCCTATATGTATGGCATTCAAATTGTCAAAATTTATTACAAACGGTTGTTCATCAAATAGTTACAAGTTTATGAAAATTCAACATTGAGTACATCCTGAGCAGATGACTCTTCTCTGCTACACACTTCATCATAAACATCTATCTTCAGATTAGTTAATCTGTCTTTGGCTTCATCAACCTTCTCCATGGTTCCAGGACGCATAAGGTTGGCAATAGCAGCAGGAAGCGTCTGGTTTGGGGCAACACGTTTGGTAATTTTGTGGGTAACATTAGAAATGAAGTGGGTGCGAACAGCTTTAACATAATCATGGTAGGGATTCCCCACAAGATTGGATCCAAGCACCTTCGCTATCACACCTGGTATACCCTTCTTAAGCTCAGCAAAGTTACCCTTGCCTTCCTCCGCCCTCCGGAGAAGCTCAGCAGACTTTTCCTTCTCTGCACTCAGCTGCTTCTCCAGCTCACTCACCTTCACCTGCTCCTCCTCAAATTTTTTCTTTTCAGCATCCACCTACCTGTCCTTCTCCTCTTGCAGAGCAATAGCAGCATCTTGAGAACTTTTCAGCTCAGCTTCTCTAGCCTTCAATATATTTTGAGCATCAGTCAAAGCATGTTCAGCATCAATTGCTCTTTTCCGAGCATTTGCACCTTGAGCAATCTCAGCACGGGCAAAGGCAAGTATGGACTCTTGTTGCTTCTGCAGTTGCAGCACAGAATCCAGATGGTTGGTCAGTAGTACATGAGCTGCAGCAGTTGATTCCATGAGCTGTTCAGAGCGGAGAGCGGTGAACTGGGATTTTAGCTCAGGGATAGCATAACCCTGTAGAAGACAAATTTTATGGTTAATTTCAAGAAACTCACGTAAATATATTGCAAGCATATACATGCAGGAAGTTTTATCATTCATACCTGAAGAAGAGTTGAAAATTCTTTGTCCTTAGTAGCAGGATTCTCAATGATCGCCTGCAATGTCCTCACATGAGCAGGAAGAGATGGCCCTTGAACATTGGAAGATGTGACAGCAGGGTTAGTGGTACTAGGAGGAGGAGAATGATAAGTAGAGTCGCCTTCCAGCCTCTCTTCATGGAATTCAGATTCCTCAATTGGAGTAAAGTTTGGGTTAGGAGTTTTCAGACCCTTATCTCCTTCACCTTCAAGGTTCTCCTCCGGCCTCTGCTTACCGCCTTCAGTAGCCTTCCCTTGGCTATCATCAAATTCTGTTAAAATCACTAACAGAAACAAATTAGCATTATGAACAAATATAACAGTTATAAGCAAAGACATGTGCATTATCAAGAAAAAGCAGAATGGATATACTTCTTCTGCATTTCTGCTTTTGGCTCCCCTCTGTACTTTTCGCCCTCTTAGACCCTTTGCTCTTCTTCCTTGTCTTTTGGGTTGGAGGAGGAGTGGGGTTTGTTTCATCCGTGATGTCAACCGAACCTGATGTCTGCTGCTCGGCGGTGGTGGTGTCATCTGCCGTCCGTTCAGTATCTGTCTGTTCAGACCCAGACTCACTGTCAGAACTGCTAACAATGATTTCTTCACCCTTTTCAGCAGCAGCAACATCAGCAGCAGCCTTAGCCTTAGCTGCAGCCCTCTCTGCCTCTAGTTCTTCAGCAGTTTTAGCACGGTCAGTGATCTCCACTTCATCCTCAAGATCGAAGGATAAAATAGCAGAACGAACCTACATCTCGGAGTTGGCTGCAAAAATTAAACATGGACAGCAATATAAGCAAACACGGTGAACAATAGACGAGCATTTATATATATATATATATTAGGATGATCATATCACATCCTACCCTGATTCTTCTTCTGGAGTACTGGCACAGAAGTGCTTGGCCATTCTTGGCTCACTCTACACAACACAAGAATCCCCTCATACTTCTCGTATAATCTGGGCGGAATACGGAGCTCTTTCAAACTATTTACTATTCGCAGCTCTGCGACAGAGATCTTAACACCCTTTCCTAGACCAGCATCAATAGCACCCCATTTCCGGACAACGGAAAACTCCTCCGGAATAACAGTCTCATCAACAAAGAAAAACGGACTCTTCCAGTCCTTCAAGTTTGATACTCTATTTGTACCAACAAAATGGGTATTTCATTTACTATCAATAGTAAGCCAGCAGTCGCTAATTGTACGAATTCTAAACAAAGAGATAAAAACTTTATTGTGAGGCTTAATATTGCTGGCATTACAGTACATTTCAAAAAGGATAATTTTTTGAAGGCCGTGGGGATGCATTTGGCCCAGGCAGGCCTTATAATATCTAAGAAGGCAAAGGAGAAAGTTCGTAGGGGGAACACGGAGGTTTCCGTGAGTAATTTGTAAGGCGTATAAAGTAATTTTTCCATCAAGAGGATGGTTAGCAGTCTGCCTGTTGGTAGGAAGAACATGGTTGAATTGATTAAGATGGTGAAAGGCAATCTTCAAACCATCTAAGTATTCTCCTGTCAATGATGAAGCCATCGTGCTAACTTATGGAATGTCAGCAGCATTTGAAGAAGAGGGCTCTGCGTGTTCTTGGCTAGTACTTGGTGTAGAAGCCATGATAATACAGTAAAAAGATATCAACAAGAAGAAAATAGCAGTAAGATGAAGTGTAATTGACCTTGGAAGGTGGTAAACCTTAAAAAGTTGAAGGATGAAAAAAGCGATGAAGATTTGGGAAGAAATATGACTTTTGGATCTTGGCAAAGGTAAAAAATTGAAGATAAAAGGGTTATGCCGGTTTATATAGGAGTTCGTTGATGCAATTTTTATGGACACGATTGTGACACGTGTACGGGTAAGTTTAAACGTGGGGTACGAAATGACACTTTTTACAGCTGGAGGCGCGTGGAGATTCTCAACCATTTAAAGATAATCATCACAGTGTCAGTAAAATACATCTGCATTTAATGCCTGTAATGTTTTCCCCGATGCAAATGGGCGATGAACAGGCTAGTTTGGCATGCGTTATCAAAAGTTTAACAACTTAATCATTTTTAAAAAGCTTAAGTCATTAAACTGGGGAGATTTAATGGTGTATCCTATCGTATACACACATAAAAGGCATAATGGTTGCATATAGGTAGCATCAGGAAGACTGGAAACAACAGTTTTATGGAATTATCCGTCCAGCGTTCTCCGCTGTACAGGCGGATCCGTCATGCGTAAGCCCTGAAGGCCGCCTAGCGCGTAAGCCCTGGCCAGAGAACGCCACTTTCAGCGTAAATTTCAGAACACAAGTAACAGAACGTATCATCATCTGACACGTGTCCCCGAACAATCTGGTGGATCTGACACTATAAATAGACCCCTTGGGTCGTTATTTTACACAGTTCAGACATTCTGACAAACTTGAGAGCTGAGACTTCACCTCTCTCTCTCTAGCACTTTCTCTCACTAGAAGTCATTCGGCTAGCACTTTTACGCTCTACGGACTGCAGATTGATTAAGCCACCCCACAAGTTTTACACTTGTGAACCGGGTCTGCAGGGATTATTTTCCAAGAGCAAACATCAATCGACAACACTCGCCCACCTAAAGCTAGATTACTTCTAGTATCGTGTTGACATACTAAACCTTACCTCATAAGGAAATAGGTGTTAATATTAATAATACTAATAATATTCATAAAATGATAATTTTAATGAATACATTTTCCAACAATTATGATAATCTTAATAATAACGATACTTTTTAATATTATCGATAATAATAATAATAATAATAATCATTTTATTAATAATACTAAAATGATAATAATAATGATATTTTATAATAACAATGATATTTCTATTAAAAATGATAATTTTAATAAAAATGATAGTTTTAATATAAATGATATTTTTAATAATAATAATAATGATAAAATAATGAAATTGATATTTTTATCTAAATCATAATCTTAACAATATTTTAACTGAATCATGATACTTATACTCATTATTTCCTAATCGACTTGTTTAATAGCTTTTAGTCCTCTTTTATATCGTATTTATAATAATGATAATAATAGTAATCATAATAATTAGATGATACTACTATTAGTTTTAATGATTATGATACTAATAAGTATTATAATAATATTAATGATAATACTAATAATTATAATAATAATAATAATGATAATATTAATAATAACCTTAATGATAATAACGTAGTAATAACAATAACAATAATAATACTTATATTAATAACGATAATGATATTAATAATAATAATATTTATTAATAATAATAATAATAATAACGACGATAGTAATAATAATAATCATTTTAATAATAATAATAATAAAATTAATAATAATTTAGTTGACCATATCTTTTAATCCTTTCATCAAAACCATAAGCTTTTTAAATGAAAAGTTATTAATTTTTAGCCAGCTTTCCAATGACATGCATATCATATACCTTATCCCAGTAGCATATGTATTAAATTCATGATTTATCATAAACTATTTAACGACGAAATTAAGCATCCAAGCATGCATAATCATAAATACTCGAGCACTAGTCAGGGATACACTATTAGTATATAAAATATAAGATATGAATGCTCACGTATCAATACTGTGATTCCATATTGCAAGAAAGTATGTAGACGCAACGGAGATGATAAACACTAGTTTGACCTCACGAACAATACCCCCGAACAATACCCATAACCTCTATAGCTATAACCCATAATTTCCCTAGCTTCATCCCGCTCAAAAAACTCATTTTGAAATGACTCGCTCATGACCTCATCGTAGTATTTTATGTATACTAATAATATATTGAAATAATACTGAGTAAATATATATAAGTAAATCGATTGAGAGAGTTTAGAGAAATATATTTTCAAGTTTCTATGAAATAATGAAACCTATTGAATTCTATTTATAATAGATTTTTGAATTATTAAAGTGAATTATTAAAGTATTAATTATTAAAGTGAATTACTAAAGTATAAATTATTAAAGTGAATTATTAAAGTATGAATTATTAAGGTGAATTATTAAAGTATGAATTATTAAAGTGAATTACTAAAGTAAAAGTAAAGTAAAAGTAAAGTTAAAGTATATTAAAAGTATAAAACTATGTACGTATAATACATGTATAAATATATATAATATTAATTTAAATCATTATATATATTTAATAAAATAATATATAAATATCGTTATCTTTATCATACTGGTTAAGAAATGAGTTGTCAAAAGTGGTTCTAGATATTTATAAAAGTTATATACGTTTTAATAATAAAGTTCTTTTTAAACTGAAAACGTTTTTGTACGTTTGAAACTAAATCAAATAAATATGAAAATTTTGTTTTCCAAAACTAAATATATTTAAGAATCATTTTGTTAAAAGGTTAAAATAATGGAAATCGTTATATCATAAAACATTTTAGAAAAGTAGAATTATATATATTCATAATAGGTTTCAAGTTTTTAAATTACAGTCTGTTGGTGAAGCATGAGATAAAGTCCAAAGGTTAAATAAACGTATGAAATCATCTTAATGAAAAATGTCGAGTTACTTAACTTGTCGATATCCAACATTTAAGTTATTTACACTCCACGTTCTTACTTTCACATTAAATAAAATGAAAGTTAACATAGTTAGCTTATCAAGGTCACGAGGAAAATATTATAAAACATGAATTGGAAATTAAACAGGAATTTCCACTAACCCTTGTCTAGTTCCCGTTAATTGTCACATTTGTTCTTACTTATAAATCACTTCACCTTTTTCCGAATGTTGTCAAAAAGAATAGATTTCTTAAAACACAGTGGACCTCATAACATAGACCCATAATCATATCACAATGTATCTGATAATTCAATCATTTAATATTATCTTTTAATTCCGTCGATAAATATATTAAACATATATTGAAACAAATATGTTTATGTAAAGTATTATACATCTAATACTTTGTTAACGTTTTCAAATAATATAACTATATTATATATACATATCTATATACACATAAATGTTCACGAATCGTCGAGCACAGTCAAAGGGTAATTGATTACATGAACACAGTTCAAAGTTTTTGAGATTTCAACATTACAGACTTTGCTTATCGTGTCGGAAACATATAAACATCAATTTTAAATTTAGTCGGAAATTTCCGGGTTGTCACACGCATCATCCTCCCCCTCTAAAAAGGAACTTGACCTCAAGTTCTCGAGGTTGTCATCTTCCATGTAAGGCATCAAATCACTCACATTAAAAGTGCTAGACATAGCAGTATCACCAGGCAGCTCGACTTTGTAAGCATTATCACCAACTCTTTCCAACACTTTAAATGGACCCTCAGCTCTTGGCATCAGCTTGTTCTTTCATTTTGCTGGGAATCTTTCTTTCCTTAGATGAATCCAAACAAGATCACCAGGTGTAAAAGTGGGTTTCTTTCTGTGCTGGTTAGCTTTAACCTTGTATTGCTGGTTGGTCTTCTCAATTTTTGCCTTCACCTACTCATACAGCTTCTTCATTTCTTTTACCTTTCCTTCTGCCTCAACACTTGCCTTAGGCTCAATGGCAAAAGGAACCAAATCAATGGGTGTGAGTGGATTTGCACCATAGTAAATTTCAAATGGTGATTTTCCAGTGGAGTAATTAGGTGCTATGTTGAAAGCAAATTCAGCATGTGCAAGATTCAAATCTCACTCCTTCAAACTTTTCTTCACAAGTGTTCTTAACAGCCTTCCCACAGTTCTATTAGTAACTTTAGTTTGACCATCAGTTTGGGGATGGTGAGAAGTGCTAAACAAAAGCTTAGTACCAAACAGCTTCCATAATGTCTTCCAAAAATAGCTTAAGAATTTTGTATCCTGATCAGATACAATGTTCTTTGACACTCCATGAAGATGAACAATCTCTTTAAAGAACAAGGCTGCAACAATAGTAGCATCATTGGTTTTGTTGCAGGCTATGAAATGAGCCATCTTTGAAAATCTGTCAACAACAACCATAATGGAATCTTTGCCTCGCTGAGTTCTTGGCAATGCAACAATGAAGTCCATGCTTAAATCTTCCCATGGCTGGTTAGGAACGGGAAGAGGAGTATATAAACCCTTGTAAAAAACTGACTTGGCTTGAAAGCATGTAGCACAACGGTTAATTACAGCTTTAACATATTTATCCATACATGGCCAGTAAAAGTGTTCATTTAGGATCTCCAATGTCTTGTTAATCCCCAAATGACTAGCTAGACCTCTTCCATGTACTTCTCTAATCAGCAACTCCCTGATTAAATCTTTTGGGATGCACAATCTGCTGCCTTTGAATAGAAAACCATCTTGCTCAACATAATCTCTTTTGAACTCAGCAGGTGAACAATTCAAAATTGGAGCAAAGTCTAGATCAGCTGCATATAAATCCTTAATAAATGAGAATCCAAGAAGTCTAGCTTCTAGAATTGACAACAAAGAATATCTTCTTGATAGAGCTTCAGCAACAATATTAGAAGTACCAGCCTTGTGTTTAGACACAAAGGAGTACATCTGCAAGAATTCAACCCATTTTGCATGCCTTGAATTTAGTTTGTGCTGACCATTAATGTATTTTAAGGCTTCATGATCAGAAAATAGAACAAACTGCCTTGGCTTCAAATAATGAGATCAATGATCAACAACTCGAATGATGGCATAAAACTCTTTATCATAAGTGCTATAATTTAGCTTGGACCCACTTAGCTTTTCACTGAAATAAGCTACAGGTCTTTTTCCTTGCACTAGCATAGCTCCAATGCCAACACCACTTGCATCACACTCAAGTTTAAACAGCATATCAAAATTAGGCAAAGCAAGTAGAGTTGCTGAACTTAGCTTTTCCTTCAATGATTCAAATGCTGATTGTGCAGAACTGGACCATTCAAATACCCCTTTCTTTAAGCAATTTGTAATTGGAGCAACAATTGCGGAGAAGTCTTTGATAATTCTTCTATAAAATGAAGCTAAACCATGAAAACTTCTGACTTCAGTAATGGAAGAAGGACTATGCCAAGACTTGATTGCATCCACCTTAGATGGATCCATTGAAATGCCTTCTTCAAAAACCACATAATCAAGAAACACTACTTTACTGACAAAGAAATCACACTTCTCCAGCTTTCCATATAATTGATACTGCCTCAACAGCTCAAATATTTTTCTCAAATGATCCAAGTGTTCTTCTTTAGTTTTTGAGTACACTAGAATGTCATCAAAGTAAATAACCACAAACTGCCCAATGAGTGGTCTGAGCACTTCATTCATAAGCCTCATAAATGTTCTAGGTACATTAGATAAACAAAAAGGCATAACTAACCACTCGAATAACCCACCCTTGATCTTGAAAGCTGTCTTCCATTCATCTTCTTCCTTCATTCGAATATGATGATACCCACTTTTAAGATCAACTTTGGAGAATACATAAAAACCATGCAGCTCATCTAGCATATCATCTAATCAAGGTATATGATACCTATAATTGATGGTGATGTTGTTGATAGCTCTGCTGTTGATAGTGCTCCAAATAAACATATATTTAGTCGCAATATCATCCCAATATGTAAAGTTTTTAGTTCTAATTATTCTATTTTTAAGTTGTAATCGTTTAAATAAATAAATGTGAAGACGAAGCACGAAGATTAAAGAATCGAAGAAAAAGTGCCACAAAAGCCTGAAAAGTGCCACTAAAGCCATAATGCACTCAAAAGTGCCACTAAAAGTACAAGATATCTACGCGTACGAAAGGACGTTCAAAAATCCGGAACCGAGATATAAACCGAGCATCAACGCGCGAGACAACGGACCTAAAATTATGAGTTAACTATGCACAAGAATATAATATAATATATATATAATTATATATATTATATTATATATTATAAAAATTTAGCAGCCGTCCATGTTTTAAATCAACTTGTGAGCTGGAACAGCTGGCCATGCGATCGCATGGCCAGGAAGAATGTTTTTCATGCGATCGCATGAGCCTTAGAGGCTGGCCACATCTATAAATTGGACCATTTTCTGGCCAAAATATACACACTTCACACTTATTTTCTTATTTTCCTCTATAATATTTATAATTATATTTATAATTATAATTAAGTTTAAGTAAGATTAATAATAAATTATGGTTTATTTGGGTTATTGTAAGCAATGTTTTACGGGTTTTAAAGTCGGAATTCTGTCCGTGTAACGCTATGCGATTAATCACCACTGTAAGCTATGTTCTTCCTTTTTAAATTAATATCTCGTAACTAAGTTATTATTATGCTTATTTAAGCAGAAGTAATCATGATGTTGGGCTAAATATTAAAAACGGGGTTATTGGATTTTGTACCATAATTTGGGTTTGGACAAAAGACCGACACTTGTGGACATTAGACTATGAACTATTATTAGATGGGGGGTATTGTCTAATCGAATGACAACTCATTAGAATCTGCCGAACCTATCTTCAAATTAGTTAATCTAATAATTATTAAAATGATTATGTATGTCCTATTTAGTGACGTTTATACGACATATTTTACGATCATTTAATTAATTATTCGGGTTGGGTAATTGATTATTCAAACTGATCAAGTGAGTAAATTAATGTTCATATCTTATTAAAACAGGGGTGGATTACATACAAGGGTAATTGGTGTAATTGTTAACAAAGTATTAAAACTTTGGATTATACGCAGTCGATAACCTGGTCTAATTATTAAACAAAGTATTAAAACCTTGTTACAGTTCGAATCCCTAATTAGTTAGAATATTTGACTTCAGGAATAAGGTTAATTTGACGAGCATTTTATAATTATGACCGATGGACTATTATGGACAAAAACCAGATAGGTATCAAATAAATCCAGGACAATGGACAATTAACCCAGATAAATAAATTAAAATCACAACGTCAAACATCATGATTATGGAAGTTTAAATAAGCATAATACTTTTATTTCATATTTCATCGTACCTTTTTTTACTGTCATTTTAATTACTGCAATTTACTTTCTCGCAATTTAAGTTCTGTCATTTATATTATCGTCATTTATATTTACGCTTTATTTAAAATCGACAAACCGGTAATTAAACAGTAAAACCCCCCTTTTATAATAATAATAATACTACAATATTACTAATATATATATATATATATATATATATATATATATATATATATATATATATATATTTATACAAATATAATTGTTTAAAAATATAGTGTACGCAATAAGCCGTCTCCTTGTGGAACGAACCGTACTTACTAAAAACTACACTACTCTACGATTAGGTACACTGCCTATAGTGTCGTAGCAAGGTTTAAGTATATCCCATCTATATAAATAAATAAAACATTGTGTAAATTGTATCGTATTTCGTAATAAAAATAATAGTATTTCGTATACACCTTCGCACACATCAAGTTTTTGGCGCCGCTGCCTGGGAGTCGAAAGCGAAACGCGATAAAAAAATATATATATATAAGTTTTAATCTATTTTTGTAAAAGTATAATTTTTTTTAAGTTTTAAATATATAAAATAAAATATATATATATATATATATATGTGTATATATATATATATATATATATATATATATATATATATATATATATATATATATATGTATATATATATATATGTATATATATATATATGTGTATATATATATATATGTATATATATGTATATATATATATATATATATAAAAGTTATATTTTTAATATTTAGTTTATAAAATTATTTTTATTTTTAAGTTTTTAAAATATAAGTTTATTATATTTTATATAAATATTCTTTATAAATTAAAATCAGAAAAAAATATAAATAAAATAAAAAAAGTAATCGGGCCACAACACTGTAGCAGCCCAATTTCTTTTCTGGATCCACAGCCCATGTGATCGCATGGCCACATACCAGAATACTCATGCGATCGCATGACTCGAGGTGACAGGGTCTGATCCTACTACCGTACGATTAGGGTTTGGTAATTAATAATATTTATAATAAGTAATTAAAATTAGGGTTTTAATTAAATATAATTTGTTTAAGTTTAGTTTTAATTAATTATAAGTTTTAATTAGTTTTATTAATTATAAAATTAATACTTTTATAAAATAGTAATATAAAAGGAATATTTTTATAAAAATAAGCAATTTTATCATTTTTTGTATCTTTTTATAAATTGTAAATTTTAAACATATAATTCGAAATTTGTATTTTTATCGTTCGTAACTAGTTTTAAGTTATAGTTTTTGCCGTAGTATTTTATATTTCTAGATTTTTAGGCTTTGCTGAAAATTCCCTTAAGTGCTTTTTCTTTAGATTAAGATTTAGGCGCTTTAGAATCTTACGACGTCGCTTATCGACTTAGTTTTAAATAAATTTTAGTGCCTTTTAAGTAATTGCCGTTTTTGATTTAGAATTCCTTTTAAGCTTTAATACCTTTAGACGCAAGTTTTAATATTTAGTTTTTAGACTTTTAAATTTCGACGCTTTACTTTCTTATTATTATTTTTCGACTTTTTGTTTTTCGACTCTTATTTTTCGGCGTGCTTTTTCTTTTTCATTTCTACGCTCTAGTTTCTAGGACATAGAATTTTCTTTATTTTCTTTAAACTTCTACGAAAAATTATTTTAAGCAGTTAAATTGATAGACATCCAAATTTTCTGCTTCGTAGTAATAGTTGGATTTGTTAGTGGCTGAGTTGTGGATTTTCTGACTTAAAGGATCCAGGCTCCCTGCTGCATCTTTTGGATATTCGAAATGTGGGCAAAAGCAGAAAAGCCTATTAATTTGATAACTTTTGTAATTTTTATATTTATAACTAATAGGATATTCAGTGAATGCACCGAGCGAAACGTTCACCACCTTTCATACGTTCACCACCTGTAACTCGATCAAGACATCTAGCCAATATTGTCGCCATTGATTTTTCTTTAGAATCATCATCTAGTCGAACAAGTACTCCAATTCAAATTTCTGATAATCTATTTTTTGAACCAGACCTCACAATTGAGAACCCGGAGGATATTTTGGGACAATTCCAAAATCCTGAACCACTAATCATTCCTCCTGAACCACAAACCGTTAAATCAGAATCTTCTAGTGATTCAGATTCAACAAATTCAATTATGGAAGTAACGGAACCTCTAAGTATGAAAGACCAAATGAGAGCCACACGCACTCTAACGACCCGTCCTAATCCATCTGGACAAATACATTACACTTGGTTACATCGCGAGGTACTTGACCTCTATATGATACATTTTACAAACATTGCATTCGTTTTTTAAAAGACAAACTTTCTTTACATTGAAAGTTGACGGCATGCATACCATTTCATAATATGTCCCAACTATAATTGACTTAATAATAATCTTGATGAACTCAATGACTTGAATGCAACGTCTTTTGAAATATGTCATGAATGACTCCAAGTAATATATCTAAAATGAGCAAATGCACAGCGGAAGATTTCTTTCATACCTGAGAATAAACATACTTTCAAGTGTCAACTAAAAGGTTAGTGAGTTCATTAGTTTATCATAACCATTCATTTTTATCATTTTAATAGACCACAAGATTTTCATTTACATTTCTTATAACTATACGTCCCATGCATAGAGACAAAAATCATTCATATGGATTGAACACCTGGTAACCGACATTAACAAGATACATATAAGAATATCCCCTATCATTTCGGGACATCCATCGGACATGATAAAAACAACATCGAAGTACTAAAGCATCCGGTACTTTGGATGGGGTTTGTTAGCCCCAATGGATCTATCTTTAAGATTCGCGTCAATTAGTAGATCGGTTTACTAACTATTAGGCTACCAAGCAAAAAGGGGCATATTCGGCTTCGATCATTCAACCATATAATGTAGTTTCGATTACTTGTGTCTATTTCGTAAAACAGTTATAAAAGCAGCGCATGTATTCTCAGTCCCAAAAATATATATTGCAAAAGCATTTAAAAAGGGAGTAATGAAACTCACAATACTGTATTTTGTAGTAAAAGTACATTGGACGACACTGAACATGTGTAGGGTTGGCCTCGGATTCACGAACCTATATCATTTGTATATTCATTAATACATATAATCGTAATTAATCAATTTCATATATTATAATTTTATATATTATTTATTTAATTTGTATATATATTTGAAAATGATTATTATTTATATAGTTATATATATACATTAAAAATATCTAATTTGTTTTCTATGAATATGTATATAAAATTGATAATATAATATATTCATACTAATAGGTATTATTATTTATAAGTATATTTTCATGTGCTTAATAATATAGCAATTAAAAGTTATATTTGGTTATAATGTTAATATTAATAATAACATTACTTATAATAATAATTATAATAAGAATCATAGTAATGATAATAGTGATATTAATAATAATACTTGTAATACTATTGATTTTTCTGTTAATGATAGTCATGATAATGATTGTACTTACATAATAATATACATGATAATAATAATATTACTTATGTCAATATTAATACTAATATTTACGAAAATGATAATAATTTATATTACTTTCATAATAATAATAATATTAATCCTAATTGTGATTATAATTCTTATATTAGAAATAACAATAATGATAATACTTTTAGTTTGATTAATGATAACGATACTTCTAAAAATATTGATTTTAATAATAACGATAATATTAGTAATGTTAATAATATCAATGATGATAATAAAAATGATAATAATCCTTAATAATACTAGTAGTAGTAATAATAACTAATAATAATACTAGTGACAATAATATTACTACTTTGTAGTAATAATCATACTAATAATAATATGTGTTAATTAATAATACCAATAATTATAATACTACTAATAATAATAACAATGAATTTATTGATAATACAATTGATAATGATTATAACAATAATATTAATAATAATAATACTAATAATGAAAATGATAATAATAATACTAATAAAAGAATGAACTACCTTCAAAGGAAAATAGGCCAAAAATATAATCCCTCAACACTCCTAACCATTCGGCTGTGCTTGTTTATCTGAAAATATTCTATCCTATAATATATACCCCGTTTTTAAAACTGTTTCCATTTCTACAAAATTTAAACCCATTTTTATTCATCAACAACAAAACATAAATACTATCATCAACCTCATACGCCATGTAACATCCCGCGTTTTTTCGTTAAATTTATTTTTAACACTGTCTTTTTTTTTTAATAATATCTTTCGTTATTTAAATTCGTATTTTTCTTTGACTAACGTTCATAATACCCCCGTTATTTAATTATAATATTACTCGTTTGCTCTAGCGTTTTTAAAATATTCGTTCGGTTAATTTCCGCACCCGACTACAAACTTGAGGGACTAATGTTGCCAAGTGAGCAAAATGGTAACTAGAAGTTGACTTATTCAACACCATCTCCACCATTCATTTCATTTTCATTTCCTTTTCCTTTTTTTCTCAAGTATTACTTTAAACATCCACCATTTCATCTTCATCATACAATCATCATCTAAATCCAATTGGAGAAGCAAACATCAAAACAAATTACATTTTCGCGATCCTCTCTTCATCCTCTACATTTTGGTACCAATTTCATCTCGTTTGGGTAACATTTCTAAAACTCTAAATTTCTCTAAATTCGTGTTTTTGACTTGAAATTGTGTTAGTTAGTGTCTATGGCTCGTGTATAGCATGAATATATGTTTTATTTGCTCGATTCGTTGTTTTGAGTAACTAGTTTGAACATTTGAAATGGGTGTGCTTAATCTTTGATTTTGGATGAGTTAATGTTGTTAATTTGTTAAAGTTCATGTTTTAATTGTGTTACTAGTATCACTAGCTTCGTTTTGATGCGTAGGTTAAGTAAGAAAACTTCAAACACATGATTATTGATTTTTGTGAATTTTAGGTTAGGGTTTGATAGACTTAAAACGAACTTTTGATGCGTTGAATGCTATGCAATGTTGTTAGTAAGTGTTTAGTTGTAATGTATGTTTCATTACCTTCAAAACGGCATATCATATGTGTGAATTGGATTCCCGAGTCAAGAAATGCATTTTGTAAACTTGAAACGATGATTTTGAACATTTAATGATCACTTGAAGAGTTTTCAGTTATTGTAAATGATGTTTTTGCTTGATGAAAAGTGTTTAGTTGTATTCCTTATCAAAATACCTTTCCAATGATATAAGATACTTGTTTTAGATTTTTACGGTTTATGATTTGTGTGTATTTGAAGTTGGGTTCGTACCTTAAGAAAACTGCCAGAATTTTCTGATCAGGAAATGGCGCGGCGCGCCATACCCCCCGCGCGGCGCGCCAAAGTGGGCTGACCAACTTGTCACTTATAAGAAAAATGTTTGCTATGCTAGGGACCTCCGATTCACATGAAACTTGTTCTAACATGCTTATATATGATTAAAAACCTCAGAAAATTTGTTCGGGACCCGACCCGAACGTGTTGACTTTTTCGTTGACTTTGACCCGACCAAAGTTTGACATTTTGTCCAACTTAACCAAATGATTTTGCAATATTTCTAACTTGTTTCTATACTTGTATCTTGCATGAAACTTGACAATTTGATTCATATATAATCGAGTCGTAACGAGCCATAGGACTAATTGAACATCTTTGACCTATCGTGTTTACCGTTATTGATACGACCTATTTGTTTAGGTAAAGACTAAGCAACTTGCATGCACACGTTTACTTTGTGAAGTACATTTATACTCGTGCACTCGAGGTGAGATCATAGTCCCATCTTTCAAACAACTTTTATGCTTTAAACTATGGGATGAGAAACATATACGTATCATACTTTTACACTTTGAACACAAGTACGAAAACGAACATTCCACGTACGGGTTTGAACAAAAAGCCTCAATTCAATTATCATTAGTTACACTTGCAGGGTGTAAACGAGAACTTATATTATGAGATCACATGGGCTTAACGAGCCTCATTCGGACAGTTCGCTACCGTTAGCGGATGAAATATATTTTCGAGTCTAGTGTATGTTCTAACACAACGCAAAGGGTGCAAAACAGTTAAGTTTGATAATTGGGTGCCCGGAATACAAACAACAACTTTGGAATGCAGATGATTTTGATAATCATCTTATATTAAATCTTGTGGTTTAAATACAACGTTTACTAAAACACCTATGATTTCACCAACGTTTTCGTTGACAGTTTTCTATATGTTTCTCAGGTTCATACTTGGCTATTTGATACATGCTTTCGCGTACACTCTGTAGTGACCCGAACTTTTCCATGTTTATATATATTAATTGAGATTGATATTTACATGACTAAATGTTTCCAACGTGTTAAGCAATCAAACTTGTTAAGACTTGATTAATTGAAATAGGTTTCATATAGACAATTGACCACCCAAGTTGACCGGTGATTCACGAACGTTAAAACTTGTAAAAACTATAAGATGACATATATATGGTTATATATATATAGTTAACATGATTTTATTATAAGTAAGTATCTCATTAGGTATTTTAACAATGAGTTATATACATAAAAAATGAGACTATTAAATTAAGAAACTCGAAAACGATATATATAACGATTATCGTTATAACAACGTCTTACTAGGTACATATGAATCATATTAAGATATTGATACACTTGGTTAATTATTTTAAATGATAAGTAAATATATCATTGAGTGTATTAACAATGAACTACATATGTAAAAATACGACTATTAACTTAATGATTTCGAAACGAGACATATATGTAACGATTATCGTTGTAACGACATTTAACTATATATATATCATACTAAGATATATTATATATCATAATATCATGATAATGTAACAATTTAACATCTCATTTGATATAATAAACAATGGGTTAACAACATTTAACAAGATCGTTAACCTAAAGGTTTCAAAACAACATTTACATGTAACGACTAACGATGACTTAATGACTCAGTTAAAATGTATATACATGTAGTGTTTTAATATGTATTCATACAATTTTGAAAGACTTCAAGACACTTATCAAAATACTTCTACTTAATAAAAATGCTTACAATTACATCCTCGTTCAGTTTCATCAACAATTCTACTCGTATGCACCCGTATTCGTACTCGTACAATACACAGCTTTTAGATGTATGTACTATTGGTATATACACTCCAATGATCAGCTCTTAGTAGCTCATGTGAGTCACCTAACACATGTGGAAACCATCATTTGGCAACTAGCATGAAATATCTCATAAAATTACAAAAATATGATTAATCATTCATGACTTAATTACATGAAAACAAAATTATATATCCTTTATATCTAATCCATATACCAACGACCAAAAACACCTACAAACACTTTCATTCTTCGATTTTCTTCATCTAATTGATCTCTATCAAGTTCCATCTTCAAGTTCTAAGTGTTCTTCATAAATTCCATAAGTATAGTTTCATAAAAATCAAGAATACTTCCAAGTTTGCAAGTCTACTTCCAAGCTTTCTAATCCATTCCAAGTAGTCATCTAAGATCAAGGAACCTTTGTTATTTCAAGTAGGTTATCTTTCTAATTCAAGGTAATATTCATATTCAAAATTTGATTCAATTTCTACAACTATAACAATCTTATTTCGAGTGAAAATCTTACTTGAACTGTTTTCGTGTCATGATTCTGTTTCAAGAACTTTCAAGCCATCCAAGGATCCTTTGAAGCTAGATCCATTTTTATCATTTCCAGTAGTTTTATCCAGAAAACTTGAGGTAGTAATGATGTTCATAACATCATTTGATTCATACATATAAAGCTATCTTATTCGAAGGTTTAAACTTGTAATCACTAGAACATAGTTTAGTTAATTCTAAACTTGTTCGCAAACAAAAGTTAATCCTTCTAACTTGAATTTTTTAAAATCAACTAAACACATGTTCTATATCTATATGATATGCTAAATTAATGATTTAAAACCTGGAAACACGATGAACACCATAAAATCGGATATACGCCGTCGTAGTGAAACCGGGGGCTGTTTTGGTTTGGATAATTAAAAACTGTGATAAACTATGATTTAAAAGTTGTTCTTCTGGGAAAATGATTTTTCATATGAACATGAAACTATATCCAAAAATCAAGGTTAAACTCAAAGTGGAAGTATGTTTTCTAAAATAGTCATCTAGACGTCGTTCTTTCGACTGAAATGACTACCTTTACAAAAATGACTTGTAACTTATATTTTCGACTATAAACCTATACTTTTTCTGTTTAGATTCATAAAATAGAGTTTAATATGAAACCATAGCAATTTGATTCACTCAAAACGGATTTAAAATGAAGAAGTTATGGGTAAAACAATATTGGATATTTTTTGATCTTTTTAGCTACGGGAAATGTTTAACAAATCTATACAAATCATATCTTAGCTAACTTATATTGTATTATACATGTATTCTAATATATTATGTAATCTTGGGATACCATAGACACGTATGCAAATGTTTTGACATATCATATCGACCCATATATATATATTATTTGGAACAACCATAGACACTCTATATGCATTAATGTTGGAGTTAGCTATACAGGGTTGAGGTTGATTCCAAAAATATATATATACTTTGAGTTGTGATCTAGCCTGAGACGTGTATACACTAGGTCGTGGATTGATTCAAGATAATATATATCGATTTATTTCTGTACATCTAACTGTGGACAACTAGTTGTAGGTTACTAACGAGGACAGCTGACTTAATACACTCAAATCTTTAAAACATAATAAAAATGGTTGTAATTATATTTTGATCATACTTTGATATATATGTACATATTTGTATAGGTTTGTGAATCGATCCGTGGCCAAGTCTTATTTCCGAGGAAGGAAATATCTGTGAAAGTGAGTTATAGTCCCACTTTTAAAATCTAATATTTTTGGAATGAGAATACATGCAGGTTTTATAAATGATTTACAAAATAGACACAAGTACGTGAAACTACATTATATGGTTGAATTATCAAAATCGAATATGCCCCTTTTTATTAAGTCTGGTAATCTAAGAATTAGGGAACAGACACCCTAATTGACGCGAATCCTAAAGATAGATCTATTGGGCCTAACAAACCCCATCCAAAGTACCGGATGCTTTAGTACTTCGAAATTTATATCATATCCGAAGGGTGTCCCGGAATGATGGGGATATTCTTATATATGCATCTTGTTAATGTCGGTTACCAGGTGTTCACCATATGAATGATTTTTATCTCTATGTATGGGATGTGTATTGAAATATGAAATCTTGTGATCTATTGTTACGATTTGATATATATAGGTTAAACCTATAACTCACCAATATTTTTGTTGACGTTCAAAGCATGTTTATTCTCAGGTGAATACTAAGAGCTTCCGCTGTTGCATACTAAAATAAGGACAATATTTGGAGTCCATGTTTGTATGATATTGTGTAAAAACTGCATTCAAGAAACATATGTCGATGTAATATATTTCTATTGTAAACCATTATGTAATGGTCGTGTGTAAACAGTATATTTTAGATTATCATTATTTGATAATCTACGTAATGTTTTTTTTAAAACCTTTATTGATAAAATAAAGGTTATGGCTGTTTTAAAAATGAATGCAGTCTTTGAAAAACGTCTCATATAGAGGTCAAAACCTCGCAACGAAATCAATTAATATGGAACGTTTATAATCAATATGAACGGGACATTTCACACTCATACTTGCTTGGAGTCAAGCATACATGCATACACTCTGATTTCTTGCTTGGGGTCAAACATACATACATACATACGCTAGTGATAGCACCTTTGGATTCAAACTTTTGTTTACATACTTACGCTATTTATAGCAACCGTGATTTTCAACTTATATTATGTCGCAAGTTTATTTCATTTATACATTATACTTTTGTAAACTTAAACTTGTTGTCGAACCATTTGGTAAACTAAACTTTGCAAGTCTTGTACTTTTCAAATGAATGCGACTTAATTTTGGTCAAACGAGTCTCATATAGGGACTACGACCACGCAACGGGACCTAAGTTAGCGGCGCCGTCAATGACGATTTTGTCGGGTCACTACAGATGGTATCAGAGCATTGGTTGTAGGGATCTAGGATGTGCATTAGTGTGTCTGACAGAGTCATTAGGACGCATTAGTGAATCTAGACTACAACCGGATAGTTAGCCATTGCATTCTGACATACATTTGCTATAGATAGCACTTACTTGACTACTTGTGCATTATACTTGAATCATTCTTAGGCAAACTTCTTAATGGTACCAAACTTTCATCATACGAATCCGTATTATGCCACTTTCTCGTAACACACGTGAATTCATGATTCATACGCGTAAGGATGATGACGACTTCATTAGTCACACTTGTTCAGGAACGTTGTCTCCCAGATTGTTATTCGCCACTGTTTCAACTTACTATTGGTGTCACACCGGTGTTCCTTGCTATCTACCACTTCTTGTTACTACCATCACTACTCTAGATGAGTATCGTCATCACAAATTATCACTACGGTTACGTACTATTCGTTATCATGATTCCTTACTCTTTTCGTGCCTAAAGACATTATTGTTTGACTTGAACCGCATTGACGTGAACAATCATTTATACACTTCCCTCGGGGAACGCTTCTTTAGAGTTGCATAAATTCTTTCGATTCAATACGAGTCACATTAGTGATGTCACTATACTTTGTACATTTTAAATCTTCACGATTATACGAACTTGAGTCTATGGAGTGATGTGGGAATGGAGGTATGAATTAGTATAATATAACTCGATCAACATGGTTATATTATAGTAAGTCATACCAAAGTTCTAATGACACGTGATGGTGGTTGGACTCGATCAACCTAATCACCACCATGTGCCATGTACATGACTTTATTTTTTCTTGTTTGAACATCCGAAAACTCCGAGAATATTGATAGCAACCATACCCGGGACACATCGTCGATTATTATCGAACCATACTTATGCTTCCGAATGAATGACAAATTCTTTTGACTTCAACCATATGCTATACGTGTATACCATCTCGTTTTCGCACAGTTTTATCGACGAACTACAATATGCTTGTTATGTTCACATCGAGGCGGAAACTTCTCTTGTATCACACTCGTACTTTCGTATAAGGAAATCTTTATTCTAAATTCTCATTGGAGGGAGAGACTCTTCACGTTATACTAGTATTCACCACGAGGGTGAATAGTCCTAACGAACGTTTTCGAAAACTGATAAATCTTCCGCGTCGCAAAATTCTTTAGAAACAGAAACTTGTTCCAACTAACGTTTTCAAGTCCTAACAAACTTGTTCAAATTTATCTTAAGGAAATGTACCTCGTTTCGGATCGAGATCTTCGTTTCACTTCTAGATTTCGGAGTGCCTTACAAAAAAGCATCGGGACCACGTTTAGACCTGAGTACAACACATCAACCACAACCCAAAGGACCAAACAAACATACGATTCAAACCTTGGAAACCATAACATGAATTTGCGTTATCAACTTCAAATTTACTTGAGAAAAGTTTTTGCCTTTAACCAAATTCTCTTACAACGATGGTTATCATTAAAGTCTTAACGTCACACCTTTTGAAATCTTATATGACCGGAAACATCATTCTCCTTTTGTGGAACCAAGTAAATGATAATCAAGTCACCGAACCTGGACTCATTCATGGAGTAACCGTTAAAATCGTTCCAATCCGAGAAAGGCTCGAGACGGCCCGTAGTTGCCAAAGGAGCTATGCCAATGTTAGACGTAAACCTTTCGAATTCCATGTGGGAAATCGCGTAACGTTAAAAGTCGCACCTTGAAAAGGTGTAGTCCGTTTCGGAAACGTAGAAAGCTAAATCCGCGATATTTTTAGTCCTTTTGAAATCTTGGGGCGTGTTGTGCCCGTTGCTTACCGCTTCAAACTTCCGACTCAAACAAATTCTGTTCATCCTACATTCTGTGTATCAAACTTAAAGGCGTGTCTTGCGAAACAAGAACTTGTTATCCTCTTCGATGAACTTACTGTCAACGATAAACTTCACTTCCTAGGAGGACCGGTTGAAACTATAAATCGTGAAACCAAACTTTAAACCAACGTAAAATCCCGACCGTCAAAGTCCATTGAAATTCCCAAAGACGTACCTTCACTTATTCGTAGAATCGGCAACACAACATCTCGAGGAAGAACCAATAACTACTACTTCCAACTAAATTTTGGGACGAAATTTCTTTTAAGGTGTAGGTAATGTAACATCCCGCGTTTTTCCGTTAAATTTATTTTTAACTGTAGTGACCCGAACTTTTCCATGTTTATATATATTAATTGAGATTGATATTTACATGATTAAATGTTTCCAACATGTTAAGCAATCAAACTTGTTAAGACTTGATTAATTGAAATATGTTTCATATAGACAATTGACCACCCAAGTTGACCGGTGATTCACGAACGTTAAAACTTGTAAAAACTATATGATGACATATATATGGATATATATATAGTTAACATGATACTATGATAAGTAAACATATCATTAAGTATATTAACAATGAACTACATATGTAAAAACAAGACTACTAACTTAATGATTTTTAAACGAGACATATATGTAACGATTATCGTTGTAAAGACATTTAATGTATATATATCATATTAAGAGATATTCATACATGATAATATCATGATAATATAATAATTTAAAATCTCATTTGATATTATAAACATTGGGTTAACAACATTTAACAAGATCGTTAACCTAAAGGTTTCAAAACAACACTTACATGTAACGACTAACGATGACTTAACGACTCAGTTAAAATGTATATACATGTAGTGTTTTAATATGTATTTATACACTTTTGAAAGACTTCAATACACTTATCAAAATACTTCTACTTAACAAAAATTCTTACAATTACATCCTCGTTCAGTTTCATCAACAATTCTACTCGTATGCACCCGTATTCGTACTCGTACAATACACAGCTTTTAGATGTATGTACTATTGGTATATACACTCCAATGATCAGCTCTTAGAAGCCCATGTGAGTCACCTAACACATGTGGGAACCATCATTTGGCAACTAGCATGAAATATCTCATAAAATTACAAAAATATGAGTAATCATTCATGACTTATTTACATGAAAACAAAATTACATATCCTTTATATCTAATCCATACACCAACGACCAAAAACACCTACAAACACTTTCATTCTTCAATTTTCTTCATCTAATTTATCTCTCTCAAGTTCTATCTTCAAGTTCTAAGTGTTCTTCATAAATTCCAAAAGTTCTAGTTTCATAAAATCAAGAATACTTTCAAGTTTGCTAGCTCACTTCCAATCTTGGAAGGTGATCATCCAACCTCAAGAAATCTTTGTTTCTTACAGTAGGTTATCATTCTAATACAAGGTAATAATCATATTCAAACTTTGGTTCAATTTCTATAACTATAACAATCTTATTTCAAGTGATGATCTTACTTGAACTTGTTTTCGTGTCATGATTCTGCTTCAAGAACTTCGAGCCATCCAAGGATCCATTAAAGATAGATCCATTTTTCTCTTTTCCAGTAGGTTTATCCAAGGAACTTAAGGTAGTAATGATGTTCATAACATCATTCGATTCATACATATAAAGCTATCTTATTCGAAGGTTTAAACTTGTAATCACTAGAACATAGTTTAGTTAATTCTAAACTTGTTCGCAAACAAAAGTTAATCCTTCTAACTTGACTTTTAAAATCAACTAAACACATGTTCTATATCTATATGATATGCTAACTTAATGATTTAAAACATGAAAACACGAAAAACACCGTAAAACCGGATTTACGCCGTCGTAGTAACACCGCGGGCTGTTTTGGGTTAGTTAATTAAAAACTATGATAAACTTTGATTTTAAAGTTGTTATTATGAGAAAATGATTTTTATTATGAACATGAAACTATATCCAAAAATTATGATTAAACTCAAAGTGGAAGTATGTTTTCTAAAATGGTCATCTAGACGTCGTTCTTTCGACTGAAATGACTACCTTTACAAAAACGACTTATAACTTATTTTTCCGACTATAAACCTATACTTTTCTGTTTAGATTCATAAAATAGAGTTCAATATGAAACCATAGCAATTTGATTCACTCAAAACGGATTTAAAATGAAGAAGTTATGGGTAAAACAAGATTGGATAATTTTTCTCATTTTAGCTACGTGAAAATTGGTAACAAATCTATTCCAACCATAACTTAATCAACTTGTATTGTATATTATGTAATCTTGAGATACCATAGACACGTATACAATGTTTCGACCTATCATGTCGACACATCTATATATATTTCGGAACAACCATAGACACTCTATATGTGAATGTTGGAGTTAGCTATACAGGGTTGAGGTTGATTCCAAAATATATATAGTTTGAGTTGTGATCAATACTGAGATACGTATACACTGGGTCTTGGATTGATTCAAGATAATATTTATCGATTTATTTCTGTACATCTAACTGTGGACAACTAGTTGTAGGTTACTAACGAGGACAGCTGACTTAATAAACTTAAAACATCAAAATATATTAAAAGTGTTGTAAATATATTTTGAACATACTTTGATATATATGTATATATTATTATAGGTTCGTGAATCAACCAGTGGCCAAGTCTTACTTCCCGACGAAGTAAAAATCTGTGAAAGTGAGTTATAGTCCCACTTTTAAAATCTAATATTTTTGGGATGAGAATACATGCAGGTTTTATAAATGATTTACAAAATAGACACAAGTACGTGAAACTACATTCTATGGTTGAATTATCGAAATCGAATATGCCCCTTTTTATTAAGTCTGGTAATCTAAGAATTAGGGAACAGACACCCTAATTGACGCGAATCCTAAAGATAGATCTATTGGGCCTAACAAACCCCATCCAAAGTACCGGATGCTTTAGTACTTCGAAATTTATATCATATCCGAAGGGTGTCCCGGAATGATGGGGATATTCTTATATATGCATCTTGTTAATGTCGGTTACCAGGTGTTCACCATATGAATGATTTTTATCTCTATGTATGGGATGTGTATTGAAATATGAAATCTTGTGGTCTATTGTTACAATTTGATATATATAGGTTAAACCTATAACTCACCAACATTTTTGTTGACGTTTAAAGCATGTTTATTCTCAGGTGAATATTAAGAGCTTCCGCTGTTGCATACTAAAATAAGGACAAGATTTGGAGTCCATGTTTGTATGATATTGTGTAAAAACTGCATTCAAGAAACTGATTTCGATGTAACATATTTGTATTGTAAACCATTATGTAATGGTCGTGTGTAAACAGGATATTTTAGATTATCATTATTTGATAATCTACGTAAAGCTTTTTAAACCTTTATTTATGAAATAAAGGTTATGGTTTGTTTTAAAAATGAATGCAGTCTTTGAAAAACGTCTCATATAGAGGTCAAAACCTCGCAACGAAATCAATTAATATGGAACGTTTTTAATCAATAAGAACGGGACATTTCAGTTGGTATCCGAGCGTTGGTCTTAGAGAACCAGAATTTTTCATTAGTGTGTCTTATCGAGTTTGTTAGGATGCATTAGTGAGTCTGGACTTCGACCGTGTTTACTTGAAAAATGATTGCTTAACAAATTTTGTTGGAAACTATATATTTTTAACATGTGAATATTATGTGATATATTAATCTCTTAACGCGTTTGATATTATGTGATAGATGTCTACCTCTAGAACAAGTCCCATTGACTCACCTAATAATAATGAAGAGTCAAATGTAAATTGGAATGATTCGTGGACTGATTCACAAGTTCCCGAAGAGGAACCGGAAGAAGAGTCGGAACCGGAAGAAGAATCGGAACCGGAAGAAGAATTGGAACCGGATGAAGAAATAGAACCGGTGGGGGAAATAATAAAACGGTTAAGTAAAAGAAAATCCTCAACCAACCGACCAAGGTTAATTATGGTCAATGGTGTTTCCGCCAAGGAAGCAAAATATTGGGAGGATTACCAATTCTCCGATGAATCGGATTCCGACAAGAATTCCGATGATGTTATAGAAATTACCCCAACTGAATTTAAAAAGGCAAAAGAAAATAATAAGGGAAAGGGCATAAAAATAGAGAAATCTAATTCCAACCCCGATGAACTTTATATGTATCGTCAACGCCCGAAGTCCTTAAGTTGTAACAATGACCCGGGAACCTCTAAACCACCAGGTTTTTCTAAACCAATGTGGACAACGACGGCTCGTATTAGGGGAACATCATATATCCCTAGAAACTTGGCAAAACGAACCAAAACCGAAGAAGAAGAAACGAGCGAGTCGGAATAAGATAGTTGTATTCGTGTGGTGTAATATATGTAATATAGTGTTCTTATGCTTTATGATATATGTAAAAATTGCTTGTATTAATAAGTATTTTTTATGAATCTAACTCTTGTCTATTTTACAGTTTAAAAACACAAAATGGATAGACAACCCAATATTTTAAGAGACCTACCCGGAGACATGATTGATGAAATCTTGTCTAGAGTCGGCCAGAATTCCTCGGCACAACTATTTAAGGCGAGATCAGTTTGTAAGACATTCGAAGAACGTTCCAAGAATGTCTTGGTTTATAAGAGACTTTCGTTTGAAAGATGGGGGATATCACATTGGGAAACCCATAAGTTACGATGTGTTTACTTTGACGCATATATTGCGGGGAACCCAAATGCTATTTTGCGCAACGGGTTAAGAAATTATTTTGACTCAATATATCCGAATATTGGACTTCGTGATTTAGAAAAAGCGGCTAACATGCAACATAAAGAAGCATGTTATGCTTACGGATTAGTAATGTTCGCTTCTCACCAAAGTGAGAACAAGAACATCGGGCTACAACTATTAAACAAAACGTTTCCACAAGTGATGGAGTCGGTAATTGGGGTAAGAAATGAGGTTTTTAGATTATTACGGGACTGTTGGACATTACGTAACCCTCGTCCCTTTGACGACGTTACAATACGCTGTCTTATCAACGGCCATAACGGTTATGTTGCACAAGACCAAGGATGGGAAGTAGTCCTAGTAAAACCAGAATGCATGACTTGTTTCTGGACGTATGAATTACGTGTCTTTATTGCCTTTGCTGAATGACTTGTGTACTAGCTAGAATTATCTTCACAACTATCTTGTATCAAAGTTATTGTGTGCTATATTTCATGCTTTATGTAAAATAAGCGGTATTGTAAGTTTGTAAAATATTGTATAAAAGTTTGAACGCGAAATATTATTATAATCAGTTTTTCATATAGAATTGTAGTAGTTGAATTGTATATTAGCTACTAAGTATGAACTTAACGGGTAGGTACTACCCGAATTTAAACTTATAAAACGCTAATATGAAGAAAAAGCTTTTATAAATGAGTTCATATTATGCTACGAAATACTATTAACTACTCTTAATATTCTGTATGATTAACTTGTTCCATTTAACTATTTTGAAGGAAATGGCACCGACTACTCAACACACCGTGAATATGAATGAAGAGGAATTCCGTACTTTTCTAGCTTCAAACATAGCCGCAGTACAGGCTGCGCTACATACCAACAATAACCTTGGATCTAGCAGTACAGGAAATCGTGTAGGATGCACCTACAAAGAATTCACTGCCTGCAAACCTTTGGAATTTGATGGAACCGAAGGACCGATCGGATTGAAACGGTGGACCGAGAAGGTCGAATCGGTGTTTGCCATAAGTAAGTGTACTGAAGAGGACAAATTAAAGTACGCTACGCATACCTTCACAGGTTCTGCGTTAACATGGTGGAATACCTATCTAGAGCAAGTGGGACAAGACGATGCGTACGGACTACCGTGGTCAGCATTCAAGCACTTGATGAACGAGAAGTACCGTCCCAGAACCGAGGTCAATAAGCTCAAGACAGAACTTAGAGGGTTACGAACCCAAGGATTTGATATTACCACGTACGAAAGACGATTCACAGAATTGTGCCTATTGTGTTCGGGAGCATTCGAAGATGAGGAAGAGAAGATCGACGCGTTTGTGAAAGGATTACCGGAAAGAATCCAAGAAGATATAAGTTCACACGAGCCCGCCTCCATACAACAGGCATGTAGAATGGCTCACAAACTCGTGAACCAAATTGAAGAAAGAATTAAAGAACAGACTGTTGAAGAGGCCAATGTGAAGCAAGTCAAAAGAAAGTGGGAGGAAAATGGTGATAAGAATCACCAATACAACAACAACAGCAATTACAACAATAATCGCAACAATTATCCCAACAATCGCAACATCAATCGCAACTACAACAAACGGCCCAACAACAACAACAACAACAACAGCAACTACAACAATCATCCCAACAACAATAATAACCGCAACAACAACAACAATCAGAAGCAGCTATGCCAAAGGTGTGAAAAGAATCACTCGGGGTTCTGCACCAAATTTTGCAACAAGTGTAAGAGAAATGGTCATAGCGCGGTGAAGTGTGAGGTCTACGGACCAGGGGTTAATAGAACGAAAGGAACAAATGGTGTCGGAACGAGTAATGGCGGAGCAAGTAGTGTCGGAGCAAGTTATGCCAATGTAGTTTGTTATAAATGTGGAAAACCGGGCCACATTATTAGAAATTGCCCGAACCAGGAGAACACGAATGGACAAGGCCGTGGAAGAGTTTTCACTATTAATGCGGCAGAGGCACAGGAAGACCCGGAGCTTGTTACGGGTACGTTTCTTATTGACAATAAATCTGCTTACGTTTTATTTGATTCGGGTGCGGATAGAAGCTATATGAGTAGAGATTTTTGTGCTAAATTAAGTTGTCCATTGACGCCTTTGGATAGTAAATTTTTACTCGAATTAGCAAATGGTAAATTAATTTCAGCAGATAATATATGTCGGAATCGAGAAATTAAACTGGTTAGCGAAACATTTAAGATTGATTTGATACCAGTAGAGTTAGGGAGTTTTGATGTGATAGTCGGTATGGACTGGTTGAAAGAAGTGAAAGCGGAGATCGTTTGTTACAAAAATGCAATTCGCATTATACGAGAAAAAGGAAAACCCTTAATGGTGTACGGAGAAAAGGGCAACACGAAGCTACATCTTATTAGTAATTTGAAGGCACAAAAACTAATAAGAAAAGGTTGCTATGCTATTCTAGCACATGTCGAGAAAGTACAAACTGAAGAAAAGAGCATCAATGATGTTCCCGTCGCAAAAGAATTTCCTGATGTATTTCCGAAAGAATTACCGGGATTACCCCCACATCGATCCGTTGAATTTCAAATAGATCTTGTACCAGGAGCTGCACCAATAGCTCGTGCTCCTTACAGACTCGCACCCAGCGAGATGAAAGAACTACAAAGCCAATTACAAGAACTTTTAGAGCGTGGTTTCATTCGACCAAGCACATCACCGTGGGGAGCTCCTGTTTTGTTTGTCAAGAAGAAAGATGGTACATTCAGGTTGTGTATCGACTACCGAGAGTTGAACAAACTTACCATCAAGAACCGCTACCCACTACCGAGAATCGATGACTTATTTGATCAACTACAAGGCTCGTCTGTTTATTCAAAGATTGACTTACGTTCCGGGTATCATCAAATGCGGGTGAAAGAAGATGATATTCCAAAGACTGCTTTCAGAACACGTTACGGTCATTACGAGTTTATGGTCATGCCGTTTGGTTTAACTAATGCACCAGCTGTGTTCATGGACCTTATGAACCGAGTGTGTGGACCATACCTTGACAAGTTTGTCATTGTTTTCATTGATGACATACTTATTTACTCAAAGAATGACCAAGAACACGGTGAACATTTGAGAAAGGTGTTAGAAGTATTGAGGAAGGAAGAATTGTACGCTAAGTTTTCAAAGTGTGCATTTTGGTTGGAAGAAGTTCAATTCCTCGGTCACATAGTGAACAAAGAAGGTATTAAGGTGGATCCGGCAAAGATAGAAACTGTTGAAAAGTGGGAAACCCCGAAAACTCCGAAACACATACGCCAGTTTTTAGGACTAGCTGGTTACTACAGAAGGTTCATCCAAGACTTTTCCAGAATAGCAAAACCCTTAACTGCATTAACGCATAAAGGGAAGAAATTTGAATGGAATGATGAACAAGAGAAAGCGTTTCAGTTATTGAAGAAAAAGCTAACTACGGCACCTATATTGTCATTGCCTGAAGGGAATGATGATTTTGTGATTTATTGTGATGCATCAAAGCAAGGTCTCGGTTGTGTATTAATGCAACGAACGAAGGTGATTGCTTATGCGTCTAGACAATTGAAGATTCACGAACAAAATTATACGACGCATGATTTGGAATTAGGCGCGGTTGTTTTTGCATTAAAGACTTGGAGGCACTACTTATATGGGGTCAAAAGTATTATATATACCGACCACAAAAGTCTTCAACACATATTTAATCAGAAACAACTGAATATGAGGCAGCGTAGGTGGATTGAATTATTGAATGATTACGACTTTGAGATTCGTTACCACCCGGGGAAGGCAAATGTGGTAGCCGATGCCTTGAGCAGGAAGGACAGAGAACCCATTCGAGTAAAATCTATGAATATAATGATTTATAATAACATTACTACTCAAATAAAGGAGGCGCAACAAGGAGTTTTAAAGGAGGGAAATTTAAAGGATGAAATACCCAAAGGATCGGAGAAGCATCTTAATATTCGGGAAGACGGAACCCGGTATAGGGCTGAAAGGATTTGGGTACCAAAATTTGGAGATATGAGAGAAATGGTACTTAGAGAAGCTCATAAAACCAGATACTCAATACATCCTGGAACGGGGAAGATGTACAAGGATCTCAAGAAACATTTTTGGTGGCCGGGTATGAAAGCCGATGTTGCTAAATACGTAGGAGAATGTTTGACGTGTTCTAAGGTCAAAGCTGAGCATCAGAAACCATCAGGTCTACTTCAACAACCCGAAATCCCGGAATGGAAATGGGAAAACATTACCATGGATTTCATCACTAAATTGCCAAGGACTGCAAGTGGTTTTGATACTATTTGGGTAATAGTTGACCGTCTCACCAAATCAGCACACTTCTTGCCAATAAGAGAAGATGACAAGATGGAGAAGTTAGCACGGCTGTATTTGAAGGAAGTCATCTCCAGACGTGGAATACCAATCTCTATTATCTCTGATAGGGATGGCAGATTTATTTCAAGATTCTGGCAGACATTACAGCAAGCATTAGGAACTCGTCTAGACATGAGTACTGCCTATCATCCACAAACTGATGGGCAGAGCGAAAGGACGATACAAACGCTTGAAGACATGCTACGAGCATGTGTTATTGATTTCGGAAATAGTTGGGATCGACATCTACCGTTAGCAGAATTTTCCTACAACAACAGCTACCATTCAAGCATTGAGATGGCGCCGTTTGAAGCACTTTATGGTAGAAAGTGCAGGTCTCCGATTTGTTGGAGTGAAGTGGGGGATAGACAGATTACGGGTCCGGAGATTATACAAGAAACTACCGAGAAGATCATCCAAATTCAACAACGGTTGAAAACCGCCCAAAGTCGACAAAAGAGCTACGCTGACATTAAAAGAAAAGATATAGAATTTGAAATTGGAGAGATGGTCATGCTTAAAGTTGCACCTTGGAAAGGCGTTGTTCGATTTGGTAAACGAGGGAAATTAAATCCAAGGTATATTGGACCATTCAAGATTATTGATCGTATCGGACCAGTAGCTTACTGACTAGAGTTACCTCAACAACTCGCGGCTGTACATAACACTTTCCACGTCTCGAATTTAAAGAAATGTTTTGCTAAAGAAGATCTCACTATTCCGTTAGATGAAATCCAAATCAACGAAAAACTTCAATTCATCGAAGAACCCGTCGAAATAATGGATCGTGAGGTTAAAAGACTTAAGCAAAACAAGATACCAATTGTTAAGGTTCGATGGAATGCTCATAGAGGACCCGAATTCACCTGGGAGCGTGAAGATCAGATGAAGAAGAAATACCCGCATCTATTTCCAGAAGATTCGTCAACACCTTCAACAGCTTAAAATTTCGGGACGAAATTTATTTAACGGGTAGGTACTGTAGTGACCCGAACTTTTCCATGTTTATATATATTAATTGAGATTGATATTTACATGATTAAATGTTTCAACATGTTAAGCAATCAAACTTGTTAAGACTTGATTAATTGAAATATGTTTCATATAGACAATTGACCACCCAAGTTGACCGGTGATTCACGAACGTTAAAACTTGTAAAAACTATATGATGACATATATATGGATATATATATAGTTAACATGATACTATGATAAGTAAACATATCATTAAGTATATTAACAATGAACTACATATGTAAAAACAAGACTACTAACTTAATGATTTTTAAACGAGACATATATGTAACGATTATCGTTGTAAAGACATTTAATGTATATATATCATATTAAGAGACATTCATACATGATAATATCATGATAATATAATAATTTAAAATCTCATTTGATATTATAAACATTGGGTTAACAACATTTAACAAGATCGTTAACCTAAAGGTTTCAAAACAACACTTACATGTAACGACTAACGATGACTTAACGACTCAGTTAAAATGTATATACATGTAGTGTTTTAATAT
This sequence comes from Rutidosis leptorrhynchoides, assembly GCF_046630445.1. Lineage (NCBI taxonomy): Eukaryota > Viridiplantae > Streptophyta > Magnoliopsida > Asterales > Asteraceae > Rutidosis > Rutidosis leptorrhynchoides. The sequence goes on along the minus strand of NC_092342.1, from coordinate 168,613,900 downwards.
GTATTTATACACTTTTGAAAGACTTCAATACACTTATCAAAATACTTCTACTTAACAAAAATTCTTACAATTACATCCTCGTTCAGTTTCATCAACAATTCTACTCGTATGCACCCGTATTCGTACTCGTACAATACACAGCTTTTAGATGTATGTACTATTGGTATATACACTCCAATGATCAGCTCTTAGCAGCCCATGTGAGTCACCTAACACATGTGGGAACCATCATTTGGCAACTAGCATGAAATATCTCATAAAATTACAAAAATATGAGTAATCATTCATGACTTATTTACATGAAAACAAAATTACATATCCTTTATATCTAATCCATACACCAACGACCAAAAACACCTACAAACACTTTCATTCTTCAATTTTCTTCATCTAATTGATCTCTCTCAAGTTCTATCTTCAAGTTCTAAGTGTTCTTCATAAATTCCAAAAGTTCTAGTTTCATAAAATCAAGAATACTTTCAAGTTTGCTAGCTCACTTCCAATCTTGGAAGGTGATCATCCAACCTCAAGAAATCTTTGTTTCTTACAGTAGGTTATCATTCTAATACAAGGTAATAATCATATTCAAACTTTGGTTCAATTTCTATAACTATAACAATCTTATTTCAAGTGATGATCTTACTTGAACTTGTTTTCGTGTCATGATTCTGCTTCAAGAACTTCGAGCCATCCAAGGATCCATTAAAGCTAGATCCATTTTTCTCTTTTCCAGTAGGTTTATCCAAGGAACTTAAGGTAGTAATGATGTTCATAACATCATTCGATTCATACATATAAAGCTATCTTATTCGAAGGTTTAAACTTGTAATCACTAGAACATAGTTTAGTTAATTCTAAACTTGTTCGCAAACAAAAGTTAATCCTTCTAACTTGACTTTTAAAATCAACTAAACACATGTTCTATATCTATATGATATGCTAACTTAATGATTTAAAACATGAAAACACGAAAAACACCGTAAAACCGGATTTACGCCGTCGTAGTAACACCGCGGGCTGTTTTGGGTTAGTTAATTAAAAACTATGATAAACTTTGATTTTAAAGTTGTTATTATGAGAAAATGATTTTTATTATGAACATGAAACTATATCCAAAAATTATGATTAAACTCAAAGTGGAAGTATGTTTTCTAAAATGGTCATCTAGACGTCGTTCTTTCGACTGAAATGACTACCTTTACAAAAACGACTTATAACTTATTTTTCCGACTATAAACCTATACTTTTCTGTTTAGATTCATAAAATAGAGTTCAATATGAAACCATAGCAATTTGATTCACTCAAAACGGATTTAAAATGAAGAAGTTATGGGTAAAACAAGATTGGATAATTTTTCTCATTTTAGCTACGTGAAAATTGGTAACAAATCTATTCCAACCATAACTTAATCAACTTGTATTGTATATTATGTAATCTTGAGATACCATAGACACGTATACAATGTTTCGACCTATCATGTCGACACATCTATATATATTTCGGAACAACCATAGACACTCTATATGTGAATGTTGGAGTTAGCTATACAGGGTTGAGGTTGATTCCAAAATATATATAGTTTGAGTTGTGATCAATACTGAGATACGTATACACTGGGTCTTGGATTGATTCAAGATAATATTTATCGATTTATTTCTGTACATCTAACTGTGGACAACTAGTTGTAGGTTACTAACGAGGACAGCTGACTTAATAAACTTAAAACATCAAAATATATTAAAAGTGTTGTAAATATATTTTGAACATACTTTGATATATATGTATATATTATTATAGGTTCGTGAATCAACCAGTGGCCAAGTCTTACTTCCCGACGAAGTAAAAATCTGTGAAAGTGAGTTATAGTCCCACTTTTAAAATCTAATATTTTTGGGATGAGAATACATGCAGGTTTTATAAATGATTTACAAAATAGACACAAGTACGTGAAACTACATTCTATGGTTGAATTATCGAAATCGAATATGCCCCTTTTTATTAAGTCTGGTAATCTAAGAATTAGGGAACAGACACCCTAATTGACGCGAATCCTAAAGATAGATCTATTGGGCCTAACAAACCCCATCCAAAGTACCGGATGCTTTAGTACTTCGAAATTTATATCATATCCGAAGGGTGTCCCGGAATGATGGGGATATTCTTATATATGCATCTTGTTAATGTCGGTTACCAGGTGTTCACCATATGAATGATTTTTATCTCTATGTATGGGATGTGTATTGAAATATGAAATCTTGTGGTCTATTGTTACAATTTGATATATATAGGTTAAACCTATAACTCACCAACATTTTTGTTGACGTTTAAAGCATGTTTATTCTCAGGTGAATATTAAGAGCTTCCGCTGTTGCATACTAAAATAAGGACAAGATTTGGAGTCCATGTTTGTATGATATTGTGTAAAAACTGCATTCAAGAAACTGATTTCGATGTAACATATTTGTATTGTAAACCATTATGTAATGGTCGTGTGTAAACAGGATATTTTAGATTATCATTATTTGATAATCTACGTAAAGCTTTTTAAACCTTTATTTATGAAATAAAGGTTATGGTTTGTTTTAAAAATGAATGCAGTCTTTGAAAAACGTCTCATATAGAGGTCAAAACCTCGCAACGAAATCAATTAATATGGAACGTTTTTAATCAATAAGAACGGGACATTTCATTAACACTGTCTTTTTTTTTAATAATATCTTTCGTTATTTAAATTCGTATTTTCCGTTGACTAACGTTCATAATACCTCCGTTATTTAATTATAATATCACTCGTTTGCTCTAGCGTTTTTAAAATATTCGTTCGGTTAATTTCCGCACCCGACTACAAACTTGAGGGACTAATGTTGCCAAGTGAGCAAAATGGTAACTAGAAGTTGACTTAGTCAACACCATCTCCACCATTCATTTCATTTTCATTTCCTTTTCCTTTTTTTCTCAAGTATTACTTCAAACATCCACCATTTCATCTTTATCATACAATCATCATCTAAATCCGATTGGAGAAGCAAAAATCAAAACAAATTACATTTTCGCGATCCTCTCTTCATCCTCTACATTTTGGTACCAATTTCATCTCGTTTGGGTAACATTTCTAAAACTCTAGATTTCTCTAAATTCGTGTTTTTGACTTGAAATTGTGTTAGTTAGTGTCTATGGCTCGTGTATAACATGAATATATGTTTTGTTTGTTCGATTCGTTGTTTTGAGTAACTAGTTTGAACATTTGAAATGGGTGTGCTTAATCTTTGATTTTGGATGAGTTAATGTTGTTAATTTGTTAAAGTTCATGTTTTAATTGTGTTACTAGTATCACTAGCTTCGTTTTGATGCGTAGGTTAAGTAAGAAAACTTCAAACACATAATTATTGATTTTTGTGAATTTTGGGTTAGGGTTTGATAGACTTAAAACGAACTTTTGATACGTTGAATGCTATGAAATGTTGTTAGTAAGTGTTTAGTTGTAATGTATGTTTCATTACCTTCAAAACGGCATATCATATGTGTGAATTGGATTCCCGAGTCAAGAAATGCATTTTGTAAACTTGAAACGATGATTTTGAACATTTAATGATCACTTGAAGAGTTTTCAGTTATTGTAAATGATGTTTTTGCTTGATGAAAAGTGGTTAGTTGTATTCCTTATCAAAATACCTTTCCAATGATATAAGATACTTGTTTTAGATTTTTACGGTTTATGATTTGTGTGTATTTGAAGTTGGGTTCGTACCTTAAGAAAAATGCCAGAATTTTCTGATCAGGAAATGGCGCGGCGCGCCATACCCCCCGCGCGGCGCGCCAAAGTGGGCTGACCAACTTGTCACTTATAAGAAAAATGTTTGCTATGCTAGGGACCTCCGATTCACATGAAACTTGTTCTAACATGCTTATATATGATTAAAAACCTCAGAAAATTTGTTCGGGACCCGACCCGAACGTGTTGACTTTTTCGTTGACTTTGACACCAAAGTTTGACTTTTTGTCAAACTTAACCAAATGATTTTGCAATCTTTCTAACTTGATTCTATACTTGTATCTTACATGAAACTTGACAATTTGATTCACATGCTACATAATCGAGTCGTAACGAGCCATAGGACTAATTGAACATCTTTGACCTATCGTGTTTACCATTATTGATACGACCTATTTGTTTAGGTCAAGACTAAGCAACTTGCATGCACACGTTTACTTTGTGAAGTACATTTATACTCGTGCACTCGAGGTGAGATCATAGTCCCATCTTTCAAACAACTTTTATGCTTTAAACTATGGGATGAGAAACATATACGTATCATACTTTTACACTTTGAACACAAGTACGAAAACGAACATTCCACGTACGGGTTTGAACAAAAAGCCTCAATTTAATTATCATTAGTTACACTTGCAGGGTGTAAACGAGAACTTATATTATGTGATCACATGGGCTTGACGAGCCTCATTCGGACGCTTCGCTACCGTTAGTGGATGAAATATATTTTCGGGTCTATTGTATGTTCTAACACTACGCAAAGGGTGCAAAACATTTAAGTTTGATAATTGGGTGCCCGCGATACAAACAACAAATTTGGAATGCAAATTATTTTGATAATCATCTTATATTAAATCTTGTGGTTCAAATACAACGTTTACTAAAACACCTATGATTTCACCAACGTTTTCGTTGACAGTTTTCTGTATGTTTCTCAGGTTCATACTTGGCTATTTGATACATGCTTCCGCGTACACTCATACTTGCTTGGAGTTAAGCATACATGCATACACTCTGATTTCTTGCTTGGGGTCAAGCATACATACATACATACGCTAGTGATAGCACCTTTGGATTCAAACTTTTGTTTACATACTTACGCTATTTATAGCAACCGTGATTTTCAACTTATATTATGTCGCAAGTTTATTTCATTTATACATTATACTTTTGTAAACTTAAACTTGTTGTTGAACCGTTTGGTAAAATAAACTTTGCAAGTCTTGTACTTTTCAAATGAATGCGACGTAATTTTGGTCAAACGAGTCTCATATAGGGACTACGACCATGCAACGGGACCTAATCATACATCATATGATCATAATCTTAAATTATAATTATCATTTTCATATCATAATAATAATCATACATCATATGATCATTATCTTCTTTTCTATCTTCCCCATCCTGATCTCGTTCATCATCATACTTATTTCAATATTGCATATCACCATTTATCACTATACCCACATCTCCTTAATAGCAACTAGCAATAGAATTCAGAAAAAGTAATCGAGCAGCATAAACAAACAGCAAAAATTTTACGTGGGTTCCTGGCCAAGCATTACGGCCCAACTAAAATATAACCCAGCAGCAAAAAGAAATCTCGGCCCAATAGCAAGCTTACGAGCCCAAACAGATAGAAAATTGAAACAGGCCTCGTGCCTTAACAGTCCAACAGAAAGAAAAGATAACTCGGCCCAACATATGTTATTTGCATCAGAAAATTTTGTTACAGGAGACAAAGGCCGCCACTTGTATCTCTATCATCATTCTATACGTTTATAAATCAGGTGGGGTTATTCCATTTGTTTCTGTCACCTAAAGAAAAGCAATTGGAATATGATGCACGCAGTAAATGGGATCCAAGAAAGAAATATCCTATCGTGAACCCCCACGCCTCCTTTAATATAAATCAGTGATTATTGATAATTCTTGTGTCGTCTAGAAGAAGAAAAAAAACATATATAGCAGCCGTAGCAAAAAAGAAAACTCAGCAGGAGTTTTTCTATGATTACGTTTGGATAGGAGAAAAGAAAAAAAGAAAGAAATATTACCGCATTAGCTATCTGCAGTTTGATGAAAAAAAAAATATAGTAATCGCGGTTTATAATGGTAATGATGGTGGTTCGAGAGAGATGATCAACGTGGTGGTGTTTGGTTGTTCTCGGTCAAGAAAATATTGATAGAAGGTGATGGTTGTTTAAAGTATTTCCATGGGGTTTGTAGGGTGGCTTAGATAGTAGTTTACGGAGGTTGAAGGTGGTGGGTATGATTGAAACAGATAATAAAAACGGTTGTAGTAGTGGTGGTGGTGACTCCGGTGATGTGGTGGTTATGGAAGACGGTGGTGAAAGGTTTGGGTCATGAATAAGAGAGGAAGATAGAGAGAGACGAGTGAGAGAGAGGTGGAAGAGGTAATGGTTGTTCTCGGTGGTGATGAAAGGAGTTGGCGGGTGATTGTGGTTCATTATTATTGGGTGATTTGTCCACAGAACAAGAGTGAAGAGAGGGATGATGATGATAGTTTTCATATGCAGATGTTTAAGTATATTATATGTACATAAATATAATAAGTATAATAATAAATATATATAAAGTGGTTATATGATTGAAAGGAATATGCAATGAACGAGACTTTAAGAAACAGTGACGTAATAGTTAAGCAGTCTTAACTTTGGAATTTATCTACCGACGGTTTGATTGGGATGTTATATCGTGTCCATTGCTAAATAGTTAAAATATAAAAGTGTTCCTAAAAATCCCAAATTTTAAAATTAAATCCATTTATTTATTTTGGTCATTATGGTATAAAATTCGATCCTTAATTTGTTAAATAAAAATTACATCAACTGCCCCTCTCATTTCTGGGTAAAATATAAAAAGTGTTAAAACTTAACAAATAGTTCCTAAATACATTTTTAATAAGCATAAAATTTATAGAACTCATTTTCGTATCACCGTTTTTTTTTAAATCATATAAGTTCGTTTATAGCTTGTTTATTATCAATCTAATGATAATTGAGTGTTACTATCATTTACTAAATAGATTCGAAATCACAAAATATATATTTAATATACTTTATTTATATAGATGTGTTTTAAATAATAATTATCATAATATCATATTTTTATTTTATTTTACATAATTACTTTTAATAACAACATCATATAATATTTCAAATTATACTTTCAATTATTATTTATATGTATACATACATATCTATTTACAAATAGTTGTTCGTGAATCATAGAGAACAGTCGAAGGTCAATTGAATACATGAACATAGTTCCAAAATTTCTTGAAACTCAACTATACAAACTTTGCTTATCGTGTCGAATTCATATAAAGATTAAGTTTAAATTTAGTCAAAAATTTCTGGGTCGTTACAGTACCTACCCGTTAAAGAAATTTCGTCCGGAAATTTGAGTGAGGTGGTTATGGTTAACAATATAAATGTTTTCATGACGAATATGAGTTGATAAAATAAAATTTTATCTCTGCTAAGTATTTGAATAGAATAATTAGATTACTCGGAGCGTATGAGATAAGCTATCACAAAAGAATGAAATGAATAAATGAAAGCTTGTCTTAACCGGTGACATAGTCACGGTTGATTTCCAAATTTAAAGGATTTGGAGAAAATCTTTGAAATTTAAAAGATTTGATTCTTCGGCGAGTAAGGAAATTAAGATCTCTATAATTAAATACGGTGATCTGCCTCGATTTACTCTGTCAGATATTTCCATTATAAATTAAACTCTTCCGCTCCATTATTCTCACCATTCCTATACTTTATTTTTTAGTTCATACATCTAAAAGATTATGAAAATGCTTAATCCAGTTCTAATCCTCGATATTTTCCTAATTATCATTTCTGTCATCCTTCTTTTCAATCTTCCACCCGAGAAATCTGTTTACTTCTACTATTACCTTGAGGTGCTACTATTCTTAATTCTACCGTGTCTTTATATTGCTATTCGTATTAATATCCACGGTTTGTAACATCCGTGTTGTTATTGGGCTTTATATTTTCTCTTATATTTTAGAGCTCTTCGCCTTTTTATTGTCTTCTCGACCACTAGTAAAGCGAGTGATGGTCCTGATAATGCTAAAAACGAACATATATTTCATAGCATTATCTATCAAGAAAGACAAGCTTTTGGTTGCAATTGTTCTATTTACAAGTGATATTCGTTTAAATAATAAAAGGTGAAGATAAAAGACAGATTCGACGAATTGAAGATGCAAACGACTGATGTCAAAGCAGAGGTGTATACAAAATAGCTTATATTTTAAAAGGAAATACTATTAAATATTATACAATTTTACACAAGATATTTATTTATTTATAGAATGGATATACTTAAACCTTGCTACAACACTTATAGGTAGTGTACCTAATCGTACAGTAGTGTAGTTTTTAATAAGTCCGGTTCGTTCCACAGGGAAAATCTTTAAACAAAGCTTAACGCTATATTAGTTTACTTTTATAAAAATACAAATATATATATAAGTAATATTATTATTATAAAGGGGGGTTTTTACCGTTTAATGACCGGTTTGTCGATTTTAAAACTTTAGTCGCAGTTAAAACCAAATGTAAAAAAAATAAATACAAGACTTAATTTAAAGCGTAAAGTAAATAACGATAATGAAATTGCGATAAATAAACGTGCGATAAAATAAACTTGCGATAATTAAAAGTACGATAATTAAAAGTGCAATTAAATACAATAACAATAAAATAAAATGCGATAATTAGAAGTGCAATTAAATATAAAATAAAGGAAATTAAATATGAAATAAAATAATTATGCTTATTTAAACTTCTGTAATCATGATGTTTGACGTGTTAATTTTAGTTTTATGCCCATGGGTTAATTGTCCTTTGTCCTGGATTATTTAATATATCCGTCTGGTTTTTGTCCATAACAGTCCATCAGTCATAAATATAAAGTGCGAGTGTCCTCATCAAATTATTCTTATACCCGAAGTTAAATATTCCAACTAATTGGGGACTTAAACTGTAACAAGATTTTAATACTTTGTTTAATAATTACACCAGGATGTCGACTGAGTGTAACCCAAGGTTTTAATACTTTGTTATCAATTATACCAAGTGTCCTTGTACATAATTTCACCCCTGTTTTAATTATTCTAGTGGCTATTAATCCATTCCCGTGTCCGGTTAAATGAACGATTATTCGTACATATAAATACCCCGCCCATCGTGTCCGATCGAGTGTATATGGTAATTTATGGGTACGTCCAATTATAAATCTTTATATTAACATTAACAAACTATCATTTAGGTAAACAAATATAAAGCCCATTAATAGCTCATAGTCTAATTTCCACAAGTGTCGTTCTTTTGTCCAAACCCCAATTATGGTACAAAGCCCAATTACCCAATTTTAGTAATTAGCCCAACATCATGATTACTTCGGATTAAATAAGCATAATAATAACTTAGCTACGAGACATTAATGTAAAAAGGTTGAACATAACTTACAATGATTAAAAATAGCGTAGTGTTACACGGACAGAATTTCGACTTACACCCTTACAACATTCGCTAACATACCCTTATTATTAGGATTTAAAATTAAAATTAAAATATAAATTATATATATATATATATATATTTACGTATATATTGAGAGAGAGATAGATTATTGATATGAAAATGATCAGAATTCGTTTGCTTTTATAGGGAATTGAGTTCAGGGGGTCTCCACGACTCGCAACCTTTTCTTCCTTCAAACTCCGCGAGTCGCGGAGTTTGAAATTCCAGCTCACCAACTTTGGAGTCTTTCTTGCCGACGGATTTTTATTATTTATATAATATATAAATAATTATAAGAATTATTTAAATATTATATTATATTTATGTGCATAGTTGACTTGTAATTTTTAGTCCGTTGCGTCGAGCGTTGAGAGTTGACTCTGGTCCCGGTTCCGGATTTTCGAACGTCCTTGCGTACAATTTAATATCTTGTACTTTGCGTTTTGAATCTTGTACTCTTGTAATTTCGAGAAGTTTCTTATCAATAATTGGAACCTCTTTGATTGTATTTTGTACTTTTGAGCTTTTTGGTCGTTTGCGTCTTCAATTCGTCGAATCTGTCTTTTGTCTTCACCTTTTAATATTTAAACGAATATCACTTGTAAATAGAACAATTGCAACTAAAAGCTTGTCTTTCTTGGGGAATAATGCTATGAAATATATGTTCGTTTTTAGCATTTTCAAATATTCCCACACTTGAGCGTTGCTTGTCCTCAAGCAATATAGTCTTGAAATACTAGAATCACTTCTTTATTCTTCACACTTTGTACATCAGTGATTTCTTTACGGCGGTATAAACAATGGTAGTAACGTTGTGGTTTACAGTCCCATATGACTATAAAAATTTAGATCCTTTAAGGAAATTGGATCTTTATGAAAACATTTGATCTTTTGAAAATTAAATCTAGCTTTTACACTAGATAAGTTTTCCGGAATAACCCTTCACCGGTGTTTGCAAGTTCTTTTTGTGGGTTTGGTGGGTTTTGTGTTACCCACTTGCTAACCTTGTATTAGGAAAGCAACACGTCCAGTTTACTTGCGCCGTATATTACCTTTCGATAAACTACCGTCCGGTTGTAAAGGAAAGCGTTGAACAAGCAACTGTTAAGGCAATGTCCTCTGACATGCTTTTAATTATGGTCTTTTAACGTGTCGGACGCAATTACTATCCTTTGTAGGAGCAATAGTAAAGCTCACCCTTATAATTTTTATGATCTGGCACAAGGTCCTGTCTTCGACCATGCTATGCAACCACCGTTCTTACGGTTGACACCCGATTTAGTTCAGGCGACCTAATGAATTCCAGGTGAATTCCTAGGATTTTACCTTCAATGGTAATGAACGCATTGAAAATGGGTTTTCAGAAAACAAATCGGTTTGTAATTTTGATCAAAATATTTTCTCGTTCAAGCTCGAGTTTAGATATCATTGAATTCCATGAGTTTGTAATTCTCAATCTTTAAGGTCAATATCTAGGATTGAGTAATATCAGTCTTAAAAGCTGATTTTTAATCTTTAAGGAGATTATCCTTTCTGGGGATCTGATTCATTAGTCTTATCCAGCTAATTTGCACGGTGCCCCTCCATTGTACGAGATAAATCCTTCTCATGGTTAGGATAAATCTGACCACTTGGCGACCCTGTTTTATGCTGAGGTCCGTGGATTTCCCGCTGATTTTAGAGATGACTTTTCTAGATTTTTCGTCAACCTACAGCTGGTCTGGATGACAACTTCATGACCTAAATCAAGAAGCGCGTTTCTTTTTCGAAAGACTTTACTTCCTTTTAACGATGGAATTGATTCATCGTGTAGATCCATCTCTTCTTTTCTTTCATCTGGTAAAACAGTTAATTATCGTCCAAAACAAAAGTATTTTCAATTATTTGTACAAAAATATGTGATATGTATTTTGAATAACTCGGTGAAAATTTCTCACACTTGGCTTTTATTTTCCTTTTTATTGTCCTTTATTCCATTTTAAATGAATTTTAACATTTTGGTTTGTTTCTCAATTTATGTCCTTTCCGAGGTAACAATAATTTCGGTGTTAACACCTAGTTTTATCGTTCATAAATATCTATAAACATGATTTTGAGTTCATTTAGTTGAAAATTTTGAAAATTTTTACTAGAAGTGGGTAGTCAGTATATAAGACTAGGGCTATTCTTTATTATCAGAGAGTACTAGATTCTAATACAACTACTGCTTTACTAGTATTTTTAATGGTAACCAAGTGTATGAAGTAAAAAATATTAAAAATCTGAAAGAATTTAACCCCTTCCCACACTTAAGATCTTGCAATGCCCTCATTTGCAAGAAATTAGTAACAATTTAAATTATTGAGGGTGATTAGCGTAGAAATGATTAAATTTTACCAAAGTTTCCAAACATATTTGTGTTTGCTTGCTGAATGATAAATGGTGCATATCATTTGTTCATTCCGTCTTGTTGTTATTTCACATATATTTTGCATCTTGTCGTCAAAATTAGTTGCTTTTGCTGAACTTAATGCCAGTCTTTGAAAATGCGTTGTTTTACCCTGTTGTGTACATAAGATAAACTGCAAACATATATACATATTTTTGAAGTTTGGTATATTACCCCACATTCAAAAATTATTAAAATCTAATAATAAAATTTAGAAAATTATAAAAACTAATACAAATCCAACATAAGTATTAAATGTATCAACATTACAAATAATAATAAAAAAAAAACTAAGTAGACTAGGGATGATACTGATACCAGAAGGGGTTCCATGCATAACCATATGTGCTATATAATGCTTCTCCTGGGTTATACGTAGGATACGGTGGTTGCATCTCTATAGACCAGGGAGGGAATATGGGCGTTGGGGTAGGAATATAATTTCTACCTATATGTTGGCAATAAGCTATGATTTGGTTTTGATGAACTTGCCAATCTTCAAATGCTCTATGTCTAGCATTTTCATACTCTTGTGAAGCTATAAACCTTTGCATTTCTGCCATTTCATTTCCCCCTCCTACATTACCTTGCTGTGGATTTCTCTCAACCTGTGGATATCTACCATTATATCGTACTACGACATTATTTCGCCTCTTCAAAACTTTAGCACCATGGTATAGATTTAAACCTATTGTATCTTGGGGTTCTGGTTCTTCGATTAATAATCCCCCCCGACTTATATCCACATTGAGATATTCAGCAATCAAAGTAATAAATATACCACCTCCTATTATGATATTTGGTCTCATCCCCCTAACCATAGCTGATAAATAATAACCCACACAATATGGTATACTTACAGCGCTTTGTGGGTCTCGAATACACATGTGGTAAAACAAATCCTGTTCATTTACCTTTTCCTTATTCTTACCTCTTTGTGTAATCGAATTAGCTAAAAATCTATGAATTACTCTTAACTCTGCTCTATCTATATCCAAATAAGAGTAATTTCCCCCTTTGAATCGGTGATGGCTAGTCAATTGACTCCATACACCATGTGTATCAAAATTCTCATCTATCTTCCTACCGTTCAATATCAACCCTCAACAATCGGCAGATGCTAACTCCTCAGGCGTATATATACGTAAAGCCTGAGCCATGTCTAGTAAAGACATGTGGCGCATCGAACCTCCTAACAAAAATCTAATAAAAGATCGATCGGTTAAACTAGCTACCCGATCATTTAATTCTATACTACACAACAATTCTTCACACCATACTTTATATACAGGTCTACGCATGTTTAATAACCGTACCCAATCGTTAAAAGTAGAATTACCATACCTCTGTGCAAGTAATTCCCTAATTGGCCCAGCCAATTCTACAGCTTCTAATGGTCCCCATTCTATGACCCTAGGTACTTCAACAGCTTTAGAATGAAGAGTATGCAATCCTCTTTGGTATTTTGGATAATCTATCCAACGTCTGTCAAATCTCAAGTTCGGGTGCAAATCTTCTAAGTGCATATCAGAAAATGTCATTACTGGATGAGGTATATCTTGCTTGTAGTACTTATCCACCTCCTGTTGGTCTGCATTCTTAGGAGGAGCATTGCGAGCTTGGGATGAAGATTCACCCCTTTCAGTCTGCAAAACACATCAAACACAATTTTTGTGCATCCAAATATGCATTAGTGTCAGCAAAATCATCAATCAAAATAATTACAATAACATGTCCAATTTATATCAAACTTATGCTCATTTTTATATTTTTATCAAATCTACACTTTTTCAAATAAGCATATACGAAAATGTTCTCCAAGTTCATAAGCATTCAACTCAAATAACATGTCAAAATAATCATTACTAGCAATTAAACAAGTTTCAAATGGCATTATCTTTCAAAAATCAAGTTCATGAATTTTAGACTTGAAAAAGTCCACTTTAATTCTCAAAATCATGTTTAGGCTCAAAGTTTGGATCATTTAACTACCTAAACATGTTACACTACTTATTTTAGCAACAATTCATGAAAAAAATCGACCATAACCTGTTTATATCAAGCCCCAAATTGCTCAAGAACACAAACCCTAGATTACTCAAAATTTGAAGTTTAAGGCTTCTAATCATGTTAAATAGCATCAATCTAGGTTATACAAGCATAATACATAAGCAATTTAAGCATAATTACACTAGAAAATATCAAAATTAAATTAGGGAAAAAATTGCTCAAGAACACCAATTTTCGGATTAAATGGTGTTTAGGTGTAGAAATTTACCGTTTTCGTTGAGTAATTCCTTGATAGCATCCTTCTTAACATGATTTTAGTAAAAGATTTGATGATTAACGGTGAAAAATTATGAATTTGGGAGGTCTTTTTTGGGTTTTTTCGGGTTTTATTTTCACAGTATATGTGTGTGTGCGGTTGAGGACTGATCAGTTTACGTTTTTATTTTTTTCTGGATTTTGGTCCCTCCGCGAGTCGCGGTGTTTGACCCTTCAAACTCCGCGAGTCGCGGGGTTTGATATATATATATTTTTTTTATATATAAACCTTAACTTATAAAACAAATATAAAATAAATTTAAAATTTTAGGACGAGGTCGTTTCGGAACGATGTCCTAGTCCGTCCTTCGACAAAATTTTAAAATTTGTATTTTTCAAGCGATTGTTTTAAAGCTTAGATTTTTGAGTTTTTTTTTTTTTTTTTTTGGCATACTTTAATTCAATAAGATTAAAAATAATGATAATAAAAGTTCTCGTCCCTCCCTCGGATAAAGCAATTTCGGTTCAAAGACCTAGTATTCAACTTACGATGAATTTTAAAAATCATATTTTTAACTTAGCGAAATAAAGTAAATTTTTGTTTTTAAATTCACACAAACTTAAATTTAAAATGCATAAAATTCAAAATTAATATTAAAAATTCACACCAAACTTAATTAAAAATTTATATTATAAATTCACACCAAATTTATATTATATTTTTGTTTTCATACAAACTTATATTAAAAATATTAATTTTTCAAATATTGACAAACTTAAATATATTGATTTTACAAAGTTCACAATATTAATTTAAGATTTATATATTAATTTTAAAAACAAAGTAAAAATAAAATTAAAAATATTTTTGGCTTTTATCCCACTTTAATCAATCAAATATTATCAAAAATATGGCCCCTCTTTTCGGTAAAGTAATTTCGGTTCCATGACCTAATTTAATTCATGACGAATTTTTGAAATATTTTAAGTTGATTGATTAAAGATATTTATACCTTAAGAATAAACGTTAAATTTCGCAGTGATGTAATAAATTTTTGAATGGTATCAATAATTTCGGTCGCCAAACCTAATTTTATTTAATATCAATTTAATACTTTATAGTGAAAAAATTAGCGTTTATTATCAAAAGGTTAAAAATAAAAACAAAAAACTGTACAGACTTACCTGTGAGATAGTATTCTTAGTGATATGATCTATCTCATTCATAAGATAGTCGGTTTAATTGATTTTCCATGGCTACATAGGCGTAACCTCGAGCATTCAGTGTTTTTTCTTCTAAACATATGAACGGTCCGTCTCTGCATAAAGTAACAAATTCGGTATTTGAATAGGTTTGATTATTTGAACATTTACCTCCATGTGACCATTTTCCGCATTTGTGACATCTTTCTAGGTGTCGTGCTCTTCTTTTCGCTGCGGATTTTGATTTTCCTTTACCAAATTGTAACTTATTATCTTCGCATCTGGATTCTTTTCTAACTCCGTCCATTCTTTCTCTGATTACTGATACTAGTTCACTCGGTAGTATGTCATTATTACGTTTAGTGATCAAAGCATGTAGCATTAGACCATGGTTTAGTTCACAGGCAGTCTTCATTTCCTAAAAAAAATAAAAATTCAGAATGGGGGAGAAGACTAGTTCTTTAGGGTCTGCTAGGGAAAGACCATTCGGGTTCCATTTTCGAGAACTACACGAAAACAGACAATCTAATTCTAACAGAAATACATATTATCCTTTAAAGACTTGATTCTCCCCACACTTAGTTAGCTTTGGTATCGAAATTGTGATTAACTTCGTTGTTGACTTTCATCGGACTATCTATGTAATGTTTAACTCTGTGACCATTAACTTTAAATTCAATCCCATTTGAATTTATTAACTCTACTGTTCCGTATGGGAAAACTCTTTTGACTATGAATGGTCCAGACCATCTTGATTTCAATTTTTCAGGAAATAGCTTGAATCGTGAATTGAAAAGAAGAACTCTGTCTCATTCTTTAAATTCTTTTGAACTTCTGATTCTTTTATCATGCCATTTCTTTGTTCTTGCCTTATAGATTAACGAATTTTCGTATGCTTCATGTCTTAATTCTTCTAATTCGTTTAGTTGACTTAATCGTAGACGTCCGGCTTCATGTAAATCAAGATTACATGTCTTCAAAGCCCAAAATGCTTTGTGTTCAATTTCTACTGGAAGATGACATGCTTTTCCGTAAACGAGTCTAAAAGGTGTGGTTCCAATTGGAGTTTTGTAGGCTGTTCTAAAAGCCCAGAGTGTATCCTCCAATTTAATGGACCATTCCTTCGGATTTGATCCTACGGTTTTCTCTAGAATACGTTTTAAAGCTCGGTTGGTATTTTCAACTTGTCCACTTGTTTGTGGATGATATGCGGTGGAGATTTTATGAGTTACTCCATATCTTTTAAGAACTTTCTCAAGTTGATTATTACAGAAATGAGTACCCCGATCACTTATTAAAGCTTTCGGTGTTCCAAACCTTGCAAAAAGACGTTTTAAAAAGTTGACTACAACTCGTGCATCATTAGTTGGGAGAGCTTGTGCTTCCGCCCATTTAGATACATAATCAATGGCAACGAGAATGTAGAGATTATTATGAGATTTTGGAAATGGACCCATAAAGTCAATACCCCAAATGTCAAATACTTCACATACTTGAATGACATTTTGTGGCATTTCATCACGTTGACTTATTTTTCCGGCCCTTTGACAAGCATCACAGGATTTGCAAAGAAGGTGTGCATCTTTGTAAATTGTAGGCCAATAGAATCCAGCTTCATAAACTTTTCTTGCTGTTAATTGAGGCCCATAGTGCCCTCCTGTTGGTCCTGTGTGACAATGGTTTAAGATTTTACTAGCTTCATTTCTAAATACACATCGGCGTATTATTCCATCGGGATAACTTTTAAACAAATGTGGATCTTTCCAGAAATAGTGCTTTATATCACTGAAGAATTTCTTTCGTTTTTGGTATGATAATCCTTTTTCAAGGTATCCACAAACTAAGTAGTTTGCATAGTCTGCAAACCATGGGATTTTATTATAATCTATCTTCAATAGATATTCATCAGGAAAGTTGTCTTGTATGACCGATTCATTTAGAACTTCAAATTCTGAATTTTCAAGACGAGAAAGATGATCAGCGGCGAGATTTTCTGCTCCTTTTTTATCTCGGATTTCAATATCGAACTCTTGTAAGAGTAAGATCCAACGGATTAATCTTGGTTTAGCATTTTGTTTCAAAAATAGGTATCTAAGAGCAGAATGGTCGGTATAGATAACTGTTTTAGCTAGAACGAGATATGATCGAAATTTGTCAAAAGCAAAGACAATAGCAAGGAGTTCTTTTTCAGTAGTTGTATAATTTGTTTGTGCTCCTTGTAACTTCTTACTAGCATAATATATAGGTTGAAATCGTTTTTCAATCCTTTGTCCTAAAACGGCTCCCATTGCAAAATCACTTGCATCGCACATTAGTTCAAACGGTAGATTCCAATTTGGTGTTATCATGATCGGCGCATTAGTGAGTTTTTCTTTAAGAATATTAAAAGATTTGATACATTCATCTGAAAAGATGAATGGAGCATCCTTTTCTAGGAGTTTATTCATAGGAGTGGCAATTTTAGAAAAATCTTTTATGAAACGTCGGTAAAAACCGGCATGCCCTAGAAAACTCCTAACTCCTCTAACATTGGTTGGATGTGGAAGTTTAGCAATTACATCTACTTTAGCTCTATCCACTTCAATTCCTTCCTTTGAAATTTTATGACCAAGAACGATGCCTTCTTTAACCATGAAATGGCATTTCTCCCAATTAAGTACTAGATTTGATTGTTCGCATCTAATAAGCATTCGTTCCAGATTAACTAGACATGATTCAAATGTATCACCGAAGACTGAAAAGTCATCCATGAAAACTTCCATGCATTCTTCTATCATGTCATGAAAAATCGCCATCATACACCTTTGAAAGGTTGCAGGGGCGTTGCAAAGTCCAAATGGCATGGTTTTTAAGCAAAAGTACCATAAGGGCACGTGAACGTGCTTTTCTCTTGATCTTCGGGTGCTATTGGAATTTGAAAATATCCGAAAAATCCATCAAGAAAACAATAACTAAACTATTTCCGGCTAGCCTTTCCAATATTTGATCAATGAAAGGTAAGGGAAAGTGATCTTTTCTGGTGGCGTCATTTAAATGAAAGGTAAGGGAAAGTGATCTTTTCTGGTGGCGTCATTTAATTTTCTATAATCAATACATACACGCCATCCTGTTACAGTCCTAGTAGGAATAAGCTCATTTTTTTCATTTGTAATGACAGTCATGCCACCCTTCTTAGGCACGCATTGAACTGGGCTTACCCATGGGCTATCAGAAATTGGATAAATTAAACCTGCATCTAGCAGTTTAATAATTTCTTTTTTAACTTCATCTTGCATATTAGGATTTAGTCTTCGTTAGCGTTGCACATACGTTTTATGACCTTCTTCCATAAGGATTTTATGTGTGTAATACGAAGGACTTATTCCTTTAATATCATGAATCTTCCATGCAATGGCTGGTTTATGAGCTTTCAACACAGAAATGAGTTGTGATTTCTCATTTTCAGTAAGAGAAAACGATATTATTACAGGTAATTCAGATTCACCATGTAAATAAGCGTATTCCAAATGGTTTGGAAGTGGCTTTAACTCTAATTTCGGTGGTTCTTCTATCGATGATTTATATCGATATCTGTCTTCTTCTTTTAGCATTTGAATTTCTTCTGTTGTTGGTTCATATCCATTAGCTATAAGTGTAGCTAACATTTCAACTTCATCAATTGGTTCATTACCTTCTCCTAAAGAACATTCTCTTGTTCCTTGTAATTCTGGAAATTCTTCTAACAATTCTGCATGTGAGTCTATAGTTTGAATATAATAACATGTATCATCTGCAGATTGTGGTTGTTGCATTGCTCTATCAACTGAAAAGGTAACACTCTCATCCTCTATACTTAGGGTCAATTTCTTACCAAACACGTCTATCATTGCTTTAGCCGTGTTTAAGAATGGTCTTCCTAATATGAGAGGAACTTGAGAATCTTCTTCCATATCCAGAACAACAAAATCTACTGGAAATACTAAAGTACCAACTTTAACTAGCATATTCTCCATTATCCCTCTAGGATATTTTATTGATCTATCGGCTAGTTGTATGCTTATTCTTGTTGGTTTCAATTCTCCAAGGTCTAGTTTAGAGTATAGTGAATACGGCATTAAATTTATACTAGCACCTAAGTCTGCCAATGCTTCTATTGAACTAAGACTACCCAGAAAACATGGAATTGTGAAACTTCCTGGATCAGATAATTTTTCTGGTATCTTATTCAACAGCACTGCTGAACAATTAGCATTCATAGTAACGGCCGAGAGTTCTTCCATTTTCTTTCTATTCGAGATTAGATCTTTCAGAAATTTAGCATATCTAGGCATTCCTGAAATCACATCAATGAAAGGAAGATTTACATTTATCTGTTTAAACATATCCAAGAATTTGGATTGCTCGGCTTCAAGTTTCTCTTTTTTCATTTTACTCGGGTAAGGAAGTGGTGGTTGGTATGGTTTAATGATGTTTTAGCAGAGTGGTATAAAATAGTTATTAATTTTAGCAGGAAATACTATTAAATACGATACAATTTTACACAAGATATTTATTTATTTATAGAATGGATATACTTAAACCTTGCTACCACACTTATAGGCAGTGTACCTAATCGTAAAGTAGTGTAGTTTTTAGTAAGTCCGGTTCGTTCCACAGGGAAATCTTTAAACAAAGCTTAACGCTATATTAGTTTACTTTTATAAAAATACAAATATATATATAAGTAATATTATTATTATAAAGGGGGTTTTTACCGTTTAATGACCGGTTTGTCGATTTTAAAACTTTAGTCGCAGTTAAAACCAAATGTAAAATAATAAAAATAAATACAAGACTTAAATTAAAGCGTAAAGTAAATAACGATAATGAAATTGCGAATAATAAAAGTGCGATAAAATAAACTTGCGATAATTAAAAAGTACGATAATTAAAAGTGCAATTAAATAGAATAACAATAAATAAAATTGCTATAATTAGAAGTGCAATTAAATATAAAATAAAGGAAATTAAATATGAAATAAAAGAATTATGCTTATTTAAACTTCCGTAATCATGATGTTTGACGTGTTGATTTTAGTTTTATGCCCATGGGTTAATTGTCCTTTGTCCTGGATTATTTAATATGTCCGTCTGGTTTTTGTCCATAACAGTCCATCAGTCATAAATATAAAGTGCGAGTGTCCTCGTCAAATTATCCTTATACCCGAAGTTAAATATTCCAACTAATTGGGGACTTAAACTGTAACAAGATTTTAATACTTTGTTTAATAATTACACCAGGATGTCGACTGAGTGTAATCCAAGGTTTTAATATTTTGTTATCAATTATACCAAGTGTCCTTGTATATAATTTCACCCCTGTTTTAATTATTCTAGTGGCTATTAATCCATTCCCGTGTCCGGTTAAATGAACGATTATTCGTACATATAAATACCCCGCCCATCGTGTCCGATCGAGTGTATATGGTAATTTATAGGAACGCCCAATTGTAAATATTTATATTAACATTAACAAACTATCATTTAGTTAAACAAATATAAAGCCCATTAATAGCCCATAGTCTAAATTCCACAAGTGTCGTTCTTTTGTCCAAACCCCAATTATGGTACAAAGCCCAATTACCCAATTTTAGTAATTAGCCCAACATCATGATTACTTCGTTTTAAATAAGCATAATAATAACTTAGCTACGAGACATTAAATTAAAAAGGTTGAACATAACTTACAATGATTAAAAATAGCGTAGTGTTACACGGACAGAATTTCGACTTACACCCTTACAACATTCGCTAACATACCCTTATTATTAGAATTATAATTAAAATTAAAATTAAAATATAAATTATAAATATAAATATATCGTATGAATGGAGAAAAGAGAAAGATAGATTGATTTTTTGGTGCACCAAAGCTCGATTTTTATAGGCATGTGGGCTGGAACTGGGGCTCATGCGATCGCATGGATTTATGCCTTCCAGGCCATGCGATCGCATGGCCAGCTGGGGAGGCTCATATTTGGTTGTTTTCTTCTGCCGACGGTTTTATAAATAATATAATATATTAAATAATTATAAGAATTATTTAAATATTATATTATATTTATGTGCATAGTTGACTTGTAATTTTTAGTCCGTTGCGTCGAGCGTTGAGAGTTGACTCTGGTCCCGGTTCCGGATTTTCGAACGTCCTTGCGTACAATTTAATATCTTGTACTTTACGTTTTGAATCTTGTACTCTTGTAATTTTGAGACGTTTCTTATCAATAATTGGAACATCTTGGATTGTATTTTGTACTTTTGAGCTTTTTGGTCGTTTGCGTCTTCAATTCGTCGAATCTGTCTTTTGTCTTCACCTTTTATTATTTAAACGAATATCACTTGTAAATAGGACAATTGTAACTAAAAGCTTGTCTTTCTTGAGGAATAATGCTATGAAATATATGTTCGTTTTTAGCATTATCAAATATTCCCACACTTGAGCGTTGCTTGTCCTCAAGCAATATCGTCTTGAAATACTAGAATCACTTCTTTATTCTTCACACTTTGTACATCAGTGATTTCTA
The DNA here is from genome assembly GCF_046630445.1 of Rutidosis leptorrhynchoides. Taxonomy (NCBI): domain Eukaryota; kingdom Viridiplantae; phylum Streptophyta; class Magnoliopsida; order Asterales; family Asteraceae; genus Rutidosis; species Rutidosis leptorrhynchoides. Next base: position 168,592,119 of record NC_092342.1, on the reverse strand, counting down.
TACGGCGGTATAAACAATGATAGTAACGATAGAACCATGGTTAAAGGTGGGTGTGTCATCCACAGTTGCCTCGGGTTTAGGTCAACGACACTTGCAATCAAATAGCCGATTTACTTTCGGTTTCCAAAGCAAAGTACACATTTGAAAGGCGGTTTACAGTCCCACATGACTATGAAAATGTAGATCTTTAAGGAAATTGGATCTTTATGAAAATATTTGATCTTTTGAAAATTCAATCTAGCTTTTACCCTAGATAAGTTTTCCGGAATAACCCTTCACCGGTGTTTGCAAAATATTTTTGTGGGTTTGGTGGGTTTCAGATTTGAAAATTTTAGCTCAAAACTTGCGGTTTTGTGTTACCCACTTGCTAACCTTGTATTAGGAAAGCAACACGTCCAGTTTACTTGTCCCGTATATTACCTTTCGATAAACTACCGTCCGGTTGTAAAGGAAAGCGTTGAACAAGCAACTGTTAAGGCAATGTCCCCTGACATGCTTTTAATTATGGTCTATAACGTGTCGGACGCAATTACTATCCTTGGTAGGAGCAATAGTAAAGCTCACCCTTATGATTTTTCGGTCTGGCACAAGGTCCTGTCTTTGACCATGCTATGCAACCACCGTTCTTACGGTTGACACCCGATTTGGTTCAGGTGAACTAATGAATTCCAGGTGAATTCCTAGGATTTTACGTTCAATGGTAATGAACGCATTGAAAATAGGGTTTTCAGAAAACAAATCGGTTTGTAATTTTGATCAAAATATTTTCTCGTTCAAGCTCGAGTTTAGATATCATTGAATTCCATGAGTTTGAATTCTCAATCTTTAAGGTCAATCTCTAGAATTGAGTAATATCAGGCTTAAAAGCTGATTTTTAATCTTTAAGGAGATTATCCTTTCTGGGGATCTGATTCATTAGTCTTATCCAGCTAATTTGCACGGTACCCCCCATTTTACGAGATAAATCCTTCTCATGGTTAGGATAAATCTGACCACTTGGCGACCCTGTTTAATGCTGAGGTCCGTGGATTTCCTGCTGATTTTAGTGATGACATTTCTAGATTTTTCGTCAACCTACAGCTGGTCTGGACGACAACTTCTTGACCTAAATCAAGAAGCGCGTGTCTTTTTCGGAAGACTTTACTTCCTTTTAATGATGGAATTGATTCATCGTGTAGATCCATCTTTCTTACAGTAAATCCGGTAAAACAGTTTAGTTTAGTCCAAAGCAAAAGTATTTTCAGTTATTTGTTACAGATATATGTGACATATGTTTAAGATAACTTGATAAATTTTCCCACACTTGGCTTTTATTTTCCTTTTTATCGTCCTCTATTCCATTTTAAATGAATTTTAACATTTTGGTTTGTTTCTCAATTTATGTCCTTTCTGAGGTAACAATAATTTCGGTGTTAAAACCTAGTTTTATCGTTCATAAATATGTATAAACATGATTTTGAGTTCATTTAATTGAAAATTTTGAAAAATTTTACTAGAATTGGGTAGTCAGTATATAAGACTAGGGCTGTTCTTTATTATCAGAGAGCACTAGATTCTAATACAACTACTACGTTACTAGTATTTTTAATGGTAACCAAGTGTATAAATTAAAATTTTTAAAAATCCGAAAGAATTTAACCCCTTCTCACACTTAAGATCTTGCAATGCCCTCATTTGCAAGAAATCAGTACAATTTAAATTATTGAGGGTGATTAGTGTAGAAATGATTAAATTTTACCAAAGTTTCCAAACATATTGGCGTTTGTTTGCTGAATGATAAATGGTGCATATCATTTGTTCATTTCGTCTGTTGTTACATCACATTTATTTGTCATCTTGTCGTCAAAATTAGTAGCTTTTGCTGAACTTAATGCCAGTCTTTGAAAATGCGCTGTTTTACCCTGTTTTGTATAGTCGACAATATACATACATACAAATATAATCATGCATGGCAATTTGAAATGGGACTTAATATCCCACTTTCAAATTCTAAATATGAAATATTAGTACACAATAATAATAAAAATTACACAAATATATCCAATAACATAAGTTTAAACATGAAAAAGTCAAAAGATAAAAACATAAAAATCATAAAAATAACCAAATGGAACTAAATCAGTCTGGATAGGGGTTCCAGTTCATCTCATCCGGTGGGTTCCATTGTTGGTTATAGGTGTTCTGATAGGCTTGGTCATAGTCATACCGGTTAAAGGGTGGTCGGATATCGGGGCTATGTGGCGGAAAATGAGCAGGTCGAGTAGGTACATAGTTATTTGGTACCTGATATGATAGCTGGCTCATGATTTGGTGCTGATGAACTAACCAGCTATCGTGTTGGCGTCGCCTATAATCCTCGTATACTCGCTCGGAGTTCCACTGCTCATACATACTATGTCTTGCCGCGTTCGTCATTGCTTCCTCATCTATACGAACGTGGACGTCAAGAATAGCATCTCGAAAGACATCCCTAATGTCTTCCGCCTCCTCCATTTCCTCGTCTGAGCCTCTCTCTACCTGAGGATGAGATCCCTCATAGGGTACTGCCTAGTTACATCTACTTTTCAATACCTTAGCACCCACATAAACTTTCAATCCTAAGGGCTCAACCTGTTCTCTACAAATCTGTAATGGACCCCCTTGGTTCCTATCAACACCTAAATACTCTCCAATGAGAGTAACAAAAATACCTCCTCCTATTATACTCCCGTCCTGCATTCCCTCTACCATTTTAGATAAATAAAAAGCAACACAGTAAGGGATATTGACAAAGCTTCTAGGATCCCGAATACACTTTAGGTAGAATAAATCATATAAGGTAATTTTTTCTTTATTATGACCTCTTTGTGTAATCGAGTTAGCCAAAAATCTATGAATAATACGAAGCTCGGCTCTGTCAATATGTGTATAGGAGTGTCCTCCTGCTCGTGTAAAAACATCAAAATGTGACATACGCCTCCAAATGGCGTCAGCGTCAAAGTTACTATCTACCCGTTCACCATAATGAATCAAGTTTGTACAATCGAGTAATAGCAACTCACCAGGAGTATATATCTGTAAGGCCCTGGCCATGTCTAGCATGGACATTCTGTACATCCTACCGCCAAGGATAAACCTAAGAAATCTTCTATCATCTATTCTAACTATATTTGTATTAAGTGATACAGTACTCATCAACTCAACACACCATTCCTTATATACAGGTCTACGAATGGTGAAAAGACGTTCCCAATCTGTAAAAGAAGAACTGCCATACCTTTGAACTAAAAGCTGTCTAACACGGTCAGCTAGATGTACCGTTTCCAAAGGGGCCCAATCAATTACCCTTGGTACCTCTACATTTTTTGTTACCAATTTGAATTTGTTCCTTTGATATGTCTCGTAATCTCTCCATCTTCTATCAAATCTCAGATTAGGATGTAGAGTGTGCTCAGGAATCGTTGGGAATTCTACTGGCGGCCTCATTGGGAATACTATGAATTCATCAACAAACTGTACCGGATCATAATAAGGTATGTGCTGATCAGGCTGTTGTTGTTCCTGTTGTGGTTCTTGTTCGTGTTGTATTTCTGATTCTGGTTCTGGTGCTGGTGCTGGTCGTCTAGATGATGATGCTCCTGAACCTCCAGTATCGGCTCTCTGTAAAACACATTAAACACAAAATTTGTGCATCCAAATATGCATTAGTGTTAGCAAAATAACAACTTAAAACAATCACTATAACATGTTAAATCAAAATTAAACTTATACACATTTTCACAATTTTTCACAATTCTACACTTTTCAAATAAGCACATATGAAAATGTATATAAAATTTATAAGCATGTAACTCAAATAACATGTCAAAATAGTCATTACTAATAATTAAACAAGTCTCAAATGGCAAATATATTAAATTAATCAAGTTCATGAATTTTGGACTTAAAAAGTCCACTTTAATCTCCAAAAATCATGTCTAGGATCATTGTTTGGATCATTTAACTATCTAAACATATTACACTACTCAATTTAGCAATAATTCATGACAAAAATCGGCCATAACCTGTTTATATCAAAAAGCCCCAAATTGCTAAAGAACAAAAACCCTAGATTTCTAAAATTTTTGAAGTTTTTGGCTTCAAATCATGTTAAATAGCATCAATCTAGGTTATACATGCATAAAATACTAACAATTTAACACTAATTACACTAGAAATTAACAAAATTGCATTAGGTAAAAAATTGGTAATTATCACAAAAACTAGGAATTTATAGAGTTTAGGGGTGTAATTTTTACCAATTTACTGAAGAATGAGAATCTAGGCATGATTAGAGCAAGAAAAATGACGAATTACGGTGGAAAAATGGCGAAAATTGGTGAATTTTTGGAGTTGGTTCGTGAATTTGTGTGTGTTGTGGTGAAGAGCAGAACTCGCTGCTGTATTTGTTTCTGGCCTGGATTTCAGCTCCATGCGATCGTATGGAGTTGAAGTGTAAAACCCATGCGATCGCATGGGGGTCCGGGTACAGTGTTTTCAGTTTTTTTTTTTTTTTAAATTAACTTATAAAACAATTAAGTGATTAATTTTTAAAATTTTGTTTCCCTTTTTCTTAGGACGAGGTCGTTTCGGATCGATGTCCTAGTTCGTCCTTCGACAAAATTTTAAAATTTGTCTTTTTCAAGCGATTGTTTTAAAAGCTTAGATTTTTGGGTTTTTTAAATGTTTTTGGCATACTTTAATTCAATAAGATTAAAAATAATGATAATAAAAGTTCTCGTCCCTCCCTCGGGTAAAGCAATTTCGGTTTAAAGACCTAGTCTTCAACTTACGACGAATTTTAAAAATCATATTTTTAACTTAATGAGATGAAGTAAATTTTTGTTTTTAAATTCACACAACTTAAATATAAAATTCAAAATCAATATTAAAAATTCACACCAAACTTAAAATTTGAAATGCATAAAATTAAAAATTCATATTTTAAAAATTAAAAATTCACACCAAACTTAATTTAAAAATTCATATTATAAATTCACATCAAACTTATATTAATTTTTCAAGTATTTACAATTTTAAATATATTGTTTTTACAAAGTTTACAATATTAATTTAAGATTTAAATATTAATTTTAAAAACATGGTAAAAATAAAATTAAAAATCTTTTTGGCTTTTTATCCCACTTTAATCAATCAAATATTATCAAAAATATGCGCCACTCTTTTCGGTAAAGTAATTTCGGTTCCAAGACCTAATTTAACTCATGACGAATTTTTGAAATATTTTGGGTTGATTGATTAAAGATATTTATACCTTAAGAATAAACGTTAAATTTCGCAGTGATGTAATAAATTTTTGAATGATATCAATAATTTCGGTCGCCAAACCTAATTTTATTCAATACCAATTTAATACTTTTTAGCGAACAAATTATCGTTTATTATCAAAAGGTTAAAAATAAAAATAAATAAAATAAAAACTGTACAAACATACATGTGAAATAGATTTCTTAGTTATATGATCTATCCCATTCATAAGATAGTCGGTTTAATTGGTTTTCCATGGCTACATAGGCGTAACCTCGAGCATTCAGTGTCTTTTCTTCTAAACATATGAACGGTCCGTCTCTGCATAAAGTAACAAATTCGGTGTTTGAATAGGTTTGATTATTTGAACATTTACCTCCATGTGACCATTTTCCGCATTTGTGACATCTTTCTAGGTGTCGTGTGTAGTGACCCGAACTTTTCCATGTTTATATATATTAATTGAGATTGATATTTACATGATTAAATGTTTCCAACATGTTAAGCAATCAAACTTGTTAAGACTTGATTAATTGAAATATGTTTCATATAGACAATTGACCACCCAAGTTGATCGGTGATTCACGAACGTTAAAACTTGTAAAAACTATATGATGACATATATATGGATATATATATATAGTTAACATGATACTATGATAAGAAAACATATCATAAAGTATATTAACAATGAACTACATATGTAAAAACAAGACTACTAACTTAATGATTTTTAAACGAGACATATATGTAACGATTATCGTTGTAAAGACATTTAATGTATATATATCATATTAAGAGATATTCATACATGATAATATCATGATAATATAATAATTTAAAATCTCATTTGATATTATAAACATTGGGTTAACAACATTTAACAAGATCGTTAACCTAAAGGTTTCAAAACAACACTTACATGTAACGACTAACGATGACTTAACGACTCAGTTAAAATGTATATACATGTAGTGTTTTAATATGTATTTATACACTTTTGAAAGACTTCAATACACTTATCAAAATACTTCTACTTAACAAAAATGCTTACAATTACATCCTCGTTCAGTTTCATCAACAATTCTACTCGTATGCACCCGTATTCGTACTCGTACAATACACAGCTTTTAGATGTATATACTATTGGTATATACACTCCAATGATCAGCTCTTAGCAGCCCATGTGAGTCACCTAACACATGTGGGAACCATCATTTGGCAACTAGCATGAAATATCTCATAAAATTACAAAAATATGAGTAATCATTCATGACTTATTTACATGAAAACAAAATTACATATCCTTTATATCTAATCCATACACCAACGACCAAAAACACCTACAAACACTTTAATTCTTCAATTTTCTTCATCTAATTGATCTCTCTCAAGTTCTATCTTCAAGTTCTAAGTGTTCTTCATAAATTCCAAAAGTTCTAGTTTCATAAAATCAAGAATACTTTCAAGTTTGCTAGCTCACTTCCAATCTTGTAAGGTGATCATCCAACCTCAAGAAATCTTTGTTTCTTACAGTAGGTTATCATTCTAATACAAGGTAATAATCATATTCAAACTTTGGTTCAATTTCTATAACTATAACAATCTTATTTCAAGTGATGATCTTACTTGAACTTGTTTTCGTGTCATGATTCTGCTTCAAGAACTTCGAGCCATCCAAGGATCCATTGAAGCTAGATCCATTTTTCTCTTTTCCAGTAGGTTTATCCAAGGAAATTAAGGTAGTAATGATGTTCATAACATCATTCGATTCATACATATAAAGCTATCTTATTCGAAGGTTTAAACTTGTAATCACTAGAACATAGTTTAGTTAATTCTAAACTTGTTCGCAAACAAAAGTTAATCCTTCTAAATTGACTTTTAAAATCAACTAAACACATGTTCTATATCTATATGATATGCTAACTTAATGATTTAAAACCTGGAAACACGAAAAACACCGTAAAACCGGATTTACGCCGTCGTAGTAACACCGCGGGCTGTTTTGGGTTAGTTAATTAAAAACTATGATAAACTTTGATTTAAAAGTTGTTATTCTGAGAAAATGATTTTTATTATGAACATGAAACTATATCCAAAAATTATGGTTAAACTCAAAGTGGAAGTATGTTTTCTAAAATGGTCATCTAGACGTCGTTCTTTCGACTGAAATGACTACCTTTACAAAAACGACTTGTAACTTATTTTTCCGACTATAAACCTATACTTTTTCTATTTATATTCATTAAATAGAGTTCAATATGAAACCATAGCAATTTGATTCACTCAAAACGGATTTAAAATGAAGAAGTTATGGGTAAAACAAGATTGGATAATTTTTCTCATTTTAGCTACGTGAAAATTGGTAACAAATATATTCCAACCATAACTTAATCAACTTGTATTATATATTATGTAATCTTGAGATACCATAGACACGTATACAATGTTTCGACCTATCATGTCGACACATCTATATATATTTCGGAACAACCATAGACACTCTATATGTGAATGTTGGAGTTAGCTATACAGGGTTGAGGTTGATTCCAAAATATATATAGTTTGAGTTGTGATCAATACTGAGATACGTATACACTGGGTCGTGGATTGATTCAAGATAATATTTATCGATTTATTTCTGTACATCTAACTGTGGACAACTAGTTATAGGTTACTAACGAGGACAGCTGACTTAATAAACTTAAAACATCAAAATATATTAAAAGTGTTGTAAATATATTTTGAACATACTTTAATATATATGTATATATTGTTATAGGTTCGTGAATCAACAGTGGCCAAGTCTTACTTCCCGACGAAGTAAAAATCTGTGAAAGTGAGTTATAGTCCCACTTTTAAAATCTAATATTTTTGGGATGAGAATACATGCAGGTTTTATAAATGATTTACAAAATAGACACAAGTACGTGAAACTACATTCTATGGTTGAATTATCGAAATCGAATATGCCCCTTTTTATTAAGTCTGGTAATCTAAGAATTAGGGAACAGACACCCTAATTGACGCGAATCCTAAAGATAGATCTATTGGGCCTAACAAACCCCATCCAAAGTACCGGATGCTTTAGTACTTCGAAATTTATATCATATCCGAAGGGTGTCCCGGAATGATGGGGATATTCTTATATATGCATCTTGTTATTGTCGGTTACCAGGTGTTCACCATATGAATGATTTTTATCTCTATGTATGGGATGTGTATTGAAATATGAAATCTTGTGGTCTATTGTTACGATTTGATATATATAGGTTAAACCTATAACTCACCAACATTTTTGTTGACGTTTAAAGCATGTTTATTCTCAGGTGAATATTAAGAGCTTCCGCTGTTGCATACTAAAATAAGGACAAGATTTGGAGTCCATGTTTGTATGATATTGTGTAAAAACTGCATTCAAGAAACTGATTTCGATGTAACATATTTGTATTGTAAACCATTATGTAATGGTCGTGTGTAAACAGGATATTTTAGATTATCATTATTTGATAATCTACGTAAAGCTTTTTAAACCTTTATTTATGAAATAAAGGTTATGGTTTGTTTTAAAAATGAATGCAGTCTTTGAAAAACGTCTCATATAGAGGTCAAAACCTCGCAACGAAATCAATTAATATGGAACGTTTTTAATCAATAAGAACGGGACATTTCAGTTGGTATCCGAGCGTTGGTCTTAGAGAACCAGAAAATTTGCATTAGTGTGTCTTATCGAGTTTGTTAGGATGCATTAGTGAGTCTGGACTTCGACCGTGTTTTCTTTAAAAATGATTGCTTAACATTTTTGTTGGAAACTATATATTTTTAACATATGAATATTATGTGATATATTAATCTCTTAACGTGTTTGATATTATGTGATAGATGTCTACCTCTAGAACAAGTCCCATTGACTCACCTAATAATAATGAAGAGTCAAATGTAAATTAGAATGATTTGTGGACTGATTCATAAGTTCCCGAAGAGGAACCGGAAGAAGAGTCGGAACCGGAAGAAGAATCGGAACCGGAAGAAGAATCGGAACCGGATGAAGAAATAGAACCGGTGGGGGAAATAATAAAACGGTTAAGTAAAAGAAAATCCTCAACCAACCGACCAAAGTTAATTATGGTCAATGGTGTTTCCGCCAAGGAAGCAAAATATTGGGAGGATTACCAATTCTCCGATGAATCGGATTCCGACGAGAATTCCGATGATGTTATAGAAATTACCCCAACTGAATTTAAAAAGGCAAAAGAAAATAATAAAGGAAAGGGCATAAAAATAGAGAAATCTAATTCCAACCCCGATGAACTTTATATGTATCGTCAACCCCCGAAGTCCTTAAGTTGTAACAATGACCCGGGAACCTCTAAACCACCAGGTTTTTCTAAACCAATGTGGACAACGACGGCTCGTATTAGGGGAAGATCATATATCCCTAGAAACATGGCAAAACGAACCAAAACCGAAGAAGAAGAAACGAGCGAGTCGGAATAAGATAGTTGTATTCGTGTGGTGTAATATATGTAATATAGTGTTCTTATGCTTTATGATATATGTAAAAATTGCTTGTATTAATAAGTATTTTTTTTATGAATCTAACTCTTGTCTATTTTACAGTTTAAAAACACAAAATGGATAGACAACCCAATATTTTAAGAGACCTACCCGGAGACATGATTGATGAAATCTTGTCTAGAGTCGGCCAGAATTCTTCGGCACAACTATTTAAGGCGAGATCAGTTTGTAAGACATTCGAAGAACGTTCCAAGAATGTCTTGGTTTATAAGAGACTTTCGTTTGAAAGATGGGGGATATCACATTGGGAAACCCATAAGTTACGATGTGTTTACTTTGACGCATATATTGCGGGGAACCCAAATGCTATTTTACTCAACGGGTTAAGAAATAATTTTGACTCAATATATCCGAATATTAGACTTCGTGATTTAGAAAAAGCGGCTAACATGCAACATAAAGAAGCATGTTATGCTTACGGATTAGTAATGTTCGCTTCTCACCAAAGTGAGAACAAGAACATCGGGCTACAACTATTAAACAAAACGTTTCCACAAGTGACGGAGTCGGTAATTGGGGTAAGAAATGAGGTTTTTAGATTATTACGGGACTGTTGGACATTACGTAACCCTCGTCCCTTTGATGACGTTACAACACGCTGTCTTATCAACGGCCATAACGGTTATGTTGCACAAGACCAAGGATGGGAAGTAGTCCTAGTAAAACCAGAATGCATGACTTGTTTCTGGACGTATGAATTACGTGTCTTTATTGCCTTTGCTGAACGACTTGTGTACTAGCTAGAATTGTCTTCACAACTATCTTGTATCAAAGTTATTGTGTGCTATATTTCATGCTTTATGTAAAATAAGAGGTATTGTAAGTTTGTAAAATATTGTATAAAAGTTTGAACGCGAAATATTATTATAATCAGTTTTTCATATAGAATTGTAGTAGTTGAATTGTATATTAGCTACTAAGTATGAACTTAACGGGTAGGTACTACCCGAATTTAAACTTATAAAACGCTAATATGAAGAAAAAGCTTTTATAAATGAGTTCATATTATGCTACGAAATACTATTAACTACTCTTAATATTCTTTATGATTAACTTGTTCCATTTAACTATTTTGAAGGAAATGGCACCGACTACTCGACACACCGTGAATATGAATGAAGAGGAATTCCGTACTTTTCTAGCTTCAAACATAGCCGCAGTACAGGCTGCGCTACATACCAACAATAACCTTGGATCTAGCAGTACAGGAAATCGTGTAGGATGCACCTACAAAGAATTCACTGCCTGCAAACCTTTGGAATTTGATGGAACCGAAGGACCAATCGGATTGAAACGGTGGACCGAGAAGGTTGAATCGGTGTTTGCCATAAGTAAGTGTACTGAAGAGGACAAAGTGAAGTACGCTACGCATACCTTCACAGGTTCTGCGTTAACATGGTGGAATACCTATCTAGAGCAAGTGGGACAAGATGATGCGTACGCACTACCGTGGTCAGCATTCAAGCACTTGATGAACGAGAAGTACCGTCCCAGAACCGAGGTCAATAAGCTCAAGACAGAACTTAGAGGGTTACGAACCCAAGGATTTGATATTACCACGTACGAAAGACGATTCACAGAATTGTGCCTATTGTGTCCGGGAGCATTCGAAGATGAGGAAGAGAAGATCGACGCGTTTGTGAAAGGATTACCGGAAAGAATCCAAGAAGATATAAGTTCACACGAGCCCGCCTCCATACAACAGGCATGTAGAATGGCTCACAAACTAGTGAACCAGATTGAAGAAAGAATTAAAGAACAGACTGCTGAAGAGGCCAATGTGAAGCAAGTCAAAAGAAAGTGGGAGGAAAACAGTGATAAGAATCACCAATACAACAACAACAGCAATTACAACAATAATCGCAACAATTATCCCAACAATCACAACATCAATCGCAACTACAACAAACGGCCCAACAACAACAACAACAACAACAACAGCAACTACAACAATCATCCCAACAACAATAATAACCGCAACAACAACAACAATCAGAAGCAGCTATGCTAAAGGTGTGAAAAGAATCACTCGGGGTTCTGCACCAAATTTTGCAACAAGTGTAAAAGAAATGGTCATAGCGCGGCGAAGTGTGAGGTCTACGGACCAGGGGTTAATAGAACGAAAGGAACAAATGGTGTCGGAACGAGTAATGGTGGAGCAAGTAGTGTCGGAGCAAGTTATGCCAATGTAGTTTGTTATAAATGTGGAAAACCAGGCCACATTATTAGAAATTGCCCGAACCAGGAGAACACGAATGGACAAGGCCGTGGAAGAGTTTTCAATATTAATGCGGTAGAGGCACAGGAAGACCCGGAGCTTGTTACGGGTACGTTTCTTATTGACAATAAATCTGCTTACGTTTTATTTGATTCGGGTGCGGATAGAAGCTATATGAGTAGAGATTTTTGTGCTAAATTAAGTTGTCCATTGACGCCTTTGGATAGTAAATTTTTACTCGAATTAGCAAATGGTAAATTAATTTCAGCAGATAATATATGTCGGAATCGAGAAATTAAACTGGTTAGCGAAACATTTAAGATTGATTTGATACCAGTAGAGTTAGGGAGTTTTGATGTGATAATCGGTATGGACTGGTTGAAAGAAGTGAAAGCGGAGATCGTTTGTTACAAAAATGCAATTCGCATTATACGAGAAAAAGGAAAACCCTTAATGGTGTACGGAGAAAAGGGCAACACGAAGCTACATCTTATTAGTAATTTGAAGGCACAAAAACTAATAAGAAAAGGTTGTTATGCTGTTCTAGCACACGTCGAGAAAGTACAAACTGAAGAAAAGAGCATCAATGATGTTCCCATTGCAAAAGAATTTCCCGATGTATTTCCGAAAGAATTACCGGGATTACCCCCACATCGATCCGTTGAATTTCAAATAGATCTTGTACCAGGAGCTGCACCAATAGCTCGTGCTCCTTACAGACTCGCACCCAGCGAGATGAAAGAACTGCAAAGCCAATTACAAGAACTTTTAGAGCGTGGTTTCATTCGACCAAGCACATCACCGTGGGGAGCTCCTGTTTTGTTTGTCAAGAAGAAAGATGGTACATTCAGGTTGTGTATCGACTACCGAGAGTTGAACAAACTTACCATCAAGAACCGCTACCCACTACCGAGAATCGACGACTTATTTGATCAACTACAAGGCTCGTCTGTTTATTCAAAGATTGACTTACGTTCCGGGTATCATCAAATGCGGGTGAAAGAAGATGATATTCCAAAGACTGCTTTCAGAACTCGTTACGGTCATTACGAGTTTATGGTCATGCCGTTTGGTTTAACTAATGCACCAGCTGTGTTCATGGACCTTATGAACCGAGTGTGTGGACCATACCTTGACAAGTTTGTCATTGTTTTCATTGATGACATACTTATTTACTCAAAGAATGACCAAGAACACGGTGAACATTTGAGAAAGGTGTTAGAAGTATTGAGGAAGGAAGAATTGTATGCTAAGTTTTCAAAGTGTGCATTTTGGTTGGAAGAAGTTCAATTCCTCGGTCACATAGTGAACAAAGAAGGTATTAAGGTGGATCCGGCAAAGATAGAAACTGTTGAAAAGTGGGAAACCCCAAAAACTCCGAAACACATACGCCAGTTTTTAGGACTAGCTGGTTACTACAGAAGGTTCATCCAAGACTTTTCCAGAATATCAAAACCCTTGACTGCATTAACGCATAAAGGGAAGAAATTTGAATGGAATGATGAACAAGAGAAAGCGTTTCAGTTATTGAAGAAAAAGCTAACTACGGCACCTATATTGTCATTGCCTGAAGGGAATGATGATTTTGTGATTTATTGTGATGCATCAAAGCAAGGTCTCGGTTGTGTATTAATGCAACGAACGAAGGTGATTGCTTATGCGTCTAGACAATTGAAGATTCACGAACAAAATTATACGACGCATGATTTGGAATTAGGCGCGGTTGTTTTTGCATTAAAGACTTGGAGGCACTACTTATATGGGGTCAAAAGTATTATATATACCGACCACAAAAGTCTTCAACACATATTTAATCAGAAACAACTGAATATGAGGCAGCGTAGGTGGATTGAATTATTGAATGATTACGACTTTGAGATTCGTTACCACCCGGGGAAGGCAAATGTGGTAGCCGATGCCTTGAGCAGGAAGGATAGAGAACCCATTCGAGTAAAATCTATGAATATAATGATTCATAATAACATTACTACTCAAATAAAGGAGGCGCAACAAGGAGTTTTAAAAGAGGGAAATTTAAAGGATGAAATACCCAAAGGATCGGAGAAGCATCTTAATATTCGGGAAGACGGAACCCGGTATAGGGCTGAAAGGATTTGGGTACCAAAATTTGGAGATATGAGAGAAATGGTACTTAGAGAAGCTCATAAAACCAGATACTCAATACATCCTGGAACGGGGAAGATGTACAAGGATCTCAAGAAACATTTTTGGTGGCCGGGTATGAAAGCCGATGTTGCTAAATACGTAGGAGAATGTTTGACGTGTTCTAAGGTCAAAGCTGAGCATCAGAAACCATCAGGTCTACTTCAACAACCCGAAATCCCGGAATGGAAATGGGAAAACATTACCATGGATTTCATCACTAAATTGCCAAGGACTGCAAGTGGTTTTGATACTATTTGGGTAATAGTTGATCGTCTCACCAAATCAGCACACTTCCTACCAATAAGAGAAGATGACAAGATGGAGAAGTTAGCACGACTGTATTTGAAGGAAGTCGTCTCCAGACATGGAATACCAATCTCTATTATCTCTGATAGGGATGGCAGATTTATTTCAAGATTCTGGCAGACATTACAGCAAGCATTAGAAACTCGTCTAGACATGAGTACTGCCTATCATCCACAAACTGATGGGCAGAGCGAAAGGACGATACAAACGCTTGAAGACATGCTACGAGCATGTGTTATTGATTTCGGAAACAGTTGGGATCGACATCTACCGTTAGCAGAATTTTCCTACAACAACAGCTACCATTCAAGCATTGAGATGGCGCCGTTTGAAGCACTTTATGGTAGAAAGTGCAGGTCTCCAATTTGTTGGAGTGAAGTGGGGGATAGACAGATTACGGGTCCGGAGATTATACAAGAAACTACCGAGAAGATCATCCAAATTCAACAACGGTTGAAAACCGCCCAAAGTCGACAAAAGAGCTACGCTGACATTAAAAGAAAAGATATAGAATTTGAAATTGGAGAGATGGTCATGCTTAAAGTTGCACCTTGGAAAGGCGTTGTTCGATTTGGTAAACGAGGGAAATTAAATCCAAGGTATATTGGACCATTCAAGATTATTGATCGTGTCGGACCAGTAGCTTACCGACTAGAGTTACCTCAACAACTCGCGGCTGTACATAACACTTTCCACGTCTCGAATTTAAAGAAATGTTTTGCTAACGAAGATCTCACTATTCCGTTAGATGAAATCCAAATTAACGAAAAACTTCAATTCATCGAAGAACCCGTCGAAATAATGGATCGTGAGGTTAAAAGACTTAAGCAAAACAAGATACCAATTGTTAAGGTTCGATGGAATGCTCGTAGAGGACCCGAGTTCACCTGGGAGCATGAAGATCAGATGAAGAAGAAATACCCGCATCTATTTCCAGAAGATTCGTCAACACCTTCAACAGCTTAAAATTTCGGGACGAAATTTATTTAACGGGTAGGTACTGTAGTGACCCGAACTTTTCCATGTTTATATATATTAATTGAGATTGATATTTACATGATTAAATGTTTCCAACATGTTAAGCAATCAAACTTGTTAAGACTTGATTAATTGAAATATGTTTCATATCGACAATTGACCACCCAAGTTGATCGGTGATTCACGAACGTTAAAACTTGTAAAAACTATATGATGACATATATATGGATATATATATATAGTTAACATGATACTATGATAAGAAAACATATCATAAAGTATATTAACAATGAACTACATATGTAAAAACAAGACTACTAACTTAATGATTTTTAAACGAGACATATATGTAACGATTATCGTTGTAAAGACATTTAATGTATATATATCATATTAAGAGATATTCATACATGATAATATCATGATAATATAATAATTTAAAATCTCATTTGATATTATAAACATTGGGTTAACAACATTTAACAAGATCGTTAACCTAAAGGTTTCAAAACAACACTTACATGTAACGACTAACGATGACTTAACGACTCAGTTAAAATGTATATACATGTAGTGTTTTAATATGTATTTATACACTTTTGAAAGACCTCAATACACTTATCAAAATACTTCTACTTAACAAAAATGCTTACAATTACATCCTCGTTCAGTTTCATCAACAATTCTACTCGTATGCACCCGTATTCGTACTCGTACAATACACAGCTTTTAGATGTATGTACTATTGTTATATACACTCCAATGATCAGCTCTTAGCAGCCCATGTGAGTCACCTAACACATGTGGGAACCATCATTTGGCAACTAGCATGAAATATCTCATAAAATTACAAAAATATGAGTAATCATTCATGACTTATTTACATGAAAACAAAATTACATATCCTTTATATCTAATCCATACACCAACAACCAAAAACACCTACAAACACTTTCATTCTTCAATTTTCTTCATCTAATTGATCTCTCTCAAGTTCTATCTTCAAGTTCTAAGTGTTCTTCATAAATTCCAAAAGTTCTAGTTTCATAAAATCAAGAATACTTTCAAGTTTGCTAGCTCACTTCCAATCTTGTAAGGTGATCATCCAACCTCAAGAAATCTTTGTTTGTTACAGTAGGTTATCATTCTAATACAAGGTAATAATCATATTCAAACTTTGGTTCAATTTCTATAACTATAACAATCTTATTTCAAGTGATGATCTTACTTGAACTTGTTTTCGTGTCATGATTCTGCTTCAAGAACTTCGAGCCATCCAAGGATCCATTGAAGCTAGATCCATTTTTCTCTTTTCCAGTAGGTTTATCCAAGGAAATTAAGGTAGTAATTATGTTCATAACATCATTCGATTCATACATATAAAGCTATCTTATTCGAAGGTTTAAACTTGTAATCACTAGAACATAGTTTAGTTAATTCTAAACTTGTTCGCAAACAAAAGTTAATCCTTCTAACTTGACTTTTAAAATCAACTAAACACATGTTCTATATCTATATGATATGCTAACTTAATGATTTAAAACCTGGAAACACGAAAAACACTGTAAAACCGGATTCACGCCGTCGTAGTAACACCGCGGGCTGTTTTGGGTTAGTTAATTAAAAACTATGATAAACTTTGATTTAAAAGTTGTTATTCTGAGAAAATGATTTTTATTATGAACATGAAACTATATCCAAAAATTATGGTTAAACTCAAAGTGGAAGTATGTTTTCTAAAATGGTCATCTAGACGTCGTTCTTTCGACTGAAATGACTACCTTTACAAAAACGACTTGTAACTTATTTTTCCGACTATAAACCTATACTTTTTCTGTTTAGATTCATAAAATAGAGTTCAATATGAAACCATAGCAATTTGATTCACTCAAAACGGATTTAAAATGAAGAAGTTATGGGTAAAACAAGATTGGATAATTTTTCTCATTTTAGCTACGTGAAAATTGGTAACAAATCGATTCCAACCATAACTTAATCAACTTGTATTATATATTATGTAATCTTGAGATACCATAGACACGTATACAATGTTTCGACCTATCATGTCGACACATCTATATATATTTCGGAACAACCATAGACACTCTATATGTGAATGTTGGAGTTAGCTATACAGGGTTGAGGTTGATTCCAAAATATATATAGTTTGAGTTGTGATCAATACTGAGATACGTATACACTGGGTCGTGGATTGATTCAAGATAATATTTATCGATTTATTTCTGTACATCTAACTGTGGACAACTAGTTATAGGTTACTAACGAGGACAGCTGACTTAATAAACTTAAAACATCAAAATATATTAAAAGTGTTGTAAATATATTTTGAACATACTTTAATATATATGTATATATTGTTATAGGTTCGTGAATCAACAGTGGCCAAGTCTTACTTCCCGACGAAGTAAAAATCTGTGAAAGTGAGTTATAGTCCCACTTTTAAAATCTAATATTTTTGGGATGAGAATACATGCAGGTTTTATAAATGATTTACAAAATAGACACAAGTACGTGAAACTACATTCTATGGTTGAATTATCGAAATCGAATATGCCCCTTTTTATTAAGTCTGGTAATCTAAGAATTAGGGAACAGACACCCTAATTGACGCGAATCCTAAAGATAGATCTATTGGGCCTAACAAACCCCATCCAAAGTACCGGATGCTTTAGTACTTCGAAATTTATATCATATCCGAAGGGTGTCCCGGAATGATGGGGATATTCTTATATATGCATCTTGTTATTGTCGGTTACCAGGTGTTCACCATATGAATGATTTTTATCTCTATGTATGGGATGTGTATTGAAATATGAAATCTTGTGGTCTATTGTTACGATTTGATATATATAGGTTAAACCTATAACTCACCAACATTTTTGTTGACGTTTAAAGCATGTTTATTCTCAGGTGAATATTAAGAGCTTCCGCTGTTGCATACTAAAATAAGGACAAGATTTGGAGTCCATGTTTGTATGATATTGTGTAAAAACTGCATTCAAGAAACTGTTTTCGATGTAACATATTTGTATTGTAAACCATTATGTAATGGTCGTGTGTAAACAGGATATTTTAGATTATCATTATTTGATAATCTACGTAAAGCTTTTTAAACCTTTATTTATGAAATAAAGGTTATGGTTTGTTTTAAAAATGAATGCAGTCTTTGAAAAACGTCTCATATAGAGGTCAAAACCTCGCAACGAAATCAATTAATATGGAACGTTTTTAATCAATAAGAACGGGACATTTCATCGTGCTCTTCTTTTCGCTGCGGATTTTGATTTTCCTTTACCAAATTGTAACTTATTATCTTCGCATCTGGATTCTTTTCTAACTCCGTCCATTCTTTCTCTGATTACTGATACTAGTTCACTCGGTAGTATGTCATTATTACGTTTAGTGATCAAAGCGTGTAGCATTAGACCATGGTTTAGTTCACAGGCAGTCTTCATTTTGTAAAAACCTAAAAAAAAATAAAAATTCAGAATGGGGGGAGAAGACTAGTTCTTTAGGGTCTGCTAGGGAAAGACCATTCGGGTTCCATTTTCGAGAACTACACGAAAACAGACAATCTAACTCTAACAGAAATACATATTATCCTTTAAAGCCTTGATTCTCCCCACACTTAGTTAGCTGTGGTGTCGAAATTGTGATTAACTTCGTTGTCGACTTCCATCGGACTATTTATATAATGTTTAACTCTGTGACCATTAACTTTAAATTCAATCCCATTTGAATTTATTAATTCTATCGTTCCGTATGGGAAAATTCTTTTGACTATGAATGGTCCAGACCATCTTAATTTCAATTTTCCAGGAAATAGCTTGAATCGCGAATTGAAAAGAAGAACTCTGTCTCCTTCTTTAAATTCTTTTGAACTTCTGATTCTTTTATCATGCCATTTCTTCGTTCTTTCTTTATAGATTAACGGAATTTCGTATGCTTCATGTCTTAATTCTTCTAATTCATTTAGTTGACTTAATCGTAGACGTCCGACTTCATGTAAATCAAGATTACATGTCTTCAAAGCCCAAAATGCTTTGTGTTCAATTTCTACTGGAAGATGACATGCTTTTCCATAAACAAGTCTAAAAGGTGTGGTTCCAATTGGAGTTTTGTAGGCTGTTCTAAAAGCCCAGAGTGCATCCTCCAATTTAATGGACCATTCCTTCGGATTTGATCCTACGGTTTTCTCTAGAATACGTTTTAAAGCTCGGTTGGTATTTTCAACTTGTCCACTTGTTTGTGGATGATATGCGGTGGAGATTTTATGAGTTACTCCATATCTTTTAAGAACTTTCTCAAGTTGATTATTACAGAAATGAGTACCCCGATCACTTATTAAAGCTTTCGGTGTTCCAAACCTTGCAAAAAGACATTTTAAAAAGTTGACTACAACTCGTGCATCGTTAGTTGGGAGAGCTTGTGCTTCCGCCCATTTAGATACATAATCAATGGCTACGAGTATATATAGATTATTATGAGATTTTGGAAATGGTCCCATAAAGTCAATACCCCAAATGTCAAATATTTCACATACTTGGATGACATTTTGTGGCATTTCATCACGTTGACTTATTTTTCCGGCCCTTTGACAAGCATCACAGGATTTGCAAAGAAGGTGTTCGTCTTTGTAAATTGTAGGCCAATAGAATCCAGCATCATAAACTTTTCTTGCTGTTAGTTGAGGCCCATAATGCCCTCCTGTTGGTCCTGTGTGACAATGGTTTAATATTTTACTGGCTTCATTTCCAAATACACATCGGCGTATTATTCCATCGGGACAACTTTTAAACAAATGTGGATCTTCCCAGAAATAGTGTTTTATATCACTGAAGAATTTCTTTCGTTTTTGGTACGATAATCCTTTTTCAAGGAATCCACAAACTAAGTAGTTTGCATAGTCTGCAAACCATGGGATTTCTTTATAATATATCTTCAATAGATATTCATCAGGAAAGTTGTCTTGTATGGCCGATTCATTTAGAACTTCTAATTCGGGATTTTCAAGACGAGAAAGATGATCAGCGGCGAGATTTTCTGCTCCTCTTTTATCTCGGATTTCAATATCAAACTCTTGTAAGAGTAAGATCCAACGGATTAATCTTGGTTTAGCATCTTGTTTTGAAAATAGGTATCTAAGAGCAGAATGGTCGGTATAGACCACCGTTTTTGCTATAACGAGATATGATCGAAATTTGTCAAAAGCAAATACAATAGCAAGGAGTTCTTTTTCAGTAGTTGTATAATTCGTTTGTGCTCCTTGTAACGTCTTACTAGCATAATATATAGGTTGAAATCGTTTTTCAATCCTTTGTCCTAAAACGGCTCCCATTGCAAAATCACTTGCATCGCACATTATTTCAAATGGTAGATTCCAATTTGGTGTTATCATGATCGGTGCATTAGTGAGTTTTTCTTTAAGAATATTAAAAGATTTGATACACTCATCTGAAAAGATGAATGGAGCATCCTGATGATGTAGCGTGAGGGTACGAAATAGTATTATTTTTACTAGGAAATACTACAAAATATGACACAAGTTTTATTAATTTACGGATGGGATATACCTAAACCTTGCTACAACACTATAGGCAGTGTACCTAATCGTAGAGTAGTGTAGTTTTTAGTAAGTCCGGTTCGTTCCACAGGGAGCTGGTGATACTTACTATATTTTTAATAACTATATTTATACAAAATATATATAATTATATAAGTAGTAATATTATTATAAAAGGGGGGTTTTACCGTTTAATGACCGGTTTGTCGATTCTATATTTTAAGCGCAAAGATAAATGACGATAATTAAAGTGCGTAAAATAATGACAATAAATAAAATGACAGTAAATAAAATTGCGAGTAATAAAATGACAGTAAATAAAGATACGATGAGAAATACAACAAAAGAATTATGCTTATTTAAACTTCCGTAATCATGATGTTTGACGTGTTGATTTTAGTTTTATTCCCATGGGTTAATTGTCCTTTGTCCTGGATTATTTAATATGTCCGTCTGGTTTTTGTCCATAACAGTCCATCAGTCATAAATATAAAGTGCGAGTGTCCTCATCAAATTATTCTTATACCCGAAGTTAAATATTCCAACTAATTGGGGATTCGAATTGTAACAAGGTTTTAATACTTTGTTTAATGAATACACCAGGTTATCGACTGCGTGTAAACCAAGGTTTTACTACTTTGTTAACAATTACACCAATTACCCTTGAATGTAATTTCACCCCTATTTTAATTATTCTAGTGGCTATTAATCCATTCCCGTGTCCGGTTAAATGAACGATTATTCGTACATATAAATACCCCGCCCATCGTGTCCGATCGAGTGTATATGGTAATTTATAGGGACGCCTAATTGTAAATCTTTATATTAACATTAACAAACTATCATTTAGTTAAACAAATATAAAGCCCATTAATAGCTCATAGTCTAATTTCCACAAGTGTCGTTCTTTTGTCCAAACCCCAATTATGATACAAAGCCCAATTACCCAATTTTAATATTTTTAGCCCAACATCATGATTACTTCGTCTTAAATAAGCATAATAATAACTTAAGTACGAGACATTAATTTAAAAAGGAGAACATAGCTTACATTGATTATTTATCGCGTAGTGTTACACGGACAGAGCTCCGACTTTAAAACCCGTAAAAATAACTTTTACATAACCCAAACTAATCTAATATAACACTAATCTATACTATATATATATATATATATATATATATATATATATATATATATATATATATATATATATATATATATATATATATATATATATTATATTATACGGAGTATTATTATTCTTATGTTATGGGTGTGTTGGTGTGGTAAAACAATTCGGCCAGAAAACTGCCTTTTATAGAACTTTTTGGATTTTTGATCCCCATGCAAGTTGCATGAGGTTTAGTGTATTTGCCATGCAACTTGCATGGGCTTGTTTTCCAGCTCAAGTTTTGGCATTTTACTTGCCGACATAATATAATATAATTATAAATATAAAATATAAATAATTAATATAATTATTTATATATTATATTATATTCTTGTGCATAGCAGACTCGTAATTTTTGGTCCATTGCGTCGGGCGTTTCTTCTTGGCTCAGGTCCCGGTTCCGGATTTTCGATCGTCTTTTCGTACAATTTAATATCGTGTACTTTGCGTTCCGCAACTTGTACTCTTGTCATTTTTAGACGTTCTTCATCAATAAATTGAACCTTTTTAATTGTATCTTGTACATTTGAGCATTTTGGACCTTTCCGTCTTCAATTCGTCGTTTTCGCCTTTTGTCTTCGCACTTATTTAATATAAACGAATATTACTTGAAAATGGAACAATTGCAACTGAAAACTTGTCATATCGGAAGGATATTGATACTAAATATATGTTCATTTATAGCACTATCAAATATCCCCACACTTGAACGTTGCTTGTCCTCAAGCAATACAGTCTTGAAATAAAAACATACGAATCACTTCTTTATTCTTCACATTTTATACATCAGTGATTTTGATATGGCGGTATAAACAATGATAGTAACGATAGAACCATGGTTAAAGGTGGGTGTGTCATCCACAGTTGCCTCGGGTTTAGGTCAACGACACTTGCAATCAAATAGCCGATTTACTTTCGGTTTCTAAAGCAAAGTGCACATTTGAAAGGCGGTTTACAGTCCCACATGACTATAAAAATGTAGATCCTTAAGGAAATTGGATCTTTATGAAAACATTTGATCTATTGAAAATTCAAGCTAGATTTTATCCTAGACAAGTTTTCTGATTTAATCCATTCTTTGGTGTTGCAAAATATATTTGTGGATCAATATTTTGGCTTAAAACTTTTAGGTTCGTGTAATCCACTGCTATCCTGGTATCGGAAAGCACACATCCAGTTTACTTGTTCCGTATATTACCTTTCGGTAAACTACCGTCCGGTTGTAAAGGAAAGCGATGAACAAGAAACTGTTAAGGCAATGTCTAATGACATGCAGATGATTATGGTCTAAAAACGTGTCGGATGCTAGTACTATCCTTGGTAGGAGCAATAGTAAAGATCATCCTATAATTTTTCGGTCTGGCACAAGGTCCTGTCTCCGACCATGCTATGCAACCACCGTTCTTACGGTTGACACCCGATTTGGTTCAGGTGACCTAATAAATTCTGATGAATTCTCAGGATTTTACGTTCAATGGTAATGAACGCATTGAAAATGGATTTTCAGAAAACAAATCGGTTTGCAATTTTGATCAAAATATTTTCTCGTTCAAGCTCGAGTTTAGATATCATTGAATTCCATGAGTTTCAATTCTCAATCTTTAAGGTCAATCTCTAGGATTGAGTATTATCAGTCTTAAAAGCTGATTTTTAATCTTTAAGGAGATTATCCTTTTCTGGGGATCTGATTCATTAGTCTTATCAAGCTAATTTGCACGGTGCCTCCCCATTGTACAAGATAAATCCTTCTCATGGTTAGGATAAATCTGACCACTTGACGACCCTGTTTGATGCTGAGGTCCGTGGATTTCCAGCTGATTTTAGAGATGACTTTTCTAGATTTTTCGTCAACCTACAGCTGGTCTGGACGACAACTTCTTGACCTAAATCAAGAAGCGCGTGTCTTTTTCGGAAGACTTTACTTCCTTTTAATGATGGAATTGATTCATCGTGTAGATCCATCTTTCTTACAGTAAATCGGGTAAAACTGATTAGTATCGTCCAAAGCAAAAGTACCTGCAATAATTCTTATACAAAAATGTGATAGATAGTTTTTAATTGAATAACTTGGTACATTCTCCCCACACTTAGTTTCTTTCTTTGCCTTTTTATTCTCCTTTATTCCATTTTAAATGAATTCAAGCGTTTTAGGTTGTTTCTCAATTTATGTCCTTTTAGAGGTAACGATAATTTCGGTATTAACACCTAATTTTCATCGTTCATAAATATGTATAAA
This sequence comes from Rutidosis leptorrhynchoides, assembly GCF_046630445.1. Classification (NCBI taxonomy): domain Eukaryota; kingdom Viridiplantae; phylum Streptophyta; class Magnoliopsida; order Asterales; family Asteraceae; genus Rutidosis; species Rutidosis leptorrhynchoides. Next base: position 168,567,589 of record NC_092342.1, on the reverse strand, counting down.
CATGATTTTGACTTCATTTAGTTGAAAATTTTTCAAATTTTCACAAAATTTGGCAAATAAACCAAGTGTAAAATCCGAGAGAATTTATAACCCTTCCTCACACTTAAGATCATGCAATGCCCTCATTTGCATGAAATCAGACTCTAATTATAAATTCATGAGGGTGATTAGTGTAGAAAAGTGATTAAGAATACCTAGTTTGTACTTACAAAGCTCGTCGAATGATAGATGGCGCGCCTCATCGTTCATTCCTTCTTGTATTATCACACATGTTTTTCTTCAAAAATGGTTGCTTTTCTGAACTGTTTGCTAATCTTTGAAAATGCATCTTTTACCCTAATTTATTATGCATGTTTATTAACGAGTTATGCACTAACCCGAACCCCTAATTTAACGTTAAGTGGGGTTAGACTTCCCCACACTTAGCTGACGACATGTGAAATCGGTGGAATAAGTTCCACGAATTAAAATAGTGAGCCAGTTATTTGCATCTCGGGTGGTGTATAATATATCAATGGGTTTAAAGTTTAGACTCACCCGATCGTCACTACTTAATTCTTTTTTAAGTGTAGCTTTTAGTAAATGGATATGTCTCTTTTCTGGTTCTTGGTCAAATGGATCGATATACACCGACATACTTATATCTATAGGGTGGTCAATTCCAAAAGTGTCCTTCCGTTTATTCTCGGGATTAAAGTTTTCACCTCTATTACCCAATTGGGTGAAATCCGAGGTGTCATTAACTATTACAGCTCGTAGTTCATCTTCAGTAGATGACTCGTCTATTGAGAATATTGGGTTGGAAAGTTGTGGGATGGTAAAGTTCGGTTTGGCCTCGGGGGTAAAATTTTCAACGTTATCGTTTTCCCAAGAGTACCAATTTGTCACCCTTTCTTCTTCTTCATCCTCCATTGATGGATTGATTATTTCGTCGGTAGAGGCTAATGTGTCGATATGTTGTGAATTTGGTAAGACTGAATAAAAAGTATCATCGGGATAGTTGGTGATTTCGGAGCTCTCGAATTCATCAAAATTCGATGATATGAGATTTCCTTGCACAATACTCCTCAGATCAACAGGTGTGTAGTCTGATAGAGTTTCAGCTTGCCGGTTTACAAACTCGCTCATTTGTTCATTTTGAGCATCGAGTTCTTCGAGTTTGATTTTCATATGATCTAAAGAATTTTCGGACACGTAATTTTCCTCGTCTTCTGGTTGTTGAGTTTCGATAAATTCTTGGGAATAATCCCAGTTTGAATTGCGTTCTTCGTAATCGCTCCATTCAGGTTCTGTGGGTACGTAATTTTCCATAGGAACATAATAGTAACATTCCCATGTTGAGTGATAATCTCCACAAATTTCACAACCAGTTATTGTTTCGTCGTTCGCGATCCAAGATTGACTGACCGAATTGTCATCAACACTCATTTGAGAGTATTGATTTAATTGATTTCGGAGTTCAAAAAGAGTTTCCAAGGCTTTGTTTTCAAATTTTTCCATTTTATTGCGATGGCCAAATTTTAGCTACAATGTGGTGCATTCACGAATTATCCTATTAGTTATAAAAAATAGAAAAACTTATCTAAGTTGTCCAATTAATAGACTTTTCTGATTTTTGCCCACGTTTCGAATAGCCAAAAGATGCAGCAGGTAGCCAGGACCCTTTAAATCGGAAGCCCACAACTAGCCACTAACAAATCCAACTATTACTACGAACCAGAAAAATGTCAACGTCCATTAATTTAACCACTTAAATAATTTTTCTTTCCGTTTGAGAATTAGATAAGAAGTAGAGAAAATTTCTAAGTCCTAGAAAACTAAAGCGTCGAGAAATAAGAAAGAAATAGATTGCGCGTCGAAAAGTGTCGAAAAAATAAAAAGGTAGAAAAATAGGCGTCGAAAAATAAAAATAAGAAAATAGCACGAAAAATGGCGTCGCAAAATTCTAAAGCACCTAATACTTAGTCTAAGGAATAAGCACTTAAGAGATTTTACGGCAAAGCCTAAAAATCTAAAAATAAAAATAACTACGGCAAAAATAAACTTAATACTAAAAGTTGCGACTATAGTCTAAAAAAAAAACTAAAGGTAATAAAACTTAAAATAATTTTTTTATAGACAAAATCTTAAAAATATATAATTTTTTAAATAATATTTTTTTTTTTTTTTTTTTTTAAAAAAAAACGAATTTTTTTTTTCTTAAAAAAACGTTTTTTTTTTTACAGATTTTTTTTTTTTTTTTTTTTTTACGTTTTTTTTTTTTTACGTTTTTTTTTTTTTTTTTTTTTTTTAAAATTTTTTTTTTTTTTTTTTTTTTTCAAATATAAATTAAAAAATATAGTGTTTCGCCGATTCCCCGGCAGCGGCGCCAAAAACTTGATGATGTAGCGTGAGGGTACGAAATAGTATTATTTTTACTAGGAAATACTACAAAATATGACACAAGTTTTATTAATTTACGGATGGGATATACCTAAACCTTGCTACAACACTATAGGCAGTGTACCTAATCGTAGAGTAGTGTAGTTTTTAGTAAGTCCGGTTCGTTCCACAGGGAGCTGGTGATACTTACTATATTTTTAATAACTATATTTATACAAAATATATATAATTATATAAGTAGTAATATTATTATAAAAGGGGGGTTTTACCGTTTAATGACCGGTTTGTCGATTCTATATTTTAAGCGCAAAGATAAATGACGATAATTAAAGTGCGTAAAATAATGACAATAAATAAAATGACAGTAAATAAAATTGCGAGTAATAAAATGACAGTAAATAAAGATACGATGAGAAATACAATAAAAGAATTATGCTTATTTAAACTTCCGTAATCATGATGTTTGACGTGTTGATTTTAGTTTTATTCCCATGGGTTAATTGTCCTTTGTCCTGGATTATTTAATATGTCCGTCTGGTTTTTGTCCATAACAGTCCATCAGTCATAAATATAAAGTGCGAGTGTCCTCATCAAATTATTCTTATACCCGAAGTTAAATATTCCAACTAATTGGGGATTCGAATTGTAACAAGGTTTTAATACTTTGTTTAATGAATACACCAGGTTATCGACTGCGTGTAAACCAAGGTTTTACTACTTTGTTAACAATTACACCAATTACCCTTGAATGTAATTTCACCCCTATTTTAATTATTCTAGTGGCTATTAATCCATTCCCGTGTCCGGTTAAATGAACGATTATTCGTACATATAAATACCCCGCCCATCGTGTCCGATCGAGTGTATATGGTAATTTATAGGGACGCCTAATTGTAAATCTTTATATTAACATTAACAAACTATCATTTAGTTAAACAAATATAAAGCCCATTAATAGCTCATAGTCTAATTTCCACAAGTGTCGTTCTTTTGTCCAAACCCCAATTATGATACAAAGCCCAATTACCCAATTTTAATATTTTTAGCCCAACATCATGATTACTTCGTCTTAAATAAGCATAATAATAACTTAAGTACGAGACATTAATTTAAAAAGGAGAACATAGCTTACATTGATTATTTATCGCGTAGTGTTACACGGACAGAGCTCCGACTTTAAAACCCGTAAAAATAACTTTTACATAACCCAAACTAATCTAATATAACACTAATCTATACTATATATATATATATATATATATATATATATATATATATTTATATTATACGGAGTATTATTATTCTTATGTTATGGGTGTGTTGGTGTGGTAAAACAATTCGGCCAGAAAACTGCCTTTTATAGAACTTTTTGGATTTTTGATCCCCATGCAAGTTGCATGAGGTTTAGTGTATTTGCCATGCAACTTGCATGGGCTTGTTTTCCAGCTCAAGTTTTGGCATTTTACTTGCCGACATAATATAATATAATTATAAATATAAAATATAAATAATTAATATAATTATTTATATATTATATTATATTCTTGTGCATAGCAGACTCGTAATTTTTGGTCCATTGCGTCGGGCGTTTCTTCTTGGCTCAGGTCCCGGTTCCGGATTTTCGATCGTCTTTTCGTACAATTTAATATCGTGTACTTTGCGTTCCGCAACTTGTACTCTTGTCATTTTTAGACGTTCTTCATCAATAAATTGAACCTTTTTAATTGTATCTTGTACATTTGAGCATTTTGGACCTTTCCGTCTTCAATTCGTCGTTTTCGCCTTTTGTCTTCGCACTTATTTAATATAAACGAATATTACTTGAAAATGGAACAATTGCAACTGAAAACTTGTCATATCGGAAGGATATTGATACTAAATATATGTTCATTTATAGCACTATCACATCCTTTTCTAGGTGTTATTCATAGGAGTGGCAATTTTAGAAAAATCTTTTATGAAACGTCGGTAAAAACCGGCATGCCCTAGAAAACTCCTAACTCCTCTAACATTGGTGGGATGTGGAAGTTTAGCAATTACATCTACTTTAGCTCTATCCACTTCAATTCCTTCTTTTGAAATTTTATGTCCAAGAACGATGCCTTCTTTAACCATGAAATGGCATTTCTCCCAATTAAGAACTAGATTTGATTGTTCGCATCTAATTAGCATTCGTTCCAGATTAACTAGACATGATTCAAATGTATCACCGAAGACTGAAAAATCATCCATGAAAACTTCCATGCATTCTTCTATCATGTCGTGAAAAATCGCCATCATACACCTTTGAAAGGTTGCAGGGGCGTTACAAAGTCCAAATGGCATGCGTTTGTAAGCAAAAGTACCATACGGGCACGTGAATGTGGTTTTCTCTTGGTCTTCGGGTGCTATTGGAATTTGAAAATATCCGGAAAATCCATCTAGAAAACAATAGTAACTATTTCCGGCTAAACTTTCCAACATTTGATCTATGAAGGGTAAGGGAAAGTGATATTTTCTGGTGGCGTCATTTAATTTTCTATAATCAATACATACACGCCATCCTGTTACAGTCCTAGTAGGAATAAGCTCATTTTTCTCATTTGTAATGACAGTCATACCGCCCTTCTTAGGTACGCATTGAACTGGGCTTACCCATGGACTATCAGATATTGGATAAATTAAACCTGCATCTAGCAGTTTAATAATCTCTTTCTTAACTACATCTTGCATATTAGGATTTAGTCTTCGTTGGCGTTGCACATACGTTTTATGACCTTCTTCCATAAGGATTTTATGTGTGCAATACGAAGGACTTATTCCTTTAATATCATGAATCTTCCATGCAATGGCTGGTTTATGAGCTTTCAACACAGAAATGAGTTGTGATTTCTCATTTTCAGTAAGAGAAGACGATATTATTACAGGTAATTCAGATTCACCATGTAAATAAGCGTATTCCAAATGGTTTGGAAGTGGCTTTAACTCTAATTTCGGAGGTTCTTCTATCGATGATTTATATCGATATCTGTCTTCTTCTTTTAGCATTTGAATTTCTTCTGTTGTTGGTTCATATCCATTAGCTATAAGTGTAGCTAACATTTCAGCTTCATCAATTGGTTCATTACCTTCTCCTAAAGAACATTCCCCTGTTCCTTGTAATTCTGGAAATTCTTCTAATAATTCTGCATGTGCATCTATAGTTTGAATATAATAACATATATCATCTGCAGATTGTGGTTGTTGCATTGCTCTATCAACTGAAAAGGTAACACTCTCATCCTCTATACTTAGGGTCAATTTCTTACCGAACACGTCTATCATTGCTTTAGCCGTGTTTAAGAATGGTCTTCCTAATATGAAAGGAACTTGAGAATCTTCTTCCATGTCTAAAACAACAAAATCTACTGGAAATACTAAAGTACCAACTTTAACTAGCATGTTCTCCATTATCCCTCTAGGATATTTTATTGATCTATCGGCTAGTTGTATGCTTATTCTGGTTGGTTTCAATTCTCCAAGGTCTAGTTTAGCGTATAGTGAATACGGCATTAGATTTATACTAGCACCTAAGTCTGCCAGTGCTTCTATTGAACTAAGACTACCCAGAAAACATGGAATTGTGAAACTTCCTGGATCAGATAGTTTTTCTGGTATCTTATTCAACAGCACTGCTGAACAATTAGCATTCATAGTAACAGCCGAGAGTTCTTCCATTTTCTTTCTATTTGAGATTAGATCTTTCAAGAATTTAGCATATCTAGGCATTCCTGAAATCACATCAATGAAAGGAAGATTTACATTTATCTGTTTAAACATATCCAAGAATTTGGATTGCTCGGCTTCAAGTTTCTCTTTCTTCATTTTACGCGGGTAAGGAAGTGGTGGTTGGTATGGTTTAACATAAGGTTTAGCCTTTACTGTGTTATCTTCATTAACCTTTTCAACTACCGGTTCTTTTTCCTTATCTTGATCAGGTTGTGGTTCTTGTGGAGTAGGAATAGCTTCATCAGAAGTTACAGGTATTTCAGTTGGTTTAAGTGTTGTACCACTTCTTGTGGTAATGACTTTACCTGTTTCATTCCGGGGGTTAGCATTTGTATCACTAGGTAGACTTCCCGGGTTTCTTTCACCTATTAACCTTGCTAGGTTACGTACTTCTTGTTCCAGATTTTGAATAGAAGCTTGTTGATTTCTAAATGCTTGAGCATTTTGTTCATTGGTTTGTTTCTGAGATGTGAAAAACTGCGTTTGAGTTTCAACTAGCTTCGTCATCATATCTTCTAAATTCGGCTTTTTATCATCGGTTTGTTGTGGTGGTTTGTTTTGAAAATTAGGTCTTTGTTGGTTGTAAGTATTATTGGATACTTGTTGATTGCTAGGACCTTGTTGGTTGTTGTATGGAATATTTCGGTTATAATTCTGGTTTTGATTGTAAATCGGTCTTGGCGGTTGATAATTATTCTGATAATTATTTCCAGGCCTTTGGTTTATGTATGAAATATTCTCTCTTTGTTCCATTGTTAATTCAATACTGAGACAATCTTTTGTCAAATGTGGTCCTCCACACTGCTCACAACTAATTCGTATTGAGTGAATATCTTTAGTCATCTTTTCCATTCGTCTCTCAACAGCATCTATCTTTGCGGAAATGGAATCTAAGTCATGGCTAGAATCGGCTCTAGCTGCTTTAGATGATCTAACGATATATTTTTCTTGGTGCCACTCATGTGAGTGGGAAGCAGTGTTATCAATAATTTTGTAAGCATCAGTTTCGGTTTTCTTCATAATAGAACCACCAGCTGCTATATCTATGTCTTTTCTTGTAGTGATGTCGCATCCTTGGTAGAATATTTGTACTATTTGACAGGTGTCTAAACCATGTTGCGGACATCCTCTTAATAACTTTCCATATCTAGTCCACGCCTCATATAGAGTTTCATTTGGTTTTTGTGTAAACGTAACAATTTCTGCTTGAAGTCTTACGGCTTTAGATGAAGGAAAGAATTGTTTAAGAAATTTTTCAACTAAAACGTCCCATGTATCAATCGCCCCTTCAGGTAACGATTCCAACCAATCTTTGGCTTCTCCCTTTAAAGTCCAGGGAAATAACATGAGATATATCTGTTCATCCTCCACTTCTCGGATTTTAAATAGTGTGCAGATCCTATTAAAGGTACGTAGATGTTCATTTGGATCTTCCTTCGGCGCACCACTAAATTGGCATTGATTAGTCACCATGTGTAGAATTTGTCCTTTGATTTCATAATCTGGCGCATTAATAATTGCGTGACCTTGGCCAGTGCGTTTAGCTCTCATTCGGTCTTCCATACTTAAAGGTTCCAGATTCTCCATAATTGAATTTGTTGAATCGGAATCACTAGAGGATTCTGATTTAATGGTTCGTTCCTCAACAATCTCTGTTTGAATGATTGGTGGTTCCGGGGGAAAGTTTAGTGGTTCAGGATCTACGAACCGTTCCTGAATATTCTCCGGATTCTCAATTGTGAGGTCGGGTTCAAAAAATGGATTATCGGAAATTTGAACTGAAGTACTTGGTCGACTGGATGATGATTCTAAAGAAAAATCAACGGCAGTAATATTTGCTAAATGTCTTGATCTAGTTACAGGTGGTGAACGTACAAAAGGTGTTGAACGTCTTGCTCGGTGCATTCACTGAATATCCTATTAGTTTTTAAAAGGAAAGAAAAATTATAATAAGTTATCCAATCAATAGACTTTTCTGATTTTGTCCACGTTTCGAATAGCCAAAAGATGCAGCAGAGGGGCAGGATTCGTTTGGTCTCAATATAATTGAGGACTGTTTGGCTCCAATAACCCGGTCCACGTACAAATCCAACTATTACTACGAACCAGGAAATTTTGATGTCTATCAATTTAACTACTTAAAATAAATTTTCGTAATTTTAAGAAATTTAGATAAGAAGTAGAATAAAAATCTATGTCCTAAAACTAGAATAGCGAGAAATAAAAAAGAAAAAGAGCTCGTCGAAAAAGGTCGAAAAAGAAAAATGGTTGAAAAATAAAAGGTGACGGAAAAATAAAAGAAACTTATAAAACTTAAAACACTTGACTTGTGATGACCCGGAAATTTCCGATCAAATTTAAACTTTAATCTTTATATGTTCCTGACACGATGAGCAAAAATATGTAATGTTGAGTCTCGAAAGTTTTGAAACTATATTTCTGTAATCAAATATCCTTTGACCATGCCAAATGATTCACGAACAATTATGTGTAAATAAATATATACATATACATATACATATGTCTGATTTTAAATTGAGTTATATTAATGAAACATTGAACGGATTAGTTATTATGAATATAAGATATGAAATCTATTTTTTTTATGAATTTGGAAATGCTATCAAGGTATTGAATGAATAATACTTTACATGAACGTATTTGTTCGATGTAAGTTTATCGACGAGATTAAAAGATAATATCAAATGATTGAATTATCGGATACATTGAACTTTGATTATGAGTCTCTGTTATGAGGTCCACTTTGAATTAGGAAACCCTTACTTTTTTTAACGGTATTCGGAATAAATGGTAAAGTGATTTACAAGTAAGAACAAAGTATCACTTATTGGGAGTTAGACAAAAGTTAGTGGAGAATCGAATTTCATAATACTCGATTTATCATATAGAAGGAATAATTGGGATAAGATTCGTTGACTAGATAAACCCATTTGATATGTTATATTAAGATATATTATTTAGAAAGTTAAAGAAATTAAACTAAACATTTACGCATAAAAGAATGAAATCAAATTAAGTTTTAAAGCATAAACGTTATAGGATTTTTCGATTTTGTAAAGGATCTTAAATTATATAATTATTTTGAAAGGATAACTAGTATGTTATTAGATAAACATTTCAAAAATATGTATAAGATTATAAAATTTTAATTTAAATTAGTCATAAAACGTTTTGATATTAAACTAATATTAATAAATAGGCTTTGATAAATAACAAGATTATGAATTATAAAAGTAAATGACCAAAACACTCAAAAGATTAAGTTACACTTTGAGTGGGTTAGTTTTTAATTAATTTAAGTCTAGTTATTAATAAAGGTACGTGTCACAAAATGTTTAATTTAAAATAAAATATTTTGACAAACAACGAGACTTTAATTTATAGAAGGAAATGACCACAACGCTCAATTTTATAAGTTATATTTTTATAAAGGTAATTTATTGTTGAGTAAGTCTAATTTTTGTAAAAGGTACACGTAACGTAAAAGGCTAGTTTTCTAAACGTACGAAAGTGCGCTCGAAAAACCGAAAGTGGTACATGAGTCGAGTGACAACGTACGAGTCATTTGAACAAAAATTACATTTTTACTACTCACGTAAATATAAAATAATATTTAATTAATTCTAAAGATTAAATATAATATATATTAAATAATATATATATTATTACATTACAACTAATATGTCGACAATGAAAAAATGAAAACGGTGTGCCAGTATTACATGTGTCATGTGAATGCAAGAAAAGGATACTAGACACTCATGCGATCGCATGAGTGTCGGTGGTGGCAAACATCTATTAAACCAACTCGATCCTGGTTCCAGTGTTCATTCTATCTCTCTCTCACGATGTACATATATATTTATATTATGAATATTATTAGTAAGATTAATATTTTATTAATCTAATTATTATCACTAAGAGTAATATTATTAGTATTATTATACATAAAATATTGCGACGAGGTTCTGCTCGCGTCTTTTCAAAACGGGTTTTATGAGTGGGATAGAGCCAAGAAAATTATGGGTTATAGCTATGGAGGTGATGGGTATGGTTCATGGGTATGCTCATGAGGTCAATTTAGTGATTGTCATCTCCGTTGCGTCTACGTACCTTCCTGCAATATTGAATCTCAATATTGATATGTGAGTACTCATAATTTAATTTTTACATACTAATAGTGTATCCCTGACTAGTGCTCGAGAAATTAGGATTATGCATATTTGTACATTTGATATTGCCCTTAGATAGGTTATGTTGAATCTTAAAGGTTGTTATACTAGGGATGAAATAAGATATAAGATATGCATGTCATTGGAAAGCTAGCGAAAAATTAAGAACTTTTCATTTAGATATCGAATGGATTCGATGAACGGTTAGAAAGTTATGAATTAAACAATTAATTTCGTAATTAAAATTGCTGATAATAATTAGTGAATTAATTTTCTGGGTAATAAAAAGTGGTTATTTGGATTCTACTCGTCGAGTAGATGAATTTTCATATAAAGCACGTCTCGTTTCGTTGAACGGTTGTCAAGTTATGGATAAAAGAAGTTTTGTAAATTTTGATGAAACGTCGATACGGAAACTGAAATTCTCGCTTATCTGCGTTGTTTCAGATTAAAACAAAAATACCACTGAATTCTTTGCTGTAAGGTCTAACAAACCACTCTAGCCAATTGTCAATTCGAGTCTCGACGATTTTTCTAAAAATCGTCAAAGTTGACTGTTGGGTCACATTTTAAAATTCTAAAAAGAGCTGAAACTTTTTTGTTAAAAATGTCAGTTTTGTATCAGTTGTCATGGTCGACCTGATGTGTGTTTACTTTTGCCAAAAATCATGTTATATCTTTGTGGTAACGAGAATTTGAAGGCTTTGACCGTTTGTCAATCCGAGTTTCGAGGAATTTTCTAAAAATCTCCAAAGTAGGCTACTCGGTCACTTTTGTAAATTTATTAAAGATGAAAAATTAACTTTGAAACGCCGAAACCGCGTTGGCAACTACGAGTTGTCTAGGTTTAGTTTACTTCTGTAAAATGTATACTTAATCTTTTTGGTAATGTATAACTTTTATCTTTGGCCGTTTATCAATCGGAGTTCCGATAATTTTTCTAAAAATCGTTGAAGGGGCCGTTTAGTCATGTTTGACCGAAAAATCATTTTGTTGTACAAGTTATTGTATTTTTGCATGCGACCTCGTTTTTACTTTAACCTTTGACTTTTGCACATTAGTCTCGAGCATTGGGATTGTGGTACACTATGACTTGGCCTACTTTATTAGACAAATATTGACAAATACATAAATATATATAATTAATATAGGTTCGTGAATCCAAGGCCAACCTTACACTTGTTCAATGATGTTATATGTATTTTTACTACAAAATACAGTATGGTGAGTTTCATTTGCCCTTTTTTACTCTTTACATTTTTGAGGCTGAGAATACATGCAAATGCTTTATTAACTGTTTTACAATATTTATATGCGTGAGTTTCATTTGCCTTTTTACCCTTTATATTTTTGGGCTGAGAATACATGCGCAACTTTTATAAATGTTTTACGAAATAGACACAAGTACGTGAAACTACATTCTATGGTTGAATTATCGAATCGAATATGCCCCTATATAGTCTGGTAATCTAAGAATTAGGGAACAGACACCCTAATTGACGCGAATCCTAAAGATAGATCTATCGGGCCCAACAAGCCCCATCCAAAGTACCGGATGCTTTGTACTTCGAAATTTATATCATGTCCGAAGGAGGATCCCGGAATGATGGGGATATTCTTATATATGCATATTGTTAATGTCGGTTACCAGGTGTTCAATCCATATGAATGATATTTTTGTCTCTATGCATGGGACGTATGTTTATGAGAAATGGAAATCTGAAATCTTGTGGTCTATTAAAATGATGGAAACGATTGTTTAAGTTAAACTAATGAACTCACCAACCTTTTGGTTGACACTTGAAAGCATGTTTATTCTCAGGTTTGAAAGAGATCTTCCGCTGTGCATTAGCTCATTTTAAAGATATTACTTGGAGTCATTCAATACATATTTCAAAAGACGTTGCATTCGAGTCGTTGAAGTTCATTAAAGATTATTATTAAGTAAATGACAGATTAGGTCATTTATAGTTTGGATATTATGAAATGGTATGCATACATGTCAACTTTCGATGTAATGAAAGATTGTCTTTTAAAAATGAATGCAATGTTTGTAAAATGTATCATTTAGAGGTCAAGTACCTCGCGATGTAATCATATGTTATTGTATTCGTCCCTATGGATTGGGTCGGGTCGTCTCATGACTAACCTAACCTTATTACTACAACTAACTTAAAATTATAATCGCAAATTGAGATTACTAATTGGAATGATAATTGATACATAGTAAAAGGTGTCTAAAAATATTAAAGCTTACAGGAAAAACTAAATCCCAAATGGAAATAACTTAAAAAGAAACTAAAACTTAAAAAGGCGTCGCAAAATTCTAAAGCACTTAAATCTTAGTCTAAAGAAAAAACACTTAAGAAATTTTACGGCAAAGCCTAAAAATCTAGAAGTAAAAATAACTATGGCAAAAACTATATTTAAAACTAAGTATGAGCTAAAAATACAAATATTACGCTAAAACGATTAAAAAGGGACAAAATATAAAAATATACAAAAAGTTGTAAAAAGTACAATTTTTATAAAAATATTATTTTTATATTATTTATTTTATTAAACTATTAATTTTGTAATTTATAAAAACTAATTAAAATTTTAAATACAAATTAATTAAAACTAATCTAAATAATAAAATAACCTAAACCCTAATTAGGGTTATAATTAATTATAATTAATAATTATACTCCGTAATGATTGCTGGCTGCAGTCTGGCGTGTCAGATGGGCTCATGCGATCGTATGAGTCCTCAGTTGCCCAGCCATGCGATCGCATGGGCTAGGGTTTCGGGCCACAGAGTTGGGCTGCTACAGTGTTCGGGCCGAATTATTTTTTTTTTCTGTTTTTGCTGTAAAATATAAAATATATTTATTAATTAAATAAAACTTATATTTTTACAAACTAAAAAAATAGAAATAAAGAAACTTTATAAAACTTATTTATTTACCAAACTCTAAAAAAAAAATATTTATATTTTTGTTTTTCTTTTAATATTTTTGAATTTTTAAAATGTATTTTTACAAAAGCGTACTAAAAGTAAAAATCTTCTTTCTTTTTTATATATATAGCGTTGCGCTTCCGGCTTTTAAGACTTTCCCCGGCAGCGGTGCCAAAAATACTTGATGTTTTAGCAGAGTGGTATAAAATAGTTATTAATTTTAGCAGGAAATACTATTAAATACGATACAATTTTACACAAGATATTTATTTATTTATAGAATGGATATACTTAAACCTTGCTACAACACTTATAGGCAGTGTACCTAATCGTAAAGTAGTGTAGATTTTAGTAAGTCCGGTTCGTTCCACAGGGAAATCTTTAAACAAAGCTTAACGCTATATTAGTTTACTTTTATAAAAATACAAATATATATATAAGTAATATTATTATTATAAAGGAGGTTTTTACCGTTTAATGACCGGTTTGTCGATTTTAAAACTTTAGTCGCAGTTAAAACCAAATGTAAAATAATAAAAATAAATACAAGACTTAAATTAAAGCGTAAAGTAAATAACGATAATGAAATTGCGAATAATAAAAGTGCGATAAAATAAACTTGCGATAATTAAAAAGTACGATAATTAAAAGTGCAATTAAATATAATAACAATAAATAAAAGTGCTATAATTAGAAGTGCAATTAAATATAAAATAAAGGAAATTAAATATGAAATAAAAGAATTATTCTTATTTAAACTTCCGTAATCATGATGTTTGACGTGTTGATTTTAGTTTTATGCCCATGGGTTAATTGTCCTTTGTCCTGGATTATTTAATATGTCCGTCTGGTTTTTGTCCATAACAGTCCATCAGTCATAAATATAAAGTGCGAGTGTCCTCGTCAAATTATCCTTATACCCGAAGTTAAATATTCCAACTAATTGGGGACTTAAACTGTAACAAGATTTTAATACTTTGTTTAATAATTACACCAGGATGTCGACTGAGTGTAATCCAAGGTTTTAATATTTTGTTATCAATTATACCAAGTGTCCTTGTATATAATTTCACCCCTGTTTTAATTATTCTAGTGGCTATTAATCCATTCCTGTGTCCGGTTAAATGAACGATTATTCGTACATATAAATACCCCGCCCATCGTGTCCGATCGAGTGTATATGGTAATTTATAGGAACGCCCAATTGTAAATCTTTATATTAACATTAACAAACTATCATTTAGTTAAACAAATATAAAGCCCATTAATAGCCCATAGTCTAAATTCCACAAGTGTCGTTCTTTTGTCCAAACCCCAATTATGGTACAAAGTCCAATTACCCAATTTTAGTAATTAGCCCAACATCATGATTATTTCGTTTTAAATAAGCATAATAATAACTTAGCTACGAGACATTAAATTAAAAAGGTTGAACATAACTTACAATGATTAAAAATAGCGTAGTGTTACACGGACAGAATTTCGACTTACACCCTTACAACATTCGCTAACATACCCTTATTATTCGAATTATAATTAAAATTAAAATTAAAATATAAATTATAAATATATCGTATGAATGGAGAAAAGAGAAAGATAGATTGATTTTTTAGTGCACCAAAGCTCGATTTTTATAGGCATGTGGGCTGGAACTGGGGCTCATGCGATCGCATGGATTTATGCCTTCCAGGCCATGCGATCGCATGGCCAGCTGGGGAGGCTCATATTTGGTTGTTTTCTTCTGCCGACGGTTTTATAAATAATATAATATATTAAATAATTATAAGAATTATTTAAATATTATATTATATTTATGTGCATAGTTGACTTGTAATTTTTAGTCCGTTGCGTCGAGCGTTGAGAGTTGACTCTGGTCCCGGTTTTGGATTTTCGAACGTCCTTGCTTACAATTTAATATCTTGTACTTTGCGTTTTGAATCTTGTACTCTTGTAATTTCGAGACGTTTCTTATCAATAATTGGAACCTCTTGGATTGTATTTTGTACTTTTGAGCTTTTTGGTCATTTGCGTCTTCAATTCGTCGAATCTGTCTTTTGTCTTCACCTTTTATTATTTAAACGAATATCACTTGTAAATAGGACAATTGTAACTAAAAGCTTGTCTTTCTTGAGGAATAATGCTATGAAATATATGTTCGTTTTTAGCATTATCATTTAACATAAGGTTTAGTCTTAACTGTGTTATCTTCAATAACCTTCTCAACTACCGGTTCTTTTTCCTTATCTTGTTCAGGTTGTGGTTCTTGTGGAGTAGGAATAGTTTCATCAGAAGTTACAGGTATTTCAGGTGATTTAAGTGTTGTACCACTTGTTGTGGTAATGGCTTTAGCTGTTTCATTCCGGGGGTTAGCATTTGTATCACTAGGTAGACTTTCCAGTTTTCTTTCACCTATTAACCTTGCTAGGTTACTTACTTCTTGTTCCAATTTTTGAATAGAAGCTTGTTGATTTCTAAATGCTTGAGCATTTTGTTCATTTGTTTGTTTCTGAGATGTGAAAAACTGCGTTTGAGTTTCACTAGCTTCGTCATCATATCTTCTAAATTTGGCTTTTTATCATCGGTTTGTTGTGGTGGTTTGTTTTGAAAATTAGGTCTTTGCTGATTGTAAGTATTGTTGGATACTTGTTGACTGCTAGGACCTTGTTGGTTGTTGTATGGAATATTTCCATTATAATTCTGGTTTTGATTGTAGATCGGTCTTGGCGGTTGATAATTATTCTGATAATTATTTCCAGGCCTTTGGTTTATGTATGAAATATTCTCTCTTTGTTCCATTGTTAATTCAATGCTGAGACAATCTTTTGTCAAATGTGGTCCTCCACACTGCTCACAACTAATTTGTATTGAGTGAATATCCTTAGTCATCTTTTCCATTCGTCTCTCGACAGCATCTATCTTTGCGGAAATGGAATCTAAGTCATGGCTAGAATCGGCTCTAGCTGCTTTAGATGATCTAACGATATCTTTTTCTCGGTGCCACTCATGTGAGTGGGAAGCAGTGTTATCAATAATTTTATAAGCATCAGTTTCGGTTTTCTTCATAATGGAACCACCAGCTGCTATATCGATGTCTTTTCTTGTAGTGATGTCGCATCCTTGGTAGAATATTTGTACTATTTGACAGGTGTCTAAACCATGTTGCGGACATCCTCTTAATAACTTTCCAAATCTTGTACACGCCTCATATAGAGTTTCATTCGGTTTCTGTATGAACGTAACAATTTCTCCTTGAAGTCTTACGGCTTTAGATGCCGGAAAGAATTGTTTAAGAAATTTTTCAACTAAAACGTCCCATGTATCAATCGCCCCTTCAGGTAACGATTCCAACCAATCTTTGGCTTCTCCCTTTAAAGTCCAGGGAAATAACATGAGATATATTTGTTCATCTTCTACTTCTCAGATTTTAAATAGTGTGCAGATCCTATTAAAGGTACGAAGATGTTCATTTGAATCTTCCTTCGGCGCACCACTAAATTGGCATTGATTAGTCACCATGTGTAGAATTTGTCCTTTGATTTCATAATCTGGCGCATTAATGTCTGGATGAGTAATTGCGTGACCTTGGCCAGTACGTTTAGCTCTCATTCGGTCTTCCATACTTAAAGGTTCTAGATTCTCCATAATTGAATTTGTTGAATCGGAATCACTAGAGGATTCTGATTTAATGGTTCGTTCCTCAACAATCTCTGTTTGAATAATTGGTGGTTCCGGAGGAAAATTTAATGGTTCAGGATCTATGAATCGTCCTTGAATATTCTCCGGATTCTCAATTGTGAGGTCGGGTTCAAAAAATGGATTATCGGAAATTTGAATTGGAGTACTTGGTCGACTGGATGACGATTCTAAAGAAAAATCAACGGCGGTAATATTTGCTAAATGTCTTGATCTAGTTACAGGTGGTGAACGTACAAAAGGTGGTGAACGTCTTGCTCGGTGCATTCACTGAATATCCTATTAGTTTTTAAAAAGGAAAGAAAAATTATATAAGTTATCCAATTAATAGACTTTTCTGATTTTGCCCACGTTTCGAATAGCCAAAAGATGCAGCAGAGGGGCAGGATTCGTTTGGTCTCAATATAATTGAGGACTGTTTGGCTCCAATAACCCGGTCCACATACAAATCCAACTATTACTACGAACCAGAAAATTTTGATGTCTATCAATTTAACCACTTAAAATAAATTTTCGTAATTTTAAGAAATTTAGATAAAAAGTAGAATAAAAATCTATGTCCTAAAACTAGAATAGCGAGAAATAAGAAAGAAAAAGAGCGTGTCGGAAAAAGATCGAAAAAATAAAAATAAGAAAGAAAAAGAGTGACTTATAGAACTTAAAAACACTCGACTAACCCAACCTTATTACTATCACTAACTTAAAATTATAATCGCAAATTGAGATTACTAATTGGAATGATAATTGATACATAGGTAAAAGACGTCTAAAAATATTAAAGCTTACAAGTAAAACTATATCCCAAATGGCAATAACTTAAAAAAAAACTAAAACTTAAAAAGGCGTCGCAAAATTCTAAAGCACCTAAATCTTAGTCTAAAGAAAAAGCACTTAAGGGATTTTACGGCAAAGCCTAAAAATCTAGAAATAAAAATATAACTATGGCAAAAACTAAGTTTAACACTAAAAACTAGCGAAAAACACAAATATTACGCTAAATAAATTAAAAAGGGATAAAATATAAAAATATACAAAAAGTTGTACAAAGTACAATTTTTATAAAAATATTATTTTTATAATATTTATTTATTAAAACTATTAATTTTACATTAATTAAACTAATTTAACTAAATATATAAATTAAATAAAAAGTAAAACTAATTAATATATTAAAATTAAACCTAATTAGGGTTAAAAGTTAATTAATACATATAAAACCCGTAATTAATGCTGATTAGGGTTTCTGTCACGAGTGTCAGGGCTGCTCCGCGAGTTGCGGTGCCCGAAGCAGGAAAACTCCGCGAGTCGCGGGGTTCTAAAATTCAACTCAGGTACAGGATTTAATTCGACGCATTTTTGTTTTTTTTTCTTTTTTTTTATATTTTCTGTATTATGCTTTATATTTTCTGTTTTAAATAAAAATATTTATATAATAAAAACTTATATTTAAAAACTAAAATAAAAATAGAACTACTTTATAATTTTATAAATAAAAATCTTAAAACTAGATTTATATATATATATATATATATACATATATATATATATATATATATATATATATATATATATATATATATATATATATATATATATAATTTTTTTTCGGTTTTTGATTTTATATTTTAAATAAACACAAAATATTTAAATAAAACTTATATTTTTATAAAATAAAAATAAAGAAACTTTATAAAACTTAAATATTTAACAAAATCTTAAAAATATTTATATTTTTGTTTTTCTTTTTATATTTTCGAATAATTAAAAAAACATATTTTTACAAAAGCGTATTTTAATAAAAGTAAACTAAAAATAAATTTTTTTTTTTAAAAATTTAGCGTTACGCTTCCGGCTTTTAAGCTAGATTGTCCCCGGCAGCGGCGCCAAAAATAACTTGATGTCAAAGCAGAGGTGTATATAAAATAGCTTATATTTTACAAGGAAATACTATTAAATATTATACAATTTTACACAAGATATTTATTTATTTATAGAATAGATATACTTAAACCTTGCTACAACACTTATAGGCAGTGTACCTAATCGTACAGTAGTGTACTTTTTAATAAGTCCGGTTCGTTCCACAGGGAAAATCTTTAAACAAATCTTAACGCTATATTAGTTTACTTTTATAAAAATACAAATATATATATATATATATAAGTAATATTATTATTATAAAGGGGGGTTTTTATCGTTTAATGACCGGTTTGTCGATTTTAAAACTTTAGTCGCAGTTAAAACCAAATGTAAAAAAAATAAATACAAGACTTAATTTAAAGCGTAAAGTAAATAAGGATAATGAAATTGCGATAAATAAAAGTGCGATAAAATAAACGTGCGATAATTAAAAGTACGATAATTAAAAGTGCAATTAAATACAATAACAATAAAATAAAATGCGATAATTAGAAGTGCAATTAAATATAAAATAAAGGAAATTAAATATGAAATAAAATAATTATGCTTATTTAAACTTCCGTAATCATGATGTTTGACGTGTTAATTTTAGTTTTATGCCCATGGGTTAATTGTCCTTTGTCCTGGATTATTTAATATGTCCGTCTGGTTTTTGTCCATAATAGTCCATCAGTCATAAATATAAAGTGCGAGTGTCCTCATCAAATTATTCTTATACCCGAAATTAAATATTCCAACTAATTGGGGACTTAAACTGTAACAAGATTTTAATACTTTGTTTAATAATTACACCAGAATGTCGACTGAGTGTAACCCAAGGTTTTAATACTTTGTTATCAATTATACCAAGTGTCCTTGTACATAATTTCACCCCTGTTTTAATTATTCTAGTGGCTATTAATCCATTCCCGTATCCGGTTAAATGAACGATTATTCGTACATATAAATACCCCGCCCATCGTGTCCGATCGAGTGTATATGGTAATTTATGGGTACGTCCAATTATAAATCTTTATATTAACATTGACAAACTATCATTTAGTTAAACAAATATAAAGCCCATTAATAGCCCATAGTCTAATTTCCACAAGTTTCGTTCTTTTGTTCAAACCCCAATTATGGTACAAAGCCCAATTACCCAATTTTAGTAATTAGCCCAACATCATGATTACTTCAGATTAAATAAGCATAATAATAACTTAGCTACGAGACATTAATGTAAAAAGGTTGAACATAACTTACAATGATTAAAAATAGCGTAGTGTTACACGGACAGAATTTCGACTTACACCCTTACAACATTCGCTAACATACCCTTATTATTAGGATTTAAAATTAAAATTAAAATTAAAATATAAATTATATATATATATATATATATATATATATATATATATATATATATATATATATATATATATATATATATATATTTATGTATATATTGAGAGAGAGATAGATTATTGATATGAAAATGATCAGAATTCGTTTGCTTTTATAGGGAATTGAGTTCAGGGGGTCTCCGCGACTCGCGGCCTTTTCTGCCTTCAAACTCCGCGAGTCGCGGAGTTTGAAATTCCAGCTCACCAACTTTGGAGTCTTTCTTGCCGACGGATTTTTATTATTTATATAATATATAAATAATTATAAGAATTATTTAAATATTATATTATATTTATGTGCATAGTTGACTTGTAATTTTTAGTCCGTTGCATCGAGCGTTGAGAGTTGACTCTGGTCCCGGTTCCGGATTTTCGAACGTCCTTGCGTACAATTTAATATCTTGTACTTTGCGTTTTGAATCTTGTACTCTTGTAATTTCGAGACGTTTCTTATCAATAATTGGAACCTCTTTGATTGTATTTTGTACTTTTGAGCTTTTTGGTCGTTTGCGTCTTCAATTCGTCGAATCTGTCTTTTGTCTTCACCTTTTAATATTTAAACGAATATCACTTGTAAATAGAACAATTGCAACTAAAAGCTTGTCTTTCTTGGGGAATAATGCTATGAAATATATGTTCGTTTTTAGCATTATCAACGACCAAAAAGCTCAAAAGTACAAAGTACAATCAAAGTGTTTCAAATTATTGGTGAGAAACGTCTCAAAATTACAAGAGTACAAGCCACAAAACGCAAAATACAAGATATTAAATTGTACAAAAGAACGTTCGAAAATCCGGAACCGGGACCAGAGTCAACTCTCAACGCTCGACGCAACGGACTAAAAATTACAAGTCAACTATGCACATGAATGTAATATAATATATAATTAATTATTAAAATTATATATATATTATATTATTATATAAAACCGTCGGCAAGCTAGGAGCCAAGAGTACATGAGCTGGAAAAAGAGGCCCTGCGATCTCATGGCCTGGAGGCCTAAATCCCATACGATCGCATGGTTAACAGTATCTGGTGACATCCTATAAATTTCGCGTGTTTTGGCCAGTTTAATCACACCTTTTTCTTTCTTCATTCTCTCAACGTATATATATATATATATATATATATATATATATATATATATATATATATATATATATATATTATAATTTTAATTTTAATAATAATAAGGGTATGTTAGCGAATGTTGTAAGGGTGTAAGTCGAAATTCTGTTCGTGTAACGCTACGCTATTTTTAATCATTGTAAGTTATGTTTAACCTTTTTAAATTAATGTCTTGTAGCTAAGTTATTATTATGCTTATTTAAGCCGAAGTAATCATGATGTTGGGCTAAAATATTAAAATTGGGTAATTAGGCTTTGTACCATAATTGGGGTTTGGACAAAAGAACGACACTTGTGGAAATTAGACTATGGACTATTAATGGGCTTTATATTTGTTTAATTAAATGATATTTTGTTAATTTAATATAAAGATTTATAATTGGACGTACCTATAAATAACCATATACACTCGATCGGACACGATAGGTGGGATATTTATAAGTACTAATAATCGTTCATTTAATCGGACACGGGAATGGATTAATAGTTAATGGACTTATTAAAACAGGGGTGAATTATATACAAGGACACTTGGTGTAATTATAGTTTAAGTCCCTAATTATTTGGAATATTTGACTTCAGATATAAGGATAATTTGACGAGGACACTCGCACTTTATATTTATGATTGATGGACTGTTATGGACAAAAACCAGACGGACATATTGAATAATTCAGGACAAAGGACAATTAACCCATGGTAATAAAACTAAAATCAACACGTCAAACATCATGATTACGGAAGTTTAAATAAGCATAATTCCTTTATTTCATATTTAATTGCACTTTTAATTATCGCACTTTTATTTACTGTCATTTTATTTAAATGCATTTTTAATTATCGTACTTTTTAATTTTTGCAATTTTATTTATCGTCATTTTATTTATCGCATTTTTATTTATCGCAATTTCATTATTTATATTTACTTTACGCTTAAAATTAAGTTATATTTATTTTTAATATTTTACATTAGGTTTTAACTGCGACTTAAGTTTTAAAATCGACAAACCGGTCATTAAACGGTAAAAACCCCCTTTTTATAATAATAATACTACTTATATATATATTTATATTTTTACAAATATAGTTTTTAAAAATATAGCGTTAAACTTGACTAAGATCCCTGTGGAACGAACCGGACTTACTAAAAATTACACTACTGTAAGATTAGGTACACTGCCTATAAGTGTTGTAGCAAGGTTTAGGTATATCCACTCTATAAATAAATAAATAACTTGTGTAAAATTGTATCGTATTTAATAGTATTTTGTAGTAAAAATATAACTATTTTGTACCCCTTCACTTTAACATCAAGTATTTTTGGCGTCGCTGCCGGGGAAAGCTTAAACGCCGGAAGCGAAACGCTATATATATAAAAAAAAAAGATTCTTAGTTTACTTTTGTAAAAATACTCTTTAATTATTAAAAATACAAAAATATAAAAAGAAAAACAAAAAATTATATATTTTTAATAGTTTGTTAAATATATATAAAATTATAAAGTTTCTTTATTTTTGTAACGACCCGGATTTTTCCAATTGTTTTATACTTATGAGATTAATATTTACATAAATTAAACCTTACCAACATGATAAGCAATCTAAATTGTTGAGACTTGTGTTTTTGAAAAGAGTTTTACACAACGTTTGACCGTCCAATTTGACCGATGATATCACGAATTATATAACATACGATAATTATACGTTTGTGTATATATATGTATTTATATATATTTAACATGATCTAAGGATGGTTTAACATCTCATTGTGTACTAATGACAATGAGTTATAAGTATATTTTGAAACTACTAACTTAAGTTTTCAAAACGATAACTATACGTAACATTCTTTGATATATATACTTATAACCTATAATGCTTATACATGTATCGTATATATAATGTATTTAATCACTTTTTAAGGACTTAAATACATAAAACAATATAAGTATATTCACAAAAGATAGCTATATTTGAATTCTCATTCCGTTTCCTCAAGATTTTTATACGTATATCTAGGGTATATGTACCCGTATCATACCCAGCTTCTATACGTATTTACTATTGGTATATACACATAAAATCAACATCCTAATCAACATTATTACTGCCCTAGATATAAGGTAACTAGGATTTGTCAAGTAGCATGAATTATTAGTAAGAAAACAAAATTAGGAATCCTTTTCTTTCTTTATAAACTAAAAATGTTTTTATGAATGAACACCATTTCTTCACTCCATTTTCTCATACCTACACCCTCATTTCTCTCTCAAAATACTCCTAACTTCATAATTGATAATCTCCAAGCATTTTCCCCATCATTTAGCTTCAATTACAAGCCTTAAACACCATAAGAAAACTCTTTCAAGAACATATCAAAATAACCACCCATTTGAAGAAGTATACTTCCAACCTTTTGATCTTACTCCACCACTCTTTGATTCCAAGATTTTTCTTATCTCTTACAGTAACTTTGTCCAAGTAACTTGAGGTAGTAGCCTTGTTCATAATCTTGTTCGATTCATAATTATATAGCTCTCTTATTTTATGTTGTAAAATTTTAACAACAAGAACATAGTTTGAATGATTTCAAACTTGTTTGCAAACTAAATAGATCCTTCTAACTTAACTTTTAAAACACTTCAAGACCTGTAATATATCATAATGATATGCTAACTTAACAAGATATAACTTGGTTTTACAAAGAACACCTTAAAAACTGAATCTACGTCGTCGGAGTGCAACCGGGGGCTGTTTTGGGTTGGATAATTAAAAACCATCTTGAACTTTGAATTGGAAGTTCATGTTCTGGAAAAATGATATTTCTTATGAATATATTAACACATAAAAATTTCATGGTTTAACTCAAAGTGTAAGTATTTTTAGAAAAATGATCATTAAATGTTGTTTTTATGATGGAAAATGATCACTTTCATAAGTTTCACCAAAGTTTGACCTATAATCTGTGATTTTGAATACAACCTAAGGTATTTTCAGTTCATATTCTTAAAAATTGACTCGATCCAAGGAAGTGGCAAGTTGAACCAACAAAAACGGAGTTGTAATGAAGAAACTACGACTAAAACAAGATCGGGTATCCGAAGCTAGTTTAGCTACGAAAATATTTGGAGAAAAATTAAATTAATCATATATTTCTAATTAATATGATATTTCATATATATTTACTTATTTACTTATGATTTGATTTTATATATTTCAGGACCACCCGTAAACAACACGAGAAGATTAATCATAAGACCTCATGATTGTACGCAACACGTCATTTGACAACACGGTACTTTATGTACGCAACACGTCACTTGACAACATGGTACCATGGGTCGAGATTAATTCTGATCAATACGAATACGATGGGGTCTTTATTTATTTTATTTAAGTAACTAATTGTGGACCACTAACATCGGACTGCTAACTACGGACTAAGAAAATATTAAAAGTATTAAAAGTATATATATATATATATATATATATATATATATATATATATATATATATATATATATATATATATATATATATATATATATATATATATAACGATTACTTAAAAAGAAAATATGTTGATATATTATATATATGGTTAGGTTCGTGATATCTATCGGAGACCAAGTCGTGATAAATACCTTCAAGGCAAAAGTGAGTATATAGTCCCACTTTTAAACTCTAAATATTTCGGAATGAGAATACATGCATTTTATGATTTACGTTATGGACACAAGTGATTAAAAATATATATTCTACGTTGAGTTGTACCACTGGCATACTTCCCTGTAACTTGGTAACTACTATTTACATGAGGTATTGTAAACGCGAATCCTGTTGATAGATCTATCGGGCCTGACAACCCCAACCGGACTGGACGAACAGTATTCAACGGTTGCACAGTACTTCGTTTTGGTGACTACACTAGGTACGGTGTAGTAAGATTTCATAATAAAGGGAATATGCGACGTTGATTAAATGTTAAGTATGGTTATCAAGTGCTCAACAACTTAGAATATCTTTATTAAAACGTTTATATATGAAATCTTGTGGTCTATATTTATAACGCTGCTGGCATTAAACCTATATCTCACCAACTTTATGTTGACGTTTTAAGCATGTTTATTCTCAGGTGATAACTAAAAGCTTCCGCTGCAACATGTTGAATTTAAGCAAGATCTTGAGTATGCATATTTGTGTCAAAAATAAAACTGCATATCGGAGAAGTTGTAATGTAAAATACGTTGAAAATCGTGTTGTTATCATCACATGTAAAGTTTGTAAGGGTAAGATTATCGCTAAACGATAATCATTATTATGTTGTTTAAACTTTGTATTTTTAATAAAAGTTATGGTTTGTATTGTAAAAACGAATGCAGTTTTCTTTGAAAAATGTCGCATATAGAGGTCAATACCTCGCGATGAAATCATATGTTATTATATTTGTTCTTATGGTTTAGGACGGGTTATGACATGTGGTATCAGAGCGTTGGTCTTAGAGAACCAGAAAATTTGCATTAGTGTGTCTTATCGAGTTTGTTAGGATACATTAGTGAGTCTGGACTTTGACCGTGCTTTATTTCGAAAACTATTGCTTATCCTTGTTGGTTAAAAATTAATATGTAAATATTATGTGGTATTAACGTGCTAGTTGTTATGTGATAGATGTCTGGCTTAGAACTTATTATCACATTCAGCGACTCCGAACCAGAATCTTCAGATGGTGTTCCAGTCATTAACCTATCCGATGATGAAAACGACACCTTTGGGGAAGACTCACAAGTTCCGGATGAATCAATTGAAGAGGAACCGGAAAGTGATCCTGAGGAGGAAGAAATACAGGAAATTACGAAAGACAAGTTCGAACGAGGAAGGAAACGAAAGGCTACTGAAATGGAAAATCCAAATCCCGAGTCTAGAGAGGATGTTGTGGCACCAACTCCACCAGATACTTCCACACCTATTCCCGCTATTCCTATTAGTTCTATCCCGACATCCAGTTCTTCGGTTCCTCAGCCAAAACGCAGTGAGACAACCAGGATAACCTTTAAGCGATTTCTTTGAACATAAATGCTTTGGGTTAAATGATGCGCTGTTGTTTTAAACCATGGGATCATATAATGTTTTGTATAATATTACTAGTGTGGTTTGCTTAATGTTTGATGTAAGATAAGCATATGTAAAATAGTGAAGTGTGAAATGCAATAATTTTCCATGGTTAAGTATTATTTGGGTGGTAGTAATTGATTTTCGTACTAAGCTATTAAGTATGAACTTTAACGGGTAGGTACTACCCTAGATATAATTATAAAACACTAATAAGAAGAAAAGGCTTTTATAATAATAACTGGTTCATATTATTAATAAGCTAAGATGTACTGTAAATACATACTACATCTATAATATTTCATGTGAATAATTATTTTTTCATTCTTATTGAAGATTATGGCGCGATTGAACCGAATGACGGAACAAGAAATCCATGAACTCATCAATCAACGAGTGAACGACAGAATGTTATGGGTCGAGGCTGCAAGAGGTGCTGCAGTTGACCCAAATCCTCGTGTGGGGTGCACTTACAAAACTTTTCAAGGTTGCAAGCCCTCATCATTCAGTGGAACAGAAGGACCGGTCGGTTTAACCCGGTGGATCAAAAAGATTGAGTCTGTGTTTAAAATCAGTGGTTGTATTGAGAAGGACATGACCAAGTATGCATCGTGCACCTTACAAGATAGTGCACTCACGTGGTGGAAAAACTATGTGAAGGCCGTAGGAGGAGATGTAGCTTATGATACTCCCTGGGAAGAATTCAAAACAATGCTAATCAACGAGTATTATCCAAGGAACGAGGTTAGGAAGTTGGAAACTGAATAACGAAGCCTGAAAGTTGTTGGTACTGAACTCACCAACTACAATCAGCGATTCATGGAATTAGTTTTGCTATGTCCCGAATTGGTACCAACCGAAGAACGGAAGATAGAACTGTACAAAGATGGTTTGCCTAAAAATGTCAAAACAAATGTTACAGCATCGAAACCCAAGACTATTCACGAAGCCATCACCATGGCAAACGAGTTGATGGATCAGATTATTCTGGATAAGAACACCGATGTCAAGACATCAGAAAACAAAAGAAAGTGGGAAGGTAATCAAAAATCCAACAAGAAACCACGCAAGGTGTGGGTAGTGGTTCCAGCTCAGGTTACAAAAGGACGAAATCCTTTATGTAACAGATGCCACAAATATCACTCTGGTTATTGTAATATGGTGTGCGATAATTGTAATCGAAGGGGTCATCTTGCTGAAGATTGTAGGATTCCTGTTACAAATACCAATGGCACCAAGACTCCTGCCACCAATGCAAATAGAACTGCCTTGGCCACTGTTACTTGTTATGGGTGTGGGAAACAGGGTCATTATAAGAGCCAGTGCCCGAATCCAGAGAAGAATAATGGACCTGCACGTGGAAGAGCATTTATAATTAATGCTAGAGAGGCGTGTGAAGACCCGGAGCTTGTTACGGGTACGTTTATCATTAATAACTTATCAGCATCTATTATATTTGATACTGGTGCCGATAGAAGTTACGTGTGTAGAGACTTTTACGCTAAATTGAATTGTTCATCATTACCTCTAGATGCTAAGTACATGATTGAGTTAGCTAATGGTAAACTAATTAAAGCCGATAAAATTTGCCGTGATTGTAAAATAAATTTAGCCGGAGAAACATTTAAGATTGATTTGATACCCATAGAATTAGCAAGTTTTGACGTAATTATCAGCATGGAATAGATGTCCAAAGTAGGAGTCGAAGTGGTGTGTGCTGAAAAGGCAATTCGTATTCCTCGAAAGGATAAATCAATGATAATGATTTACGGAGATAAAGGTAACCCAAACCTAAATCTAATTAGCTGTTTGAAAGCTCGAAAGTGCTTAGAAAAGGGATGTTATGCCATCCTAGCACATGTAAAAAAAGTTGAAGAAAAGGAGAAAAATATTAACGATGTAAATGTAGTAAGAGACTTTCCCGATGTATTTCCGGAAGAATTACCGGGACTACCTCCTTTCAGGTTGGTAGAATTTCAAATAGATCTTGTACCAGGAGCTGCACCGGTTGCTCGTGCTCCATATAGACTTGCACTGTCCGAGTTAAAAGAACTTCAGAGTCAGTTAAAAGAATTACTGGACCAAGGATTCATACGACCAAGTACTTCACCGTGGCGAGCTCCAATTTTATTTGTTAAAAAGAAAGATGGATCTTTTAGGATGTGTATAGATTATCGTGAATTAAATAAGATAACTATCAAGAATCGGTATCCACTACCGAGAATTGACGACTTATTTAATCAACTGCAAGGATCATGTGTGTAGTCGAAAATCGACTTAAGATCGGGCTATCATCAACTACGTGTCAAAGAAGAAGATATTCCGAAAACTGCTTTCCAGACACGCTACGGTCATTACGAATTTTTGGTCATGCCGTTTGGATTAACGAATGCACCAGCTGTATTCATGGACCTCATGAATCGAGTTTGTAGTCCGTATTTAGATAAGTTTGTTATCGTTTTCATTGACGATATTCTTATCTATTCCAAGAGTGAACAAGAGCATGAACAGCATTTAAGGTTGATATTAGAGCTGTTAAGAAAAGAACAACTATATGCTAAATTTTCTAAGTGTGCTTTTTGGTTGAAAGAAGTACAATTTCTTGCCCACGTTGTTAGTAGCAAAGGAATTCAGGTTGATCCAGCAAAAATTGAAGCCATTGAAAAATGGGAGGCTCCTAAGACACCAACGCAAATACGCCAATTTTTGGGTTTAGCCGGTTATTATAGAAGGTTTATTCAAGATTTTTCCCGGATAGCTAAACCATTAACAGCGTTAACGCAAAAAGGGAAGAAGTACGAATGGACCTCTGAGCAGGAGAGTGCATTTCTATTACTGAAGAAGAAGTTGACTACGGCGCCTATTTTATCGTTACCTGAAGGGAACGATGATTTTGAGATACATTGTGATGCTTCGCTACAAGGTTTTGGTTGCGTCCTTATGCAACGAAAGAAAGTTATTGCATATGCATCTCGTCAATTGAAGATTCACGAGCGGAATTACACGACGCATGATCTAAAACTGGGAGCAGTAGTGTTTGCATTGAAGATATGGAGACACTACTTATATGGGGTTAAATGCACTGTGTTTACCGATCATAAAAGCCTTCAACATATCTTCAATCAAAAACAGCTGAACATGAGGCAACGTAGGTGGGTCGAGCTGATAAACGACTACGATTGTGAGATTCGCTATCATCCCGGGAAAGCGAATATAGTGGCCGACGCTCTAAGCAGAAAAGAACGGGAACTAATTCGAGTACGAGCGATGAACATAAAAATTCGCATGAATCTTAACTCACAAATCAAAGAGGCTCAACGAGAAGCTCTTACTAAAGAAAACATAGGAAATGAAATAATGAAGAAGTATGAGAAGCAACTCATTATACGGAAAGACGGAATTCGATATTTGGCAAACCGTATTTGGGAACCGAAGTTGGGTGGATTAAGGAAGTTGATATTGAATGAGGCGCACAAGACAAGATACTCGATATATCCTGGAGTTGGAAAGATGTACCAAGATCTTAAGACGCATTATTGGTGTCCTAATCTAAAGACAGACGTTGCGACATATGTTGGGGAATGTTTAACTTGTTCCAAAGTCAAAGCAGAACACCAGAAGCCGTCAGGGTTACTTCTACAACCAGAAATCCCAGAATGGAAATGGGACGGTATTACCATGGATTTCATCACAAAGTTACCTAAGACTGCCTGGGGTTATGACACCATTTGGGTAATAGTTGATCGTCTCACCAAATCTGCACATTTTTTGCCTATAAAGGAAACGGATAGAATGGAGAAACTATTACGATTATACATAAAGGAAATTGTTTCAAGGCATGGAATACCTATTTCCATTATATCCGATCGTGATAGTAGATTTACATCAAAGTTTTGGCAATCACTACAGGGGGCCCTGGGAACTCGTTTGGATATGAGCACCGCATATCATCCACAAACTGACGGGCAGAGTGAAAGAACAATTCAGACTCTTGAAGACATGCTCAGGGCATGTGTGATCGATTTTGGAAACGGATGGGATAAGTATCTACCATTAGCAGAATTCTCGTATAATAATAGTTATCATGCGAGCATTAAAGCTGCACCATTCGAAGCACTATATGGAAGGAAGTGTAGATCCCCTATCTGTTAGAATGAAGTAGGAGATCGACAATTAACTGGTCCCGAGATCATATATGAAACTACTGAGAAGATAGTACAAATCAAGGAGAGATTGAAAATAGCCCGTAGTCGCCAAAAGAGCTACGCCAATGTCCGAAGGAAACCATTAGAGTTTCAGATCAGTGACATGGTTATGTTAAAGGTGTCACCTTGGAAATGTGTAATACGTTTCGGTAAAAGGGGTAAACTGAACCCAAGGTATGTAGGCCCGTTCAAGATCATCGAACGCATCAGACCGGTAGCTTATCGACTCGAGTTACCACAACAACTCGCCAGAGTACATAATTCATTTCATGTCTCAAACCTCAAGAAATGTCTTGCAAAGGAAGATTTCACCATTCCTCTTGAAGAAATCCAAGTCGACGAGAAACTACAATTCATAGAAGAACCAGTCGAAATCATGGACCGTGAAGTTAAACAACTCAAGCAGAGCAACATACCAATCGTTAAGGTTCGTTAGAATGCTCGAAGGGGTCTCGAGTTTACTTGGGAATGAGAGGATCAGATGAAACAAAAGTACCCACATTTGTTTCCCGACAACGCAAAATAGGTACAACTTTAAAATTTCGGGACGAAATTTATGTAACGGGTAGGTACTGTAACGACCCGGATTTTTCCAATTGTTTTATACTTATGAGATTAATATTTACATAAATTAAACCTTACCAACATGATAAGCAATCCAAATTGTTGAGACTTGTGTTTTTGAAAAGAGTTTTACACAACGTTTGACCGTCCAATTTGACCGATGATATCGCGAATTATATAACATACGATAATTATACGTTTGTGTATATATATGTATTTATATATATTTAAAATGATCTAAGGATGGTTTAATATCTCATTGTGTACTAATGTCAATGAGTTATAAGTATATTTTGAAACTACTAACTTAAGTTTTCAAAACGATAACTATATGTAACATTCTTTGATATATATACTTATAACCTATAATGCTTATACATGTATCGTATATATAATGTATTTAATCACTTTTTAAGGACTTAAATACATAAAACAATATAATTATATTCACAAAAGATAGCTATATTTGAATTCTCATTCCGTTTCCTCAAGATTTCTATACGTATATCTAGGGTATATGTACCCGTATCATACCCAGCTTCTATACGTATTTACTATTGGTATATACACATCAAATCAACATCCTAATCAACATTATTACTGCCCTAGATATAAGGTAACTAGGATTTGTCAAGTAGCATGAATTATTAGTAAGAAAACAAAATTAGGAATCCTTTTCTTTCTTTATAAACTAAAAACGTTTTTATGAATGAACACCATTTCTTCACTCCATTTTCTCATACCTACACCCTCATTTCTCTCTCAAAATACTCCTAACCTCATACTTGATCATCTCCAAGCATTTTCCCCATCATTTAGCTTCAATTACAAGCCTTAAACACCATAAGAAAACTCTTTCAAGAACATATCAAAATAACCACCCATTTGAAGAAGTATACTTACAACCTTTTGATCTGACTCCACCACTCTTTGATTCCAAGATTTTTCTTATCTCATACAGTAACTTTGTCCAAGTAACTTGAGGTAGTAACCTTATTCATAATCTTGTTCGATTCATAATTATATAGCTATCTTATTTTATGTTGTAAAATTTTAACAACAAGAACATAGTTTGAATGATTTCAAACTTGTTTGCAAACTAAATAGATCCTTCTAACTTAACTTTTAAAACACTTCAAGACCTGTAATATATCATAATGATATGCTAACTTAACAAGATATAACTTGGTTTTACAAAGAACACCTTAAAAACTGAATCTACGTCGTCGGAGTGCAACCGGGGGCTGTTTTGAGTTGGATAATTAAAAACCATCTTGAACTTTGAATTGGAAGTTCATGTTCTGGAAAAATGATATTTCTTATGAATATGTTAACACATAAAAATTTCATGGTTTAACTCAAAGTGTAAGTATTTTTAGAAAAATGATCATCAAATGTTGTTTTTATGATGGAAAATGATCACTTTCATAAGTTTCACCAAAGTTTGACCTATAATCTGTGATTTTGAATACAACCTAAGGTATTTTCAGTTCATATTCTTAAAAATTGACTCGATCCAAGGAAGTGGCAAGTTGAACCAATAAAAACGGATTTGTAATGAAGAAACTACGACTAAAACAAGATCGGGTATTCGAAGCTAGTTTAGCTACGAAAATATTTGGAAAAAAATTAAATTAATCATATATTTCTAATTAATATGATATTTTATATATATTTACTTATGATTTGATTTTATATATTTCAGGAACACCTGTAAACAACACGAGAAGATTAATCATAAGACCTCATGATTGTACGCAACACGTCATTTGACAACACGGTACTTTATGTACGCAACACGTCACTTGACAACATGGTACCATGGGTCGAGATTAATTCTAATCAATACGAATACGATGTGGTCTTTATTTATTTTATTTAAGCAACTAATTGTGGACCACTAACATCGGACTGCTAACTACGGACTAAGAAAATATTAAAAGTATTAAAAGTATATATATATATATATATATATATATATATATATATATATATATATATATATATATATATATATATGTAACGATTACTTAAAAAGAAAATATGTTGATATATTATATATATGGTTAGGTTTGTGATATCTATCGGAGACCAAGTCGTGATAAATACCTTCAAGGAAAAAGTGAGTATATAGTCCCACTTTTAAACTCCAAATATTTCGGGATGAGAATACATGCATTTTATGATTTACGTTATGGACACAAATGATTAAAAATATATATTCTACGTTGAGTTGTACCACTGGCATACTTCCCTGTAACTTGGTAACTACTATTTACATGAGGTATTGTAAACGCGAATCCTGTTGATAGATTTATCGGGCCTGACAACCCCAACCGGACTGGACGACCAGTATTCAACGGTTGCACAGTACTTCGTTTCGATGACTACACTTGGTACGGTGTAGTAAGATTTCATAATAAAGGGAATATGCGACGTTGATTAAATGTTAAGTATGGTTATCAAGTGCTCAACAACTTAGAATATCTTTATTAAAACGTTTATATATGAAATCTTGTGGTCTATATTTATAACGCTGCCGGCATTAAACCTATATCTCACCAACTTTATGTTGATGTTTTAAGCATGTTTATTCTCAGGTGATAACTAAAAGCTTCCACTGCAACATGTTGAATTTAAGCAAGATCTTGAGTATGCATATTAGTGTCAAAAATAAAACTGCATATCGGAGAAGTTGTAATGTAAAATACGTTGGAAATCGTGTTGTTATCATCACATGTAAAGTTTGTAAGGCTAAGATTATCGCTAAACGATAATCATTATTATGTTGTTTAAACTTTGTATTTTTAATAAAAGTTATGGTTTGTATTGTAAAAACGAATGCAGTTTTCTTTGAAAAATGTCGCATATAGAGGTCAATACCTCGCGACGAAATCATATGTTATTATATTTGTCCTTATGGTTTTGGACTGGTTATGACAATTTTTATTTTAGTTCTTAAAATATAAGTTTTTATTTATATAAATATTTTATAAAAACAGAAAATTAAAAGGTCAGGTATCAAAAGGTCAGTCGAGTTCTGCTGCTTCCCACAAAAACACACACATACACGAACATACTCCCAAACTCTCTCAATTTTCATCAATTTTTCACCAAAATCAACCAAATTTCTTGCTATAATTCGCTCTAATCATGAATTTGATAAGAAGTTTATCAAGAAGGGTAACAATTACACCCCTAAATCTCTTTAAATTTGATTTTTAGTGTTCTTGAGCTATAATTTTCCTAATTTAATTTTTTTTAATTTCTAGTGTAATTAAAGTTAAATTGTTAGTATATTATGCATGTATAACCTAGATTGATGCTATTTAATATGATTTGAAGCCAAAAACTTCAAAATTTTTAGGAATTTAGGGTTTGTGTTCTTGAGCAATTTGGGGTTTTTTGATATAAACAGGTTATGGCCGATTTTTGTCATGAATTATTGCTAAATTAAGTAGTATAACATGTTTCGGTAGCTAAATGATCCAAACTTTGATCCTAAAAATGATTTTTGAGAATTAAAGTGGACTTTTTAGGTATAAAATTCATGAACTTGATTAAATTGATGTAAATGCCATTTGAAACTTGTTTAATTGCTAGTAATGGTTGTTTTAACATGTTATTTGAGTTAAATGCTTATGATCTTTGTAAACATTTTCATATATGCTTATTTGAAAAAGTGTAGAATTGTAAAAATTGTGAAAATGTGTATAAGTTTAATTTTGATTGAACATGGTATTGTAATTGTTTCAAGTTGTTATTTTGCTAACACTAATGCATATTTGGATGCACAAATTTTGTGTTTAATGTGTTTTGCAGAGATTTACTAATACTGATGGTGCATCATCATCATCTAGACAACCTGCTCCAGAACCTGAACCAGAAATGCAATATGAACCAGAGCAACAACAGGAACAACAACAACAACCTGATCAACACGTTCCATATTATGATCCGCAACTAGAATATATTGATGCCTACGTAGTATTTTCAATGCATTCGATAGTACAACACCCGACGATTCATGAAGAACAGTTGCATCCTAATCTGAGGTTTGATCGAAGTTGGAGAGATTACCCGACATATCAAAGTAACAAATTCAAACTGGTAACGAAAAATGTAGAAGTGCCAAGGGTAATCGATTGGGATCCTTTGAAAAGGGTCCAACTTGCTAACTCAGTTAGACAGCATCTGATCCAAAGGTATGGCAACTCTTCTTTTCCCGATTGGGAACGTTTATTCACCATTCGTAGGCCTGTATATAAGGAATGGAGCGTTGAGCTTATGAGTACTATTTCACTTAATGCGGATGTAGTTAGATTAGATGGTAGAATTTTTTTTAGATTTATACTTGGCCGTAGGATGTACAGGATGTCCATGATGGACATGGCCAGGGCTTTACAGATATATACGCCTGCTGAATTACTATTACCCGATTGTACAAATTTGATTTATCATGGTGAAAGGGTAGATAGGAATTTTGATGCTAACGCCGTCTGGAGGCGTATGTCAGATTTTAATGTTTTTAGGCGGGTAGGAACACATACCTACTTACATATTAACAAAGCCGAACTTCGTATAATTCATAGATTTCTGGCTAACTCGATTACACAGAGAGGTCACAACAAGGAGAAAATGACCTTACATGATTTATTCTACCTTAAGTGTATTCGAGACCCAAGAGACTTTGTTAATATCCCCTACTGTGTTGGTTTTTATTTCTCTAAGATAGTGGAAGGAATACAGGAAGGGGGAATAATAGGAGGAGGTATTTTTGTTACTTTCATTGGAGAGTATTTGGGTGTAGATAGGGATCAAGGGGGTCCACTCTTGGTTTGTAGGGAACCGGATGATACTTTAGGATTGAAGGTCTATCAGGGTGCTAAGGTATTGAAGAGCATACGCAATCAGGCAGTACCCTATGTTGGTCGTCATCCA
The DNA here is from genome assembly GCF_046630445.1 of Rutidosis leptorrhynchoides. Classification (NCBI taxonomy): domain Eukaryota; kingdom Viridiplantae; phylum Streptophyta; class Magnoliopsida; order Asterales; family Asteraceae; genus Rutidosis; species Rutidosis leptorrhynchoides. Next base: position 168,531,384 of record NC_092342.1, on the reverse strand, counting down.
CAGGTAGAGAGAGGTTCAGATGAGGAAATGGAGGAAGCATATGACATTAGGGAGGCTATGACTGACGTCTACCAGTGTATAGATGAGGTAGAAATGACAAACCAGGATAGACATAATCGATACGAGCAGTGGCAAGCCCGGAATGAGTACGAGCAGTCCAGGCAATGACAGCATGATAGATGGAACTATCATCAGCGTCAGATCATGAGCCGGCTATCACCTCAGGATCACTACGTACCGACCCGACCCTCTTACTATCCTCCACACCAGCCCGAGATGAGACCGCCATTTACTCTCTACGACCCTAACCAGGCCTATCAGTATACATATCACCAACCATGGAACCCGACCGACGACATGAACTGGAACCCCTATCCAGATTGATATAGTTCCCGTTGGTGATTTTTATCTTTTTATTATTTTTATTTATTTATGTTTAAACATTATATTTTGATTTGATACTTTTATGTAAGTTTAATATTTTTATTATGTTGTACTAATATTTCATATTTGATTTGAAAGTGAGATGTTAAGTCCCATTTCAAATTACCATGCATTTTATTATTTGTATGTATATTGTCAATTGTACACAACAGGGTAAAACAGCGCATTTTCAAAGACTGGCATTAAGTTCAGCAAAAGCTACTAATTTTGACGACAAAACGAAAAACAAATGTGATGTAACAACAAGACGGAATGAACAAATGATGTGCACCATTTATCATTCAGCAAATAAACGCCAATATGTTTGGAAACTTTGGTAAAATTTAATCATTTTTCTACGCTAATCACCCTCAATAATTTAAATTGTTACTGATTTCTTGCAAATGAGGGCATTGCAAGATCTTAAGTGTGGGAAAGGATTAAATTCTTTCGGATTTTTAAAATTTTAATGTATACACTTTGTTACCATTAAAAATACTAGTAACGCAGTAGTTGTATTAGAATCTAGTGCTCTCTGATAATAAAGAACAGCCCTAGTCTTATATACTGACTACCCAATTCTAGTAAAATTTTTCAAAATTTTCAATTAAATAAATTCAAAATCATGTTTATACATATTTATGAACGATAAAACTAGGTGTTAACACCGAAATTATTGTTACCTCGGAAAGGACATAAATTGAGAAACAACCCAAAATGTTAGAATTCATTTAAAATGCAATATAGGACAATAAAAAGGCAAAGAAAGGAAAATAAAAGCCAAGTGTGGGAAAAATTTACCAAGTTATTTAAAACATATATCACATATTTTTGTACAAATAACTGAAGATACTTTTGTTTTGGACAAAATTAACCGTTTTACCCAGTAAATTATAATATATTTGAAAGAAAAGATGGATCTACACGATGAATCAATTCTATCATTAAAAGGAAGTAAAGTCTTCCGAAAAAGACACGCGCTTCTTGATTTAGGTCAGGAAGTTGTCGTCCAGACCAGTTGTAGAGTCTACGAAAAACCTTGAAAAGTTTTCTCGAAAATCAGCTGGAAATCCACGGACCTCAGCATCAAACAGGGTCGCCAAGTGGTCAGACTTATCCTAACCATGAGAGGATCTGTCTCGTAAAATGGGGAGGGCGCCGTGCAAATTAGCTTGATAAGACTAATGAATCAGACCCCCAGAAAGGATAATCTCCTTAAAGATCAAAAATCAGCTTTTAAGACTGATATTACTCAATCCTTGAGATTGACTTTTAAAGATTGAGAATTACAAACTTATGGAATTTGATAATATCTAAACTCGAGCTTGAACGAGAAAATATTTTGATCAAAATAACAAACCGATTTGTTTTCTGAAAACCCATTTTTAATGCGTTCATTACCATTGAACGTAAAATCCTAGGAATTTACCTGGAATTCATTAGGTCACCTGAACCAAATCGGGTGTCAACCGTAAGAACGGTGGTTGCATAGCATGGTCAAAGACAGGACCTTGTGCCAGACCGAAAAACTATAGGGTGATCTTTACTATTGCTCCTACAAAGGATAGTAATTGCATCTGACACGATATAGACCATAATTAAAAGCATGTCACGGGACATTGCCTTAACAGTTGCTTGTTCAACACTTTCCTTTACAACTAGACGGTAGTTTACCGAAAGGTAATATACGGAGCAAGTATACTGGACGTGTTGCTTTCCCAATACAAGGTTAGCAAGTGGGTGACACAAAACCATAAGTTTTGAGCCAAAATTTTCAAATCTGAAACCCACAACACCCACAAAAACATTTTGCAAACATCGGTGAAGGGTTATTCCGGAAAACTTATCTAGGGTAAAAGCTAGATTGTATTTTCAAAAGATCAAATGTTTTCATAAAGATCCAATTTCCTTAAGGATCTAAATTTTCATAGTCGTGTGGGACTGTAAACCACAACGTTACTATCATTGTTTATACCGCCGTATAGAAATCACTGATGTACAAAGTGTGAAGAATAAAGAAGTGATTCTAGGATTTTTATTTCAAGACTATATTGCTTGAGGACAAGCAATGCTCAAGTGTGGGAATATTTGATAATGCTAAAAACGAACATATATTTCATAGCATTATCTATCAAGAAAGACAAGCTTTTGGTTGCAATTGTTCTGTTTACAAGTGATATTCGTTTAAATAATAAAAGGTGAAGACAAAAGACAGATTCGACGAATTGAAGACGCAAACGACCAAAAAAGCTCAAAAGTACAAAGTACAATCAAAGTGGTTCAAATTATTGGTGAGAAACATCTCAAAATTACAAGAGTACAAGCCGCAAAACACAAAATACAAGATATTAAATTGTACAAAAGGACGTTCGAAAATCCAGAACCGGGACCAGAGTCAACTCTCAACCCTCGACGCATCGGACTAAAAATTACAAGTCAACTATGCACATGAATATAATATAATATATAATTAATTATTAAAATTATATATATATTATATTATTATATAAAACCGTCGGCAAGCTAGGAGCCAAGAGTACATGAGCTGGAAAAAGAGGCCATGCGATCGCATGGCCTGGAGGCCTAAATCCCATGAGATCGCATGGTGAACAGTATCTGGTGACATTCTATAAATTTCGCGTGTTTTGGCCAGTTTAATCACACCTTTTTCTTTCTTCATTCTCTCAATGTGTATATATATATATATATATATATATATATATATATATATATATATATATATATATATATACATATATATTATAATTTTAATTTTAATTTTAATTTTAATAATAATAAGGGTATGTTAGCGAATGTTGTAAGAGTGTAAGTCAAAATTTTGTCCGTGTAACGCTACGCTATTTTTAATCATTGTAAGTTATGTTCAACCTTTTTAAATTAATGTCTCGTAGCTAAGTTATTATTATGCTTATTTAAGCTAAAGTAATCATGATGTTGGGCTAAAATATTAAAATTGGGTAATTGGGCTTTGTACCATAATTGGGGTTTGGACAAAAGAATGATACTTGTGGAAATTAGACTATGGGCTATTAATGGGCTTTATATTTGTTTAATTAAATGATAGTTTGTTAATTTAATATAAAGATTTACAATTGGACGTACCTATAAATAACCATATACACTCGATCGGACACGATGGGCGAGATATTTATAAGTACTAATAATCGTTCATTTAACCGGACACGGGAATGGATTAATAGTTAATGGACTTATTAAAATAGGGGTGAATTATATACAAGGACACTTGGTGTAATTATAGTTTAAGTCCCCAATTAGTTGGAATATTTGACTTCGGATATAAGGATAATTTGACGAGGACACTCGCACTTTATATTTATGACTGATGGACTGTTATGGACAAAAACCAGACGGACATATTGAATAATCCAGGACAAAGGACAATTAACCCATGGTAATAAAACTAAAATCAACACGTCAAACATCATGATTACGGAAGTTTAAATAAGCATAATTCCTTTATTTCATATTTAATTGCACTTTTAATTATCTCACTTTTATTTACTGTCATTTTATTTAAATGCACTTTTACTTATCGTACTTTTTAATTATCGCAATTTTATTTATCGTCATTTTATTTATCGCATTTTTATTTATCGCAATTTCATTATCGTTATTTACTTTACGCTTAAAATTAAGTTATATTTATTTTTAATATTTTACATTAGGTTTTAACTGCGACTTAAGTTTTAAAATCGACAAACCGGTCCTTAAACGGTAAAAACCCCCTTTTTATAATAATAATACTACTTATATATATATATTTATATTTTTACAAATATAGTTTTAAAAATATAGCGTTAAACTTGGCTAAGATCCCTGTGGAACGAACCGGACTTACTAAAAACTACACTAATGTACGATTAGGTACACTGCCTATAAGTGTTGTAGCAAGGTTTAGGTATATCCACTATATAAATAAATAAATAAATAAATAACTTGTGTAGAATTGTATCGTATTTAATAGTATTTTGTAGTAAAAATATAACTATTTTGTTCCCCTTCGCTTTAACATCAGGTCCAGAATTTGTAAATATGGAGTTTCGAATGAACTTAATGTTCTAAACAAGAAGGAACGTAATAGCACGATTTGATTTGTCAAATTATCAGAATATCCGGAAAAGACCAAATCATCAAGAAAATATTTTCTTGATTTTTTTTTTGAGGTTAAATAGAATACAAGAGTCGTGTAACATGGCACATGATGACGTTATGATCTGTGAATCATCACGTTCCATTAGAAACTCAGCATGACTTACTATAATATAATCATGTTGATCAAGTGTCATTATATTATACTAACTCATGCATAAATTTCTTTACATTTCTCCAGAATTCATTCATAAATTAAAGTTAGATTTTACAGAAGTTTTCAATATAATGAAACACAGGAAGCATGAACAGGTATATAATTTCGGACGAGAATATTTATGAAAATATCCTCAAAAATATCGAAGATATTTATGATGATATTTTGGAATTTCCAAGTTCGAAGGTTGATGAAGAAAAATTTTCCGCAAGATTTGAACATGACTTCGGAGCAAGATATTCTCTAAAGATTTCAACGGATCCAGAATTACCTGGATTCTTTGAATATAGGGTATGGTCTTTGTATTTGTCCTTGGTCTCCTTCGTAGTTCGCTCAATCCGTTTTCCAGTTCTAACTTTTCTGAGCTTTTCCAACATACTATTCTTTATCATCAAACTTTCGATGATTAAGGTCGTTTACGGTTGTCTACGGTTTCTGCTGCTTCATTCAGCTTTTTCAACATTCAGAGTATTGATTTGCAGACTGGGTGCTTTTCAGAATTTCAGAATGAAAGATCATAATTCTAAGAGATAATGTTATACATATAACTGTTGATGTAGATATGCGGTGAGTTTTCAAAGTACTGATTGCTGATTCCCGGTAATTGGTATGTCAGTTCTCGTTACAAGATGCGGATGAGTATATGATAGGGTTTCAATGAATAAATATAATGATTTATCAGAGAGATTTAAGCCGAGAAGCAATGAGGTTGCTAGTACGTCTACTGGTAGTGGAATATAAAAGGTTCCCTAGTAACAATAAAAGAGCACACATATATATCAAGGTTATAAGTTTCGAATCAAAAGTCGAAGTTGACTTGCTGGAGCTGTGACAAAACTAACTATTGCGAAAAAGAATTGCAATGTTATTTTCTATAATAACAATGCCAAAGGAGCTAGCATAGATACGTGTTAAATGTTTACTCAGGTTCCGAGTGTTTTCAGGTGCATAACTATATGCATCAATCTTTTCCCGTATATGAAGTGTGGTTGGTTCATCCTCTCGATTGAGGTGTTTTCAAGAATCATGAAATGTTTGAACGCAGATTGTATTCGTCAAGATACAAATGAAGTTTAAGATGAAATCAAGTGGCAAACTTGAAGAATTGTTTAGTTTCATATGTTATAATCAATATTTTAGTTCATTTTAATTGTCCAATGTTGGTAGTCCACAGTTAGCAGTCCACAGTTACTAATTCAATAATTCATATATAGTTTATAATATTCAAATTAATTAATACATATCGTGACCCGTGTACATGCCTCAGACTCGATCACAACTCAAAGTATATATATTAATGTAGAATCAATCTCAACCCTGTATAGCTAACTCGATCATTATTGCATATAGAGTGTCTATGGTTATTCCAAATAATATATATAGATGCTTCGATATGATATGTCAAAACCTTGTATACGTGTCCCGATATTTAAAGTGCGTAAAATAAATAACAGAAATTAAATGACGAGAATTAAAATTGCGAGAATTAAAATTGCGATAATAAATTGTGATAATTAAAGGTAATAAGTTAGCTAGGAACAGTTAGCTAGGAACAATTAGCGTGGATTCTTAACAAAATTCTTCTCATAGTTGAATTGTTTGTTTCTAACAAATTTTATTTTGTCCAATGTTTTCTTCATTATGCCACTTGTTGGATTCTGTTAGATCAAAATCCAAATATGAAATTGAATGAAAATGGTTATTCTGCTGTGAACGGATACGTATATCTGTGGATGTAAGTAGGATAGTAAATGACTGTTGAATTAGATTTGAAGAATGTAAAGTTTAACTTATTAATGTGAAATCTAAATATTTCTCGGGTATTACCTACCCGTTAAAATATTTTCACCATTAACAGTTTGTACAAAAGAATTTTTAATTATAATCTTTATGAAAACATATATACATATATATTTTCTTCAGATGTAATCATGAATTTAATGAGTTAATATGATATTAAACTCATTTGATTTACCGTTAGAACACGAATATATAATCTCTAAAACATTAGAGATCACATAATCGTTATGTCGAACGAAGATAAATGATGTAGAACGTCATGTAGAACAAAGATAATCGATGTAGGACATCATGTAGTATGATGATTATGCTGGAGGTACAGACTGTGAGTTTGAGGTGTGTAGTGCTGAGGCTTGTGCTGCGGATGTTGTTGTTGGTGGTACTGGTGTTGCCGGTGATGTTGCTGAAGCTGGTAATTTTTAAACCAAATTCTCCAAATTAATTACTCGAGCACGAAGTTCGTTGACTTCTTCTATTACCCATGAATGATTATCGATAAGAATGAGTGAATGAATAAGATTTAGAATTTTAGATAAAAATAATCTTGGTGAGATACTCTGGAAATGAATGTGAAACTGGTGTTTCGAATGGGTTCGCCGATAAGTGTTTCAGGTTCTTCGCCAAGAGGTGAATTCGGTTGATTGAAGGGATCGCCTTCTTTGCGTCTCCATTGATTAAGTCGACTACGAACTCATCAGATGAATTGGGGATGGATGATTGGTTGATTCATTCTAATGATGCTGCTTTCGGAGCTTAGGTGAACATCTATGTCGAAATAGCTGTCGGATTCAGAAGAACTTGAACTAGTCGCGAGTTCCATTTCGTACGATTGAGTAAAGGGTTTTTCGGTATGAAATGATTTTCGGCTATCGGATGGTATTCTAATTACATAGAATACTTATATATAGCATAAAGATTTAGCAGATTACGGAGAAAATTTCGAAAGCTGTCAGGCAAAGGTAACAGTAACAGATACGCTATGATATGATTTTATCTATACACTATCTATGCAATAGAGGCAGTAATATGTGTCTAGACTAAGAATGATGAGCAAGTGATTCCATAAGAATGATAAGCAGGTAATTTTTGACACGAAATGATAAGCAAAACTTTTGACATGCAGACACGGTCGAAGTCCAGACTCACTAATGTATCTAAACAACTATCAGTTAAACACACTAATGCAAGACCTGGTTCGCTAAGACCGCCGCTCTGATACCAACTCTAACGACCCGTCCTAATCCATCTGCCGAATACATTACACTTGGTTACATCGCGAGGTACTTGACCTCTATATGATACATTTTACAAACATTGCATTCATTTTTAAAAGACAAACTTTCTTTACATTGAAAGTTGACGGCATGCATACCATTTCATAATATGTCCCAACTATAATTGACTTAATAATAATCTTGATGAACTCAACGACTTGAATGCAACGTCTTTTTAAATATGTCATGAATGACTCCAAGTAATATCTCTAAAATGAGTAAATGCACAGCGGGAGATTTCTTTCATACCTGAGAATAAACATGCTTTCAAGTGTCAACCAAAAGGTTGGTGAGTTCATTAGTTTATCATAACCATTCATTTTTATCATTTTAATAGACCACAAGATTTTCATTTCCATTTCTCATAACTATACGTCCCATGCATAGAGACAAAAATCATTCATATGGATTGAACACCTGGTAACCGACATTAACAAGATGCATATAAGAATATCCCCTATCATTCCGGGACATCCATCAGACATGATAAAAACAACATCGAAGTACTAAAGCATCCGGTACTTTGGATGGGGTTTGTTAGGCCCAATAGATCTATCTTTAGGATTCGCGTCAATTGGTAGATCGGCTTACTAATTCTTAGGCTACCAAGCAAAAAGGGGCTTATTCATCTTCGATCATTCAACCATATAATGTAGTTTCGATTACTTATGTCTATTTCATAAAACAGTTATAAAAGCAGCACATATATTCTCAGTTCAAAAATATATATTGTAAAAGCATTTAAAAAGGAAGTAATGAAACTCACAATACTGTATTTTGTAGTAAAAATACATAGGACGACACAAACATGTGTAGGGTTGGCCTCGGATTCACGAACCTATATCATTTGTATATTCATTAATACATATAATCGTAATTAATCAATTTCATATATTATAATTTTATATATTATTTATTTAATTTGTATATATATTTGAAAATGTTATAAAATATCTAGATTGTGTTATAAAATATCTAGATTGGATGTTAATTTTATTATTATTATATTTCTTGCATAGTAATATTTTATACTATAAATAGACATGTATGGTAACCATTTAAGGTGCACCATTTCTCTTGAAATATCAATATCAATATTTCTTCTCTCCTTCTTCTCTCTTTTTCTCTCTTTGTTCTTATAACCATTAAAGGTAGTTATAAGCCTACTGAATTATAACACGTTATCAGCACGAAAAGCTTAGTGTAATTAAAAGATATCTCAAACGATCACGAATCACTAATCAAGGTATGAAATTATTAATAATTTTCAGACTCGAATATATCAAATTTTGGACTACTAACATTTATATTTATGTTATTTAAGTTATATATGGTCGGTTATACCACCTGAATTATATTTCTGTAATCTAACTTTTACTAACTTCACTAACATTTATATTTATGTTATTTAAGTTATATATGGTCGGTTATACCACCTTAATTATATTTCTGTAATCTAACTTTTACTAACTTCACTAACATTTATATTTATGTTATTTAAGTTATATATGGTCGGTTATACCACCTGAATTATATTTTCTGTAATCTAACTCTTATTAACTTCACTAACATTTATATTTATGTTAATAAGACCTCATGATTGTACGCAACACTTCATTTGACAACACGGTACCATGGGTCGAGATTAATTCCGATCAATACGAATACGACGGGGTCTTTATATGTTATCTAACATTTATGATTACTTATGCAATTAATCATTATTTATTTCATGCATACTAATGTTTATTCTTAAATTTATAATTTTAAAAGTTAAAATAAAAAAATAGTTTGTATTTTTATTAAAAGTAAATCTTAAAAGTTAAAATAAGAAAAAGTAGTTTGTACTTTTATTAAAAGTAAATCTTAAAAGTTAAAATACAAAAAGTAGTTTGTATTTTTATTAAAAGTAAATCTTAAAAGTTAAAATAAGAAAAAGTAGTTTGTATTTTTATTAAAAGTATATCTTAAAAGTTAAAGTAAGAAAAAAAAGGGGATGGTAAAATGGAATAGTTTTTTTTGTCAAAAATGAAGTATTGAAAATGAAGTGGTCTCCTTCTATAACTAAAAAAAAAATATATACTTTTATCAAATGAATTTTTTTGTGGCCGACAATTTCAAACACGAGTCCGTGTTTAGTTTATCAAGAATATCTCTTGCTTCGGTGAAAGGTCACGATCACGATATCAGGTGTTGTGAAAGAATTAAAAAATTGGTCAAGTGGCCTTTTAAAAACTAGAAAAAAAATTTAAACAAAATTTTTTTTTATATATTTATAATTTACGGGTAACGTAAAAAAAAGGAAGTTTTTTTTTTTAAAAAAAAACAAAGAAAGTGTTTAAATGAGTTTTACAGAAAGGGGGAAAGCAAAGTAAAAAAAAAAAACTTTTTTCCAAACAAAGGTAAATGAAAGTAGGACTTAATACAAGAAAAAAGTAAACATCTCCTAGACGTGATAAAATCTATCAATGATAAGTATTAGACTTGATGAGCTAAATGTGACAAAAATGTTTCATCATGTCTTATGTTAATTTTCTAAAATAAGTTATTATTATTTCGAGTTTAACACATATACATATGTTAATTAAAAACAACCTTTTTGTTCTTATGTAGTGTTGGGTTGCAATTTTGGTTGTATGCCATAATTCCATCCAGTAGAGTGACAATAGAAAACTTTTGATGATAATCAATAAAAAACTTTTTTCCAAACTTGTCAAATGTTTTGTTAAAAACGTGACCGTTGAAAAAAAGGAGGTTGAATAATAAAACTTAAAAAACAAATTATTTTTTTAAGAGTGTGCATCAAAATGGCCCGTTTAATAATGGGGAGTAAAAATATAGTCAAATTGTTTCAACGAACAAGGGTTCAATTGGATGTCTCTTAAAAAAAATCCGCGGGTACGGGTGATGGATCCAATGGATCCGCATCCACGACCCGCGGGTGCTATCCCTAATTGTGACAAGTACAAATCAACTAAAAGTCTAAAAAATAAATGCTCTTATAGGGACCAAATGTTCACAATAATTGCCTAAGCTAGATATGAAACAAATAGTTCATAAAAAAAAAAAAGGTCGTTGTGCGTTTTCGGGATGATAGCCGAAATACACTTACAAAAGTAGGTCAGCCGTCAATTCTTTATGGCCATATCAACGTAGATCAATAAAATCATTTATGATTTTGATAAAAGATTAATTAAAAATTAATTGTTTTTTGGTCTTGGATTCTCGGTAACAAAAGCAAAGGTTGTTTTTGGTTGCCACAACAAACAAGACAGAGGTTGTTGACTTTTGTTGTTAAACATGGCACAAGTGAACAATAACAATAGATTATTGTTTTTGAAAAGAATAATGATGCGTTAATTTTATTGTATAAAATAAAATTAAAGAAAATGGTTTTCATTGATGACTATGAACAAACGTAAACAAAGTGTTTGTGGTATTTGGTGATTAAAAAAAAAAAGTGCATCTAAAGCTTCTACTGAAAATAATAAGCATCTAAAGCTTCTACTAAAAATTAATGTGCAAGGTACAACGTATAACTATATGGTCAAATTCATTTGAGCCTTCGGAGTCACAAGTATATGATGTATATATATATTACTCAATTAACAAAATAGTAAATCTAAATTAATTCATATGAATAGTAAAACGAAATTAATTAATTTACTATTCACATAAAAAAGCGCATATGATAAAAAGCGCATCGCATATGATAAGCGCATATGATAAAAAGCGAATATGATGAAAAGCACAACGCATATGATGAAAATCGCATATGATTAAAAGCGCATATGGTGAAAAACACAGCGCATATGATTAAAAGCGTATATGGTGAAAAGGATATATGATAAAAAAAAAACACATATGGTGATTTATAAAATAAAAAAAACACATATGGTGATTAATGGAAAGCACATATGGTGATTAATGAAAAGTATATTGTGAAAAAGAATCACAAATGTTTCTTGAAAGAATTCAAGGTAAGATATATGAACCAATTCATCCATCATGTGAACCATTTTGATATTTCATGGTTCTAATAGACGCATCTAGCGGATGGTCTCATATTTGTATGTTATCAAGCCGTAATATGGCATTTGCAAAGTTTCTTGCACAAATTATTAAATTGAGAACACATTATTCTGATTACACCATTAAAAGGATGAGACTTGATAATGCTGGTGAGTTAACATCTCAAGCATTTAATGATCATTATATATCTACAGGGATTGTTGTTGAACATCCAGTTGCTCATGTGCATACACAAAATTGGTTTAGCTGAATCAATAGATAAACGCTTACAGCTAATAACTAGACAATTGATAATGAGTACAAATCTCTCAATATTTATATGTGGACATGTAAATTTACATGCTGCGACATTAATTCGCATTATACCATGTGGAAGTCGTAAATATTTTCACTTAATACTTGATTTTGGCCAAGAGCCAAATATTTTCTACCTTAAAACATTGGTTGTGCAGTGTATGTTCCAATTGTATCACCATAACACAATAAAATGGTTCTTCAAAGAAAGATGATAATATATATTGGATATAAAACATCTTCAATCATAAGATATATTGAACCCATGATGGGTGATGTTTTTACAGCACGTTTTGCTGATTGTCATTTTAATAAAACATTGTTCCCTAGATTAGGGGGAGAAATAAAAATAAAAAATAAAATGATGCTTCATGATGTGAACATCAATTAAGGTATATTGAACTCGCACAAAAGAATGTGAAACGAAAGTTCAAAAATAATGCATATGCAAGAACTTGCAAATTAATTACTTTATGCATTTACAGATATAAAAAAGTGACTAAATCATATATACCAGCGATAAATGCTCCAGCTCGAACTGAAATTCCAAAAGCTGGCAATAATGTCACTGTTGAGTCTTTGCCACGCATCAAACGTGGAAGATCAATTGGTTCCGAAGATAAAAATCCTCGAAAAAGAAAATCAGCTGATAATGAGGTAAGAGAAAGTGTTCAAGAAGAACCACAAATCAATATTCCTTCTGCAGAGGATATTGATAAATGTAAATACTAAAATTGCGATAAATTATGCAATATTATGGAACCGAAATGAAACTAAAATCTCTATGAGATATTTTCATATAATGTTACAATGACATCATGAATAAAGATGATGATCTGGAACTAAAATCTGTCATTGAATATACAAAGTGGACATGATTGAGCTCAATGGAAAGGAGCAAGACGAGCTAAATTAGAATCGCTCGATAAAAGAAAAGTTTTCGGATCAATCGTTATCACTTTTAAAGATGTGAAACATATGGGATATAAATGAATTTTTATCCGAAAAGAAATGTGCAAATGAAGTTACAAGGCAAAACTAGACTTGTAACTCAATATTTCCCACAAAGACCAGAAATGAATTATGAAGAAAACTTATCCTTATGTAGTGAATACAATTACTTATTAGATACTTAATCAACCTGGTAGTTACTTAAATGCATCTCATGGATGTTGTTACTACTTATCTATGTGAATCACTTGATAGTGATATATATATGAATATATCTGAAGGGTTTAAGGTATCATAAGTATCTAATGCAAAACTCAAATAAATGTATTCCATTGAATCACAAAGATTTTTATATGGATTGATACAATAGTATAACCGATTAAATGACTACTTGATAAAAAAAAGGGTATAAATATAAACTTATTTTGCACGTATGTTTTATAAAAACAATGTTCGGATATGAGATCGTAGTTGTTTATGTCAATGTTCTTAACATCATATGAACAAATAAAGAGATCTATGAAATCATTCAACTTCTAAAGAATTATTTTGAAATGAAAGATCTTGAAAAAACCAAGTATTACCTTGGATTGCAAATTGAGCATATGCCTAATGGTTTACTTGTACATCAAACAACTTATACCGAAAAGATTTTAAAACATTTTTTTAAAGACAAACTCATTGTTGTTAGATCACTCAATATTGACACTGATCTATTTCATTCCTGCGAAGATCATGAAAATTTTAACAGATCGGAAGTTCTATATTTTAGTGCAATTGAGGTTCTTATGTATCTTATAGATTATACAAGATCTGACATTTCTTTTGCAGTTAATTTGTTGACAAGGTTCAGCTCAGCCCCTACCAAAAGACATTGGAATGGGATCAAACAAATAGTTTGATACCTTCGGGGAACTACTGATTTATAATTATTTTATTCTAACAACTCGAAACAAGATTTGTTTGGTTATACAGATGCAGATTATTTATCCGATCTACATAAAGCTAAATCTCAAACTGGATATGTATTCCTAAATGGAGGCACCGCAATATCATGACGTTCTCAAAACAAACACTTGTTGCAACATCATCAAATCATGCCGAAGTGATTGCATTACATGAAGCTACTCGGGAATGATTTTAGTTAAGATCAATGATACAAATCATTATTGATTCTTGTGGACTAGAACGCTATAAAAGCGTAACAACTATCTATGAAGATAATACAGCTTACATAATACAAATGAAAGAAGAGTATCAAAAATGACAGAACAAAACATAAATGCTGACGAGGCACTAAAGCTATAAACGGTCTTAACGGTCATAAGTTTGATGGAAAAGAATGGTATATTGGTAAGGCTCAGAAAAAGACTGAAAGGGAATAGGAACTGAAACAACGGTTTGAACAAACCATGAAGGAGACTGTAGACAAATCACGAGGGCCAAACTTGTACATAAAAGATTTAGATGATACAGTTTCAGATGAAAACCTCAAATTCTTCTCATATACTCAAGATCTCGTAAAAGACAACCAGATTAAAATGAGATACGTTCAATCAACAACTCTGCTGATCTTTATACCAAAGCACTGCCAACTGCTATTTTCAGAACACACGTTCATAATATTGGCATGAGACATGTTCAGAAGATGTAACAACTCAGGCGTTGCCTATTTGAGGGGGAGTCAACTCTATGCTGCACTCTTTTTCCCTTAGCTAAAGTTTTATCCCAATGGGTTTTCTTTAGCAAGGTTTTTAACGAGGCATTAATAGTTATTCTCTAATAAAATTGTCATCCAAGGGGGAGTGTTATAAAATATCTAGATTGTGTTATAAAATATCTAGATTGGATGTTAATTTTATTATTATTATATTTCTTGCATAGTAATATTTTATACTATAAATAGACATGTATGGTAACCATTTAAGGTGCACCATTTCTCTTGAAATATCAATATCAATATTTCTTCTCTCCTTCTTCTCTCTTTTTCTCTCTTTGTTCTTATAACCATTAAAGGTAGTTATAAGCCTACTGAATTATAACAGAAAATGATTATTATTTATATAGTTATATATATACATTAAAAATATCTAATTTGTTTTCTATGAATATGTATATAAAATTGATAATATAATATATTCATACTAATAGGTATTATTATTTATAAGTATATTTTCATGTACTTAATAATATAGCAATTAAAAGTTATATTTAGTTATAATGTTAATATTAATAATAACGTTACTTATAATAATAATTATAATAAGAATCATAGTAATGATAATAGTGATATTAATAATAATACTTGTAATAATATTGATTTTACTGTTAATGATAGTCATGATAATGATTTTAGTACTTACATAATAATATACGTGATAATAATAATATAACTTATGTCAATATTAACACTCCTATTATTTATAAAGAAAAAAATAATATTAATGCTAATATTTACGAAAATGATAATAATTTATATTACTTTCATAATAATAATAATATTAATCCTAATTTTGATTATAATTCTTATATTAGAAATAACAATAATGATAATACTTTTAGTTTGATTAATGATAACGATACTTCTAAAAATGTTGATTTTAATAATAACGATAATATTAGTAATGTTAATAATATCAATGATGATAATAAAAATGATAATAATACTAGTAGTAGTAATAATAACTAATAATAATACTAGTGACAATAATATTACTACTTTGTAGTAATAATCATACTAATAATAATATGTGTTAATTAATAATACCAATAATTATAATACTACTAATAATAAAAACAATGAATTTATTGATAATACAATTGATAATGATTATAACAATAATATTAATAATAATAATAATACTAATAATGAAAATGATAATAATAATAATAATACTAATAAAAGAATGAACTACCTTCAAAGGAAAATAGGCCAAAAATATAATGCCTCAACTGAGACTCGAACCCGTGACCTTCCGTTCCCCGACAACACTCATAACCACTCGACTGTGCTTGTTTATATGAAAATATTCTATCCTATAATATATACCCCGTTTTTAAAACTGTTTCTATTTCTACAAAATTCAAACCCATTTCTATTCATTAACAACAAAACATAAATACTATCATCAACCTCATACGCCATGTATCATCATCCATGATCATAATCTTAAACTATAATTATCATTTTCATATCATAATAATAATCATACATCATATGATCGTTATCTTCTTTTCTATCTTCCCTATCCTGATCTCGTTCATCATCATAATTATTTCAATATTGCATATCACCATTTATCACTATACCCGCATCACCTTAATAGCAACTAGCAATAGAATTCAGAAAAAGTAATCAAGCAGCATAAACAAACAGCAAAAATTTTATGAGCCCAAACAGATAGAAAACTGAAACAGGCCTCGTGTCTTAACAGCCCAACAGAAAGAAAAGATAACTCGGCCCAACATATGTTATTTGCATCAGAAATTTTTGTTACAGAAGACGAAGGCCGCCACTTGCATCTCTATCATCATTCTATACATTTATAAATCAGGTGGGGTTATTCCATTTGTTTCTGTCACCTAAAGAAAAGCAATTGGAATATGATGCACGCAGTAAATGGGATCCAAGAAAGAAATATCCTATCGTGAACCCCCACGCCTCCTTTAATATCAATCAGTGATTATTGATAATTCTTGTGTCATCTAGAAGAAGAAAAAAAACATATATAGCAGCTGTAGCAAAAAAGAAAACTCAGCAGGAGTTTTCTATGATAACGTTGGATAGGAGAAAAGAAAGAAAGAAAAAAAATATTACCGCAGTAGCTATCTGCAGTTTGATGAAAAAACAAAATATAGTAATCGCGGTTTATAATGGTAATGATGGTGGTTCGAGAGAGATGATCAACGAGGTGGTGTTTGGTTGTTCTCGGTCAAGAAAATATTGATAGAAGGTGATGGTTGTTTAAAGTGTTTCCATGGGGTTTGTAGGGTGGCTTAGATAGTAGTTTACGAAGGTTGAAGGTGGTGGGTATGATTGAAACAGAAAATAAAAATGGTTGTAGTAGTGGTGGTGACTCCGGTGATGCGGTGGTTATGGAAGACGGTGGTGAAAGGCTTGGGTCACGAATAAGAGAGGAAGATAGAGAGAGATAAGTGAGAGAGAGGTGGAAGAGGTAATGGTTGTTCTCGGTGGTGATGAAAGGAGTTGGCGGGTGATAGTGGTTCATTGTTGTTGGGTGATTTGTCCACAGAACAAGAGTGAAGAGAGGGATGGTGATGATAGTTTTCATATGTAGATGTTTAAGTATATTATATGTACATAAATATAATAAGTATAATAAGTATAATAATAAATATATATAAAGTGGTTATATGATTGAAAGGAATATGCAATGAACGAGGCTTTAAGAAACAGTGACGTAATAGTTAAGCAGTCTTAACTTTGGAATTTATCTACCGACAGTTTGATTGGGATGTTATATCGTGTCCATTGCTAAACAGTTAAAATATAAAAGTGTTCCTAAAAATCCCAAATTTTAAAATTAAATCCATTTATTTATTTTGGTCATTATGGTATAAAATTCGATCCTTAATTTGTTAAATAAAAATTACAACAACTGTCCCTCTCATTTCTGGGTAAAATATAAAAAGTGTTAAAACTTAACAAATAGTTCCTAAATACATTTTTAATAAGCATAAAATTTATAGAACTCATTTTCGTATCACCGTTTATTTTAAAATCACATAAGTTCGTTTATAACTTGTTTATTATCAATCGAATGATAACTGAGTGTTACTATCATTTACTAAATAGTTTCGAAATCACAAAATATATATTTAATATACTTTATTTATATAGATGTGTTTTAAATAATAATTATCATAAAATCATATTTTTATTTTATTTTACATAATTACTTTTAATAACAACATCATATAATATTTCAAATTATACTTTCAATTATTATTTATATGTATACACACATATCTATTTACAAATAGTTGTTCGTGAATCGTAGAGAACAGTCGAAGGTCAATTGAATACATGAGCATAGTTTCAAAATTTCTTGAGACTCAACTATACAAACTTTTCTTATCGTGGCGAATTCATATAAAGATTAAGTTTAAATTTGGTCGAAAATTTCCGGGTCGTCACACGCACGGGCCAAGGACATGCCATTACGCGACCAGACATTAATGCGCCAGATTATGAAATCAAAGGACAAATCCTACACATGATAACTAATCAATGCCAATATAGTGGTACGCCAAAAGAAGATGCAAACGAACATCTTCAAACCTTTAATAGGATCTGTACTCTATTTAAAATCAGAGAAGTTGAGGATGAACAGATCTATCTCATGATGTTTCCCTGGACTTTAAAGGGAGAAGCCAAAGATTGGTTAGCATCGTTACCCGAAGGAGCGATTGACACATGGGATGTTTTAGTTGAGAAATTTCTTAAAAGATTCTTTCTGGCATCTAAAGCCGTGAGACTTCAAGGAGAAATTGTTACGTTCGCACAAAAGCCAAATGAAACATTATATGAGGCGTGGACAAGATTCATAAAATTATTGAGAGGATGTCCTCAACACGGTTTAGACACTTATCAAATAGTACAAATATTCTACCAAGGTGTCGATGTTGCTACACGAAAAGACATCGACACAGCAGCTGGTGGTTCCATTATGAAGAAAACCGCAATCGAAGCTCACAAAATCATTGATAACACAGCATCCCACTCACACGAGTGGAACCAAGAAAAAGATATTTTTCGTTCATCTAAAGAGGCTAGAGCCGATTCTAGCCATGACTTTGATTCCGTTTCCGCAAAAATAGATGCTTTCGAGAGATGAATGGAAAAGATGACTAAAGATATTCACGCAATACGAATCAGTTGTGAACAATGTGGTGGACCACACTTAACGAAAGATTGTCACATTGAGCAAATCATGGAACAACGAGAGAATGTTTCCTAGATGAACCAAAGGCCAGGAAATAATTATCAAAATAATTATCAACCGCCAAGGCCAAACTTCAATCAAAATCAAAACATTCTTTACAATCCAAATGGACCCAACAATAACTCGTACAACCAACAAGGTCCGAATAACCAACCAACTCAAAACAACACTTTCAATCAATAAAGACCTAGCTTGTATAAACCACCACAACAAACCGAAGAGAAAAAGCCAAATCTGGAAGAAATGATGGCAAAGCTAATGGAATCTCAAACACAATTTATTACATCTCAAACCCAAACAAATGAGAGGTTTGATCAGTCATTAAGAACTCAACAAGCTTCCATTTTAAATCTAGAAAAATACGTAGGTACTCTTGCTAGCATGATGAGTGAGAGGGAACAAGGAAAGCTACCGAATAATACTGAAGTAAATCCTCAGAATGAGAATGTTAATATGGTTTCAACAAATTTTGAAAACCAGCACCAGAAGATCGAAAGGTTTTAGATGTGAGTAACAATGAAGAAGTTACACCACCACCACCACCACCCAAGTATGTAAAGCCAGTGGTGGCAACCTACAAACCACCCATCCCATTTCCAAGAAAAGGAGTTGAGTATGAGAAAGTAATAGGTAATAAAGTTTGTGATACCTCTGGAAAGAAGAAGAAGAATAAGAGAGTGCAAGAAACAAAAACCGTAGAAGTAAACTAGGTAAAGACAGTTCCACCAAAACTTCCACCAAGGTTTTAATGACCCGTCCTAATCCATCTGGACGAATACATTACATTTGGTTATATCGCGAGGTACTTGACCTCTAAATGATACATTCTACAAACATTGCATTCATTTTGAAAAGATAAACTTTCCTTACATCGAAATTTGACGATATGCATACCATTTCATAATACATCCAACTATAATTGATTTAATAATAATCTTGATGAACTCAACGACTCGAATGCAACGTCTTTTGAAATATGTCATGAATGACTCCAAGTAATATCTCTAAAATGAGCAAATGCACAGCGAAAGATTTCTTTCATACCTGAGAATAAACATGCTTTAAAGTGTCAACCAAAAGGTTGGTGAGTTCATTAGTTTATCATAAACATTCATTTCCATCTTTTAATAGACCACAAGATTTCATATATTTAATTGTACACGTAACCAGAGTACCAAATAATACGCGTAACCCGCGAATTAAAAATCATTCATATGGTGAACGCTTGATAACCGACTTTACTTTAATGCATAGAATATCCCCAAACAGAACCTCTCGTCTGTATAATAATAATAATAATCTCGAAGTACTAAAGCATCCGTACCCCGAATGGGACTTGTCGAGGTCCATAGATCTATCTTTAGGATTCGCGTCAATTAGGGGCCATACCAGATTCCTAATTATTAGGTTACCAAGCTAAAAAGGGGTGATACTCAATATTCATAATCCAGCCATAGAATGTAGTTTTTGATAACTTGTGTCTATTTCGTAAACATTAATAAAATCAGCGCATGTATTCTCAGTCCCAAAAATATATATAAAAAGGGAGTAATGAAACTCACAATACTGTATTTTGTAGTAAAAATACATATGACGACATTGAACAATGCAGGGCTTGGCCTCGGATTCACGAACCTATATCATTTATATATATTAAAATATATAATTTAAAATGTAATAATAATTAATTTAGTATATGTGTATTATTTACATAATATCTTACTTAGTTTAAAATAGTAATATATTTGTTATTTCAATTGTAATATATATCTCTATATCTGTTATATTAAAATGGTAAATTAAATATATCATATATTTTCGATAACTAAATAATATTTATTATAGAATTATTAATATAATTAGATTATATGTATTAAATATATTTTTATATTACTAATATTTATTTGATAAAATTATATCAATAATAATAATAATAATAGTAATTATTTTAATATTAATGATAGTAGAAATGGTAGTTTTACTAATAATGAAAATTTTAGTAAAAATGATAATTTTACTAATCATGATAGTCTTAATAAAAATGATATTTTTAATAAAAATGATAATTTTAAAAATAATGATATTTTTAATGATAATATTAATATCAATAGTCATAATAATCTTCATGCCTAATTCCTAACTTATAAATATGAATTCGTTAGTTCTAATTCGTAATCATAATTTTTATCATACAGGTGTTAATATAATTATAATCTTCTTCCGTATCATCTTTAGTCATAATTAACGTCTTTTATATACATAATAATAATAATAATAATAATAATAATAATAATAATAATAATAATAATAATAATGATAATAATAATGATAATAGTAGTAATAATAATAATAATAATAATAATAATAATAATAATAATAATGATAATAATAATAATAATAATAATAATAATAATAATAATAATAATAATAATAATAATAATAATAATAATAATAATAATAATAATAATAATAATAATATAAGAGTACAACCTTTGAAGAAAGGAGCTTTAAAAATAAAAACGCCACTGCCTGGGCTAGAACTCGTGACCTTTCATTAAACCCCAACACTACAAACCAATGATCTGCCAATTTTTTTCCTATTTTAAATCACAGAGTAAAACCTTTTAACCCAAAAATTCCTTCGGCCCAACTACAAAATCATAATGTGATTCATGGCCCAACAACACAAGAAGGGATTCGGCCCAACAGAACCCAAAACACGGCAACTCATTTAGAACTTAATTAACAGCCTATTAATAGTGATCCAGTAGTCTGATATCATCCTGAGTCTAGTTATGAGTTCGACAGAAAAAAAATATAGCGGCGTAACACTTGATCACTAATTGGCACGAGTGGGGTCTTTGTTCCACTCATCCTCATTCATCATCAATGTAATAATTCCACCACGTACGTATTTTATTATAATCATAATCATCATATTTATTCATCTCGTTACCTACCATTCATTATCACTAACCTTTGAATAAATAAAAAACCAAAAAGAATGGCAGTGGTAAACGAAGTTTTTGCAGGTTGCAGGTGTTGTATGTTGTTTTCGATGGAGAAAAGAAAAAAAAAATGGCAGACCAAATCGTTTGATGGTTCGGTTATGGGTTTGTTTGAAAAATAGTAATCATGTAGCATTAGGGTTTTTGATGGTTTATGATTGAAACAAAAATAGAAACATAAAGGCTGCAGATTTGCTTCGGTTTTGGTTGCAACATCAAGACAAACACGGCGACAGTTTAATGAAGGTGTGGTGGTTGTTCTTCGTGGGTCTTCCGGCTGTAACCAAAAGAAAGAGAGATAGAAACGGGGGAGAGAAAGATGGTGACCATTAACAGTTTGTGATGGTGAAGTTGTGTTGGGTTGGGTTTGGTTCGAGATGAAACAGAATCATATGTAACAGTCACAATATGTAGCAGAAAGTGAGATGGGTTTGGTGGGTTTCGAATTAAAACATAAAAGTTTTCGAGCAATAGTAGCTTTAATGGATGACTTTGTTTTGGGTAGTTTACGTGAGTTGTTTGCTCGAAGGTTTTGTGATGACCCGGGAATTTCCGACCAAATTTAAACTTAATCTTATTATGGTTTCGACACAATAAGCATAGTCTGTTAAAACTGAATCTCAAATTTTTTTGAACTATTTCATATATGCAATTACCCTTCGACTGTTCTCGACGATTCACGAACAATTAACTGTAAATAGATATGTGTGTATATGTATATAAATAATAATTCAAAAATATAATTTGAAGTATTATATGTTGTTGTTATTAAAAATAAATAAAATAAAAATAAGATATTACAATAATTATTATTTAAAATATATCTCTATATATAAATAAAGTATATTAAAAATAAATATTAAATGCTTGTAATACTCGTTTGATGTTTCGATGAATATTAAGCAAGTTAAATTTAAACTTAAGTAATTTTAAAATAAACGGTGATTCGAAAATGAGTTTTATAAATTTTAGGCTTAATAATAATATATGTAGAAGTTGTTTGTCAAATTTTAAAACTTTTTATATTTTACTTAGGGGCTGGGAGTGAATAATTAATGTAATTTTTATTTAATACTTAATGACTAAATTTTATACCATAGTGACCGGAATAAATAAAGATAATTATTATAAAATTTTGGCATTTTTCTGAGTACTTTTATCCGTCACCGATTTACAACGGGGTACGAAAGACTATCTGTAATAGAACCGTGGTAGCGAAAACAAAATGCTGACTATATTTTAACGTTCTTTAATTATTTGAGTAAATTATTATAATTATAATATTAATTATTATTATCATATATACTCTAATTATGTGGTCAAATATCACCAAATTCATTACTGTGCTCGATTACCTTTTTATTGTAACACACTAACCCACTTGTATCATATTCACGTGAATTAAATTTAGAGTAATGTTTTACTTTTGTTTCTTGCACCAACTATATCATATCTATATCTCTATATTATATAAATATAAACATATACATACAATGCAAATTACACCCATACTTGAACACATACCACACCCCTTCTTCTCCATCACTCCATCCACCAACCACCCTCACCACCGCTGCAACCGTCACCACCTCCATCTCCATAGTTAAACATCATGATTCTTTATCCTTAAAATTAAACACCAACATCTAATCTGTCTCATCGAGCCATGGTTACTAGCATGACTCTACTTCAAAAACCAAACTACACCTTTATTTGTTTTCTTGCCGCTACTCACTTCTGTTTTTGTTCAACTCGAACACCACCTGAATCGAAGACCACATGGAACCATCACCATAAAGACTGCTACTCGATCGCTACTAGACTAACAAACCAACGTGACTTGATGCTTGAACCATTCTTGTTTTACTACTGCTGGTATATTATCGAAATAGACCCAAAACACCTACTTTTCGAACACGGTGTGCAACTGTTCGGCCAGTAACAACAAACCAAAACCATCGACCACTATTAAACCCATTTGATTTGAATCTTCAACTACAACTCGTCATTATTCTCTTTTGTATCCCTTCGAAAACATCCACCACAAACCTGCAATTTCTTCTACTAACCACACCATAAACTGTCATCCTTTGTTGCTATAGTTACTACTGTTAACGAGGTTGTTCCAGCTTCAGTTTTCTGTTAGAAACCACAATTAAAGCACGTCATTACCATCGATCACTGTTTCAAATCGAAGAACCCAGAACTGTAGTTGTTGCTTCGAATTTTCTATTTATGATTAAGAACGAGGTCGTTTGTGAAGTGTTGATTTTATACGATAATTTAATATGATGATGATGATAAGATAAAGATGGTTGATGATAAATTCTTGGCCGTTATTTACATCTGTTCTTAATTTGATACAGCTTACGATAATGATGAAGATTAGAATTGATGATGATGCTTTGAACGAAGATGATGATGCTTAGAATGATGTTAATCGATGTACAGTGATGATTATGGTGTTACAGTAAGACGATGATGATGATACTGTATATTGATCGAGGATGAAGATGAGCTAAGAACCGATGACCTACTCTTCTATATTTTTATTTCATTCTGTTGAAACCCAACAACTCCCAAATCCATCGATTAATATAATTAGACATTTTAGCGGGCTGTTTAGATCCATTAAACCGAATATATAGATTTTTATCTTGGGCCGTATAAAGTTGGTAGACTCACAAACTAGGTTTATTTATTGGGCCGATTATGTTGGGCCTGATGAGAACGGGTTAAATAAATATCGGGTTCATGTAAAAACAGAAAAACAGAAACGGTGCAGTGGTTAGAGTGGGTGTCGGGTGAGCGAGAGGTCTTGGGTTCAATCCCTGCTTGATGCATTTCTTTTTAAAAGAGGGCTTCTAAGGTAGTATACTTTTTTTATTATTTTTTTGTTATTATTATTATTATTATTATTATTATTATTATTATTATTATTATTATTATTATTATTATTATTATTATTATTATTATTATTATTATTATTATTAATAGTTATTATTAGAGTTAAGTTCATTATTATTACTATCATTAATAGGATTTATGGATTCTTATAAACATAGGTATTATTAATAATATTATTATCATCATTATTAATAGTATTATCGTCATTACTATTATCACTATGATTATTGGTAAAATTATGATTTTAAGTACTAATATGATTATAGATACAAGTAAGATTATTATTATTATTATTATTATTATTATTATTATTATTATTATTATTATTATTATTATTATTATTATTATTATTATTATTATTATTACTATTATTATTATTATTATTATTATTATTATTATTATTATTATTATTATTATTATTATTATTATTATTATTATTATTATTATTATTATTACTAGTAGTTGTATTATTATTATTATTATTATTATTATTAAGATTAGGATTACTATTATTATTATCATTATGAAAATAACACAAGTTAATAATATTTTCATTAATATCATTATTAGTATCGCTTTTGTAACTACTAGTATTATTATTATTATTATTAAACGAAAGTATTATTATTAACAATATCATTATTATTATTAATATTATCATTTTTAATAAAGTTGTTATTATTATTATTAGTAAATCATTAATAATAAAACTATATATTTTTTAACAAATAAATATTTTTGTACATAAAACATACTTAATACATATACTACAAATATATTAATATTCCATATAACTATATATGAATCATATTAACATTACTTGTATAAAAACTTACATACAACAAATTAGGTATATTTTTTTATATAATCCTAAATATATATATAGATATTAATATAACTATATTAATCATTTTAAATACATATACAAGATAAATACATAAAACTTATAATTTAAGATATAACATAAAGTATATGTTTTAATGAAACCTAGTATAAATCTTATATAACTATAAATTATATATAAATAATATATATTAATAAATGAAATTATGATATTTTCTATTATATATTTTAATAGAAATGCAATTAATCTAGGTTCGTGAATCCGAGGCCAACTTGCATTGTTCTAAATCGTCATATGTATTTTTACTACAAAATACAGTATTATGAGTTTCATTTGCCTTTTTACCCTTTATATTTTTGGGCTGAGAATACATGCGCAATTTTTATAAATGTTTTACGAAATAGACACACGTAATCGAAAATACATTATATGGTTGAATGATCGAAGCCGAATATGCCCCTTTTTTCTTGGTAACCTAAGAATTAGTAAACCAGTCTACTAATTGACGCGAATCCTAAAGATAGATCTATTGGGCCTAACGAACCCCATCCGTTGTAGCAGATGCTTTAGTACTTCGAATTCGTATTTATCATGTCTGAAGGATTTTTCGGAATGATAGGGGATATTCTTATATGCATCTAGTTAATGTCGGTTACCAGGTGTTCAATCCATATGAATGATATTTTTATCTCTATGCATTGGACGTATATTTATGAGAACTGAAAATGAAAATCGTGTGGTCTATTAAAATGATGAAAATGATTGATTATGATAAACTAATGAACTCACCAACCTTTTAGTTGACACTTGAAAGTATGTTTATTCTCAGGTATGAAAGAAATATCCCGCTGTGCATTTGCTCATTTTAGAGATATCACTTGGAGTCATTCATGACATATTTCAAAAGACGTTGCATTCAAGTCATTGGGTTCAATAAAGATTATGATTAAGTAAATGACAGATTAGATCATTTTTAGTTGGATATTATGAAATGGTATGCATGCCTGTCAACTTTCGATGTGATAAACGTATGTCTTTTATAAAACGAATGCAATGTTTGTAAAATGTATCATATAGAGGTCAAGTACCTCGCGATGTAACCAAACGTAATGTATTCGTCCAGATGGATTAGGACGGGTCGCTTCAGTTGGTATCAGAGCGGTGGTCTTAGCGAACCAGGTCTTGCATTAGTATGTCTAACTGATAGTTGTTAGGATGCATTAGTGAGTCTGGACTTCGACTGTGTCTGCATGTCAGAAGTTTTGCTTATCATTTTGTGTTGGAAATCATCTACTTATCATCCTTAGGAAATTACCTGCTTATCATTCTTAGTCTAGACATATCTTACTGCAATGATTGTATGAATAGTGTATAGGCAAAATTCGTATCTTAGCGTATCGGCTAATTCATATCTTAGCATATCTGTTACTGTGACTTTGCCTGACAGCTTCCGTAGATTCCTCCGAAACTTTTGGGATTTTAGTATTATATATGGATATGTAAATTATGTATTGCAGTGTACTAATCTACATCCTATAATCTATTTCATATCAAAAATCCTTCATCTGATCGTACGAGATGAATCACTCAACCAGTTCGAGTCCCTCAGATTTCGATAGCTATTCCGATAGTTATCCCGACAGCTATTCCGACATGGATATTCACCTAAGCTCCGAAAACGGTGTCACCAGAATGAATCAATCAATCAGCCATCCCCAATTCATCTGATGGGTTCGTAGTCGACTTAATCAATGGAGACGAGAAGAAGGCGATCATTTCCACTAACCGAATTCACCTCTTGGTGAAGAACCAGAAACACTTACCGGCGAACCTATCCAAAACACCATTTTCAGCTTCATTTCCAGAGTAGCTTGACACGATTATATTCTATCCACAATTCTAAATCTTATTCATCCGCTCGTTCTGACCGACAATCATCCCGGAATAATAGAAAAAGTCAACGAACTTCGTGCTTGAGTAATCAATTTGGAGAATATGGTGCAAAATTTACCAGCTTCAGCAACATCACCGGCACCAACAGTACCATCAATAACAGCACCAGTACCATCAACAATCCATGCCTCAACATTTCATTCTGTACCTCGAGTATAATCATAGTTCTACGTATCGTTCTACATCAATTATCTTTGTTCTTTATGGCGATTATGTAATCTCTAATGTTTTAGAGATTATGTATTCTAGTTCTAACGGTAAATCAAATGAGATTAATACTATATTAACTCATTAAATCTATGATTACATCTGAAGAAAATATATATGTAAGTATATTTTCATAAAGATTGTAATTAAAAATTCTTTCGTACAAACTGTTAATGGTGAAAATATTTTAACGGGTAGGTAATACCCGAGGAATATTTAAATTTCACATTAATAAGTTACACTGTACATTCTTCGAATCTGATTCAACGGCCATTTACTATCCTACTTACATCCACAGAGATACGAATCCGCTCACCACAGAATAATCATTTTCATTCAATTTCTTAATTGGATTTTGACTTATCAGAATCCAACAAGTGGCATAATGAAGAAAATATTGGAAAAAATAAAATTTGTTAGAAACAAACAAATTAACTATGAGAAATTTTGCTAAGAATTCACGCTAACTGTTCCTAGCTAACTGTTAATTCCGTATTACAATTTATTTATCACAATTTATTTATCGCCATTTATTTATCGCAATTTATATTCTCGCAATTTTATTTATCGTCATTTAATTTTTGTTATTTATTTTACGCACTTTATTTATCGTCATTTAAATACTGTTATTTACGCATTTAAATATCGGGACACGTATACAAGTTTTTGACATATCATATCGACGCATCTATATATATATTATTTGGAATAACCATAGACACTCTATATGCAGTAATACTGGAGTTAGCTATACAGGGTTGAGGTTGATTCTATAATAATATATATACTTTGAGTTGTGATCGAGTCTGAGACATGTGCACGGGTCACGATACGTATTAATTAATTCGAATATTATATATTAAGCTATATATGAATTATTAGACTGTTAACTGTGGACTATCAACTGTGGACTACCAACATTGGACAATTAAAATGAATTAAAATATTGATTATAACATATGAAACTAAACATCTCTTCAAGTTTGCCACTTGATCTCATCTTAAACCTCATTTGTATCTTGACGATTACAATCCGCGTTCAAACCTT
Source organism: Rutidosis leptorrhynchoides (assembly GCF_046630445.1). Taxonomy (NCBI): domain Eukaryota; kingdom Viridiplantae; phylum Streptophyta; class Magnoliopsida; order Asterales; family Asteraceae; genus Rutidosis; species Rutidosis leptorrhynchoides. The sequence continues at coordinate 168,502,329 of NC_092342.1, read as the reverse complement.
TCATGATTCTTGAAAATACCTCAATCGAGAGAATGAACCAACCGCACTTTATCTACGGAAGAAAAGATTGATGCATATAGTTATGCACCTGAAAACACTCGGAACCTGTGTAAACATTTAACATGTGTCTATTCTAGCTCCTTTGGCATTGTTATTACCGAAAATAACATTTCAACTCTTTTTCAAATTAGCCAATTTTGTCATAGCTTCAGCAAGTCAACTTTGATTTTTCATCTGAAACAACCTTATTATAACCTCGATATATAAGTTCGCATGTCGTCATCGTTACCGGGGAACCGTTTATATTCCACCACATTAGCAGTAAACTTACCAGCAACTTCAATGAATTTGGACTTTCTGAAAAATCATTATATTCATTGAAACCCCATCATGTATTCATCTATACCCTGTAACAATAATTTCCATACCAATTATGGATAATCAGTAATCAGTATTTCGAATCTCGTAGCCTTTCTACATCAATAGTTATATGTATACATATAACAATTATCTTCTAGAATTACAATCTTCAATTCTGAAATTTTGAAAAGCACCCAACCTACGAATCAATACAGTGAACTTTGAAAGAGCTGAATGAAGCAGCAGAAACTGTAGACAACTGTAACGACCTTAATCGTCCGAAGTTTGATGATAAAGAATAGTATGTTGGCAAAGCTCAGAAAAGTTGGAACTGAAAAACAGATTGAGCTAACCATGAAGGAGACGGTGGATAAATCACAAGGACTAAACTTGTACATAAAGGACCCTGATGATTCTGTATCCGATGAAATCTTTAGAAAATATCTTTCTCCATACTCATGTTAAATCTTGTGAAAAAATCTTTCTTCATCAACCTTCGATCTCAGAAATTCCAAAATATCATCATAAATATCTTTGATATTTCTGAGGATATTTTCATCAATATTCTTGTCCGAAATTTATTCATCTCTTCGTGCTATCTATATTACATCAGAAAGGAAACTGTTTTAGTTTTTAAATTCTGAAGAAAAAAATTCAAGTTTAAATTATGAATGATTTTGAAGTAGTGTTGGAAATTGATGCATGAGTTAGTATAATATAATGACACTTGATTAACATGATTATATTACAGTAAGTCATGTTGAGCTTCTAATGAAACGTGATGATTCACAGATTATATTGTAGTGCCCCGACCAAATCTATATGGACGAGAATATTACATATGATTACATCACGAGGTATTTGACCTCTATATGATACATTTTACAAATATTGCATTCGTTTTTAAAAGACAACCTTTCATTTCATCGAAAGTTGACAGGTATGCATACCATTTCATAATATCCAAACTATAAATGACCTAATCCGTCATTTACTTAATAATAATCTCTAATGAACTTCAACGACTCGAATGCAACGTCTTTTGAATTATGTCATGAATGACTCCAAGTAATATCCTTAAAATGAGCTAATGCACCGCGGAAGATTTCTTTCAAAACAGAGAATAAACATGCTTTAAAGTGTCAACCAAAAGGTTGGTGAGTTCATTAGTTTATAGTAATCATTTCATTTTCATCATTTTAATAGACCACAAGATTTTAAATATTATAAAACGTGCAGAAGTCCCATTCCAACTGCACAAAAAATATCTTTCATATGAAGAACACCTGGTGAGGATTCAAAATATAATAGTAACCATCTGTGCCGGTCTTTCACCCCACGGCTGAATACATGTGCCTTCAAAATATAGAACCTCCGTGCTAATCTTTACACCCCACGGCTGAACACATGTTTATAAAATATAGGACAACCGGTGCCAAAATGTCATGAATAATAAACCATCCACCCGGCTTGGGAGCTCATACGCTCTAACAGAAACCGGGGGCTAATGCGTGTCATAATAATCAACCCCAATCCCAGATAATTCTATCATAGAATGCAGTTAAGGTACTTGTGTCTATTGCGTCAAACATTTATAAAAGCGCATGTATTCTCAGTCCCAAAAATGTAAAGAGTAAAAAGGGAATAAAATGAAACTCACCTAATGTATTTCGTAGTAAAAATACATATGACGACATTGAACAACTAAACAATGCAGGATTGGCCTCGAATTCACGAACCTATATTATTTGTTTATCTTTTAAAACATATCATGGAAATCACATAATTTCATTTACTAATATATATTATTTATATTTTTGTGGTTATGTAGAATTTTTACTAAATTCCATTAAAAACGTATACTCATATTATATTTTTAATTATATGTTATATATAGTTATTCGTTAAAATGATAGTTTTGAAAATAAGGATTTATTAATAATAATAATGATAATCTTATTAATAATGATAATGTTAATAATAAATGATAATGATAATCTTTAATAATAATAATAATAATAATAATAAGTTATTTTATTTTTATAATGAAAACAATAATATTGATAATAATACTTAATACTAATAATGAGTAATAATAATACTAATTATGATAATAATAATAAAAATAATAATTTAACTAAAAATGTTAATTTTAATAACATGGTAATTTTAATTAATAATAATAATAATAATAATAATAATAATAATAATAATAATAATAATAATAATAATAATAATAATAATAATGATACTTATTTTCCTAATAATAATAATGATAATACTAATAATAATAATAATAATAATAATAATAATAATAATAATAATAATAATAATAATAATAATAATAATAATAATAATAATAATAATAATAATAATAACAATAATAATAATAATAATAATAAAAGAATTCTACCTTAAAACAAGCTCCTAAAAAGAAAACGCCATCACCCGGGCTCGAACCCGCGACCTCTCGATAATCAACTAACACCTTAAACCATTCCACTGTTCCTACTTTTCTGATTTATATATCGATTTGAATATATATAACCCGATATATATTTACTTCCCTTTTTATCTTCTTCTCAACAAAACCCACTTATTCATCATCATCTTCATTATATCTTTGATCCATTTCATCATCATACTTAAATCGTGATCATCATCATAATCATTCAGCTTTACCTTCATTATCATCTCGTCTAAATAACTATCATCTATATCATTATCAATTATCATCCCAACAGCGTATATTATTATCATAATCATTTTTTGTGATTTATCATTGTCTTTATCTTATCATCGCCATTAACCATTATCTTCTTTAATCCTAAACCGTCACCCATCATCATGCTATAACCATTTATCATTCGGTTATATTTAAATATTATCAACACGATTTTTATGTCACCATCGACTATCATTTTCATTAACCCATTTAATACTATAACAAATTTAGAGACAGATTGAAGTGAAAGAAAACAAAAATTTCAGTCCATATTAGGAACACAAGTTCACGGTCCACGTATTAGGAAAAAAAATAGTGGGTTTGTAAAGGAACCCGACAGCAGCTCGATTACAATCCAAAATTAGCTCACTTTAACCACAATTTAATAATCATCATGGATAGCTAGTGGGTGTCGGTTATTGCTTTTGTAATGGAAACATGCTAAACCATTTAAAGTCTTAATTATCATCACCTTTGTAATATTTTATTCGACCAAAAGAAGTCCAAGACAGGTCCACGAAAGTTGTTCGATCTTTGTGAATTAATTCTCACGACAGGAAATGTGGTGAGGTTCTTGGTCCATCATCTAATTATTTACCAAATCACTATCTGCTTTATATATATTTTCATTGCCATAATTAATCACCTCAACACTTTTATATTCACATGATTTAGGAGATAAGAACTTACGCGTACAGCAATAGCAGCAGAATCAAGCAAGCTTTTAAAAGTACCAACGGAAGTGGTAATAAGTTGGTCAGGTTTAGAACGAGACAGAAGAAACATTTAAGTGGTTTTCGTTTAGGATTTAGTGAGAGAAAGATGAGAGAAAAAAGAAAATAGCGGTTTTTCCATGATGTTCGAAGGTGGTGTTTTAATGGTGTTCATGAAGAAGAAGGAAGAAGAGAGAGAGAAGAGAGAGGAATAAGGATTAAAGGTATTGTCACGGTGGTGGTGGTTTAAGTGGTTTTAACAAGGAAGAGAAGGAAAGAGTTATAGGGAGAGAAGAATTTATGGTGATTACGGGTGTGGTGTTCATGAAGTAAACATAAAATTGTAGTGTTCGATTTTCAGGGATGGTTAAATGTGCGGTTGTTTTGGGGGTGAAAGTCAATGGAATTTTTAACAATATGTGAATGCTTCAGAATTTTGTGTGTCGACATAGTACTCAAACAAAAGAAGAACAGGAAAAGAAATAAAAATAAATAAATGCAGAGTACGATTCATAATGGAAATTTTGTTTTAAATTGATTATTGTATAAAGAAGATTCCTGGGTCTCGATCTCCATTTACAAACAACAACAAAAAATAAAAGTTGATTTTGATGTTTAACAATATCAGGCAAGAACAAAATAAATATAAATAAATAAATAAATAAACTTGATTGTGATATGTAACAAAATTCAGTTATATTACGTGATGATAATTGACCAATTTGGTTGATTGAAGTGGACATAGATAGGAATCAATTACTAGCAGTAGAAGGAGAGAACAGAATAGAGCATATAAGGGTAAAACAAATTTTGTTATCTACTATTTATAATTCTTATATTTAAATATATTAATAATAATACTAATTAATAATAATTACATTAATAATACTAATAAGATTAATGACAATAATAAAATGATAATTTTAGTAATCAAGTTAATAATACTTTTAATAACTCTAATAATAATTAAATTTATAATGATACTAATAATGGTCATAATAACAAAGGTTATAGTTTTATTATTAGTTATAATACTAATGATATTAACATTGATAATTATAATATTAATAATAATAATTATATTATTAATATCAATAATACTTGTACATATCAATTTTACAAATTTATATATATATATATATATATATATATATATATATATATATATATATATATATATATATATATATATATATATATATATATATATATATCTTCATTTTAATAGCACTTAACTATTTATAAAATTTATATATTACAATATATTAAAGGTCATATATATTTATATATAGCTTTACTTTTATTAGCAACTAAATGATTCTGTATTATTACTTTACATTTTTATTTCAAATGTTTAACTTATATTTTACTATTTTTAATTATCATTCTCACTTTCATTTATATATAAATATTTATATTTGATTACATTTTTAGTTACAAATAAATTGTTCGTGAATCGTCGGGAATGGTCAAAGGTTAATTGATTGCATGATTATAGATTTCAAAACTTTCGAGACTCAACATTACACATTTTGCTTATCGTGTCGTAAACATATAAAGATTAAAGTTTAAATTTGATCGGAAATTTCCGAGTCATCACATATATCGTCATCATGTGCCATGTTACACGACTCTTACATTCTATCTAATCTATAAACATATCAAGAACATATCTTCCTGATAGTTCTACCTCCTCTCTTGAATTATGGTAATTTGACAAATCAAAATCGTGCTATTACAATTCCTCTCTTAGAACATTAGCCATGTTCATTCGAAACTCCATACCTACGAATTCTAGACCATTACTTGATGTGCTTAATGGATAGAAGAGAAAACAGAGCATAAAGCTTCGAAGTGTAAATGGGGGTATAAATCGCAGAAAATAGGAGAGAGCATTAACTATGGATGACAATAGGAAATAGGAGCAGGGACATCAAAATATAAGGGAAGATATGAAACCCAGTAACAGTATAGAAATTACAAATCATGGATATTAATATGAATAGCAATATAAAGACATGGTATAATTAAGAATAGTATCACCCCAAGATAATAGTAGAAGTAAACAGATTTTTCTAGTGGAAGATTAAAAAGAAGGATGACAGAAACGATAATTAAGAAAGTATCAAGGATTAGAACTGGATTAAGCATTTTCACAACCTTTTGGATGTATGGACTAAGAAAGAAAGTATAGGAATGGTGAGAATAATGGAATGGATGAGCTTAATTTATAATGGAAATATCAGACGGAGTAGTCTAGGCAGATCACCGTATTTAATTATAGAGATCTTAATTTTCTTACTCGTCGAAGAATCAAATCCTTTAGATTTCGAAGATTTTCTTTAAATCCCTTGAATTCCGGAATTCAACCCTAACTCTGTCAAAAGTTAAGACGAATCTTTACTTTTCCTATTTCAATCTTTTGTGATAGTTTCATTCGTACTCTTCGAATAGTTGAATTGTTTTATCCATATTACTCAATGATGATAAAACTCTATTTATCAACTCATATTCGTCATGAAAACATTTTTATTGTTAGCCATGACCACCTCACTCAAATTTTGGGACGAAATTTCTTTAACGGGTAGGTACTGTGACGACCCGAGAATTTTCGACCAAATTTAAACTTAATCTTATTATGGTTTCAACACAATAAGCATAGTCTGTTAAAACTGAATCTCAAAATTTTTTGAACTATTTCATATATGCAATTACCCTTCGACTGTTCTCGACGATTCACGAATAATTAACTGTAAATAGATATGTGTGTATGTGTATATAAATAATAATTCAAAAATATAATTTGAAGTATTATATGTTTTTGTTATTAAAAATTAATAAAATAAAAATAAGATATTACAATAATTATTATTTAAAATATATCTCTATATATAAATAAAGTATATTAAAAATAAATATTTAATGCTTGTAATACTCGTTTGATGTTTCGATGAATATTAAGCAAGTTAAATTTAAACTTAAGTAATTTTAAAATAAATGGTGATTCAAAAATGAGTTTTATAAATTTTAGGCTTAATAATAATATATGTAGAAGTTGTTTGTCAAATTTTAAAACTTTTTATATTTTACTTAGGGGCTGGGAGTGAATAATTAATGTAATTTTTATTTAATAGTTAATGACCAAATTTTATACCATAGTGACCGGAATAAATAAAGATAATTTTTATAAAAATTTGGCATTTTTCTGAGTACTTTTATCCGTCACCGATTTACAACGGGGTACGAAAGACTATCTGTAATAGAACTGTGGTAGCGAAAACAAAATGCTGACTAGATTTTAACGTGCTTTAATTATTTGAGTAAATTATTATACTTATAATATTAATTATTATTATTATCATATATACTCCAATTATGTGGTCAAATATCACCAAATTCATTACTGTTATCGATTACCTTTTTGTTGCAACACACTAACCCACTTGTATCATATTCACTTGAATTAAATTTAGAGTAATGTTTTACTTTTTTTTCTTGTACCAACTATATCATATCTATATCTCTATATTATATATATAAACATATACATACTATGCAAATTACACCCATACTTGAACACACACCACACCCCTTCTTCTCCATCACTCCATCCACCACCAACCACCCTCACCACCAACCACCCTCACCACCACTGCAACCGTCACCACCTCCATCTCCATAGTTAAACATCATGATTCTTCATCCTTAAAATTAAACACCAACATCTTATCTGTCTCATCGAGCCATGGTTACTAGCATGACTCTACTTCAAAAACCAAACTACACCTTTATTTGTTTTGTTGCCGCTACTCACTTCTGTTTTTGTTCAGCTTGAACACCACCTGAACCGAAGACCACATGGAACCATCACCATAAATACTGCTACTCGATCGCTACTAGACTAACAAACCAACGTGACATGATGCTTGAACCATTCTTGTTTTACTACTGCTGGTATATTATCGAAATAGACCCAAAACACCTACTTTTCGAACACGGTGTGCAACTGTTCGGCCAGTAATAACAAACCAAAACCATCGACCACTATTAAACCCATTTAATTTACATCTTCAACTACAACTCATCATTATTGTCTTTTATATCCCTTCGAAACCATCCACCACAAACCTGCAATTTCTACTACTAACCACACCATAAACTGTCATCCTTTGTTGCTACAGTTACTGCTGTTAACGAGGTTGTTCCAGCTTCGGTTTTCTGTTAGAAACCACCATTAAAGCACGTCATCACCGTCGATCACAGTTTCAAACCGAAGAACCCAGAATTGTAGCTGTTGCTTCGAATTTTCTGTTTATGATTATGAACGAGGTCGTTTGTGAATTGATGATTGTATACGATAATTTAAGATGATGATGATGATAAGATAAAGATGGTTTATGATAAATTCTTGGCCGTTATTTACATCTGTTCTTAATTGGATACAGCTTACGATAATGATGAAGATTAGAATTGATGATGATGCTTTGAACGAAGATGATGATGCTTAGAATGATGTTAATCGATGTACAGTGATGATTATGGTGTTACAGTAAGATGATGATGATGATGATGATGATGCTGCATGTTGATCGAGGATGAAGATGAGCCAAGAACCGATGACCTACTCTTCTAAATTTTTGTTTCCTTCTGTTGAAACCCAACAACTCCCAAATCCATTGATTAATATAATTAAACATGTTAGCGGGCTGTTTAGATCCATTAAACTGAATAGATAGATTTGTATCTTGGGCCGTATATAGTTGGTAGACTCACAAACTAGGTTTATTTGTTGGGCCGATTATGTTGGGCCTGATGAGAACGGGTTAAATAAATATCGGGTTCATGTAAAAACAGAAAAACAGAAACAGTGCAGTGGTTAGAGTGGGTGTCGGGTGAGCGAGAGGTCTTGGGTTCAATCCCTGCTTGATGCATTTCTTTTTAAAAGAGGGCTTATAAGGTAGTATACTTTTATTATTATTTTTTGTTATTATTATTATTATTATTATTATTATTATTATTATTATTATTATTATTATTATTATTATTATTATTATTATTATGATTATTATTATTATTGTTAATAATAGTTATTATTAGAGTTAAGTTAGTTATTATTACTATCATTAATAGGATTTATGGATTCTTATAAACATAGGTATTATTAATAATATTATTATCATCATTATTAATATTATTATCGTCATTACTATTATCACTATTATTATTGGTAAAATTATGATTTTAAGTACTAATATGATTATAGATAAAAGTAAGAATATTATTATTATTATTATTATTATTATTATTATTATTATTATTATTATTATTATTATTATTATTATTATTATTATTATTATTATTATTATTATTATTATTATTATTATTATTATTATTATTATTACTACTAGTAGTTGTATTATTATTATTGTTATTATGATTAGGATTACTATTATTATTATCATTATGAAAATAACACAAGTTAATAATATTTTCATTAATATTAGTATTAGTATCGCTTTTGTAACTACTACTACTACTACTATTATTATTATTATTATTATTATTATTATTATTATTATTATTATTATTATTATTATTATTATTATTATTATTATTATTATTATTATTATTATTATTATTAAACGAAAGTATTATTATTAACAATATCATTATTATTATTAATATTATCATTTTTAATAAAGTTATTATTATTATTATTAGTAAATCATTAATATCAAAACTATATATTTTTTTAACAAATAAATGTTTTTGTACATAAAACATACTTAATACATATACTACAAATATATTTATATTTCATATAACTATATATGAATTATATTAACATTACTTATATAAAAACTTACAGACAACAAATTAGGTATATTTTTTTATATAATCCTAAATATATATATAGATATTAATATAACTATATTAATCATTTTAAATACATATACAAGATAAATACATAAAACATATAATTTAAGATATAACATAAAGTATATGTTTTAAATGAAACCTAGTATAAATCTTATATAACTATAAATTATCTATAAATAATATATATTAATAAATGAAATTATGATATTTTCTATTATATGTTTTAATAGAAATGCAATTAATATAGGTTCGTGAATCCGTGGCAAACTTGCATTGTTCTAAATCGTCATATGTATTTTTACTACAAAATACAGTATGGTGAGTTTCATTTGCCTTTTTACCCTTTATATTTTTGGGCTGAGAATACATGCGCAATTTTTATAAATGTTTTACGAAATAGACACAAGTAATCGAAACTACATTATATGGTTGAATGATCGAAGCCGAATATGCCCCTTTTTGCTTGGTAACCTAAGAATTAGTAAACCAGTATACTAATTGACGCGAATCCTAAAGATAGATTTATTGGGCCTAACGAACCCCATCCGTTGTGGCGGATGCTTTAGTACTTCAAATTCATATTTATCATGTCCGAAGGATTTTCCGGACTGATAGGGGATATTCTTATATGCATCTAGTTAATGTCGGTTACCAGGTGTTCAATCCATATGAATGATATTTTTGTCTCTATACATGGGACGTATATTTATGAGAACTGAAAATAAAAATCTTGTGGTCTATTAAAATGATGAAAATGATTGATTATGATAAACTAATGAACTCACCAACCTTTTGGTTGACACTTGAAAGCATGTTTATAATCAGGTATGAAAGAAATCTCCTGCCGTGCATTTGCTCATTTTAGAGATATTACTTGGAGTCATTCATGACATATTTCAAAAGATGTTGCATTCAAGTCATTGGGTTCAATAAAGATTATAATTAAGTAAATGACAGATTAGATCATTTTTAGTTAGATATTATGAAATGGTATGCATGCCTGTCAACTTTCGATGTGATAAACGTATGTCTTTTATAAAACGAATACAATGTTTGTAAAATGTATCATATAGAGGTCAAGTACCTCGTGATGTAACCAAATGTAATGTATTTGTCCAGATGGATTAGGACGGGTCATGAAAGGTTTATCACAGGAAACATAAACATAAGTTGCAACAAAGGTGTTGGGTCTCGATCAATTCAAATGGGTTTGATTGTGAAGGTTATTAGTTGTAGACTGTGATGGTGGAGGTGTCGTGGTGGTCTTTGAAAAACTTTAAGAGAGAGAGTAGTGTGAGAGTGGCGGTTTATTATGGTGGTGACTATGGTGATTGGTGATGGTTCTTGATGATCAAGTTGTAGATGGTGGCGGGTATGGTGTAGTGACCTGAACTTTTCCATGTTTATATATATTAATTGAGATTGATATTTACATGATTAAATTTTTCCAACATGTTAAGCAATCAAACTTGTTAAGACTTGATTAATTGAAATATGTTTCATATAGACAATTGACCACCCAAGTTGACCGGTGATTCACGAACGTTAAAACTTGTAAAAACTATATGATGACATATATATGGATATATATATATATATATATAGTTAACATGATACTATGATAAGTAAACATATCATTAAGTATATTAACAATGAACTACATATGTAAAAACAAGACTACTAACTTAATGATTTTTAAACGAGACATATATGTAACGATTATCGTTGTAAAGACATTTAATGTATATATATCATATTAAGAGATATTCATACATGATAATATCATTATAATATAATAATTTAAAATCTCATTTGATATTATAAACATTGGGTTAACAACATTTAACAAGATCGTTAACCTAAAGGTTTCAAAACAACACTTACATGTAACGACTAACGATGACTTAACGACTCAGTTAAAATGTATATACATGTAGTGTTTTAATATGTATTTATACACTTTTGAAAGACTTCAATACACTTATCAAAATACTTCTACTTAACAAAAATGCTTACAATTACATCCTCGTTCAGTTTCATCAACAATTCTACTCGTATGCACCCGTATTCGTACTCGTACAATACACAGCTTTTAGATGTATGTACTATTGGTATATACACTCCAATTATCAGCTCTTAGCAGCCCATGTGAGTTACCTAACACATGTGGGAACCATCATTTGGCAACTAGCATGAAATATCTCATAAAATTACAAAAATATGAGTAATCATTCATGACTTATTTACATGAAAACAAAATTACATATCCTTTATATCTAATCCATACACCAACGACCAAAAACACCTACAAACACTTTCATTCTTCAATTTTCTTCATCTAATTGATCTCTCTCAAGTTCTATCTTCAAGTTCTAAGTGTTCTTCATAAATTCCAAAAGTTCTAGTTTCATAAAATCAAGAATACTTTCAAGTTTGCTAGCTCACTTCCAATCTTGTAAGGTGATCGTCCAACCTCAAGAAATCTTTGTTTCTTACAGTAGGTTATCATTCTAATACAAGGTAATAATCATATTCAAACTTTGGTTCAATTTCTATAACTATAACAATCTTATTTCAAGTGATGATCTTACTTGAACTTGTTTTCGTGTCATGATTCTGCTTCAAGAACTTCGAGCCATCCAAGGATCCGTTGAAGCTAGATCCATTTTTCACTTTTCCAGTAGGTTTATCCAAGGAACTTAAGGTAGTAATGATGTTCATAACATCATTCGATTCATACATATAAAGCTATCATATTCGAAGGTTTAAACTTGTAATCACTAGAACATAGTTTAGTAAATTCTAAACTTGTTGGCAAATAAAAGTTAATCCTTCTAACTTGACTTTTAAAATCAACTAAACACATGTTCTATATCTATATGATATGCTAACTTAATGATTTAAAACCTGGAAACACGAAAAACACCGTAAAACCGGATTTACGCCGTCGTAGTAACACCGCGGGCTGTTTTGGGTTAGTTAATTAAAAACTATGATAAACTTTGATTTAAAAGTTGTTATTCTGAGAAAATGATTTTTATTATGAACATGAAACTATATCCAAAAATTATGGTTAAACTCAAAGTGGAAGTATGTTTTCTAAAATGGTCATCTAGACGTCGTTCTTTCGACTGAAATGACTACCTTTACAAAAACAACTTGTAACTTATTTTTCCGACTATAAACCTATACTTTTTCTGTTTAGATTCATAAAATAGAGTTCAATATGAAACCATAGCAATTTGATTCACTCAAAACGGATTTAAAATGAAGAAGTTATGGGTAAAACAAGATTGGATAATTTTTCTCATTTTAGCTACGTGAAAATTGGTAACAAATCTATTCCAACCATAACTTAATCAACTTGTATTGTATATTATGTAATCTTGAGATACCATAGACACGTATACAATGTTTCGACCTATCATGTCGACACATCTATATATATTTCGGAACAACCATAGACACTCTATATGTGAATGTTGGAGTTAGCTATACAGGGTTGAGGTTGATTCCAAAATATATATAGTTTGAGTTGTGATCAATACTGAGATACGTATACACTGGGTCGTGGATTGATTCAAGATAATATTTATCGATTTATTTCTGTACATCTAACTGTATACAACTAGTTGTAGGTTACTAACGAGGACAGCTGACTTAATAAACTTAAAACATCAAAATATATTAAAAGTGTTGTAAATATATTTTGAACATACTTTGATATATATGTATATATTGTTATAGGTTCGTGAATCAACCAGTGGCCAAGTCTTACTTCCCGACGAAGTAAAAATCTGTGAAAGTGAGTTATAGTCCCACTTTTAAAATCTAATATTTTTGGGATGAGAATACATGCAGGTTTTATAAATGATTTACAAAATAGACACAAGTACGTGAAACTACATTCTATGGTTGAATTATCGAAATCGAATATGCCCCTTTTTATTAAGTCTGGTAATCTAAGAATTAGGGAACAGACACCCTAATTTACGCGAATCCTAAAGATAGATCTATTGGGACTAACAAACCCCATCCAAAGTACCGGATGCTTTAGTACTTCGAAATTTATATCATATCTGAAGGGTGTCCCGGAATGATGGGGATATTCTTATATATGCATCTTGTTAATGTCGGTTACCAGGTGTTCACCATATGAATGATTTTTATCTCTATGTATGGGATGTGTATTGAAATATGAAATCTTGTGGTCTATTATTATGATTTGATATATATAGGTTAAACCTATAACTCAACAACATTTTTGTTGACGTTTTAAGCATGTTTATTCTCAGGTGATTATTAAGAGCTTCCGCTGTCGCATACTTAAATAAGGACAAGATTTGGAGTCCATGCTTGTATGATATTGTGTAAAAACTGCATTCAAGAAAATTATTTTGTTGTAACATATTTGTATTGTAAACCATTATGTAATGGTCGTGTGTAAACAGAATATTTTAGATTATCATTATTTGATAATCTACGTAAAGCTTTTTAAACCTTTATTGATGAAATAAAGGTTATGGTTTGTTTTAAAATGAATGCAGTCTTTGGAAAACGTCTCATATAGAGGTCAAAACCTCGCAACGAAATCAATTAATATGGAACGTTTTTATTCAATAAGAACGGGGCATTTCAGTTGGTATCCGAGCGTTGGTCTTAGAGAACCAGAATTTTGCATTAGTGTGTCTTATCAAGTTTGTTAGGATGCATTAGTGAGTCTGGACTTCGACCGTGTTTACTAGAAAAATGATTGCTTAACAAATTTTGTTGGAAACTATATATTTTTAACATGTGAATATTATGTGATATATTAATCTCTTAACGCGTTTGATATTATGTGATAGATGTATACCTCTAGAACAAGTCCCATTGACTCACCTAATAATAATGAAGAGTCAAATGTAAATTGGAATGATTCGTGGACTGATTCACAAGTTCCCGAAGAGGAACCGGAAGAAGAGTCGGAACCGGAAGAAGAATCGGAACCGGATGAAGAAATAGAACCGGTGGGGGAAATAATAAAACGGTTAAGTAAAAGAAAATCCTCAACCAACCGACCAAGGTTAATTATGGTTAATGGTGTTTCCGCCAAGGAAGCAAAATATTGGGAGGATTACCAATTCTCCGATGAATCGAATTCCGACGAGAATTCCGATGATGTTATAGAAATTACCCCAACTAAATTTAAAAATGCAAAAGAAAATAATAAGGGAAAGGGCATAAAAATAGAGAAATATAATTCCAACCCCGATGAACTTTATATGTATCGTCAACCCCCGAAGTCCTTAAGTTGTAACAATGACCCGGGAACCTCTAAACCACCAGGTTTTTCTAAACCAATGTGGAAAACGACGGCTCGTATTAGGGGAACATCATATATCCCTAGAAACTTGGCAAAACGAACCAAAACCGAAGAAGAAGAAACAAGCAAGTCGGAATAAGATAGTTGTATTCATGTGGTGTAATATATGTAATATAGTGTGCTTATGCTTTATGATATATGTAAAAATTGCTTGTATTAATAAGTTTTTTTTTTTATGAATCTAACTCTTGTCTATTTTACAGTATAAAAACACAAAATGGATAGACAACCCAATATTTTAAGAGACCTACCCGGAGACATGATTTGTAACAACCCAAACCGTAACCGACCAAACACGACGAAATTTCAAACAAAAAAAAAAAAATTTCTGGTGCAGGCCATCTGCGCGGCGCGCCAGGTGGCCGCGCGGCGCGCCAAACCACCTGGACAGCCCGCTGTCCCCGGAAGTCAATTTAATGAAAATGTTTGACTAGTTCCCGACACATTTAGCTAAAACGCTTTTAACCATGACTTCATATATGAAAAACTAGCACGTTTAATTAATAAAATCAAATTTACGAAGCGGGTCCCACATCGACCCAAATTACCCCTTGAGTACCAAAATGCAATATTTGACCATAAGACTTTTAATACAAAACGAAGCCGAGCATGGCGATTGGGGATACGCTACCCAATCCTAAACAATCCAAAAGCAAGTCTCTAAAGCAAACTATGCAAGTCTTCTAGTCCTCGCGCTTACCCGAGCCACCAATCCGCATGCAATCTATAAAAAGAGTCAACAACGAGAGGGTAAGCTAATGCTTAGTGAGTAGAATAAATATATACATGCATATACAACTTACCTACTCGCATCCACGACATCACATAAATACACATAAATCACTTACCTCATCGTACCAAACGCTAGTATCATCAAATCGTATAACTAGCAACCTCATAAGCAATCAATAGCTAGTAACGTCAAACCGTACAACTAGCAACATCATTAGCATAAATAAATATATATAATAAATCAAATTAAATGCTAGCATCAACAATTACAATTCATGGTTAACCAATCTCTTCGCTAGGGGAACGACTTCGCGAATCAAGTCATCGATGTTCATAACATTCGTTAGCTTCCAAAAACGGCTATGGCATGCTAACCCCCCGAGGTGTTCCAAAAACGGCTATGGCATCACCCCTCAAGTGTTCCAAAAACGGCTATGGCATCACTTGCTCAATGTGAGTAGAACACGGCTATTACTCACGCTTTCGTACACCAACACGGCTATGTGTACGGGTAACTCAAATAACAACGTGGGAGTAAAACACGGCTATTACTTGCCACTAAATACACAAACACGGCTATTACTTGCCACTAAATGCACAAACACGGCTATGTGCCTTAGTACAAAACATGGACTAATACGGCTAAGTCCCACAACCTTGGTCACAAAACGGCTATGTGACACCATCAACACGGTACATAAATCATATACATACATATATACATATTCCACTCACAATAATCATTATGGACAAGAACGGCTATGTCCCACCACTACGGTCACAAAAACGGCTATGTGACATCATTACTACGGGCAACTATCAATGTGGACAAAATGTCTATATCTCACAACTATGGTCACCAAACGGCTATATCCCACAACTATGGTCACCAAACGGCTATGTGACACCATTTCCACGGGCACATAAATCATATACATACATATATAGATATTCCACTCACCTTGAAGTCTTGAAGAATGCTTCCAAGTAATCCGCAACTCGCCAATGGAAAGTACCTATTCCATTACCACAATTACAATAATACACTTAGAGTGGATTTACAAATCAACCCAATTCGTAAGTGCAATTTCGACCCAAATGCACTTCCAAGCACAAACCGTGCCCAAACTAACCAATAGTCACTAACACAAGTGAGAATGGTCCTAATATGCCAATTAAACCCGAACTCAAGTGTTAAACACGTGTCATACCCATTTTGACCCTTAAACCCTAATTTTGACCCATAAAGGTCAAAATCTCATTCTTTGCAAGTTTTGACACCAAAACACATTTAACTCGGTTTTATACTTCAACTTAATCCATTTTAAGTTTATAAACTTCATTAAATCGCCAATTGGGTCATAATCACCACGAAACCCTAATTTGACCCAAAGTCAAAGTTAGTCAACCAAATAACCCTAAATAGGTTTCAACACTTCCATAATCACTAATCCAAGTGATAAATCCCAAGATTAAAGCCTAATCAAGGCCAAATCGTCAATCAACCCAAAACCCGCCAAGTGACAAGAATAACTAGTCACCATAAACCCATTTCATCATCTAAGAGGTTTTCACAACAAATCAAACTTAAACCCTAACTTGAATATCAAATCACAAGAATGAAATTCGGAGTTAGAACTTACCAATACCGCCAAAATGATGCCGTTGACGAGTAGAACAACTTTAATACCCGAGCTTTGGTGAGAATCCAACTCCTTCTTCTCCAAATCAAGCTCTCTCTCACTAAAAGTGGGTTTCTCTCACTAGGGTTTGAAGAGAGTGTTTGTGGTGGGTGAGAATGTGATCCAAACTGATCAAAGGATCAGTTTTGATGTCCCCAAACCGACCCCAAGTGAAAAGACCAAAGTACCCTTCATTTAAAGCCTTTAAAAAGGCTGAAAATTGCTTCTGACCCATTCGGCGCGCCGCGCCACTTGGTGGAGCGCCGCTCCACACTGCAGGTCAGATTTCAGAAACTTGTTTTGGCCATAACTTTTTGTCCGTAGCTCCGTTTTCGATGAATCAAATATCGTTGGAAACGTAATAAGATTTTCTTTCCAATGGTAAGGCTTTGAAACATCAACACAAACTTTATTTGGGGTTGAAAAGATACGTACACACCTTGGTACTTCAGACCACGTCCCGTTTCCTTCGACGTTCGAGCAAGCGACACGTACATGCTTCGTACACTTCACACACGCATCGTGCACCATAAATACATTATGTACAATAAATATTTGGGTCTTACAACTCTCCCCCACTTAGAATCGATCACGTCCTCGTGATCCTCGTCACTTAACCAAACGGACCACACTCCACGGTCCTCAACATAAGTCCCAATCCGACTTTCCTAAGCAATTCTTCCCGACGAATCGCCTTCCACAACTAAATCGTCATCCACGATTTTTCTCAAATCCACAATCCGAGCACTAAAACCATACTTGTCACACCCCCAGTTAGGGCCTGGGTGAAATGTGACTTAATATCAAATCAACCAACATATTATAATATAGAGAACAATACTAAATGAGAAAATTTAACTTTATTGAGTACGCAGCGGAAAATGAAATGTCGTTACAATAATGGAAATAACGATAAAGTAATTGTTCATATGCAGAGGTAATAAATGCGATATCTCTTGATCCTAAGTCCAAGTAGCATCACATAAGTAGTAGATAAGAAAGCTTGAATCAAACAGCACCTGAGACAAAACATGCTAAAGTGTCAACCAAAAAGGTTGAGTGAAGTTCATAGGTTTAACAAAAGTAGTTATCGTTGTTTTTAGACCACAAGATTTAGTTGTAAAGTTGATCTCCCGCAGGATCAAAAAGTAGATCTCGCAGATCCAAAAGTTATGCCAGTGCGTGATATTTAGACTAAACGTTCAAGTTTGCCCCATGACAAGTTGTGTCTGTCCTTGTCGGTTTAAATTTCATTATCAAGTAATACAAAGACTGAGTCAAATGTATCGGGGACGTTACTCCCGATAGGCCTACCCCCAATAAATAAGCATGCCGCAGCACTTAAAAATATCACTGTAGGGACTTAGTCGGACGTAGCCGGGTATAGCATAGTTTTAACAGTTGGTACTAATATTTAGACTAGACTTTCAAGTTTACCCCGTGTCAAGTTATCGTTTATACTTGTCGGTTGGGGGCTTGCTGGTCATAGCCCAACATATCACAGTTTAATAGTAGATACGTGTAAGTACTGATATTTAGACTAGACTTTCAAGTTTACCCAGTAACAAGTTATCGTTTATACTTATCGGTTGGGGGCTTGCTGGTCATAGTCCAACATATCACAGTTTAATAGTTAATACGTGTAAAACAGTTATAAAAGTTGTGTATGTATTCTCACCCCAAAAGTTATAAAACAGTTATGAAACAGTAAAAAGTGGGGCTATGAATTCACGTATATAAATATTGTAAAACTGTTATTAAAATATTGCATGTTAAAAATTTAAAAGCAAGCATGTGTCTCACCCCATAGTTTCAAAACAGTAATGAAATAGTAAAAAGTGGGGCTATGAATTCACGTATATAAATATTGTAAAACAGTTATTAAAATATTGCATGTTAAAAATTTAAAAGCAAGCATGTGTCTCACCCCATAGTTTTAAAACAGTAATGAAATAGTAAAAAGTGGGGCTATGAATTCACGTATATAAATATTGTAAAACAGTTATTAAAATATTGCATGTTAAAAATTTAAAAGCAAGCATGTGTCTCACCCCATAGTTTTAAAACAGTAATGAAATAGTAAAAAGTGGGGCTATGAATTCACCTTAGTAAGTAGAGAGAGAGTTATTCCTCAGAATAGAGAGTTGAACGAGTGAGCAGGAAAGTCAACCTATTGACATTTAAGAGTAGTTAAGTGTTTTGCCCATGTTTAAGTTTAAGTATGTGTTTAAGTATAGTTTGTTTTACTAAGTTTCTATTCCTAGTAAGTTACTATTTTTATAAAGTTTCTATTTTTAGAAAGTTTCTTATTTTACTAAGTTTCTATGACTAGAGAGTTTCTACTTTTATGAGTGTTTCCATTTTAGGATACTTGCCGTATTAGATAAGCTTCCAATCACCCCTTTCCCTTCGAATGGCTAATTTAGATCTAGGGGCTTGAGCCATAGGACCCTTTAAATCGGAAGTCCAAACCCTCTGCCTAGAATCTCGTAGAAACCATTCGTCAAGAAAGTTCGAAGATCTATACATCTCTAATACATATCCCAAAATATTTGTGTGCTACAATATAAGTAGTAGGTTATAGGTGCTAGTAATAGTAATAGTATATACATGTTAAGTACTAGTATAAGTAGTATTAGGGTTTAAGGTTTTAATATGTATATGTATATATAAAAATATATATATATTTTTTTTTTTACATGTATATATGTATATATAAATCTAGGTGTGTTTATGGATAACAAGTTTATAATATGAATATGAATTAACAAAGATTAAAGTTTATGTAAATAGTTTAGGGTTTATGTTATACCTTTGAAGATTCAAGATAATTAACAAAGAAAAGATGAACACGATGAAGATGGAAGATCAAAGCCTTGAAAATCTTGAAGAACTCCTTGAAGATTCTTGAAGAACACGAAGAACAAGCTTGAAGATCCGAATACCACAAGAGAGGGAGAGGGAGAGATTGTTTTTGAGAGAGGATTTTGGTGTGATTTGTGAATGAGAAACTAGGTGTTTATATAGTGCAAGTATTAGAGTGTTAGTCAACATAAGGATGTTCTAATTAATGATTTTATTTTGTTTTATAATTTTTAGTCAACAATAGGTGGTACTAGTTTATAATTAGTCAACATAAGGATGTACTAGTTTACACTTTATTTTTAGTCAATATAAGGATGTAAGATTTTTTTAGTCTCATTATTATTACTATTATTATTATTATTATTTTTACATTTACTACATGATAAGTATTATTTTCTTTTTACTAATTCATGACTTGTATATATTTAGTTCCCAATTGTTTTATTATTTATATAAATGTCACTTTTTATTTATTACTTATAGGTTATTAGTTATAATATTACATAAATGCATAAATTTTAATTAGCAGTGAGTGTCGACTAACAGTTTATTATTTTCATCTTTTATTAACTTGTCAATTTTTGTACAAAGTTAATTAATATGTTTTCTAACTCTTAACACTTAACAATTGTTGATTAAAGTTTAATCATTAAGTTTTAATTATATTGTTTGGGCTTTTAATATTGGAAAAATATAGAATGGAAAAAATGAGGGTCGTTATAGTACCTCCCCGTTATTGAAAACTTCGTCCCGAAGTTTTTAGGTAGTTTCCTCGTTTGCATCAGCAGTTGAGAAGAGATGGGGATATTTCCGTTTCATATGGTCTTTGCGTTCCCAGGTATATTCGGGGCCTCTACGCGAATTCCAACGGACTTTAACGATAGGTATATTGCTTTTACGCGTTTGTTTGACCTCTCCTTCCATGATTTCTATAGGTTATTCAACGAAGTGCATTTTATCATTAATGCGAATATCATTCAAAATGATGATGTTATACAAGTCATTTCAGTAAATTGGATACCTGAAATGTGTTATGAATAGTACTGAGCTCATTTAAAACCTTGAGCATTTTATGCCACAATATTAGGGCAGACAAACAAAGAGGAGTTCGTGAAAATCACAGTCATGAAATTTGATAGAGATCTTCATTGTTTACAACAAGAATATTTTAATGATGAATATAAGTTGAAAAATAAAGTTTTATCACTATTGAATAATATGGATAAAATGATTCGTTTATAGGAAGAGTATAAATGAAGCTATCATAAAAGAGTGAAATGAGAAAATTAAATGTTCGCCTTAACTTTTGACGTAGTCACGATTGATTTCCGGAATTCAAGGGATTAAAGGAAATCTTCGTAATCTATAAGATTTGATTCTCCGGTATTTACGAAATTTTGAGATTTGTTTGATTAAATGCGGTGATTTGCCTCGATTGATGTGTTTGGAATTTTGCTATAAATTAGCTTCTTTCGTTTCATTATCTTCACCACTTCTATACTTTCTTTCTCAATTCAAACTTCCAAAAGATTAAGAAAATGCTTAATCCAGTTCTGATCCTAGTTATTATATTGACCATCTATGCAGTCATTCTTCTTTTTCTTTTACCGCCAGAGGAATCTGTTTACTTCTACTATGCTCTTAGGGTTATAGTGTTTTTAATTATCCCGTGTCTTTATATTGCTATACGCATTGATATACACGGTTTGTAATTTCGGAGTCGTTATCGGGCTTTATATTTTCCCTTATATGTCGGAGCTTTATGCTTTTGTTTCTTCTTCCCGACTTCAAGTCAAGCGAGTAATGGTCCAGAATTCATAGGTATGAAGTTTCGAATGATCATAATATATAAAGTAGAAAGGAAATGTAATAGCACGATTTGATTTGTCATATTACCAGAATATCCGGAAAAGACCGAATCATCAAGAAAAATATGTTCTTGATATATTTAGAGGTTAAATAGAATGTAAGAGTCGTGTAACATGGAAAATGATGATTATAAAATCTATGAATCATCATCTTCCATTAAAAACTTAGCATGACTTACTGTAATATAATCACGTTGGCCTGACGTCATTATATTATACTAACTCATGCTTCAATTCCCAACACTTCTTCAAAGCATTTATAATTTAAACTCGAATTTTACAGAATATAGAAACTAAAACAGTTTCCTTTATAAAGATATCGCAAAGAGATACTTAATTGCGGACATGAATCGTTATGAAGATATCTTTCGAAATATAGAGGATATTTATGATGATATTTTGGAATTTCTAAGTTCGAAAGTTGATGAAGAAAAATTTTCCGCAAGCTTTTAACATGACTTCGGAGCAAGATATTCTCTAAAGATTTCACCGGATCCAAAATTACCTGGATTCTTTGAATATAGGGTTTGGCCCTTGTGTTTGTCCTTGGTCTCCTCCATGGTTAGCTCAATCCGTTTTTCAGTTCCAAATTTTCTTTTGAGCTTTTCCAACGTACCATTCTTTATTATCAAACTGTTGGCCCTTAAGACCATCTACAATTTTTCTGTTTCCTCTGCATTTAATGCAGCCATATTTGAATCATCGGTTATCAATCCGAAATGGTTTCAAGAAATTTCATTTTTAGATGATTAAACGCTGATTGCGATCGTCAAGATTCAAAGGATGTTTTCAAGAATTTTAAATTTGAAGTGTTTAAGCGTAAGATGCATCCATCAATGGATCTAACGGTTGACGAAGAAATGTTGTGATTTTCAAAAGTAAGGAATGGTAAGTTCGGTGGTTTGATTTGATAATTCGTCATAGAATACGAATGAATATAATTTATGAATGTAGTGATCTTTAGGAAGATAACACTTGCTAAAGCTTTACTTAAGTTTCGATATGTCAAAATCAGAGTATGTAACTGAATTTGTATGAAAATGGTTTTTCTTTGGTGAACATATACATATATCATGTGAATGTAAGTAGTATAGTTAACAACTGCTGAATCAGAATGGAAGAATGGAAGAATGTACAATGTAACATATTTATATGAGATATGAATATCTCTCGGGTTTTACCTACCCGTTAAAATATTTTTTACAATTAACAGTTTGTACAAAAGAGAAGATATACGTTCATATATGTATTCTTCAGATGTAATCATGGTTTTAATGAGCTAATATAATATTAAACTCATTTGATTTGCTGTTGAAACGAGAATAAATAATCTCCAAAACCTTAGAGATTTCATAATTGTCGTGAAATATTTCGCTAATGAAGTTATGAATTAATACTTCATCGTTCATTGTTATTGATATACTTCGGTATATGATGTTGGTGCTCTTGGAATTCTTGTGAAATTCATAAGGCACTAATGATATTTTCTAGAAAGTTTCGAGTACATCGAAAATTAAAGTATACAATCAATCATATATTTGAGTAATACACTTGGTTTATTACGAAATGGAGTTTATTGTATTGAAGCAATGATTAACGATTGTTAAGTTATTAACAAAAGATGTACATCATAGCATATTGTGATATGAATTAACCATGTAGTACATACTAGTTAAGATTCACACGTAATAGCTTAGTACGAAAAGATTTATTATTGTTCCAATCCATATATATAAAGTATACATATGTAATTCTTCAGGAAGAATGAGTCAATACATCTTAACTCATTATTAATAATATTCCTTGGTATCTATGGGGCGTATGATGTTGATGTTTGAGGTACTGAGTGCGATGTTGAGGCGTGGAATGCGGATGTTGTCGTTGGTGAAGCTGGTGATGTTGGTGGTGATGTTGGTGGTGATGCTGATGGTACTGGTGGTACTGGTTATGCTGCTGGTGCTGCTGCTGGTGTTCGTAGGTTTCGCACCATATTCTCCAGAGCCACTACTCGAGCGCGAAGCTCGTTGACTTCTTCTATTATTCCGGGATGATTGGCGGTTCGGACAAGTGGATGAATAAGATCTAAAATTTTAGATATTATATATTCGTGACTGGATATCCTGGAAATGAGGGTGAAAATAGTGTTCCGAACGGGTTCGCCAGTAAGTGCTTCAGGTTCTTCACCAAGAGGTGAATTCGGTTGGTGGAAGGGATCACCTTCTTCTTGTCTCCATTGATTAAGTTTACTACGAACCCATCCCCAATTCATCCAAAATAGATGATGGCTGATTGGTTGGTTCATTCCGGTTACGCTGCCATTGGAGCTCGAAGAGTTCGAGGAATCCATATTATGTGTTTGGAATTAGGGTTTTTGATATGAGATTAGTGTTGAATACTGGATGATATATTCGTCTCCTCGAATACGTGTATATAGCAAAAAGATTTCCGTAATTTACGGAGGGAATTTAGGAAAAGTGTTAGACAAAATCTATTGGGATAGATACGATAAGATATAATAAGATATGATGTGTCTATACTTTAATAATGGCAGTATGACGTGTCGAGATCATAAAGTGATAAGTATGTAATCTAATAATCTTTTGATTAAAGACTTTCAATTCGTATACTGTGATAACCCAATGACATTTTTCGATTCATAAACCGATGCATAAAGGCATAAGGCATATAGGTACGTGATATAACAGGGAGTTATATACGTTTGTGTGTGAGTAGTAACAATTATAAGAGTTTCAAAATCATGGATAATATTTCATGTAATACATATGTAATACACATAACCATGATAGATGACTTATGAATGTCAAGAATTTATGAAATCATTGTGTCACATTTAGATGCGGTGGTGTAATTGGATAGTACTCAGGAAAGTGAGCAGAGTTCTTAGATTAGCTCGTCATTCTAAGATAAGTAAAGTTTATAAAGTATAGTGTAGCATTTAACAGTTAAAGGCAACAATTAAAGGCACTATGGTTAAGAAAAGTTGTAGTCCTACATTAGGAAAGAGACTTTGATTAGAATCTTTAAGTCAAGTTTGGTAAAGCATGATTGTTAAGATTATAAGGCAATCCTAAGTGCTTTAAGTGTAAGGCAGGAAAGGTTATAGTTTCCTAGATTGCTAAGGCACCCTAGCTAGCAAGTAAGGCACACATAAAAATGCAATCCTGGTTCTCTATAACAGCCTGGTTATGCTCTGATACCAATCTGTCACACCCCCAGTTAGGGCCTGGGTGAAATGTGACTTAATATCAAATCAACCAACATATTATAATATACGAGAACAATACTAAATGAGAAAATTTAACTTTATTGAGTACGCAGCGGAAAATGAAATGTCGTTACAATAATGGAAATAACGATAAAGTAATTGTTCATATGCAGAGGTAATAAATGCGATATCTCTTGATCCTAAGTCCAAGTAGCATCACATAAGTAGTAGATAAGAAAGCTTGAATCAAACAGCACCTGAGACAAAACATGCTAAAGTGTCAACCAAAAAGGTTGAGTGAAGTTCATAGGTTTAACAAAAGTAGTTATCGTTGTTTTTAGACCACAAGATTTAGTTGTAAAGTTGATCTCCCGCAGGATCAAAAAGTAGATCTCGCAGATCCAAAAGTTATGCCAGTGCGTGATATTTAGACTAAACGTTCAAGTTTGCCCCATGACAAGTTGTGTCTGTCCTTGTCGGTTTAAATTTCATTATCAAGTAATACAAAGACTGAGTCAAATGTATCGGGGACGTTACTCCCGATAGGCCTACCCCCAATAAATAAGCATGCCGCAGCACTTAAAAATATCACTGTAGGGACTTAGTCGGACGTAGCCGGGTATAGCATAGTTTTAACAGTTGGTACTAATATTTAGACTAGACTTTCAAGTTTACCCCGTGTCAAGTTATCGTTTATACTTGTCGGTTGGGGGCTTGCTGGTCATAGCCCAACATATCACAGTTTAATAGTAGATACGTGTAAGTACTGATATTTAGACTAGACTTTCAAGTTTACCCAGTAACAAGTTATCGTTTATACTTATCGGTTGGGGGCTTGCTGGTCATAGTCCAACATATCACAGTTTAATAGTTAATACGTGTAAAACAGTTATAAAAGTTGTGTATGTATTCTCACCCCAAAAGTTATAAAACAGTTATGAAACAGTAAAAAGTGGGGCTATGAATTCACGTATATAAATATTGTAAAACTGTTATTAAAATATTGCATGTTAAAAATTTAAAAGCAAGCATGTGTCTCACCCCATAGTTTCAAAACAGTAATGAAATAGTAAAAAGTGGGGCTATGAATTCACGTATATAAATATTGTAAAACAGTTATTAAAATATTGCATGTTAAAAATTTAAAAGCAAGCATGTGTCTCACCCCATAGTTTTAAAACAGTAATGAAATAGTAAAAAGTGGGGCTATGAATTCACGTATATAAATATTGTAAAACAGTTATTAAAATATTGCATGTTAAAAATTTAAAAGCAAGCATGTGTCTCACCCCATAGTTTTAAAACAGTAATGAAATAGTAAAAAGTGGGGCTATGAATTCACCTTAGTAAGTAGAGAGAGAGTTATTCCTCAGAATAGAGAGTTGAACGAGTGAGCAGGAAAGTCAACCTATTGACATTTAAGAGTAGTTAAGTGTTTTGCCCATGTTTAAGTTTAAGTATGTGTTTAAGTATAGTTTGTTTTACTAAGTTTCTATTCCTAGTAAGTTACTATTTTTATAAAGTTTCTATTTTTAGAAAGTTTCTTATTTTACTAAGTTTCTATGACTAGAGAGTTTCTACTTTTATGAGTGTTTCCATTTTAGGATACTTGCCGTATTAGATAAGCTTCCAATCACCCCTTTCCCTTCGAATGGCTAATTTAGATCTAGGGGCTTGAGCCATAGGACCCTTTAAATCGGAAGTCCAAACCCTCTGCCTAGAATCTCGTAGAAACCATTCGTCAAGAAAGTTCGAAGATCTATACATCTCTAATACATATCCCAAAATATTTGTGTGCTACAATATAAGTAGTAGGTTATAGGTGCTAGTAATAGTAATAGTATATACATGTTAAGTACTAGTATAAGTAGTATTAGGGTTTAAGGTTTTAATATGTATATGTATATATAAAAATATATATATATTTTTTTTTTTACATGTATATATGTATATATAAATCTAGGTGTGTTTATGGATAACAAGTTTATAATATGAATATGAATTAACAAAGATTAAAGTTTATGTAAATAGTTTAGGGTTTATGTTATACCTTTGAAGATTCAAGATAATTAACAAAGAAAAGATGAACACGATGAAGATGGAAGATCAAAGCCTTGAAAATCTTGAAGAACTCCTTGAAGATTCTTGAAGAACACGAAGAACAAGCTTGAAGATCCGAATACCACAAGAGAGGGAGAGGGAGAGATTGTTTTTGAGAGAGGATTTTGGTGTGATTTGTGAATGAGAAACTAGGTGTTTATATAGTGCAAGTATTAGAGTGTTAGTCAACATAAGGATGTTCTAATTAATGATTTTATTTTGTTTTATAATTTTTAGTCAACAATAGGTGGTACTAGTTTATAATTAGTCAACATAAGGATGTACTAGTTTACACTTTATTTTTAGTCAATATAAGGATGTAAGATTTTTTTAGTCTCATTATTATTACTATTATTATTATTATTATTTTTACATTTACTACATGATAAGTATTATTTTCTTTTTACTAATTCATGACTTGTATATATTTAGTTCCCAATTGTTTTATTATTTATATAAATGTCACTTTTTATTTATTACTTATAGGTTATTAGTTATAATATTACATAAATGCATAAATTTTAATTAGCAGTGAGTGTCGACTAACAGTTTATTATTTTCATCTTTTATTAACTTGTCAATTTTTGTACAAAGTTAATTAATATGTTTTCTAACTCTTAACACTTAACAATTGTTGATTAAAGTTTAATCATTAAGTTTTAATTATATTGTTTGGGCTTTTAATATTGGAAAAATATAGAATGGAAAAAATGAGGGTCGTTATAATACTCATTCCCTCGCATCGGGAAACTCATCCCATCTCTAACCGAGATATCACTCCTCTAGCGTACCATTACCAAGTACCGTGCTAAAGCAACCAAGTCTCAACCTAAGGTCAACAACCCGAAACGATGAAGACCGAACCAAACGAATCCTTACGGATAACACCAATCACTAAACATCCCTTGTAGCGTATAATACAACCAATACGCAACTACCGTAACATCATACGCGAACGACTAGAACCGCTAGCGTCCAATCGACTATAACAACTTAAAACCCTAGGCGTACAAAATCGACCATTGTCACGCCCGTAACGACATGTGAGCGAAATACGGCTATCGCATCAGTAATCACACAATACGGTCCTCACGATCCCACCATAGGAGTATAAAACAACTGATAGATCACTCAACACCAGATGAAGTCAGCGGACCCGAAAGTCATGCTTCACCGATATAACAATACCTCATGATGAAGTCAGCGGACCCCGAAAGTCATGCTTCACCACTATAACAATACCTCACACAACGAGTAGTGCAACCTCGCGCTCCGCTACACTATAGTGAACCCTAACGGATACCGCTAACCGTCCACACTATCGAGCAAGAACCACCTATATCAAACATAGGCACAAAACAATATTTCTCTAGAAGAGAATCCGATACGCACATCCCTTAACCGAGGGATTTCACCTTGCTCGCCAAAACACGTCCATTATCTCTCGACGAGATTCACCAAACTTACCACCAATTGACCAAAACTAGGTCTCGACCAAATTTCCGGATCTAACAAAAGCATCATCCGAAATCTCACACTAAAACCTCCTCGTGCGGGAGTGCCACTCCCTCACTTGGAACTACGTTCCATATCCACAACTCGTACAACCGTACAATGCTACCAAAGGTAGACTTTACAAACAATTGGGTTCACACGACCCGTTACCATACCTTGCTCCAAACCTTGAGCACACGAAGGACTTGACCAATCCTTAAACACTTCGAACGAAAAGTGTACCACAAATACCCAAACTATACCCTCGCAATCATCCAATTTCATTAGTTTGTCAAATTCCACCTAGTCACTCATGTATCTAAGGGTTTTACTCCGGTACCCTAAGTACAATGCAACCACAACCATAACCTAGTCGGAGTCGAACACCACGCTAGTAGGTATAAAAGAGGCACCTAATGTCGCGTCATAATGACTCCATTACCAACATACATCGAGATTTCAAACACTCGATCTCAAGGGTTCCAATCACCCGGCGAACCTCATGGTTCATCACTTCAACATAAAAGCGAACACGCGCTTAACAATCGGACACCAAAACCATTTCCGTGGCTTGGTAGAAACATTTCCCAAACAATAAGGAATGCTTGGTTGCACCAAGTCTTACGCCCTTCACCAATCAATTAAAACGTCACCATAGGGTACTTCCATTAGGAACGTCACCCATAACAACAATATGCACAACAAAGGCATACAACTCAAACTCAACCGGCATTTTATAAATAATCAAAAGACCTATTTATTAAAATGAAACGTACCTTAACGTCTCCTCGCCGCACCCGTCCCCGCTAACTTGGGACATTCCGACTTACGATGTCCTTCCTTTTGGCAATTGAAGCACACCATACTACCACCCTTTGGTACCGAACATTCCCAAGACTTGTGACCCCTTACGCCACAATTGTAACATCTAGCCGCACTAGAATCCGATATACCCGTTCGCGTACCACCCGTGCTCACGCTCGGACCCTTAGTCCTCTTACTCGGAGCACCATAAGAAACAACCCTTATCTCCCTTGAAGGTTCACCCTTCTTCGATCGTGTATGCGACTCGAAACCCCTAGCCAAGTCGAATAATTCCAAAAACGATTTCGCTTGACCACGACTAATTTTACTTTTCAAGTCGTCATTCAAAGTCCAATAGAAATCCCCCATTAACAAACGATCACTTCCCAAATACTCCGGACAAAAACGAGCCTTCGCCATAAAGGTCGTCTTGAGAGTACTCAAATCCATAGATCCTTGTCGCAAGTTTCGCAACTCATTACGCAATTCCCACAAATCGGCCGAAGTCCGGAACTCCTCGAAGAATTCCTCCTTAAACTCGTCCCACGATAAGACCATAAACGTTTCACCACCAACAAGATCAATCTTACCATCCAACCAATCCCTTGCCCTACCCCGCAACAAACTAGTTGCGAGCCTCGTCTTCTTCTCGGGAGGGCAATCAATCGTGCGAAAACGCCCTTCGACATCCGAAATCCAAGTTGTGCTTACCAATGGATCCGGTTTCCCGTCGTACATCGGTGGTTTAGTCCTCATGAAGCTCTTAAGATAACGCTTCATTTCGCCACTACTTTGAAGTTTGGAATACTTCCTATCCATTTCTTCTCGAAACGCTCTCATTTGCTCCGCAACGGCGGCCGCAACTCTAGCGTTAAACTCCACGTTATTCGCCTCGATCTCGTTTCGCGTCGTCAATCTCAAAATGCAAAACGATTAGATCACGAACGTATAAAATCGCACGCACAACTCCGTCCCATCTTGCTAAACACTCGTCGTACATCACTCGTTAGACACGATTTGCACCCGTAATAAGGTCTGCAAGTTCTTATTACGCACACACGCCGCATCGACTTGTTAGTACAACGACCGCCTCGCTCGATGATATAAACAAACACAACCAAAATTCTACGCGGTACAAACACACGCGAGAATTACTATCACAACACAAGAGCATATTAATAATATCCGCATTACTAATATAAACGTTAGTCAACCTATAAACAAGGCACTAACTAAACCCATTCCGACCCGTAATCCTACAAGTCCCGCAACAAATTAAGCACACACAAAAGTCTAAGTCTAGGCACCTATCTCAAGTCACCTAAATCCCTTAGACCATGCTCTGATACCACTTGTAACAACCCAAACCGTAACCGACCAAACACGACGAAATTTCAAACAAAAAAAAAAAAATTTCTGGTGCAGGCCATCTGCGCGGCGCGCCAGGTGGCCGCGCGGCGCGCCAAACCACCTGGACAGCCCGCTGTCCCCGGAAGTCAATTTAATGAAAATGTTTGACTAGTTCCCGACACATTTAGCTAAAACGCTTTTAACCATGACTTCATATATGAAAAACTAGCACGTTTAATTAATAAAATCAAATTTACGAAGCGGGTCCCACATCGACCCAAATTACCCCTTGAGTACCAAAATGCAATATTTGACCATAAGACTTTTAATACAAAACGAAGCCGAGCATGGCGATTGGGGATACGCTACCCAATCCTAAACAATCCAAAAGCAAGTCTCTAAAGCAAACTATGCAAGTCTTCTAGTCCTCGCGCTTACCCGAGCCACCAATCCGCATGCAATCTATAAAAAGAGTCAACAACGAGAGGGTAAGCTAATGCTTAGTGAGTAGAATAAATATATACATGCATATACAACTTACCTACTCGCATCCACGACATCACATAAATACACATAAATCACTTACCTCATCGTACCAAACGCTAGTATCATCAAATCGTATAACTAGCAACCTCATAAGCAATCAATAGCTAGTAACGTCAAACCGTACAACTAGCAACATCATTAGCATAAATAAATATATATAATAAATCAAATTAAATGCTAGCATCAACAATTACAATTCATGGTTAACCAATCTCTTCGCTAGGGGAACGACTTCGCGAATCAAGTCATCGATGTTCATAACATTCGTTAGCTTCCAAAAACGGCTATGGCATGCTAACCCCCCGAGGTGTTCCAAAAACGGCTATGGCATCACCCCTCAAGTGTTCCAAAAACGGCTATGGCATCACTTGCTCAATGTGAGTAGAACACGGCTATTACTCACGCTTTCGTACACCAACACGGCTATGTGTACGGGTAACTCAAATAACAACGTGGGAGTAAAACACGGCTATTACTTGCCACTAAATACACAAACACGGCTATTACTTGCCACTAAATGCACAAACACGGCTATGTGCCTTAGTACAAAACATGGACTAATACGGCTAAGTCCCACAACCTTGGTCACAAAACGGCTATGTGACACCATCAACACGGTACATAAATCATATACATACATATATACATATTCCACTCACAATAATCATTATGGACAAGAACGGCTATGTCCCACCACTACGGTCACAAAAACGGCTATGTGACATCATTACTACGGGCAACTATCAATGTGGACAAAATGTCTATATCTCACAACTATGGTCACCAAACGGCTATATCCCACAACTATGGTCACCAAACGGCTATGTGACACCATTTCCACGGGCACATAAATCATATACATACATATATAGATATTCCACTCACCTTGAAGTCTTGAAGAATGCTTCCAAGTAATCCGCAACTCGCCAATGGAAAGTACCTATTCCATTACCACAATTACAATAATACACTTAGAGTGGATTTACAAATCAACCCAATTCGTAAGTGCAATTTCGACCCAAATGCACTTCCAAGCACAAACCGTGCCCAAACTAACCAATAGTCACTAACACAAGTGAGAATGGTCCTAATATGCCAATTAAACCCGAACTCAAGTGTTAAACACGTGTCATACCCATTTTGACCCTTAAACCCTAATTTTGACCCATAAAGGTCAAAATCTCATTCTTTGCAAGTTTTGACACCAAAACACATTTAACTCGGTTTTATACTTCAACTTAATCCATTTTAAGTTTATAAACTTCATTAAATCGCCAATTGGGTCATAATCACCACGAAACCCTAATTTGACCCAAAGTCAAAGTTAGTCAACCAAATAACCCTAAATAGGTTTCAACACTTCCATAATCACTAATCCAAGTGATAAATCCCAAGATTAAAGCCTAATCAAGGCCAAATCGTCAATCAACCCAAAACCCGCCAAGTGACAAGAATAACTAGTCACCATAAACCCATTTCATCATCTAAGAGGTTTTCACAACAAATCAAACTTAAACCCTAACTTGAATATCAAATCACAAGAATGAAATTCGGAGTTAGAACTTACCAATACCGCCAAAATGATGCCGTTGACGAGTAGAACAACTTTAATACCCGAGCTTTGGTGAGAATCCAACTCCTTCTTCTCCAAATCAAGCTCTCTCTCACTAAAAGTGGGTTTCTCTCACTAGGGTTTGAAGAGAGTGTTTGTGGTGGGTGAGAATGTGATCCAAACTGATCAAAGGATCAGTTTTGATGTCCCCAAACCGACCCCAAGTGAAAAGACCAAAGTACCCTTCATTTAAAGCCTTTAAAAAGGCTGAAAATTGCTTCTGACCCATTCGGCGCGCCGCGCCACTTGGTGGAGCGCCGCTCCACACTGCAGGTCAGATTTCAGAAACTTGTTTTGGCCATAACTTTTTGTCCGTAGCTCCGTTTTCGATGAATCAAATATCGTTGGAAACGTAATAAGATTTTCTTTCCAATGGTAAGGCTTTGAAACATCAACACAAACTTTATTTGGGGTTGAAAAGATACGTACACACCTTGGTACTTCAGACCACGTCCCGTTTCCTTCGACGTTCGAGCAAGCGACACGTACATGCTTCGTACACTTCACACACGCATCGTGCACCATAAATACATTATGTACAATAAATATTTGGGTCTTACATGATTGATGAAATCTTGTCTAGAGTCGGTCAGAATTCTTCGGCACAACTATTTAAGGCGAGATCAGTTTGTAAGACATTCGAAGAACATTCTAAGAATGCCTTGGTTTATAAAAGGCTTTCGTTCGAAAGATGGGGGATATCACATTGGGAAATCCATAAGTTACGATGTGTTTACTTTGACGCATATATTGCGGGGAACCCAAATGCTATTTTACGCAATGGGTTAAGAAATTATTTTGACTCAATATATCCGAATATTGGACTTCGTGATTTAGAAAAAGCGGCTAACATGCAACATAAAGAAGCATGTTATGCTTACGGATTAGTAATGTTCGCTTCTCACCAAAGTGAGAACAAGAACATCGGGCTACAACTATTAAACAAAACGTTCCCACAAGTGACGGAGTCGGTAATTGGGGTAAGAAATGAGGTTTTTAGATTGTTACGGGACTGTTGGACATTACGTAACCCTCGTCCCTTTGACGACATTACAACACGCTGTCTTATCAATGGCCATAACGGTTATGTTCCACAAGACCAAGGATGGGAAGTAATCCTAGTAAAACCAGAATGCATGACTTGTTTCTGGACGTATGAATTACGTGTCTTTATTGCCTTTGCTGAACGACTTGTGTACTAGCTAGAATTATCTTCACAACCATCTTGTATCAAATTTATTGTGTGCTATATTTCATGCTATATGTAAAATAAGCGGTATTGTAAGTTTGTAAATATTGTGTAAAAGTTTGAACGCGAAATATTATTATAATCAGTTTTTCATATAGAATTGTAGTAGTTGAATTGTATATTAGCTACTAAGTATGAACTTAACGGGTAGGTACTACCCGAATTTAAACTTATAAAACGCTAATATGAAGAAAAAGCTTTTATAAATGAGTTCATATTATGCTACGAAATACTATTAACTACTCTTAATATTCTGTATGATTAACTTGTTCCATTTGACTATTTTGAAGGAAATGGCACCGACTACTCGACACACCGTGAATATGAATGAAGAGGAATTCCGTACTTTTCTAGCTTCAAACATAGCCGCAGTACAGGCTGCGCTACATACCAACAATAACCTTAGATCTAGCAGTACAGGAAATCGTGTAGGATGTACCTACAAAGAATTCACTGCCTGCAAACCTTTGGAATTTGATGGAACCGAAGGACCGATCGGATTGAAATGGTGGACCGAGAAGGTCGAATCGGTGTTTGAAATAAGTAAGTGTACTGAAGAGGACAAAGTGAAGTACGCTACGCATACCTTCACAGGTTCTGCGTTAACATGGTGGAATACCTATCTAGAGCAAGTGGGACAAGATGATGCTTATGCACTACCGTGGTCAGCATTCAAGCACTTGATGAACGAGAAGTACCGTCCCAGAACCGAGGTCAATAAGCTCAAGACAGAACTTAGAGGGTTACGAACCCAAGGATTTGATATTACCACGTACGAAAGACGATTCACAGAATTGTGCCTATTGTGTCCGGGAGCATTCGAAGATGAGGAAGTGAAGATCGACGCGTTTGTGAAAGGATTACCGGAAAGAATCCAAGAAGATATAAGTTCACACGAGCCCGCCTCCATACAACAGGCATGTAGAATGGCTCACAAACTAGTGAACCAGATTGAAGAAAGAATTAAAGAACAGACTGCTGAAGAGGCCAATGTGAAGCAAGTCAAAAGAAAGTGGGAGGAAAACGGTGATAAGAATCACCAATACAACAACAACAGCAATACAACAATAATCGCAACAGTTATCCCAACAATCGCAACATCAATCGCAACTACAACAAACGGCCCAACAACAACAACAACAACAACAGCAACTACAACAATCATCTCAACAACAATAATAACCGCAACAACAACAACAATCAGAAGCAGCTATGCCAAAGGTATGAAAAGTATCACTCGGGGTTCTGCACTAAATTTTGCAACAAGTGTAAAAGAAATGGTCATAGCGCGGCGAAGTGTGAGGTCTACGGACCAGGGGTTAATAGAACGAAAGGAACAAATGGTGTCGGAACGAGTAATGGCGGAGCAAGTAGTGTCGGAGCAAGTTATGCCAATGTAGTTTGTTATAAATGTGCAAAACCGGGCCACATTATTAGAAATTGCCCGAACCAGGAGAACACGAATGGACAAGGCCGCGGAAGAGTTTTCAATATTAATGCGACAGAGGCACAGGAAGACCCGGAGCTTGTTACGGGTATGTTTCTTATTGACAATAAATCTGCTTACGTTTTATTTGATTCGGGTGCGGATAGAAGCTATATGAGTAGAGATTTTTGTGCTAAATTAAGTTGTCCATTGACGCCTTTGGATAGTAAATTTTTACTCGAATTAGCAAATGGTAAATTAATTTCAGCAGATAATATATGTCGGAATCGAGAAATTAAACTGGTTAGCGAAACATTTAAGATTGATTTGATACCAGTAGAGTTAGGGAGTTTTGATGTGATAATCGGTATGGACTGGTTGAAAGAAGTGAAAGCAGAGATCGTTTGTTATAAAAATGCAATTCGCATTATACGAGAAAAAGGAAAACCCTTAATGGTGTACGGAGAAAAGGGCAACACGAAGCTACATCTTATTAGTAATTTGAAGGCACAAAAACTAATAAGAAAAGGTTTCTATGCTGTTCTAGCACACGTCGAGAAAGTACAAACTGAAGAAAAGAGCATCAATGATGTTCCCATTGCAAAAGAATTTCCCGATGTATTTCCGAAAGAATTACCGGGATTACCCCCACATCGATCCGTTGAATTTCAAATAGATCTTGTACCAGGAGCTGCACCAATAGCTCGTGCTCCTTACAGACTCGCACCCAGTGAGATGAAAGAACTGCAAAGCCAATTACAAGAACTTTTAGAGCGTGGTTTCATTCGACCAAGCACATCACCGTGGGGAGCTCCTGTTTTGTTGGTCAAGAAGAAAGATGGTACATTCAGGTTGTGTATCGACTACCGAGAGTTGAACAAACTTACCATCAAGAACCGCTACCCACTACCGAGAATCGACGACTTATTTGATCAACTACAAGGCTCGTCTGTTTATTCAAAGATTGACTTACGTTCCGGGTATCATCAAATGCGGATGAAAGAAGATGATATTCCAAAGACTGCTTTCAGAACACGTTACGGTCATTACGAGTTTATGGTCATGCCGTTTGGTTTAACTAATGCACCAGCTGTGTTCATGGACCTTATAAACCGAGTGTGTGGACCATACCTTGACAAGTTTGTCATTGTTTTCATTGATGACAAACTTATTTACTCAAAGAATGACCAAGAACACGGTGAACATTTGAGAAAGGTGTTAGAAGTATTGAGGAGGGAAGAATTGTACGCTAAGTTTTCAAAGTGTGCATTTTGGTTGGAAGAAGTTCAATTCCTCGGTCACATAGTGAACAAAGAAGGTATTAAGGTGGATCCGGCAAAGATAGAAACTGTTGAAAAGTGGGAAACCCCGAAAACTCCGAAACAGATACGCCAGTTTTTAGGACTAGCTGGTTACTACAGAAGGTTCATCCAAGACTTTTCCAGAATAGCAAAACCCTTGACTGCATTAACGCATAAAGGGAAGAAATTTGAATGGAATGATGAACAAGAGAAAGCGTTTCAGTTATTGAAGAAAAAGCTAACTACGGCACCTATATTGTCATTGCCTGAAGGGAATGATGATTTTGTGATTTATTGTGACGCATCAAAGCAAGGTCTCGGTTGTATTAATGCAACGAACGAAGGTGATTGCTTATGCGTCTAGACAATTGAAGATTCACGAACAAAATTATACGACGCATGATTTGGAATTAGGAGCGGTTGTTTTTGCATTAAAGACTTGGAGGCACTACTTATATGGGGTCAAAAGTATTATATATACCGACCACAAAAGTCTCCAGCATATATTTAATCAGAAACAACTGAATATGAGGCAGCGTAGGTGGATTGAATTGTTGAATGATTATGACTTTGAGATTCGTTACCACCCGGGGAAGGCAAATGTGGTAGCCGATGCCTTGAGCAGGAAGGACAGAGAACCCATTCGAGTAAAATCTATGAATATAATGATTCATAATAACCTTACTACTCAAATAAAGGAGGCGCAACAAGGAGTTTTAAAAGAGGGAAATTTAAAGGATGAAATACCCAAAGGATCGGAGAAGCATCTTAATATTCGAGAAGACGGAACCCGGTATAGGGCTGAAAGGATTTGGGTACCAAAATTTGGAGATATGAGAGAAATGGTACTTAGAGAAGCTCATAAAACCAGATACTCAATACATCCTGGAACGGGGAAGATGTACAAGGATCTCAAGAAACATTTTTGGTGGCCGGGTATGAAAGCCGATGTTGCTAAATACGTAGGAGAATGTTTGACGTGTTCTAAGGTCAAAGCTGAGCATCAGAAACCATCAGGTCTACTTCAACAACCCGAAATCCCGGAATGGAAATGGGAAAACATTACCATGGATTTCATCACTAAATTGCCAAGGACTGCAAGTGATTATGATACTATTTGTGTAATAGTTGATCGTCTCACCAAGTCAGCACACTTCCTGCCTATAAGAGAAGATGACAAGATGGAGAAGTTAGCACGACTGTATTTGAAGGAAGTCGTCTCCAGACATGGAATACCAATCTCTATTATCTCTGATAGGGATGGCAGATTTATTTCAAGATTCTGGCAGACATTACAGCAAGCATTAGGAACTCGTCTAGACATGAGTACTGCCTATCATCCACAAACTGATGGGCAGAGTGAAAGGATGATACAAACGCTTGAAGACATGCTACGAGCATGTGTTATTGATTTCGGAAACAGTTGGGATCGACATATACCGTTAGTAGAATTTTCCTACAACAACAGCTACCATTCAAGCATTGAGATGGCGCCGTTTGAAGCACTTTATGGTAGAAAGTGCAGGTCTCCGATTTGTTGGAGTGAAGTGGGGGATAGACAGATTACGGGTCCGGAGATTATACAAGAAACTACCGAGAAGATCATCCAAATTCAACAACGGTTGAAAACCGCCCAAAGTCGACAAAAGAGCTACGCTGACATTAAAAGAAAAGATATAGAATTTGAAATTGGAGAGATGGTCATGCTTAAAGTTGCACCTTGGAAAGGCGTTGTTCGATTTGGTAAACGAGGGAAATTAAATCCAAGGTATATTGGACCATTCAAGATTATTGATCGTGTCAGACCAGTAGCTTACCGACTTGAGTTACCTCAACAACTCGCGGCTGTACATAACACTTTCCACGTCTCGAATTTGAAGAAATGTTTTGCTAAAGAAGATCTCACTATTCCGTTAGATGAAATCCAAATCAACGAAAAACTCCAATTCATCGAAGAACCCGTCGAAATAATGGATCGTGAGGTTAAAAGACTTAAGAAAAACAAGATACCAATTGTTAAGGTTCGATGGAATGCTCGTAGAGGACCCGAGTTCACCTGGGAGCGTGAAGATCAGATGAAGAAGAAATACCCGCATCTATTTCCAGAAGATTCGTCAACACCTTCAACAGCTTAAAATTTCGGGACGAAATTTATTTAACGGGTAGGTACTGTAGTGACCCGAACTTTTCCATATTTATATATATATTAATTGAGATTGATATTTACATGATTAAATATTTTCAACATGTTAAGCAATCAAACTTGTTAAGACTTGATTAATTGAAATATGTTTCATATAGACAATTGACCACCCAAGTTGACCGGTGATTCACGAACGTTAAAACTTGTAAAAACTATATGATGACATATATATATATATATATATATATATATATATATATATATATATATATAGTTAACATGATACTATGATAAGTAAACATATCATTAAGTATATTAACAATGAACTACATATGTAAAAACAAGACTACTAACTTAATGATTTTTAAACGAGACATATATGTAACGATTATCGTTGTAAAGACATTTAATGTATATATATCATATTAAGAGATATTCATACATGATAATATCATGATAATATAATAATTTAAAATCTCATTTGATATTATAAACATTGGGTTAACAACATTTAACAAGATCGTTAACCTAAAGGTTTCAAAACAACACTTACATGTAACGACTAACGATGACTTAACGACTCAGTTAAAATGTATATACATGTAGTGTTTTAATATGTATTTATACACTTTTTAAAGACATCAATACACTTATCAAAATACTTCTACTTAACAAAAATGCTTACAATTACATCCTCGTTCAGTTTCATCAACAATTCTACTCGTATGCACCCGTATTCGTACTCGTACAACACACAGCTTTTAGATGTATGTACTATTGGTATATACACTCCAATTATCAGCTCTTAGCAGCCCATGTGAGTCACCTAACACATGTGGGAACCATCATTTGGCAACTAGCATGAAATATCTCATAAAATTATAAAAATATGAGTAATCATTCATGACTTATTTACATGAAAACAAAATTACATATCCTTTATATCTAATCCATACACCAACGACCAAAAACACCTACAAACACTTTCATTCTTCAATTTTCTTCATCTAATTGATCTCTCTCAAGTTCTATCTTCAAGTTCTAAGTGTTCTTCATAAATTCCAAAAGTTCTAGTTTCATAAAATCAAGAATACTTTCAAGTTTGCTAGCTCACTTCCAATATTGTAAGGTGATCATCCAACCTCAAGAAATCTTTGTTTCTTACAGTAGGTTATCATTCTAATACAAGGTAATAATCATATTCAAACTTTGGTTCAATTTCTATAACTATAACAATCTTATTTCAAGTGGTGATCTTACTTGAACTTGTTTTCGTGTCATGATTCTGCTTCAAGAACTTCGAGCCATCCAAGGATCCGTTGAAGCTAGATCCATTTTTCTCTTTTCCAGTAGGTTTATCCAAGGAACTTAAGGTAGTAATGATGTTCATAACATCATTCGATTCATACATATAAAGCTAGCATATTCGAAGGTTTAAACTTGTAATCACTAGAACATAGTTTAGTAAATTCTAAACTTGTTCGCAAACAAAAGTTAATCCTTCTAACTTGACTTTTAAAATCAACTAAACACATGTTCTATATCTATATGATATGCTAACATAATGATTTAAAACCTGGAAACACGAAAAACACCGTAAAACCAGATTTACGCCGTCGTAGTAACACCGCGGGCTGTTTTGGGTTAGTTAATTAAAAACTATGATAAACTTTGATTTAAAAGTTGTTATTCTGAGAAAATGATTTTTATTATGAACATGAAACTATATCCAAAAATTATGGTTAAACTCAAAGTGGAAGTATGTTTTCTAAAATGGTCATCTAGACGTCGTTCTTTCGACTGAAATGACTACCTTTACAAAAACAACTTGTAACTTATTTTTCCGACTATAAACCTATACTTTTTCTGTTTAGATTCATAAAATAGAGTTCAATATGAAACCATATCAATTTGATTCACACAAAACGGATTTAAAATGAAGAAGTTATGGGTAAAACAAGATTGGATAATTTTTCTCATTTTAGCTACGTGAAAATTGGTAACAAATCTATTCCAACCATAACTTAATCAAATTGTATTGTATATTATGTAATCTTGAGATACCATAGACACGTATACAATGTTTCGACCTATCATGTCGACACATCTATATATATTTCGGAACAACCATAGACACTCTATATGTGAATGTTGGAGTTAGCTATACAGGGTTGAGGTTGATTCCAAAATATATATAGTTTGAGTTGTGATCAATACTGAGATACGTATACACTGGGTCGTGGATTGATTCAAGATAATATTTATCGATTTATTTCTGTACATCTAACTGTAGACAACTAGTTGTAGGTTACTAACGAGGACAGCTGACTTAATAAACTTAAAACATCAAAATATATTAAAAGTGTTGTAAATATATTTTGAACATACTTTGATATATACGTATATATTGTTATAGGTTCGTGAATCAACCAGTGGCTAAGTCTTACTTCCCGACGAAGTAAAAATCTGTGAAAGTGAGTTATAGTCCCACTTTTAAAATCTAATATTTTTGGGATGAGAATACATGCAGGTTTTATAAATGATTTACAAAATAGACACAAGTACGTGAAACTACATTCTATGGTTGAATTATCGAAATCGAATATGCCCCTTTTTATTAAGTCTGGTAATCTAAGAATTAGGGAACAGACACCCTAATTGACGCGAATCCTAAAGATAGATCTATTGGGCCTAACAAACCCCATCCAAAGTACCGGATGCTTTAGTACTTCGAAATTTATATCATATCCGAAGGGTGTCCCGGAATGATGGGGATATTCTTATATATGCATCTTGTTAATGTCGGTTACCAGGTGTTCACCATATGAATGATTTTTATCTCTATGTATGGGATGTGTATTGAAATATGAAATCTTGTGGTCTATTATTATGATTTGATATATATAGTTTAAACCTATAACTCACCAACATTTTTGTTGACGTTTTAAGCATGTTTATTCTCAGGTGATTATTAAGAGCTTCCGCTGTCGCATACTTAAATAAGGACGAGATTTGGAGTCCATGCTTGTATGATATTGTGTAAAAACTGCATTCAAGAAACTTATTTTGTTGTAACATATTTGTATTGTAAACCATTATGTAATGGTCGTGTGTAAACAGAATATTTTAGATTATCATTATTTGATAATCTAAGTAAAGCTTTTTAAACCTTTATTGATGAAATAAAGGTTATGGTTTGTTTTAAAATGAATGCAGTCTTTGAAAAACGTCTCATATAGAGGTCAAAACCTCGCAACGAAATCAATTAATATGGAACGTTTTTAATCAATAAGAACGGGACATTTCATATGGGTTGCA
Organism: Rutidosis leptorrhynchoides; assembly: GCF_046630445.1. NCBI lineage: Eukaryota > Viridiplantae > Streptophyta > Magnoliopsida > Asterales > Asteraceae > Rutidosis > Rutidosis leptorrhynchoides. The sequence goes on along the minus strand of NC_092342.1, from coordinate 168,459,570 downwards.
AGGGAATAGCTTCTTGTGGTGGTGATGATTCATAATTAAGATTTGTAGAGAGAAAGATGAGAGAAATAGAGATATAGTAGTGGTGGCGATTGTAAAGAATGATGGTGGTTCTCCGGTGATTTAGCTTGATCGGGTGTTGTATAGTTTTATAGATGCCCTCAAGTATTTGTATATATATTCATATATATAAAGGAGAAAAAAGATAGTAGCAACAGTAATTAATCATAATTCTCAATTATAACACAGTAAACTTTATAATAAACATATAATTCAAACACAGTAAACAATTTATAATTCAATTATATACAGTGAGTAGTCGAGTGTTTTTTTTAATCTACCGACAGTTTCCAGGGACTGTGTAATGTGCGAAACCAGTGGCGGATAAAAGTGTTCAGAAAAATCCCATATTTTTAAATTAACTATATTTATTTATTTTAGTCATTATGGTATAAAATTTGATCACTAACTATTAAATAAGAATTACATTAGTTATTCACTCCCAACCCCCAATTAAATAAAAAAATTTTAAAATTTGACAAACAACTTCTAAATATATTATTAATAAGCCTAAAATTTATAAAACTCATTTTCGAACCACCATTTATTTTAAAATCACATAAGTTCCTTTTTAACTCATTTACTATTCATTTAATAACAATTGAGCGTTACCATCGTTTACGAAATAAATTCGAAATCACAAAATATATATTTAATATACTTTATTTATGTACATAGATATGTTTTAAATATTAATTATCATAATATCATATTTTTATTTTATTTTATATACTTAGCTTTAATAACAACAACATATAATACTTCAAATATTATTTTGAATTATTATTTATATATACATACACACATATCTATTTACAATTAATTGTTCGTGAATCATCGAGAGAAGTCGAAGGTCAATTAAATATATGAACATCGTTTCAAAATTTTCTAGACTCAACATTACATACTTTGCTTATCCTATCAAAATCATATAAAGATTAAGTTTAAATTTAGTCGAAAATTCCCAGGTTGTCACAGTACCTACCCGTTAAAGAAATTTCGTCCCAAAATTTGAGTGGGATCATCATGGCTGACAATAAGTATGTTTTTATGACGTATACGAGTTAGAAATTTGAGTTTTATCATCAGTGAGTAATATAGATAAAACAATTTGATTTTTTGAAGAGTACGAGTGAAGTTATCATAAAAGAGTGAATTGAAGAAATAAAGTTTCATCTTAACTTTTGACGTTGTCTTGTTTGAATTCCGAAATTCAAGGAATTTAAAGAAAATCTTCGAAATCTAAAACATTTGATTCTTCGGCGAGTAAGAAAATTAAGATCTCTATAATTAAATACGGTGATCTGCCTCGATTACTCTGTCTGATATTTCCAGTATAAATTAAGCTCTTCCGTTCCATTATTCTCACCATTTCTATATTTTCTTTCTTACTTCATACATCTAACAGATTGTGAAAATGCTTAATCCAGTTCTAATCCTTGATATTTTCCTAATTTATCATTTCTGTCATCCTTCTTTTCAATTTTCCACAAGAAAAATCTGTTTACTTCTACTATTACCTTGGAGTGATACTATTTTTAATTCTACCGTGTCTTTATATTGCTATTCGTATTAATATTCACTATTTGTAACCTCCGTGTTGTTATTGAGATTTATATTTTCTCTTATTTTTTTGGAGCTCTTTGCCTTTTTATTCTCTTCTCGACCTCTAATAAAGCGAGTGACGGTTCAGAATTCGTAAGTATGGAATTTCGAATGAACTTAATGTTCTAAATAAGAAATAACATAATCGCACGATTTGATTTTTGTCAAATTACCAGAATCACTGAGAATAGAACTATTAAGAATATATTTTCTTGATATGTTCAGAAGTTAAGCAGAATGAAAGAGTTATGTGACATGGCACATGTTGACGTTATGATCTGTGAATCATGACATCCCATTAGAACCTCAGCATGACTTACTGTAATATAATCACGTTGATCAAGTGTCATTATATTATACTAACCCATGCTTCAGTTCCCAACACTACTTCAATAACATTCATATTTTAAATTCGAACTTTTCAGAATTTAGAAACTAAAACAGTTTCCCTTCTGATGTAACACTGATATCGCAAAGAGATAAATGATTTCAGATAAGAATAGCTATGAAAATATCTTCAAAAATATCGAGGATATTTATAATAAAAGATACGATGATATCTTAGAATTTCTAATATAGATGGATGATGATGAAAATTTGTCCGTAAAAGTGAAGAGTCAAGAGCAAGGTATTCGCTAAAGATTTCATCAGAAACAGAATCATCAGGATTCTTTATATACAAGTTTAGTCCTTGTGATTTGTTCAGAGTCTCTTTCAGGGTTTCGCATTATTCACTTTTCGATACAAAATTTTCTATTGAGCGTTTCCAACACTCCATTCTTTATCATCATACTTTTGACTGTTAAAATCATCAACAGTTTTCGATGCTTTATCAACTTTCTCAAAATTCAAAGAACTGATTCGTAGACTAAAGTGCTATTCAGAATTTTAGAATGGAAGATCATAATTCTAAGAGATAAATGTTATATGTATACATATAACTGTTGATGTAGAACCGCTGCGAGATTCAAAACACTGATTGCTGATTCCCAGTAATTGGTATGGCAACTTATATATCAAGGTTATTATAGAGTTTATTCGAATGAAAAGTCGAAATTGATTTGCTGGAGCTGTGACAAAATTGGCTAATTTAGAAAGAGATTGTAAAGTTATTTTCGGTAATAACAATGACAAGAGAGCTAGCACAGATACGTGTTAAACGTTTACTCAGGTTCCGAGTGTTTTCAGGTGCATAACTATATGCATCAATCTTTTCTTCTGTAGATGAAGTGCGGTTGGTTCGTACTCTCGGTTGAGGTGTTTTCAAGAATCATGAAATGTTTGAACGCGGATTGTAATCATCAAGATATAAATGAGGTTTAAGATGAAATCAAGTGGTAAACTTGAAGAAATGTTTAGTTTCATATGTTATAATCAATATTTTAATTCATTTTTTAATTGTCCAATGTTGATAGTTCACAGTTAATAGTCCACAGTTAGTAGTTCAATAATTCATATAGAGTGTCTATGGTTATTCTAAATAATATATATAGATGCGTCGATATGATATGTCAAAACCATGTATACGTGTCCCGATATTTAAAGTGCGTAAAATAAATAACAGAAATTAAATGACGATAAATAAAATTGCGAGAATTTAAATTGCGATAAATAAATTGCGATAATTAAATTGCGATAAATAAATTGCGATAAATAAAATGTAATACAGAATTAATCAGTTAGCTAGGAACAGTTAGCGTGGATTCTTATAAAAATTATTCTCATAATTAATTTGTTTGTTTCTAACAAATTTTATTTTTGTCCAATGTTTTCTTCATTATGCCACTTGTTGGATTCTGATAGGTCAAAATTCAAATATGAAATTGAATGAAAATGGTTATTCTGCGGTGAACGGATACGTATATCTGTGGATGTAAGTAAGATAGTAAATGACTGTGGAATCAGATTCAAAGAATTTACAGTGTAACTTATTAATGTGGAATCTAAATATTCCTTGGGTATTACCTACCCGTTAAAATATTTTCACCATTAATCGTTTGTACAAAAGAATTTTTAATTACAATCTTTATGAAAATATACTTACATATATATTCTCTTCAGATGTAATCATGGATTTAATGAGTCAATATGATATTAAACTCATTTGATTTACCGTTAGAACAAGAATATATAATCTCTAGAACATTAGAGATTACATAATCGCCATGTCGAACGAAGATAAATTATGTAGAACGATTCGTAGAAAGATGATTAAGTTCGAGGTACAGATTGTGATGTTGAGGCATGTGTCATTGTGGTTTGTGTTGTTGCTGGTGGTACTGTTGATGCCGTTGATGTTGGTACATTTTGCACCATATTTTCCAAGGCTACAACTCGGGCACGAAGCTCGTTGACTTTATTACTCCGGGATGATTGTCGGTAGGAACGAGCGAATGAATGTTTAGAAAATATGGATGGAATATAATCGCGTCGAGCTATACTGGAAATGAGGCTGAAAATGGTGTTTTGAATAGGTTCACCGGTAAGTGCTTCAGGTTCTTCGCCAATAGGGAAATGTGGGGGATGAAAGGGATCACCTTCTTCTTGTCTCCAATGATTTAGTAAAATACGAACCCATCAGATGAATTGATGATGGCTAAATGGTTGATCCATTTCGGTCTCACTGCTTTCAGAGTTTGGGTGGAAATTCATATCGGAATAGCTGTCGGAATCCGAGGGATTTGAACTAGTTGCGAGTTCCATCTCGTACGATAGAGTAAAGGATTCTTTTCCGATATGTAATGATTTTCGAATATTGGATTATATTCTAACTAAATAGAATATCTATATATATAGTACTAAAGATTTCGTAGACTACGGAGGAATTTACGGCATATGTCAGGCAAGCCTACAGTAACAGATGCGCTAAGATATGAATTATCAGATATGCTAAGATATGAATTTTGTCTATACACTATTCATGCAGTCAATGCAGTAAAATGTGTCTTGACTAAGAATGATAAGCAGGTAATTTTCGACACGAAATGATAAGCAAAACTTTTGACATGCAGACACGGTCGAAGTCCAGACTCACTAATGCATCTTAACAACTATCAGTTAGACACACTAATGCAAGATATGGTTCGCTAAGACCACTGCTCTGATACCAACTTTAATGACCCTTCCTAATCCATCTGAACGAATAAATTACATTTGGTTACATCACGAGGTACTTGACCTCTAAATGATACATTTTACAAACATTGCATTCGTTTTGAAAAGAAAAACTTTCCTTACATCGAAAGTTGACGATATGCATACCATTTCATAATACATCCAACTATAATTGATTTAATAATAATCTTGATGAACTCAACGACTCGAATGCAACGTCTTTTGAAATATGTCATGAATGACTCCAAGTAATATCTCTAAAATGAGCCAATGCATAGCGGAAGATTTCTTTCATACCTGAGAATAAACATGTTTTAAAGTGTCAACCAAAAGGTTGGTGAGTTCATTAGCTTATCATAAACATTCATTTCCATCTTTTAATAGACCACAAGATTTCATATATTTAATTGTACACGTAACCCGAGTACAAAATAATATGCGTAACCCGCGAATTAAAAATCATTCATATTGTGAACGCTTGATAACCGACTTAACTTTAATAAATAGAATATCCCTAAACAGAACCTCTCGTCTGTATAATAATAATAATCTCGAAGTACTAAAGCATTCGTACCCCGGATGGGACTTGTCGAGGTCCATAGATCTATCTTTAGGATTCGCGTCAATTAGGGGCCATACCCGTTTCCTAATTATTAGGTTACCAAGCTAAAAAGGGGTGATATTCAATATTCATAATCCAGTCATAGAATGTAGTTTTTGATCACTTGTGTCTATTTCGTAAAATATTAATAAAATCAGCGCATGTATTCTCAGTCCCAGAAATATATATAAAAAGGGAGTAATGAAACTCACAATACTGTATTATGTAGTAAAAATACATATGACGACATTGAACAATGCAGGGTTTGGCCTCGGATTCATGAACCTATATCATTTATATATATTAAAACATATAATTTAACATGTAATAATAATTAAATTAGTATATATGTATTATTTACATAATATCTTAATTAGTTTAAAATAGTAACATATTTGTTATTTCAATTGTTATATATATCTATATATCTGTTATATTAAAATGGTAAATTAAATATATCATATATTTTCAATAACTAAATAATATTTATTACAGAATTATTAATATAATTAGTTTATATGTATTAAATATAGTTTTATATAACTAATATTTATTTGATAAAATTATATCAATAATAATAATAGTAATAGTAATTATTTTAATATTAATGATAGTAGAAATGGTAGTTTTACTAATAATGAAAATTTTAGTAAAAATGATAATTTTACTAATCATGATAGTCTTAATAAAAATGATATTTTTAATAAAAATGATAATTTTAAAAATAATGAAATTTTTAATGATAATAATAATATCAATAGTCATAATAATCTTCGTGCCTAATTCCTAACTTATAAATATGAATTCGTTAGTTCTAATTCGTAACCATAATTTTTATCGTACAGGTGTTAATATAATTATAATCTTCTTTCGTATCATCTTTTACCAACATTTATATATTCAAATTTTGTCATAATTAACGTCTTTTATATCCATAATAATAATAATAATAATAATAATAATAATAATAATAATAATAATAATAATAATAATAATAATAATAATAATAATAATAATAATAATAATAATAATAATAATAATAATAATAATAATAATAATAATAATATAAGAGTACAACCTTTGAAGAAAGGAGCTTTAAAAATAAAAACGCCACTGCCTGGGCTCGAACTCGCGACCTTTCATTAAAACCCAACACTACAAACCAATGGTCTGCCAATTGTTTTCCTATTTTAAATCACAGAGTAAAACCTTTTAACCCAAAAATTCCTTCGGCCCAACTGCAAAACATAATGTGATTCATGGCCCAACAACACAAGAAGGGATTCGGCCCAACAGAACCCAAAACACGGCAGCTCATTTAGAACTGAATTAACAGCCCATTAATAGTGATCCAGTAGTCCGATATCATCCTGAGTCTGGTTATGAGTTCGACAGAAAAAAAAATATAGCGGCGTAACACTTGATCACTAATTGGCACGAGTGAGGTCTTTGTTTCACTCATCCTCGTTCATCATCAATGTAATTATTCCACCACGTACGTATTTTATTAAAATCATAATCATCATATTTATTCATCTCGTTACCTACCATTCATTATCACTAACCCTTCGAATAAAGAAAAAATCGAAAAGAATGGCTGTGGTAAACGAAGCTTTTGAAGGTTGCAGGTGTTGTATGTTGTTGTCGATGGTGAACAGAAAGAAAACAAAAACGGCATACCAAATTGTTTGATGGTTCAGTTATAGGTTTGTTTGAAAAATAGTAATCTTGTAGCATTAGGGTTTTCGATGGTGTTCTTTTTGTGGTTTATGATTGAAACAAAAATAGAAACATAAAGGCTGCAGATTTGCTTCGTTTTTGGTTGCAACATCAAGACAAACACGACGAAAGTTTAATGAAGGTGTGGTGGTTGTTCTTCGTGGGTCTTCCGGCTGTAACCAAAAGAGAGAGAGACAGAAACGAGGGAGAGAAAGATGGTGACCATTAACGGTTTGTGATGGTGAAGTTGTGTTGGGTTGGGTTTGATTCGAGATGAAACAGAATCGTATGCAGCAGTCACAATATGTAGCAGAAAGTTAGATGGGTTTGGTGGGTTTCGAATTAAAACATAAAAGTTTTCGAGCAATAGTAGCTTTAATGGATGATTTTGTTTTGGGTAGTTTACGTGAGTTGTTTGCACGAAGGTTTATCACAGGAAACATAAACATAAGTTGCAACAAAGGTGTTGGGTATCGATCAATTCAAATGGGTTTGATTGTGAAGGTTATTAGTTGTAGACTGTGATGGTAGAAGGTGTCGTGGTGGTCTTTGAACAACTTTAGGAGAGAGAGTAGTGTGAGAGTAGCGGTTTGTTATGGTGGTGACTAAGGTGATTGGTGATGGTTCTTGATGATCAAGTACTATATTTATTTATTTTGGCCATTATGATATAAAATTTGGTCACTAACTATTAAATAAGAATTACATTAATTATTCACTCCCAACCCCCAAGTAAAATAAAAAATTTTTAAAATTTGACAAACAACTTCTAAATATATTATTAATAAGCCTAAAATTTATAAAACTCATTTTCAAACCACAGTTTATTTTAAAATCACATAAGTTCCTTTTTAACTCATTTACTATTCATTTAATAACAATTGAGCGTTACCATCGTTTACGAAATAAATTTGAAATCACAAAATATATATTTAATATACTTTATTTATGTACATAGATATGTTTTAAATATTAATTATCATAATATCATATTTTTATTTTATTTTATATACTTAGCTTTAATAACAACAACATATAATACTTCAAATATTATTTTGAATTATTATTTATATATACATACACATATCTATTTACAATTAATTGTTAGTGAATCATCGAGAGCAATCGAAGGTCAATTGAATATATGAACATCGTTTCAAAATTTTCTAGACTCAACATTACATACTTTGCTTATCGTATCGAAATCATATAAAGATTAAGTTTAAATTTAGTCAGAAATTCCCGGGTCGTCACAAAGGTTTGGTGATCTGGGTGAATTTATTGTTCCTTGTCTACTTAGTGATTGTGTCATGTATGATTCACTAGCAGATTTAGGTGCGAGTGTGAGTGTTATGCCCCTTTCATTATATAAGAGATTAGGAGTAGGTGAGTTAAGTCCAACAAAAATGAGTGTTCGTCTCTTTGATTAAACCATTAGGCATCCAATTGGAATTGCTGACAACCTACCCGTTCAAGTGGGTAATTTAACCTTTTTAGTCGAATTTATTGTCATTGACATAGAAGAGAACTCAAACATTCCTCTAATTTTAGGTCGACCATTCTTAGCATCCACCAGGGCATTATTTTATGTAAGAGAGGGTAGAATGTGTAGTGACCCGAACTTTTCCATGTTTATATATATTAATTGAGATTGATAGTTACATGACTAAATGTTTCCAACGTGTTAGGCAATCAAACTTGTTAAGACTTGATTAAATGAAATAAGTTTCATATAGACAATTGATCACCCAAGTTGATCGGCGATTCACGAACGTTACAAATTTGTAAAAAACTACATGTTGTGGTATATATAGACATATATATATGGTTGACATGAGATTATGATGAGTAAGTATCTCACTAAGTATATTAACAATGTGTGATATACATAAGAAATGAGATTACAAAGTTAAGAAACTCGAAATGATATATATAACGATTATCGTTATGATAACGTCTACTAAATACATATGTATCATATTAAGATATTGATACACTATATTTAACATGATAAAATGATATTTAAATATATCATTAAGTGTGTTAACAATGAACTACATATGTAAAAACAAAACTACTAACTCAAGAATTACGAAACGAGACTTATATGTAACGATTATCGTTGTAACGATATTTTAATGTATATATCATATTAAGAGATATTCATACATCATAATATCATGATAATATAATAATTTAACATCTCATTTGTTATAATAAACATTGGGTTATCAACATTAATTGAGATCGTTAACTTAAAGGTTTCAAAACAACACTTACATGTAACGACTAACGAAGACTTAACGACTCCATTAGAATGTATATACATGTTGTGTTTTGATATGTATTCTTACACTTTTGAAAGACTTCAAGACACATATCAAAGTACTTTTACTTAACAAAAATGCTTACAATTACATCCTCGTTCAGTTTCATCAACAATTCTACTCGTATGCACCCGTATTCGTACTCGTACAATACATAGCTTTTAGATGTATGTACTATTGGTATATACACTCCAATTATTAGCTCTTAGCAGCCCATGTGAGTCACCTAACATATGTGGGAACCATAATTTGGCACCTAGCATGAAATATCTCATAAAATTACAAAAATATTAGTAATCATTCATGACTTATTTACATGAAAACAAAATTACATATCCTTTATATCTAATCCATATACCAACGACTAAAAACACCTACAAACACTTTCATTCTTCAATTTTCTTCATCTAATTGATCTATCTCAAGTTCTATCTTCAAGTTCTAAGTGTTCTTCATAAATTCTATAAGTTCTAGTTTCATAAAATCAAGAATACTTCCAAGTTTGCTAGCTTACTTCCAATCTTGTAAAGTGATCATCCAACCTCAACAAATCTTTCTTATTTATAGTAAGATATCTTTCTAATACAAGGTAATACTCATATTCAAACTTTGGTTCAATTTCTATAACTATAACAATCTTATTTCAAGTGATGATCTTACTTGAACTTGTTTTCGTGTCATGATTCTGCTTCAAGAACTTTCAAGCCATCCAAGAATTCTTTGAAGCTAGATCCATTTGTCTCTTTTACAGTAGGTTTATCCACAAAACTTGAGGTAGTAATGATGTTCATAATATCATTCGATTCATACATATAAAGCTATCTTATTCGAAGGTTTAAACTTGAAATCACTAGAACATAGTTTAGTTAATTCTAAACTTTTTCGCAAACAAAAGTTAATCTTTCTAACTTGACTTTTAAAATCAACTAAACACATGTTCTATATCTATATGATATGCTAACTTAATGATTTAAAACCTGGAAACACGATGAACACCATAAAATCGTATATACGCCGTCGTAGTGAAACCAGGGGCTGTTTTGGTTTGGATAATTAAAAAACTATGATAAACTTTGATTTAAAAGTTTTTCTTCTGGGAAAATGAGTTTTCTTATGAACATGAAACTATATCCAAAAATCTTGGTTAAACTCAAAGTGGAAGTATGTTTTCCAAAATGGTCATCTAGACGTCGTTCTTTCGACTGAAATGACTACCTTTACAAAAATGACTTGTAACTTATATATTTGACAATAAACCTGTACTTTTTCTATTTTGATTCATAAAATAGAGTTCAATATGAAACCATAGCAATTTGATTCACTCAAAATGGATTTAAAACGAAGAAGTTATGGGTAAAACAAGATTGGATATTTTTTAATTGTTGTAGCTACGGGAAATATTGTAACAATTCTATACAAATCATATCCTAGCTAACTTATATTATATTATACATATATTCTAATGTAATCTTGGGATACCATAGACACGTATGCAAATGTTTTGACATATCATATCGACCCATGTATATATATTATTTGGAACAACCATAGACACTCTATATGCAGTAATGTTGGAGTTAGCTATACAGGGTTGAGGTTAATTCCAAAAATATATATACTTTGAGTTGTGATCTAGCCTGAGACGTGTATACACTGGGTCGTGGATTGATTCAAGATAATATATCGATTTATTTTTGTACATCTAACTGTGGACAACTAGTTGTAGGTTACTAACGAGGACAGCTGACTTAATAAACTTAAAATCATTATAACGTAATAACAAATGTTGTAAATATATTTTGAATATACTTTAATATATATGTACATATTTGTTATAGGTTCGTGAATCAACCAGTGACCAAGTCTTACTTCCCGACGAAGTAAAAATCTGTGAAAGTGAGTTATAGTCCCACTTTTAAAATCTAATATTTTTGGGATGAGGATACATGCAGGTTTTATAAATAATTTACAAAATAGACACAAGTACGTGAAACTACATTCTATGGTTGAATTATCGAAATCAAATATGCCCTTTTATTAAGTCTGGTAATCTAAGAATTAGGGAACAGACACCCTAATTAACTTGAATCCTAAAGATGGATCTATTGGGCCTAACGAACCCCATCCAAAGTACCGGATGCTTTAGTACTTCGAATTCGTTTATATCATGTCCGAAGGATTTTCCGAAATGATAGGGGATATTCTTATATGCATCTTGTTAATGTCGGTTACCAGGTGTTCACCATATGAATGAATTTTATCTCTATGTATGGGATGTATATTGAAATATGAAATTTTGTGGTCTATTATTATGATTTGATAATATATAGGTTAAACCTATAACTCACCAACATTTTTGTTGACGTTTTAAGCATGTTTATTCTCAGGTGATTATTAAGAGCTTCCGCTGTTGCATACTAAAATAAGGACAATATTTGGAGTCCATGCTTGTATGATATTATGTAAAAACTGCATTCAAGAAACTTATTTTTGATGTAATATATATTATTATTGTAACCCATTATGTAATGGTCGTGTGTAAACGGTATATTTTAGATTATCATTATTTGATAATCTACGTAATGCTTTTTAAACCTTTATCGATAAAATAAAGGTTATGGTTATTTTAAAAATGAATGCAGTCTTTAAAAAACGTCTCATATAGAGGTCAAAACCTCGCGACGAAATCAATTAATATGGAACGTTTATAATCAATATGAACGGGACATTTCAGAATGACACTTAGTGATGGTGAAAAATCGGTCACCTTTGTTTGTCGAAAGACTAAATCTCCCCCAACCAAAACCGTTGAACCAACAAAAACGATTGGTAAGAACCATATTGTTTTACCAACTCCAACGGTAGTGCTTAACAATAATAAAATGCCTAAGTGTGGGGAAGATGAAGTAAAACCTAATGATGACCTGATAACAAAGAACCCCGTTGTTGATATAAAATTAAATGACCACGTTATTAATAGTTCAATGAAGAAACTTATTAAACGGATTCGCGATGCTAGAACCAAGGGGAACTTTAAGTTATGTAACCGGTTAGTATCCAATCTTTCGCCTAAAGAAAAGGAGAAACTAGTTGAATTTGTGGATGTTACACAGGAATCCGACCAATGGCTTAAAGCAAAAGTCACATATATGCAAGTTGATTATGGTCCAAAAGAAATTGACGATGAAGTAAATCACAATTTCGACACCACAGGTACCTAAGTGTGAGGAGATTCAAATGTTCTAAAAAGAAAACGATGTCTAGAGTTAGTTGTTCTGTTCTCGTGTAGTTTTGAGAATGGAATCTGATTGGTATTTTCCACTAGCAGACACTAAATAACTAGTTTTCTCCCCCCATTCTGAATTATTGTTTTGTAGGTTTTGTATGAAATTAATATGTATTTTTAAATTTAAGTTTTGTGTGAATTTAAAAATAAAAATTACTTTATTTCATTAAGTTTAAAAAATGATTTCTAAAACTCATCATAAGTTGAAGACTAGGTCATGGAACCGAATTGCTATACCCGAGGGCGGGGCGAAAAATTTTGTTATCATTATTTTTAATTTTATTGATCTAAAGTATACCAAAAAAATTAAAAAACCCAAAAATCTTTTCTTTTAAAACAATTGCTTTAAAAATGACAAATTTTAAATTTTGTCGAGGGACGGACTAGGTAAACATACCGAAACTACCTAAAGTAAAAGGAAACAAAATTTTTTTTAAAAAAATTATTCATTTAAACCGTTTTAATAAATAAAGGTTTTATAAAAAAAATATAAAAAAAATATTATGTATGTTTGTAGTTTATCTTATGTACAAAACAGAGTAAAACATCGCACTTTCAAAGACTGACATTAAGTTCAGCAAAAGCTACTAATTTTGATGACAAGACGCGAAATATCAAATGTGATATAAAATAATATGTTTGCAAACTCGGTATTTTTAATCACTTTTCTACACTAATCACCCTCATGAATTTATAATTATAGTCTGATTTCATACAAATGAGGGCATTGCATGATCTCAAGTGTGGGGAAGGGTTATAAATTCTCTCGGGTTTACACTTAGTTTAATTGCCAAATTTTGTGAAAATTTGAAAAATTTTCAACTAAATGAATTCAAAATCATGTTTATACATATTTTTGAACGATAAAACTAGGTGTTAATGCCGAAATTATTGTTACCTCGGAGAGAACATAAATGGAGAAACAACCCAAAATGCTTGAATTCATTTAAAATGGAATAGAAGAGAATAAAAAGGCAAAGAAAAGAATAAACAAAAGCTAAGTGTGGTAAGAATTTACCAAGTTCTTTAAAACACATATCACATATTTGGTATAGATTATTGCAGGTACTTTTGCTTTGGACTAAACTAATCAGTTTTACCCGATTTACTGTAATATATTTGAAAGAAAGATGGATCTACACGATGAATCAGTTTCATCATTAAAAGGAAGTAAAGTCTTCCGAAAAAGACACGCACTTCTTGATTTAGGTCAGGAAGTTGTCGTCCAGACCAGTTGTAGAGTCTACGAAAAACCTTGAAAATTTTCTCGAAAATCAGCTGGAAATCCACGGACCTCAGCATCAAACAGGGTCGCCAAGTGGTCAGACTTATTCTAACCATGAGAGGATATGTCTCGTAAAATGGGGAGGGCGCAGTGCAAATTAGCTTGATAAGACTAATGAATCAGACCCTCAGAAATGATAATCTCATAAAAGATCAAAAATCAGCATTTAAGCCTGATATTACTCAATCCTTGAGATTGACTTTAAAGATTGAGAATTACAAACTCATGAAATTCAATGATATCTAAACTCGAGCTTGAACGAGAAAATATTTTGATCAAATTAAAACTGATTTGTTTTCTGAAAACCTATTTTCAATGCGTTCATTACCATTGAACGTACAATCCTAGGAATTCACCTGGAATTCATTAGGTCACCTGAACCAAATCGGGTGTCAACCGTAAGAACGGTGGTTGCATAGCATGGTCGAAGACAGGACCTTGTGCCAGACCAAAAAATTATAGGGTGATCTTTACTATTTCTCCTACAAAGAATAGTAATTGCATCCGACACATTTTAGATCATGAACATCTGCATGTCATTAGACATTGCCTTAACGGTTGCTTGTTCAACGCTTTCCTTTACAATTGGATGGTAGTTTACCGAAAGGTAATATACGGAGCAAGTAAACTGGACGTGTTGCTTTCCTAATACAAGGTTAGCAAGTGGATGACACAAAACCATAAGTTTTGAGCTAAAATTTCAAATCTGAAACCCATAAAACTCACAAAAATATTTTGCAAACACCGGTGAAGGGTTATTCTGGAAAACTTATCTAGGGTAAAAGCTAGAATGAATTTTTAAAGGATCAAATGTTTTCATAAAGATCCAATTTCCTTAAGGATCTAAATTTTTATAGTCACGTGGGACTTTAAACCGCCTTTCAAATGTGCACTTTGCTTTAGATACCGAAAGTAAATCGGCTATTTGATTGCAAGTGTCGTTGACCTAAACCCGAGGCAAATGTGGATGGCACACCCACATTTAACCATGGTTCTATTGTTACTATCATTGTTTATACTGCCGTATTAAAATCACTGATGTATAAAGTGTGAGAATAAAAAAAGTGATTCGAGTGAAGTGTGATTTAATTTCAAGTTATGTATTGCTTGAGGATAAGCAACGTTCAAGTGTGGGGATATTTGATAGTGCTCCAAATGAACATATATTTAGTCGCAATATCATTCCAATATGTAAAGTTTTTAGTTGTAATTATTTTATTTTTAAGTTGTAATCGTTTAAATAAATAAATGTGAAGACGAAGCACGAAGATTAAAGAATTGAAGAAAAAGCGCCACTAAAGCCTGAAAAGTACCACTAAAGCCATACTGCACTCAAAAGTGCCACTAAAAGTAAGTTAAAGACTTGCGCCGATTTTGGGAGTTAAGGAAAATAATTTTTTGTGCAAATTACAAATTGTAAAACGCAAAGTACAAGATATCTACGCGTACAAAAGGACGTTCGAAAATCCGAAACCAAGATATAAACCGAGCATCAACGCGCGAGACAACGGACCTAAAATTATGAGTCAACTATGCACAAGAATATAATATAATATAGATAATTATATATAATTATATATATTATATTATATATTATAATAATTCAACAGCCGCCCATGTTTTAAATTAACTTGTGAGCTGGAATAGCTAGCCATGCGATCGCATGGCCAGGAAGAATGTTTTTCATGCGATCGCATGAGCCTTAGAGGCTGGCCACATCTATAAATTGGAACGTTTTCTGGCCGAAATATACACACTTCACACTTATTTTCTTTCTTTCCTCTGTAATATTTATAATTATATTTATAATTATAATTAAGTTTAAGTAAGATTAATAATAAATTATGGTTTAGTTGGGTTATTGTAAGCAATGTTTTACGGGTTTTAAAGTCGGACATCTGTCAGTGTAACGCTACGCGATTAATCTCCACTGTAAGCTATGTTCTTCCTTTTTAAATTAATGTCTCGTAACTAAGTTATTATTATGCTTATTTGAGCCGAAGTAATCATGATGTTGGGCTAAATATTAAAAACGGGGTTATTGGATTTTGTACCATAATTTGGGTTTGGACAAAAGACCAACACTTGTGGACATTGGACTATGAACTATTAATAGATGGGGGTATTGTATAATCGAATGACAACTCATTAGAATCTGTCAAACCTATCTTCAAATTAGTTAATCTAATAATTATTAAAATGATTATGTATGTCCTATTTAGTGACGTTTCTACGACATCTTTTACGATCATTTAATTAATTATTCGAGTTGGGTAATTGATTATTCAAACTGATCAAGTGAGTAAATTAATGTTCATATCTTATTAAAACAGGGGTGGATTATATACAAGGGTAATTGGTGTAATTATTAACAATATTAAAACCTTGGATTATACGCAGTCGATAACCTGGTGTAATCATTAAACAAAGTATTAAAACCTTGTTACAGTTCGAATCCCTAATTAGTTGGAATATTTGACTTCGGAAATAAGGTTAATTTGATGAGCATTTTATAATTATGACCGATGGACTATTATGGACAAAAACCAGATAG
This sequence comes from Rutidosis leptorrhynchoides, assembly GCF_046630445.1. Taxonomy (NCBI): domain Eukaryota; kingdom Viridiplantae; phylum Streptophyta; class Magnoliopsida; order Asterales; family Asteraceae; genus Rutidosis; species Rutidosis leptorrhynchoides. Next base: position 168,443,022 of record NC_092342.1, on the reverse strand, counting down.
GTATCAAATAAATCCAGGACAAAGGACAATTAACCCAGATAAATAAATTAAAAATCAAAACGTCAAACATCATGATTACGGAAGTTTAAATAAGCATAATACTTTTATTTCATATTTCATCGTACCTTTATTTACTCTCATTTTAATTACTGCAATTTACTTTCTCGCAATTTAAATTCTGTCATTTATATTATCGTCATTTATCTTTACGCTTTATTTAAAATCGACAAACCGGTCATTAAACAGTAAAACCCCCCCTTTTATAATAATAATAATACTACTATAATACTAATATATATATATATATATATATATATATATATATATATATATATATATATATATATATATATATATATATATATATATATATATATATATATATATATATATATATATATATATATATATATATATATATATAATTATTTAAAAATATAGTGTACGCAATAAGCCGTCTCCCTGTGGAACGAACCGGACTTACTAAAAACTACAATACTCTACGATTAGGTACACTGCCTATAGTGTTGTAGCAAGGTTTAAGTATATCCCATCTATATAAATAAATAAAATATTGTGTAAATTGTATCGTATTTCGTAGTAAAAATAATAGTATTTCGTATACACCTTCGCACACATCAGCTGTCTACACACATTCTCATGGAACCATCTTTCTTTGGAACCAGCAAAGCTGGTACTAAATAAGGACTCATGCTGGCTCTAACATATCCCTTTGCAACTAGCTCATTAACTTGTTATTCTAATTCTTTTGCTTCATGAGGAGAACATCGATAAGCTGCTTTGTAAGGAAGAATAGACCCAGGTACAAGATTAATTTAATGTTCGATACCCCTGATTGGTGGTAAACTAGCAAGCAATTCATTTGGGAACACATCAGCAAATTCGGATAACAATGGTTTTACCCGAGCTGGTACTTCATCATGCTGGTTCAACTCATCGCTTTCAACCAGCAGCAATAAATAAGCACCAATACCACCCTTTAACTCAGTATCAACTTCAGCTTGAGTCATAAACATTGTTTTATCATTCTTAATAGTAGGATTAGCTCTAGGTATTTCACTAGGCTTTAAAGAAGTGAGGGTGATCTTTTTACCATTCACATACAACGAGTAAGTATTTTGGTGTCCATTATGGTAGAAATACTTATCAAGTAACCAAGGTCTACCAAGCAGCAAATGACAAGCATCCATAGGAATAACATCACAAGTGATCTTATCTTGATAAGCAGTACCAATAGAAAATGGAACACTAACTTAGCGAGTAACCTTTACCTCACTTCCTTGGTTAAGCCATTGAAATTTGTAGGGATGAGGATGCTTCTTTGTAACCTGCTCAAGCTTTTCCACCATATGAGCAGATGCTGCATTTGACAGCTGCCTCCATCAACAATCAAGCTGCATACTTTGCCTTTAACTGTGCACCTTCAATGAAAGATGTTTTCACGATGGCTCTTATCTTCAATAGTCTCAGCTGAGTGCATTACTCTTCGAACCACTAAAAACTCTCCAATATCAGCGACAACAAACTCTTCACTATCAGACTTGAAACAACCCAATCCGTAATCAATACGAAATTATTTTTTATTAATTAACCATTAGCGCCCAATTAAACGGTTACATATAACCCATTTAAACAATATCACAAGTTTAATGTTTACAAACGGCACGAAGGCCCTTAGCAAATGTAACACAAGTTCGACCCATTCAAAATGATAGTTTTAATCCAAACGACACTTGAGCATGGTTTGGGGCTAAACTACCCATAACACTAGGTCGACTTCCAAAAGCTTCATCCAAAGCATCTACTATCAAAACAAAACGGGAGACCACTAATCCAACTGAATACCCTTGCTTTTATCCAAGCCGGAGCCTAAAAAGGTAAACAATGAGAGGGTAAGCAAAACGCTTAGTGAATGCAATGATTATACACACACATATATAATATACTTACTTGCAAACACTTACACACATACCGCATACATACTAGCAAAACAATTAGCTTACCACCTCAGTACAAAGCTTTTAACCTCCAATGCCCCAAGCTAGCATAAAAAAACATATATATATATATATATATATATATATATATATATATATATATATATATATATATATATATATATATATATATATATATATATATATATAACATGCTTACGCTACAACACAATAACCTTGGTTAACCAATCGTACAAGGGAATGGCGCTCGCGAAAGCCCATCGGTGTTCGTAACATTCGTTGGTGTACTTAACACCTCATATCACTAAACCCTCGGGTGGCATCTTAACACCTCGATGCTTTACCCTTTATCTTACGGAGTGGTGCCTTAACATCTCGGCACTTCACTCCTAGGTGGCATCTTAACACCTCGTTGCTTCACCCTTTATCTTACGGAGTGGTGCCTTAACACCTCGGCACTTCACTCCTAGGTGGCATCTTAACACCTCGATGCTTCACCCCAAGTAGCGTCTTAACACCTCTACGCTTCACTCGTCATGTGAAACGTGGTGTCTTAACACTTTGACACTTCACATCCCACGCTATAACAAATAAATACATTATATACCTACGCATATAATTATTTCACTCACCTTGTCACGCCGGTGGTGATTAAATGAAAGGACCCGTTCATATACATTATAAACGATTCACAATAGTTGATTACATCGTGAGGTATTTGACCTCTATATGATACGTTTTACAAACATTGCATTCGTTTTTAAAAGACAAACTTTCTTTACATCTAAAATTAACGGCATGCATACCATTTCATATTACATCTAACTATAATTGACTTAATATTAATCTTGATGAACTCAATGACTCGAATGCAATGTCTTTCAAAGTATGTCATGAATGACTCCAAGTAATATCCTTAAAATGAGCTAATGCACAGCGGAAGATTTCTTTAATACCTGAGAATAAACATGATTTAAAGTGTCAACCAAAAGGTTTGTGAGTTCATTATTTTATCATAATCAATCATTTCCGTAATAGTAATAGACCACAAGATTTCATATACATAAACATTTTAATAAAAATATTCTAAGTGGTTGAGCACTTGGTAACCATACTTAACATTTAATCAACGTCGCATATTCCCTTTATTATGAAATCTCACTACAATGTACCAAGTGTAGTCACTAAAACGAAGTACTGTACAATCGTTGAATACTGGTCGTCCAGTCCGGTTGGGGTTGTCAGGCCCGATAGATCTATCAACAGCATTCGCGTTTACAATACCGCATGTAAATGGTAATTACTAAGCTATTAGGGAAAAATATGCAAAGTGGTACAACTCAACGTAGAATATGTTTTTAGTACTTGTGTTCATTTCGTAAAACAGTTATAAAACAGTGCATGTATTCTCAGCCCAAAAATATATATAAAAAGGGAGTAATGAAACTCACAATACTGTATTTCGTAGACATTATGTATATGACGGCACTGAACAAGTGCAGGGTTTGTCTCGAATTCACGAACCTATATTAAGTATATATATTTATATGTTGGTCAATATCTGTCTAACAATTTAGGTCAAGTCATAGTGTATCACAATCCTAATGCTCGAGACTTACATGCAAAAGTCAACAAAAGTCAACTTGACCCAAAATGACTTCTAAAATCTATACATGTTTATTATATAACTTATATATAGTCGTTTTATATATTTAAATATATTTATCACATCTTATTATACTAAATAATACAAGTCATTTATTAATAAATAAAAATTAATATTTAAATTCATATATGATAAAAATATACTTTTATATATCTTAAGTAATAAAATTTATAAAATTCACTTAATATCATAAAAATATAGTGGTATGTATTATTAATGTAATTATATTGCGTGTGGTAAAAATATCTTTGTACGCAAATTTATTTGATAAAATAATATTGATAATATTAATAATGATAAAAATAATAAAATGATAGTTTCAATAAAAATATTAATTTTTAGTAATAAAGATAATTTTAGTAATAACATCAACTGATAACAATTATAATAATCGTTTTAATAATAATATTAAAATTAATAATAATTCAGTTGACCATATCTTTTAATCCGTTCATCGAACCCACACGATTTCTAAATGAAAAGTTATTAATTTTTCTTTAGCTTTTCAACAACATGCATATCATATACCTTATCTCAGTAGCATATGTATCAAATTCGTGATTTATCATAAACTATTTAACGACGAAACTAAGCATACAAACATGCATAATCATATATACTCGAGCACTAGTCAGGGATACACTATTAATATATAAAAGATAAGATATGAATGCTCACGTATCAATATTGTGATTCAATATTGCAGGAAAGTACGTAGACACAACAAAAATGATAAACGTTAGGTTGACCTCACGAGCAATACCCTCGAACAATACCCATAACCTCCATAGCTATAACCCATAATTTCTTTAGCTCTATCCCGTTTGAAAACTTATTTTGAAATCGTCTGAATAAAACTCCGTCGTAGTATTTTATGTATACTAATAATATCTTGAAATAATACTAAGTAAATATATATATGTAATTCGATTGAGAGAGTTTAGAGAAATATATTTTCAAGTTTCTATGAAATAATGAAACATATTGAATTCTATTTATAATAGATTTTTGAATTATTTAAGTAAATTATTAAGGTATGAATTATTAAAGTGAATTATTAAAGTATGAATTATTAAAGTGAATTATTAAAGTATGAATTATTAAAGTGAATTATTAAAGTATGAATTATTAAAGTAAATTATTAAAGTATGAATTATTAAAGTGAATTATTAAAGTGAATTATTAAAGTTAAAGTAAAATAAAAGTAAAGTAAAAGTAAAGTAAAGGTAAAGTTAAAGTATAGTAAAAATATAAAACTATGTACGTATAATACGCGTATAAATATATTTAATATTAATTTAAATCGTTATATCATAAAACATTTTAGAAAAGTAGAATTATATATATTCATAATAGGTTTCAAGTTTTTAAATTACAGTCTGTTGGTGAAGCATGAGATAAAGTTCAAAGGTTTAATAAACGTATGAAATCATCTTAATGAAAAATGTCGAGTTACTTAACTTGTCGATATCCAACATCTAAGTTATTTACACTCCACGTTCTTACTTATAGATCACTTTACCATTTTCCGAATATCGTCAAAAAGAATAGATTTCTTAAATCACAGTGGATCTCATAACATTGGCCCGTAATCATATCATAATGTATCTGATAATTTAATCATTTGATATTATCTCTTAATTCTGTTGATAAATATATCGAAACAAATACGTTCATGTAAAGTATCATATATCTAATACTTTGTTAATGTTTTCAGTTAATATTATATATTATATATACATATCTATATACACATAATTTTTCGTGAATCGTCGAACACGGTCAAAGGGTAATTGATTACATGAATGTAGTTCCAAACTTTTTGAGATTCAACATTATATATTATGCTTATCGTGTCAGAAACATATAAAGGTTAGGATTAAATTTGGTCGGAAATTTCTGGGTCGTCACAGTACCTACCCATTAAAGAAATTTCGTCCCGAAATTTGATCGAGGTCGTCATGGCTAACCATAAAAATGTTTTCATGACGGATATGTGTTGATAGATAGGATTTTATTACCATAGAGTAATATGGATAAAATGATCCGATTACTCGAAGCGTATGAGTGAATATATCACAAAATAGTGGAATGAGGAAAATAAGTTTCGTCATAATTTTTGACGTAGTCGTGGTTAAATTCCGGAATTCAAGGGATTTAAAAAAAAAAAATCTTGGAAATCTATAAAATCTGTTTCTTCGAGATTTAAGTAAATTAGGATCTCTTTAATTAAATGCGATGATCTGTCCCGATTACTACGTCTGATATTTCCCTTATATATTTACCTTTTCCATTCCATTAGTTTTTACCACTTCTATACTCAATTCCAATTTCAAAAGATTGCGAAAATGCTTAATCCAGTTTTAATCCTTGTCCTTGTCCTTACTATCGCAATAATAATTCTCCTTTTCCAACTTTCACCGGAGGAATCTGTTTTCTTCTACTTCGCCCTTGGGGTTATAGTGTTTTTAATTCTCCCGTGTCTTTATGTTGCGATAAACATTGATATACACGGTTTGTAATTTATGTGTTGTTATTGGACTTTATATTCTCCCTTACATTTCGGAGTTTCATACTTTTGTTGTCTCTTCCCGGCTTTAAGTCAGCGAATAATGGTCCAGAATTAGTAGGTATGAAGTTTTGGATGAACATAGTTAATGTTCTAAGAAGGAAATCGTAATGGTACGATCTTGATTTGGCAAATTACCAGAATATCTGGAAAGATAGAACTATCAAGAAGATATGTTCTTAATATGTTTGGAGATTTGGTAGAATGTAAGAGTCGTGTAAATGGCACATGATGACGGTATGTTCTGTGAATAATCACGTTCCATTAGAAACTCAGCATGAATTACTATAATATAATTACGTTGATCAAGTGTCATTATATTATACTAACTCATGCTTCAGTTTCCAACACTACTTCAAAACAGTCATATTTGAAAAAAAAAATTCTTCAGAATTTAGAAACCAACACAGTTTCTTTTATGTTGCAGATATTATGGAGAGATAAATGATCTCAGATAAGAATAATTGTAAAAATATCTCCAGAAATATGGATAATATGTATAATGAGATATACGAAGATATCTTATAATATTTAAGATAAGATGATGATGAAGAATACGGTCCGCAAAGGTTTAGAGTCAGGAGCAAGGTATTCGTTAATGACTTCGTCAGAAACAGAATCATCAAGATTCTTTAAATACAGACTTTGGTCCTTGTATTTGTCCTTGGTCTCCTTCACGGTCTGCTCAATCCATTGTTCAGTACCAACTCTTCTCTTTTTCTGGGCTTTACCAACACATTATTCTTTGTCATCAAACTTTTGACTGTTAAAGTCATTTACAGTTTCTGCTGCTTCATTAGCATTTCGAGAACTAATTCACAGTTTGAGATGTTTTTCAGAAACTTCACATTCGAAGTGTGTAAGTTTGGGAGATAGACATTATATGTATATATAACTATTGAAGTAGAAACGCTGGGAGATTTCAAAATACTAATTACTGATTTTCAATAATTGGTATGGCAATTCTTGTTGCAAGATGCGGATGAGTAAGAGATTGAGTTTCAATGAATAAGTATAGTGACTTTTCGAAAAGGTTTAAGTCGAAGGTTAATGAAGTTGTTGATAAGTTTACTGCTAATGTGGTGAGATATGAAAGGTTCCCCAGTAACGATGGTGAAAGGGCAGCGTATCTATCGAAGTTATAATAAAATTAGTTTTACTGAAAAGTCGAAGTTGACTTGTTGGAGCTGTGACAAAACTGGCTACTTTGAAAAGAATCGTAAGGTTGTTTTTACTAATAAATGCTAAAGAATTCAACACGGGTAAGTGTTAAACTATGACTTTGGGTTCGAGAGTTTTTCAGGTACAAGACTTCGGGTAATGTGTGATTGGATCATCATCTCGATTGTTCCTTGTTTGAAGTGTCTTCTGAAATTTCGAAGCGTTTTAAATGCAGCTTGTCATTGTCAATATCCAAAGGATAAATTCTTCATAAACCTCGATTGATTCTCGTATCCTTTTGAGTGTTACAATTAAAAGTGATGTTCTATCACAGTTTTGAAGTCAAAGTATAGCTTTGAAAAAAAATGTAAGGGTCTAAGAGTGATGGTTTTGCTTATATCTCGAGTTGCATTCTGAGATTTCAAAAATCAGAATAGGTGATTGAATTTGAATGAGTATGGTTGTTTTGATTTCTTATAAAAGAAGGTATACTGTTGTGAAAATAGGGAGTATAGTTGATGATTTACTGAATTAGAATCGAAGAATGTAATATATTAATTGTGCATTTATATATCTCCCGGGTATTACCTACCCGTTAAAAAAATGTCACAAATAATATTTTGAACAAGAATTTTTCATTACAGTCTTTATGAAAATATATGTATGTATATTTTCTTCAGATGTAATACAGATTTAATGAGTTAATATCATATTAAGCTCATTTGATTTTCGGCTTGGATTAGTAAAGAATAATCTCTAAAACATTAGAGATTACATAATCTTCGAGGAGTATTTCGCTAATGTAATCAATACTTCAATATTTATTCTTATAGATATTTCCTTAGTGAATTATGCTGATGCTCATAGAACTCTTGCTAACTTCACAAGATACGAATGTTGTTTTCCAGTAAGTTTCGAGTACATTGAAGATGAAAGTGTAAAATCAAACATGTTATTGAATGATACACTTGGTTTATTATGAAACTGAATTCATTTAATTGAATCAAAGATTGTAGTTACGATGGTTAGGTTGTTAACGAAGGATGTACATCATAGCATATTAGTAATATGAATTTAACTGAGTAGTATCTACCCTTTTTCAATTCATATTCAATAGCTTAATACGAAAGATTTTTATAGTTTCAGCATTCATATATATAAAATATATATATAATTTCTTCAGAAGAAAGAGTTAATACTTCATAACTCGTTGATACAAAATACTCGTTGTTAATCAATGATGACGTCCACGGTGATTCTTGAACTGACGGAACTTGTGATGTTATAGGTGCTGCTAGTGCTGATGATGCTGACAGTACTGACGGGGATGGTGGTGCTGACGATATTGTTGATGCTGATGATACTGCCGGTAACTGCTGGTGATGCTGCTGAAGCTTGTGGTATTGAGGATTGCGATGTGGATGTTACTAGCGGTATTGGTTATGCTGCTGGTGCTGCTGGTGGTGTTTGTAATCCTTGCACCATATGTTCCAAAGCCACTACTCGGGCGCAAAGTTCGTTAATTTCTGCTAGTACACCGGGATGATTGGTGGTTGGAACGAGTGGATGAATAAGATTCGCAATATGGGATAGTTTATAATCATGACGAGATACTCTAGCAATGAGTGAGAAAATGGTGTCTCGAACAGGTTCGCCGGTAAGTGCTTCAGGTTCATCGCCAAGAGGGCAATGTGGTGGATGGAAGGGATCACCTTCTTCTTGTCTCCAATGGTTGAGTTGACTATGGACCCATCCCCAATTCATCCAAAATAGATGATGGGAAATTGGTTGATCCATTCCGGTGATGCTACTTTCGGAGCTCAGGTAGATATCCATATCGGAATAGCTGTCGGAATCTGAGGAATTCGAACTGATTGAGGGATCCATCTCGTAGGATCAGGGAAAGAATTTTTGATATGAAATAGATTGTAGAATTTAGATTTGGTATTCTTCAATTACATAATTTGCATATGTATATATAATACCAAGATTCCGTAAATTATGGAGAATCTTTGAAAAGATGTCAGTCAAAATTCACAGTAATAGATGTGCTAAGATAAGAATCCATCTATACACTATTATGCAATAAATGTAGGAAAATACGTCTAGACTTAAGATGATAAGCAGGTAATTTCCTAAGAATGATAAGTAGATGATTTCCGACTAGAATTGATAAGCAAACTTTTTGACATGCAGACACGGTCGAAGTCCAGACTCACTAATGCATCATAACAACTATCAGTTAGACACACTAATGCAAGACCTGGTTCGCTAAGACCACCGCTCTGATACCAACTGAAAGGACCCGTTCATATACATTATAAACGATTCACAATAGTTGATTACATCGCGAGGTATTTGACCTCTATATGATACGTTTTACAAACATTGCATTCGTTTTTAAAAGACAAACTTTCTTTACATCTAAAATTGACGGCATGCATACCATTTCATATTACATCTAACTATAATTGACTTAATATTAATCTTGATGAACTCAATGACTCGAATGCAACGTCTTTCAAAGTATGTCATGAATGACTCCAAGTAATATCCTTAAAATGAGCTAATGCACAGCGGAAGATTTCTTTAATACCTGAGAATAAAAATGCTTTAAAGTGTCAACCAAAAGGTTGGTGAGTTCATTAGTTTATCATAATCAATCATTTCCGTAATAGTAATAGACCACAAGATTTCATATACATAAACGTTTTAATAAAAATATTCTAAGTGGTTGAGCACTTGGTAACCATACTTAACATTTAATCAACGTCGCATATTCCCTTTATTATGAAATCTCACTACACTGTACCAAGTGTAGTCACTAAAACGAAGTACTGTGCAACCGTTGAATACTGGTCGTCCAGTCCGGTTGGGGTTGTCAGGCCCGATAGATCTATCAACAGGATTCGCGTTTACAATACCGCATGTAAATGGTAGTTACCAAGCTATTAGAGAAAAATATGCAAAGTGGTACAACTCAACGTAGAATATGTTTTTAGTACTTGTGTCCATTTCGTAAAACAGTTATAAATAGTGCATGTATTCTCAGCCCAAAAATATATATAAAAAGGGAGTAATGAAACTCACAATACTGTATTTCGTAGCAATTATGTATATGACGGCACTGAACAAGTGCAGGGTTTGTCTCGGATTCACGAACCTATATTAAGTATATATATTTATATGTTGGTCAATATCTGTCTAACAATTTAGGTCAAGTCGTAGTGTATCACAATCCTAATGCTCGAGACCGACATGCAAAAGTCAACAAAAGTCAACTTGACCCAAAATGACTTCCAAAATCTATACATGTTTATTATATAACTTATATATAGTCGTTTTATATATTTAAATATATTTATCAGATCTTATTATACTAAATAATACAAGTCATTTATTAATAAATAAAAATTTATATTTAAATTCATATATGATAAAAATATACTTTTATATATCTTAAGTAATAAAATTTATAAAATTCACTTAATATCATAAAAATATAGTGGTATGTATTATTAATGTAATTATATTACGTGTGGTAAAAATATCTTTGTACGCATATTTATTTGATAAAATAATATTGATAATATTAATAATGATAAAAATAATAAAATGATAGTTTCAATAAAAATATTAATTTTTTGTAATAAAGATAATTTTAGTAATAACATCAACTGATAACAATTATAATAATCGTTTTAATAATAATATTAAAATTAATAATAATTCAGTTGACCATATCTTTTAATCCGTTCATCGAACCCACACGATTTCTAAATGAAAAGTTATTAATTTTTCTTTAGCTTTTCAACGACATGCATATCATATACCTTATCTCAGTAGCATATGTATCAAATTCGTGATTTATCATAAACTATTTAACGACGAAACTAAGCATACAAACATGCATAATCATATATACTCGAGCACTAGTCAGGGATACACTATTAATATATAAAAGATAAGATATGAATGCTCACGTATCAATATTGTGATTCAATATTGCAGGAAAGTACGTAGACACAACAAAAATGATAAACGTTAGGTTAACCTCACGAGCAATACCCTCGAACAATACCCATAACCTCCATAGCTATAACCCATAATTTCTTTAGCTCTATCCCGTTTGAAAACTTATTTTGAAATCGTCTGAATATAACTCCGTCGTAGTATTTTATGTATACTAATAATATCTTGAAATAATACTAAGTAAATATATATATGTAATTCGATTGAGAGAGTTTAGAGAAATATATTTTCAAGTTTCTATGAAATAATGAAACCTATAGAATTCTATTTATAATAGATTTTTGAATTATTAAAGTGAATTATTAAAGTATGAATTATTAAAGTGAATTATTAAAGTATGAATTATTAAAGTAAATTATTAAAGTATGAATTATTAAAGTGAATTATTAAAGTATGAATTATTAAAGTGAATTATTAAAGTTAAAGTAAAGTAAAAGTAAAGTAAAAGTAAAGTAAAGGTAAAGTTAAAGTATAGTAAAAGTATAAAACTATGTACGTATAATCCGCGTATAAATATATTTAATATTAATTTAAATCGTTATATCATAAAACATTTTAGAAAAGTAGAATTATATATATTCATAATAGGTTTCAAGTTTTTAAATTACAGTCTGTTGGTGAAGCATGAGATAAAGTCGAAAGGTTTAATAAACGTATGAAATCATCTTAATGAAAAATGTCGAGTTACTTAACTTGTCGATATCCAACATCTAAGTTATTTACACTCCACGTTCTTACTTATAGATCACTTTACCATTTTCTGAATATTGTCAAAAAGAATAGATTTCTTAAATCACAGTGGACCTCATAACATTAGCCCGTAATCATATCATAATGTATCTGATAATTCAATCATTTGATATTATCTCTTAATTCTGTCAATAAATATATCGAAACAAATACGTTCATGTAAAGTATCATATATCTAATACTTTGTTAATGTTTTCAGTTAATATTATATATTATATATGTAAAGACCCGTCCTAATCCATCTGGACGAAGTCCATATCGATTATAAATGATTCGCAACAGTTGATTACATCGCGAGGTACTTGACCTCTATATGATACATTTTACAAACATTACATTCGTTTTTGAAGATACAATCTTTCATTACATCGAAAGTTGACGGCATGCATACCATTTCATAATATATCTAACTATAATTGACTTAATAATAATTCTGTTGAACTTGACGACTCGAATGCAATGTCTTTTGAAATATGACATGAATGACTCCAATTAATATTCCTAAAATGAGCAAATGCACAGCGGAAGATTTCTTTCATACCTGAGAATAAACATGCTTTCAAGTGTCAACCAAAAGGTTGGTAAGTTCATTAGTTTAACATAAATAATCATTTCCATCATTTTAATAGACTACAAGATTTTCATTTCTCATAAATAAACGTCCAATGCATAGAGACAAAAATATCATTCATATGGTGAACACCTGGTAACCGACATTCACAAGATGCATATAAGAATATCCCCATCATTCTGGGATCCTCCTTCGGACATGATATAAATTTCGAAGTACTAAAGCATCCGGTACTTTGGATGGGGCTTGTTGGGCCCGATAGATCTATCTTTAGGATTCGCGTCAATTAGGTGTCTGTTCCCTAATTCTTAGATTACCAGACTATAAAGGGGCATATTCGTTTTAATAATCCAGCCATAGAATGTAGTTTTAAGTACTTGTGTCTATTTCATCAAAAAATTTATAAAACAGCGCATGTATTCTCAGTCCCAAAAATATATATTGTAAAAGCATTTAAAAAGGGAGCAAATGAAACTCACCATACTGTATTTTATTGTAAAAATACATATGACTAAATTGAATAATGCAGGGTTGGCCTCGGATTCACGAACCTATATCATTTGTATATAAATTAAAATGTATAATCGTAATCGAACAAGTTTATATATTATCTTAAATTATATTTTATACTTATTTAGTTTGTGTGTATATTCAAATTGTTTAATATCTATATATTTTGTTACATTAATATATCTATATATATATATATATATATATATATATATATATATATATATATATATATATATATATATATATATATATATATATATATATATATATATATATATATATATATATATATATATATATATATGGTTAGTATTATATAAAAAAAATATCATTAGTTTGTTATATATATGTATTTATATAAATTTTGTTATTATGTTTTCCATGTAAGTATATAAACTATTAATAATTCATAATATATGTATTAAATATATTTTAGGTACAAGATAGCTATTTATAACAAAAATGATAGTTTTGATAATAAGGATTGATTAATAATAATAACTTTCTTGATGTTGATAATACTAATAATAATAATGATATTGTTAAAATGGTACCTATATTAATAATAATAATAGTAGTACTAATAATTACAAAAATATTATTAATACTAATATTAGTGAAAATAATAATAACTTGTATTATTATATAATAACAATAATAATAATCCTAATCATAATCATAATAATAATGGTAGTAATAAAATGATAAATTAATAATAATAACATTAATAATACTTTTAGTAATAATAGCGATAATTGTTATAACACTTTTTATGATACTAGTAATAAATAATATATTACATATAATAATAATAATAATAATAATAATAATAATAATAATAATAATAATAATAATAATAATAATAATAATAATAATAATAATAATAATAATAACTTTGAAATTGAGACTACCTCTTAAAAAAATTTAATCCAAAAAAATTATGCCACTGCAGGGTTCGAACCCATGACCTCTCGATACCCGTCAACACATGAAACCAGCTGGGCTGTTGCCCTTATTTGAAATTATACAGAACCAAAAAATATATAACCCGTATGTAAAATTTGTTCTTCTTCTTCACTAACAGACTCAATTCGATCCAGCAATTATGTAATTGAGTTACCAGACTCCATATGAATTTAAAATAGAAACAGAAACCTCTAAAACATGTTTAAATAGATTAACAATTGAGAATTAAAAGAATTTAAAAAAAAACAGTCGTTGTAGAGGAAAAAAAAATGAAGAACTTGAATTGTTGATTTTGAAATAAAGGCCGTTTTAGGTGAAACTTACAACATGAATTAGGTATTAAATTCCTCATAAAAGCTTCTGTGATCATCAATTTCAACAGATACAACACCTACAACTTTAATTTGATCCTTGAAAGTTCGTTTGACTTTTTCCCATTAAACTTTGACCTTGAAATTCGAAATCAAGAGAAGAATCTGAGACTTGATAATTTACAGAAAGTTTCATTAGGTCATTCCTAACAATACTTCATTATCACAATTTGAAATGGATTACTAATTTGTTTAATTTGAAAAAATGAATATATAACAGGACAGTAAACCTGTTACGTTCCCTTTTCTGATTAAATTTGTTAATTGGAGAGCTGTATATGAAGTGAGAAATCGATTCTCTGCTGCAGTAACATGAGGTAATCGATATTTGTTGGTATTGAAAATTGATTTTGACGGGTAACCTTCTCAGACAGGAAGAATAAAAAAATTAAAAAAATATAGCAGATAATAATATATATATATATATATATATCTGATGCGTACGTTTAGGAGATACAGAAATCTAACAAATTTTGTTATCTTGCTATTAATCTGGAATCCAGTGTACTGATTGTAGATAAAGAACTATATCACTTTTAACTTAGATAACGATTGTAAACCGATTACATCATTATATATCAGTATTCAAAATTGATTTTTTTTATTATCCATATTTTTATTTATAATATTTATTACCTATATTTAATATATATATATAAATCAGTATTTTATATTTATGAATACTTGTAGATGTATTTATATATGTATGTAACATAAATTCACATATGTATATGTATATATATGGATCTGCAATTATATATCTTATTATATATGTACAAAATTTGTAAATTTTTGTTAATTACAAGTATAAATATATTAGTATTATTAATATTACAATAATAATATTATTAATAATAAAATTATTAATAAAGGATCTAGTAATGATAATTGATAATATTAATACTAACAATAATAATGATATCATTAATAACAGTATTTATTAAAGATAAGTTTGAAAATTTATAACTAATAACCCTGGTAAGGTTACAAAAATCTTAATTTTAATCATAGTAATGAGAGTAATTAATATAACACTATTTGTTTACTTGAAAAAAAATTAATATATTAACGTTACCTTTTATTAATTATGTATTACTTAATTTATATGATAATCTATTTGAATAGTTATATATTTTATATATATATAAGTATGTATGTGTGTATATATATATATATATATATATATATATATATATGTATATTATAATTTACATATAATATTAATTATTTATAGAAGTCATCTATATATAGATTCATTTTTAATAATAGTTTAATTATATTGTTTATTACTTTATATTTCCATTCAAATGATTATTTGGTATTTTTATTAATTCCAATTAATATATATATACATTTATATTTATATTTATATTGTGTTTATATATATACATATATTTTTACAATGGTTCGTGAATCTTCGGGAATAGTCAAAGGGTAATTGTTATCAATTCTAATTAGTTCAAACTTTTTAAGGCTCTACATTACAGACTTTGCTTATCGTATCGGAATCATAATAAGATTAAGTTTAAATTTGGTCGAAAATTCCCGGGTCGTCACAGTACTTACCAGTTAAAGAAATTTCGTCCCGAAATTTGAGTGTGGTCGTCATGACTAACAATAAAAATGTTTTCATGACGAATATGAGTTGATAAATATCGATTTATCATTATTGATTAACATAGATAAAACAATTTGATTATGCGGAGCGTACGAGTGAAGCTATCACAAAATAGTGAAATGAAATGATAAAGATTTTGCCTTAACTTTTGACAGAGTCAGGGTTGAATTCCGAAATTCAAGGGATTTAAAGAAAATCTTTGAAATCTAAAAGATTTGATTCTTCGGCGAATAAGGAAATTAAGATCTCTATAATTAAATACGATGATTTGCCTCGATTGCTTTGTCTGATATTTTCACTATAAGTTTACCTTTTCCGTTCCATTATTTTTATCATTCCTATACTCAATTTCTAAATTCAAAAGATTATGAAAATGCTTAATCCAATTTTAATCCTTGTCCTTATCCTTACTATCGCAATAATTATTCTCCTTTTCCAACTTCCACCAGAGGAATCTGCTTATTTCTACTTTGCCCTTGGGGTTATAGTACTTATAGTTCTCTCGTGTCTTTATGTTTCGATAAACATTGATATACACGGTTTGTAATTTATGTGTTGTTATCGGGCTTATATCTCCCATTTTATTTCAATGTCCCTATTGTTGTTTCCTATAATCATTGTCATCTACCGTTAATGTTCCCTCCTATTTGTTGCAGTTTATACCTCCATTTACACTTCGAAACTTCATTCTTTCATTTTCTCTTCTTGCCATTAAGCATCGCATGTAGTGATCCCGAATTCGTAGGTATGAAGTTTTGGATGAACATAGTTAATGTTTTAAGAAGGGAATCGTAATAGCACGATCTTGATTTAGTAAATTACCGGAATATCCGAAAAGATAGAACTATCAATAAGATATGTTCTTAATATGTTTAGAGATTGGGTAGAATGTGAGAGTCGTTTAAATGGCACATGATGACGGTATGTTCTGTGAATCATCACTTCCATTAGAAACTCAGCATGAATTACTGTAATATAATCACGTTGATCAAGTGTCATTATATTAAACTAACTCAGGCATCAGTTCCCAACATTACTTCAATAACATTCATATTTTAAGCTCGAAAGTTTACAGAATATAGAAACTAACAGTTTCTATATGATGTAACACTGATATCAAGAAGAGATTAATGATTCAGATAAGAATAGTTATGAAAATATCTTCAGAAATATGGAGGATATTTATAATGAAAGATACGATGATATCTTGGAATTTCTAATATCGATGGATGATGAAGAAGATTTTATCCGTACGGGTTTAGATTCGGAAGCAAGGTATTCGCTAAAGATTTCATCAGAAACAGAATCATTTGGATTCTTTGAAGTCAAACTTATTCTTTGTAATTTGTCCACGACTTTCTTCATAGTTTCGCATAATCTGCTTTTCGGTACTAAATTTTCTCTTGAATGTTTCCAATATAATGATACACAGGAAGCACGAAGAGGTATATAATTTCGGACAAGAATATTTATGAAAATATCCTCAGAAATATCGGAGATATTGATGATGATATTTTGGAATCTCTAAGTTCGATGGTTGATGGAGAAAGATTTTCCGCAAGATTTTAACATGAGTACAGAGCAAGATATTCGTTGAAGGTTTCATCGGATCCAGAATTACCTGGATTCTTTGAATATATGGTATGGTCCATGTATTTGTCCTTGGTCTCCCTCGTGGTTAGCTCAATCTGTTTTCCAGTTCAAACTTTTTTGAGCTTTTCCAACATACTATTCTTTATCATCAAACTTTCGATGATTATGGTCGTTTACGGTTGTCTATGGTTTCTGCTGCTTCTTTCAGCTTTTTCAACATTCAGAGTATTGATTTGTGACTGAGTGCTTTTCAGAATTCCAAAAGGAGAGATCATAATTCTAAGAGATAAATGTCATACATATAACTGTTGATGTAGATATACTGTGAGTTTTCAAAGTACTGATTGCTGATTCCCGGTAATTGGTATGGCAGTTCTCGTCACAAGATGCGGATGAGTATATGATAGGGTTTCAATGAATAAATCTAATGATTTGTCAGAGAGATTTAAGCCAGGAAGTAACGAGGTTGCTGGTATGTCTGCTGGTAATATGGTGGAATATAAAAGAATTCTCCGGTATCAAAAGGTTAATCGTATATATTAGGATTATAGTAAGGCTACTTCGAATGAAAAGTCGAAGTTGACTTGTTGGAGCTGTGACAAAATTGGCTACCTTGAAAAGGGATCGCAAAGTTATTTTTGCTAATAAATGCCAAAGGATCTGACGCGGCTACGTGTTAAACTTTTACTCAGTTGCCGAGAGTTTCTCAGGTGCATAACTATATGCATAAATCTTTCCTTCCGTAAATGAAGTGCAGTTGGTTCATCCTATCGATTGAAGTGTTTTAAAGAATTATGAAAGGTTTTAATCGCAGATTGTAATCGTCAAGATACAAATGAGGTTTAAGATGAAATCAAGTGGCAAATTTGAATAAATGTTTAGTTTCATATGTTATAATCAATATTTTAATTCATTTTAATTGTCCAATGCTATTAGTCCACAGTCGATAGTCCACAGTTAACAGTCTAATAATTTATATATAATTTAATATATATTATTTGAATTAATAAATAAATATCGTGACCCGTGTTCATGTCTCAGACTCGATCACAACTCAAAGTATATATATTATTTGAGAATCAACCTCAACCCTGTATAGAGAACTCGATCATTACTGCATATAGAGTGTCTATGGTGATTCCAAATAATATATATAGATGCGTCGATATGTTATGTCAAAACCTTATATACGTGTCCCGATATTTAAAGTGCGTAAAATAAATAACAGAATTTAAATGACGATAAATAAAATTGCGATAATTAAATTGCGATAAATAAAATGTAATCAGTTAGCTAGGAACAGTTAGCTAGGATTTTGTTAGCGTGGTTTCTTAACAAAATTTCATATTGTTAATTAGTCTGTTTCTAATCAATTTTTATTGTGTTCATTATTTCTTCATTATGCCACTTGTTGGATTCTGATAGGTCAAAATCTAAATATGAAATTGATTGGAAATGGTTACTCTGTGTTGACGGATATGTATATCGGTGGTTATAAATAGGATAGTAAATGATCGTTGAATCAAATTCGAAGAATGTACAGTGTAACTTATTAATGCGAAATCTAAATATTTCTAGGGTAATACCTACCCGTTAAAATATTTTCAACATTAACAGTTTGTACAAAAGAACTTTTAATAACAATCTTCATGAAAATATATATACATATATATTTTCTTCAGATGTAACTATAGATTTAATGAGTCAAAATGATATTAATCTCATTTGATTTATCGTTAGAACTAGAATACAAAATCTCTAAAACATTTAGACATTATTTAATCGTCATGAAGAACGGAGATAATCGATGTAGAACGATACGTAGAACGATGATTATACTCGAGGTACAGAATGAGATGTTGAGGCATAGATTTTTGATGGTACTAGTGCTGTTACTGATGGTACTGTTGGTGCCGGTGATGTTGCTGAAGCTGGTACATTTTGCACCATATTCTCCAAATTTATTTTTCGAGCGAGCAGTTTGTTGACTTCTTCTATTATTCCGGGATGATTGTCGGTTTGGACGAGCGAATAAATATAATCTAGAATTTGGTATAGTATATAATCGTGACGAGATACTCTGGAAATGAGAGAGAAAATTGTGTTTCGGACAGGTTCACCGGTAAGTGCTTCAGGTTCTTCGCCAAGAGGGCAATGTGGGGGATGGAAAGGATCGCTTTCTTTGCGTCTCCATTGGTTAAGTCGTCTACGAACCCATCAGATGAATTGGGGATGGCTGATTGACTGATTCATTCTGGTGACACCGCTTTCGGAGCTTAGGTGAATATCCACATCGGAATAGCTGTCGGAATAACCATTGGAATAGCTATCGAAATCTGAGGGACTCGAACTGGTTGAGGGATTCATCTCGTACGATCACATGAAGCATTTTCGGTAAGAAATAGATTATAGGATGTAGATTAGTACCCTACAATACATAATTTACATATGCATATATAATACTAAAATCCCATAAGTTAGGGAGGAATCTACGGAAGCTGTCAGGCAAAGGTAACAATAACAGATACGCTAAGATATGAATTTATCTATACACTGTCTATGCAATAGAGGCGGTAAGACGTGTCTAGACTTTAAGGATGATAAGCAAATAATTTTCGACACTAATGATAAGCAAAACTTTTGACATGCAGACACGGTCGAAGTCCAGACTCACTAATGTATCTTAATGACTTATCAGTTATACACACTAATGCAGACCTGGTTCGCTAAGACCACCGCTCTGATACCAACTGTAAAGACCCATCCTAATCCATCCGGACAAAGTCCATATCGATTATAAATGATTCGCAACAGTTGATTACATCGCGAGGTACTTGACCTCTATATGATACATTTTACAAACATTGCATTCGTTTTTGAAGATACAATCTTTCATTACATCGACAGTTGACGGCATGCATACTATTTCATAATATATCTAACTATAATTGACTTAATAATAATTCTGTGGAACTTGATGACTCGAATGTAACGTCTTTTGAAATATGACATGAATGACTCCAAGTAATATCCCTAAAATGAGCAAATGCACAACGGAAGATTTCTTTCGTACCTGAGAATAAACATGCTTTCAAGTGTCAACCAAAAGGTTGGTGAGTTCATTAGTTTAACATAAATAATCATTTCCATCATTTTAATAGACCACAAGATTTTCATTTCTCATAAATAAACGTCCCATGCATAGAGACAAAAATATCATTCATATGGTGAACACCTGGTAACCGACATTCACAAGATGCATATAAGAATATCCCCATCATTCCGGGATACTCCTTCGGACATGATATAAATTTCGAAGTACTAAAGCATCCGGTACTTTGGATGGGGCTTGTTGGGCCCGATAGATCTATCTTTAGGATTCGCATCAATTAGGGTGTCTGTTCCCTAATTCTTAGATTACCAGACTATAAAGGGGCATATTCGGTTTAATAATCCAGCCATAGAATGTAGTTTTAAGTACTTGTGTCTATTTCGTCAAACATTTATAAAACAGCGCATGTATTCTCAGTCCCAAAAAAATATATTGTAAAAGCATTTAAAAAGGGAGCAAATGAAACTCACCATACTGTATTTTGTAGTAAAAATACATATGACTAAATTGAATAATGCAGGGTTGGCCTCGGATTCACGAACCTATATCATTTGTATATAAATTAAAATGTATAATCGTAATCGAACAAGTTTATATATTATCTTAAATTATATTTTATACTTATTTAGTTTGTGTGTATATTCAAAATTTTTAATATCTATATATTTTGTTACATTAATATATATATATATATATATATATATATATATATATATATATATATATATATATATATATATATATATATATATATATATATATATATATATATATATATATTTATGGTTAGTATTATATAAAAAAAATATCATTAGTTTGTTATATATATGTATTTATATAAATTTTGTTATTATGTCTGCCATGTAAGTATATAAACTATTAATAATTCTATAATATATGTATTAAATATATTTTAGGTACAAGATAGCTATTTATAACAAAAATGATAGTTTTGATAATAAGGATTGATTAATAATAATAACTTTCTTGATGTTGATAATACTAATAATAATAATAATGATATTGTTAAAATGGTACCTATGTTAATAATAATAATAGTAGTACTAATAATTACAAAAATATTATTAATACTAATATTAGTGAAAATAATAATAACTTGTATTATTATATAATAACAATAATAATAATCCTAATCATAATCATAATCATAATAATAATGGTAGTAATAAAATGATAAATTAATAATAATAACATTAATAATACTTTTAGTAATAATAACGATAATTGTTATAACACTTTTTATGATACTAGTAATAAATAATATATTACATATAATAATAATAATAATAATAATAATAATAATAATAATAATAATAATAATAATAATAATAATAATAATAATAATAATAATAATGATGATGATGATGATGATGATAATAATAATAATAATAATAATAATAATAATAATAATAATAATAATAATAATAATAATAATAACTTTGAAATTGAGACTACCTCTTAAAAAAATGAAATCCAAAAAAATTATGCCACTGCAGGGTTCGAACCCGTGACGTCTCGATACCCGTCAACACATGAAACCAGCTAGGCTGTTGCCCTTATTCGAAATTATACAGAACCAAAAAATATATAACCCGTATGCAAAACTTGTTCTTCTTCTTCACAAACAGACTCAATTCGATTCAGCAATTATGTAATTGAGTTACCAGACGCCATATGAATTTAAAATAGAAACAGAAACCTCTAAAACATGTTTAAATAGATTAACAATTGAGAATTAAAAGAATTAAAAAAAAACAGTCTCTGTAGAGGGAAAAAAAATGAAGAACTTGAATTGTTGATTTTGAAATAAAGGTCATTTTAGGTGAAACTTACAACATGAATTAGGTATTAAATTCCTCATAAAAGCTTCTGTGATCATCAATTTCAACAGATACAACACCTACGACTTTAATTTGATCCTGAAAGTTCGTTTGACTTTTTCCCATTAAACTTTGACCTTGAAATTCGAAATCAAGAGAAGAATCTGAGACTTGATAATTTACAGAAAGTTTCATTAGGTCATTCCTAACAATACTTCATTATCACAATTGGAAATGGATTACTAATTTGTTTAATTTGAAAAAATGAATATATAATAGGACAGTAAACCTGTTACGTTCCGTTTTCTGATTAAATTTGTTAATTGGAGAGCTGTATATGAAGTGAGAAATCAATTCTCTGCTGCAGTAATATGAGGTAATCGATATTTGTTGGTATTGAAAATTGATTTTGACGGGTAACCTTCTCAGACGGGAAGAATAAAAAAAAAATATAGCAGATAATAATATATATATATCTGATTCGTACGTTTAGGAGATACAGAAATCTAACAAATTTTGTTATCTTGCTATTAACCTGGAATCCAGTGTACTGATTGCAGACAAAGAACTATATCACTTTTAACTTAGATAACGATTGTAAACCGATTACATCATTATATATCAGTATTCAAAATTGATTTTTTTTTATTATCCATATTTTTATTTATAATATTTATTACCTGTGTTTAATATATATATAAATCAGTATTTTATATTTATGAATACTTGTAGATGTATTTATATATGTATGTAACAGAAATTCACATATGTAAATGTATATATATGGATCTGCAATTATATATCTTATTATATGTACAAAATTTGTAAATTTTTGTTAATTACAAGTATAAATATATTAATATTATTAATATTACAATAATAATATTATTAATAATAAAACTATTAATAAAGGATCTAGTAATGATAATTGATAATATTAATACTAACAATAATAATGATATCATTAATAACAGTATTTATTAAAGATAAGTTTGAAAATTTATAACTAATAACCCTGGTAAGGTTACAAAAATCTTAATATTAATCATAGTAATGAGAGTAATTAATATAACACTATTTGTTTACTTGAAAAAAAATTAATATATTAACATTACCTTATATTAATTATGTATTACTTAATTTATATGATAATCTATTTGAATAGTTATATATATATATATATATATATATATATATATATATATATATATATATATATATATATATATATATATATATATATATATATATATATATATATATATATATATATATATATATATATATTATAATTTACATATAATATTAATTATTTATAGAAGTCATCTATATATAGATTCATTTTTAATAATAGTTTAATTATTTTGTATATTACTTTATATTTCCATTCAAATGATTATTTGGTATTTTTATTAATTCCAATTAATATATATATATATATATATATATATATATATATATATATATATATATTTATATTTATATTGTGTTTATATATATATACATATATTTTTACAATGGTTCGTGAATCTTCGGGAATAGTCAAAGGGTAATTGTTATCAATTCTAATTAGTTCAAACTTTTTAAGGCTCCACATTACAGACTTTGCTTATCGTATCGGAATCATAATAAGATTAAGTTTAAATTTGGTCGAAAATTCCCGGGTCGTCACAATATATACATATCTATATACACATAATTGTTCGTGAATCGTCGAACACGGTCAAAGGGTAATTGATTACATGAATGTAGTTCCAAACTTTTTGAGATTCAACATTACAAATTATGCTTATCGTGTCGGAAACATATAAAGGTTAGGTTTAAATTTGGTCAGAAATTTTTGGGTCGTCACATTAAACACTTCCTTAAGCTTCAAAGCAAGTACCTAATACATTAAGTACACATTCAATACACAACCTAGTTGGACTAACCACCAACATTTACACTTGGGCATTTAATGACCCGATTGCATTAAATGATTCATTTATACCAACATTGCCCATTTAAGGTCAAGCCTCACCATAAATCATTAAAAGGTAGTGATTAAGGTCTACTAACACCAACTAACATACTTTATAGGTATTTCATACTCATCTTACCCAACTAGGTCAACCATTACCCATTTGACCCATTTTAACATTTAGTTTTACAAGTTTTGGTCAAACTTAACCCATTAACAATCTTTCATCATTTTACAAGTGTATTAGTGACTAACAACACAATTAACACTTACAATTTCCAATATTCATGACCAAACCCTAGATTAACACCATTTGGGTTTCCTTGCATCTAATTAACCCAAATTCACCCATTAAGTCCCCAAATAGGTCTTACAATTCTCAATTGACAAAACCCTAGCCATAAATTAGCAAAAACTCAAAACATGGAGTTAAGACTAACCAACACTATTAGGTCGTAGCTAAGAATGAGGAGAACAAATTTACTTCCTTCTCCAAAGATCGAATCGCAAGTTTTTACCTTCGAATCTCACTTTAAATCCAAATGGGTTTTGTGTTTTGGAAGAGAAAATGGAAAGAAAAGAGAAAAGAAATGAATTAAATGGGATAAGTGGCTGATATTTGAGCCACAAATCTGGACCACACACAAAAAGACGGAAATACCCTCGAACCACTCCTTTTTAAATCAGAAAAACGATTCAGCATACCAGTAGGGTTGCAGTGCGACGCCTTTTATCGCGGCGCGGCAATTAACAAGAATTTCGAGCTGTTTAATCTGGGGCCTGATTCTGATATGCGTTCATTGTCGCGGCGCTGAGGTCCCCGCCGCGGTGCGGCTTGTAGTGACCCGAACTTTTCCATGTTTATATATATTAATTGAGATTGATATTTACATGATTAAATGTTTCCAACATGTTAAGCAATCAAACTTTTTAAGACTTGATTAATTGAAATATGTTTCATATAGACAATTGACCACCCAAGTTGATCGGTGATTCACGAACTTTAAAACTTGTAAAAACTATATGATGACATATATATGGATATATATATATAGTTAACATGATACTATGATAAGAAAACATATCATAAAGTATATTAACAATGAACTACATATGTAAAAACAAGACTACTAACTTAATGATTTTTAAACGAGACATATATGTAACGATTATCGTTGTAAAGACATTTAATGTATATATATCATATTAAGAGATATTCATACATGATAATATCATGATAATATAATAATTTAAAATCTCATTTGATATTATAAACATTGGGTTAACAACATTTAACAAGATCGTTAACCTAAAGGTTTCAAAACAACACTTACATGTAACGACTAACGATGACTTAACGACTCAGTTAAAATGTATATACATGTAGTGTTTTAATATGTATTTATACACTTTTGAAAGACTTCAATACACTTATCAAAATACTTCTACTTAACAAAAATTCTTACAATTACATCCTCGTTCAGTTTCATCAACAATTCTACTCGTATGCACCCGTATTCGTACTCGTACAATACACAGCTTTTAGATGTATGTACTATTGGTATATACACTCCAATGATCAGCTCTTAGCAGCCCATGTGAGTCACCTAACACATGTGGGAACCATCATTTGGCAACTAGCATGAAATATCTCATAAAATTACAAAAATATGAGTAATCATTCATGACTTATTTACATGAAAACAAAATTACATATCCTTTATATCTAATCCATACACCAACGACCAAAAACACCTACTAACACTTTAATTCTTCAATTTTCTTCATCTAATTGATCTCTCTCAAGTTCTATCTTCAAGTTCTAAGTGGTCTTCATAAATTCCAAAAGTTCTAGTTTCATAAAATCAAGAATACTTTCAAGTTTGCTAGCTCACTTCCAATCTTGTAAGGTGATCATCCAACCTTAAGAAATCTTTGTTTCTTACAGTAGGTTATCATTCCAATACAAGGTAATAATCATATTCAAACTTTGGTTCAATTTCTACAACTATAACAATCTTATTTCAAGTGATGATCTTACTTGAACTTGTTTTCGTGTCATGATTCTGCTTCAAGAACTTCGAGCCATCCAAGGATCCATTGAAGCTAGATCCATTTTTCTCTTTTCCAGTAGGTTTATCCAAGGAAATTAAGGTAGTAATGATGTTCATAACATCATTCGATTCATACATATAAAGCTATCTTATTCGAAGGTTTAAACTTGTAATCACTAGAACATAGTTTAGTTAATTCTAAACTTGTTCGCAAACAAAAGTTAATCCTTCTAACTTGACTTTTAAAATCAACTAAACACATGTTCTATATCTATATGATATGCTAACTTAATAATTTAAAACCTGGAAACACGAAAAACACCGTAAAACCGGATTTACGCCGTCGTAGTAACACCGCGGGCTGTTTTGGGTTAGTTAATTAAAAACTATGATAAACTTTGATTTAAAAGTTGTTATTCTGAGAAAATGATTTTTATTATGAACATGAAACTATATCCAAAAATTATGGTTAAACTCAAAGTGGAAGTATGTTTTCTAAAATGGTCATCTAGACGTCGTTCTTTCGACTGAAATGACTACCTTTACAAAAACGACTTGTAACTTATTTTTCCGACTATAAACCTATACTTTTTCTGTTTAGATTCATAAAATAGAGTTCAATATGAAACCATAGCAATTTGATTCACTCAAAACGGATTTAAAATGAAGAAGTTATGGGTAAAACAAGATTGGATAATTTTTCTCATTTTAGCTACGTGAAAATTGGTAACAAATCTATTCCAACCATAACTTAATCAACTTGTATTGTATATTATGTAATCTTGAGATACCATAGACACGTATACAATGTTTCGACCTATCATGTCAACAAATCTATATATATTTCGGAACAACCATAGACACTCTATATGTGAATGTTGGAGTTAGCTATACAGGGTTGAGGTTGATTCCAAAATATATATAGTTTGAGTTGTGATCAATACTGAGATACGTATACACTGGGTCGTGGATTGATTCAAGATAATATTTATCGATTTATTTCTGTACATCTAACTGTGGACAACTAGTTATAGGTTACTAACGAGGACAACTGACTTAATAAACTTAAAACATCAAAATATATTAAAAGTGTTGTAAATATATTTTGAACATACTTTAATATATATGTATATATTGTTATAGGTTCGTGAATCAACAGTGGCCAAGTCTTACTTCCCGACGAAGTAAAAATCTGTGAAAGTGAGTTATAGTCCCACTTTTAAAATCTAATATTTTTGGGATGAGAATACATGCAGGTTTTATAAATGATTTACAAAATAGACACAAGTACGTGAAACTACATTCTATGGTTGAATTATCAAAATCGAATATGCCCCTTTTTATTAAGTCTGGTAATCTAAGAATTAGGGAACAGACACCCTAATTGACGCGAATCCTAAAGATAGATCTATTGGGCCTAACAAACCCCATCCAAAGTACCGGATGCTTTAGTACTTCGAAATTTATATCATATCCGAAGGGTGTCCCGGAATGATGGGGATATTCTTATATATGCATCTTGTTATTGTCGGTTACCAGGTGTTCACCATATGAATGATTTTTATCTCTATGTATGGGATGTGTATTGAAATATGAAATCTTGTGGTCTATTGTTACGATTTGATATATATAGGTTAAACCTATAACTCACCAACATTTTTGTTGACGTTTAAAGCATGTTTATTCTCAGGTGAATATTAAGAGCTTCCGCTGTTGCATACTAAAATAAGGACAAGATTTGGAGTCCATGTTTGTATGATATTGTGTAAAAACTGCATTCAAGAAACTGATTTCGATGTAACATATTTGTATTGTAAACCATTATGTAATGGTCGTGTGTAAACAGGATATTTTAGATTATCATTATTTGATAATCTACGTAAAGCTTTTTAAACCTTTATTTATGAAATAAAGGTTATGGTTTGTTTTAAAAATGAATGCAGTCTTTGAAAAACGTCTCATATAGAGGTCAAAACCTCGCAACGAAATCAATTAATATGGAACGTTTTTAATCAATAAGAACGGGACATTTCAGTTGGTATCCGAGCGTTGGTCTTAGAGAACCAGAAAATTTGCATTAGTGTGTCTTATCGAGTTTGTTAGGATGCATTAGTGAGTCTGGACTTCGACCGTGTTTTCTTTAAAAATGATTGCTTAACATTTTTGTTGGAAACTATATATTTTTTAACATATGAATATTATGTGATATATTAATCTCTTAACGTGTTTGATATTATGTGATAGATGTCTACCTCTAGAACAAGTCCCATTGACTCACCTAATAATAATGAAGAGTCAAATGTAAATTGGAATGATTTGTGGACTGATTCACAAGTTCCCGAAGAGGAACCGGAAGAAGAGTCGGAACCGGAAGAAGAATCGGAACCGGAAGAAGAATCGGAACCGGATGAAGAAATAGAACCGGTGGGGGAAATAATTAAACGGTTAAGTAAAAGAAAATCCTCAACCAACCGACCAAAGTTAATTATGGTCAATGGTGTTTTCGCCAAGGAAGCAAAATATTGGGAGGATTACCAATTCTCCGATGAATCGGATTCCGACGAGAATTCCGATGATGTTATAGAAATTACCCCAACTGAATTTAAAAAAGCAAAAGAAAATAATAAGGGAAAGGGCATAAAAATAGAGAAATCTAATTCCAACCTCGATGAACTTTATATGTATCGTCAACCCCCGAAGTCCTTAAGTTGTAACAATGACCCGGGAACCTCTAAACCACCAGGTTTTTCTAAACCAATGTGGACAACGACGGCTCGTATTAGGGGAACATCATATATCCCTAGAAACTTGGCAAAACGAACCAAAACCGAAGAAGAAGAAACGAGTGAGTCGGAATAAGATAGTTTTATTCGTGTGGTGTAATATATGTAATATAGTGTTCTTATGCTTTATGATATATGTAAAAATTGCTTGTATTAATAAGTATTTTTTTATGAATCTAACTCTTGTCTATTTTACAGTTTAAAAACACAAAATGGATAGACAACCCAATATTTTAAGAGACCTACCCGGAGACATGATTGATGAAATCTTGTCTAGAGTCGGCCAGAATTCTTCGGCACAACTATTTAAGGCGAGATCAGTTTGTAAGACATTCGAAGAACGTTCCAAGAATGTCTTGGTTTATAAGAGACTTTCGTTTGAAAGATGGGGGATATCACATTGGGAAACCCATAAGTTACGATGTGTTTACTTTGACGCATATATTGCGGGGAACCCAAATGCTATTTTACGCAACGGGTTAAGAAATTATTTTGACTCAATATATCCGAATATTGGACTTCGTGATTTAGAAAAAGCGGCTAACATGCAACATAAAGAAGCATGTTATGCTTACGGATTAGTAATGTTCGCTTCTCACCAAAGTGAGAACAAGAACATCGGGCTACAACTATTAAACAAAACGTTTCCACAAGTGACGGAGTCGGTAATTGGGGTAAGAAATGAGGTTTTTAGATTATTACGGGACTGTTGGACATTACGTAACCCTCGTCCCTTTGATGACGTTACAACACGCTGTCTTATCAACGGCCATAACGGTTATGTTGCACAAGACCAAGGATGGGAAGTAGTCCTAGTAAAACCAGAATGCATGACTTGTTTCTGGACGTATGAATTACGTGTCTTTATTGCCTTTGCTGAACGACTTGTGTACTAGCTAGAATTGTCTTCACAACTATCTTGTATCAAAGTTATTGTGTGCTATATTTCATGCTTTATGTAAAATAAGCGGTATTGTAAGTTTGTAAAATATTGTATAAAAGTTTGAACGCGAAATATTATTATAATCAGTTTTTCATATAGAATTGTAGTAGTTGAATTGTATATTAGCTACTAAGTATGAACTTAACGGGTAGGTACTACCCGAATTTAAACTTATAAAACGCTAATATGAAGAAAAAGCTTTTATAAATGAGTTCATATTATGCTACAAAATACTATTAACTACTCTTAATATTCTGTATGATTAACTTGTTCCATTTAACTATTTTGAAGGAAATGGCACCGACTACTCGACACACCGTGAATATGAATGAAGAGGAATTCCGTACTTTTCTAGCTTCAAACATAGCCGCAGTACAGGCTGCGCTACATACCAACAATAACCTTGGATCTAGCAGTACAGGAAATCGTGTAGGATGCACCTACAAAGAATTCACTGCCTGCAAACCTTTGGAATTTGATGGAACTGAAGGACCGATCGGATTGAAACGGTGGACCGAGAAGGTTGAATCGGTGTTTGCCATAAGTAAGTGTACTGAAGAGGACAAAGTGAAGTACGCTACGCATACCTTCACAGGTTCTGCGTTAACATGGTGGAATACCTATCTAGAGCAAGT
This sequence comes from Rutidosis leptorrhynchoides, assembly GCF_046630445.1. Taxonomy (NCBI): domain Eukaryota; kingdom Viridiplantae; phylum Streptophyta; class Magnoliopsida; order Asterales; family Asteraceae; genus Rutidosis; species Rutidosis leptorrhynchoides. The sequence goes on along the minus strand of NC_092342.1, from coordinate 168,411,905 downwards.
GGGACAAGATGATGCGTACGCACTACCGTGGTCAGCATTCAAGCACTTGATGAACGAGAAGTACCGTCCCAGAACCGAGGTCAATAAGCTCAAGACAGAACTTAGAGGGTTACGAACCCAAGGATTTGATATTACCACGTACGAAAGACGATTCACAGAATTGTGCCTATTGTGTCCGGGAGCATTCGAAGATGAGGAAGAGAAGATCGACGCGTTTGTGAAAGGATTACCGGAAAGAATCCAAGAAGATATAAGTTCACACGAGCCCGCCTCCATACAACAAGCATGTAGAATGGCTCACAAACTAGTGAACCAGATTGAAGAAAGAATTAAAGAACAGACTGCTGAAGAGGCCAATGTGAAGCAAGTCAAAAGAAAGTGGGAGGAAAACGGTGATAAGAATCACCAATACAACAACAACAGCAATTACAACAATAATCGCAACAATTATCCCAACAATCGCAACATCAATCGCAACTACAACAAACGGCCCAACAACAACAACAGCAACTACAACAATCATCCCAACAACAATAATAACCGCAACAACAACAACAATCAGAAGCAGCTATGCCAAAGGTGTGAAAAGAATCACTCGGGGTTCTGCACCAAATTTTGCAACAAGTGTAAAAGAAATGGTCATAGCGCGGCGAAGTGTGAGGTCTACGGACCAGGGGTTAATAGAACGAAAGGAACAAATGGTGTCGGAACGAGTAATGGTGGAGCAAGTAGTGTCGGAGCAAGTTATGCCAATGTAGTTTGTTATAAATGTGGAAAACCAGGCCACATTATTAGAAATTGCCCGAACCAGGAGAACACGAATGGACAAGGCCGTGGAAGAGTTTTCAATATTAATGCGGTAGAGGCACAGGAAGACCCGGAGCTTGTTACGGGTACGTTTCTTATTGACAATAAATCTGCTTACGTTTTATTTGATTCGGGTGCGGATAGAAGCTATATGAGTAGAGATTTTTGTGCTAAATTAAGTTGTCCATTGACGCCTTTGGATAGTAAATTTTTACTCGAATTAGCAAATGGTAAATTAATTTCAGCAGATAATATATGTCGGAATCGAGAAATTAAACTGGTTAGCGAAACATTTAAGATTGATTTGATACCAGTAGAGTTAGGGAGTTTTGATGTGATAATCGGTATGGACTGGTTGAAAGAAGTGAAAGCGGAGATCGTTTGTTACAAAAATGCAATTCGCATTATACGAGAAAAAGGAAAACCCTTAATGGTGTACGGAGAAAAGGGCAACACGAAGCTACATCTTATTAGTAATTTGAAGGCACAAAAACTAATAAGAAAAGGTTGCTATGCTGTTCTAGCACACGTCGAGAAAGTACAAACTGAAGAAAAGAGCATCAATGATGTTCCCATTGCAAAAGAATTTCCCGATGTATTTCCGAAAGAATTACCGGGATTACCCCCACATCGATCCGTTGAATTTCAAATAGATCTTGTACCAGGAGCTGCACCAATAGCTCGTGCTCCTTACAGACTCGCACCCAGCGAGATGAAAGAACTGCAAAGCCAATTACAAGAACTTTTAGAGCGTGGTTTCATTCGACCAAGCACATCACCGTGGGGAGCTCCTGTTTTGTTTGTCAAGAAGAAAGATGGTACATTCAGGTTGTGTATCGACTACCGAGAGTTGAACAAACTTACCATCAAGAACCGCTACCCACTACCGAGAATCGACGACTTATTTGATCAACTACAAGGCTCGTCTATTTATTCAAAGATTGACTTACGTTCCGGGTATCATCAAATGCGGGTGAAAGAAGATGATATTCCAAAGACTGCTTTCAGAACACGTTACGGTCATTACGAGTTTATGGTCATGCCGTTTGGTTTAACTAATGCACCAGCTGTGTTCATGGACCTTATGAACCGAGTGTGTGGACCATACCTTGACAAGTTTGTCATTGTTTTCATTGATGACATACTTATTTACTCAAAGAATGACCAAGAACACGGTGAACATTTGAGAAAGGTGTTAGAAGTATTGAGGAAGGAAGAATTGTACGCTAAGTTTTCAAAGTGTGCATTTTGGTTGGAAGAAGTTCAATTCCTCGGTCACATAGTGAACAAAGAAGGTATTAAGGTGGATCCGGCAAAGATAGAAACTGTTGAAAAGTGGGAAACCCCGAAAACTCCGAAACACATACGCCAGTTTTTAGGACTAGCTGGTTACTACAGAAGGTTCATCCAAGACTTTTCCAGAATAGCAAAACCCTTGACTGCATTAACGCATAAAGGGAAGAAATTTGAATGGAATGATGAACAAGAGAAAGCGTTTCAGTTATTGAAGAAAAAGCTAACTACGGCACCTATATTGTCATTGCCTGAAGGGAATGATGATTTTGTGATTTATTGTGATGCATCAAAGCAAGGTCTCGGTTGTGTATTAATGCAACGAACGAAGGTGATTGCTTATGCATCTAGACAATTGAAGATTCACGAACAAAATTATACGACGCATGATTTGGAATTAGGCGCGGTTGTTTTTGCATTAAAGACTTGGAGGCACTACTTATATGGGGTCAAAAGTATTATATATACCGACCACAAAAGTCTTCAACACATATTTAATCAGAAACAACTGAATATGAGGCAGCGTAGGTGGATTGAATTATTGAATGATTACGACTTTGAGATTCGTTACCACCCGGGGAAGGCAAATGTGGTAGCCGATGCCTTGAGCAGGAAGGACAGAGAACCCATTCGAGTAAAATCTATGAATATAATGATTCATAATAACATTACTACTCAAATAAAGGAGGCGCAACAAGGAGTTTTAAAAGAGGGAAATTTAAAGGATGAAATACCCAAAGGATCGGAGAAGCATCTTAATATTCGGGAAGACGGAACCCGGTATAGGGCTGAAAGGATTTGGGTACCGAAATTTGGAGATATGAGAGAAATGGTACTTAGAGAAGCTCATAAAACCAGATACTCAATACATCCTGGAACGGGGAAGATGTACAAGGATCTCAAGAAACATTTTTGGTGGCCGGGTATGAAAGCCGATGTTGCTAAATACGTAGGAGAATGTTTGACGTGTTCTAAGGTCAAAGCTGAGCATCAGAAACCATCAGGTCTACTTCAACAACCCGAAATCCCGGAATGGAAATGGGAAAACATTACCATGGATTTCATCACTAAATTGCCAAGGACTGCAAGTGGTTTTGATACTATTTGGGTAATAGTTGATCGTCTCACCAAATCGGCACACTTCCTACCAATAAGAGAAGATGACAAGATGGAGAAGTTAGCACGACTGTATTTGAAGGAAGTCGTCTCCAGACATGGAATACCAATCTCTATTATCTCTGATAGGGATGGCAGATTTATTTCAAGATTCTGGCAGACATTACAGCAAGCATTAGGAACTCGTCTAGACATGAGTACTGCCTATCATCCACAAACTGATGGGCAGAGCGAAAGGACGATACAAACGCTTGAAGACATGCTACGAGCATGTGTTATTGATTTCGGAAACAGTTGGGATCGACATCTACCGTTAGCAGAATTTTCCTACAACAACAGCTACCATTCAAGCATTGAGATGGCGCCGTTTGAAGCACTTTATGGTAGAAAGTGCAGGTCTCCGATTTGTTGGAGTGAAGTGGGGGATAGACAGATTACGGGTCCGGAGATTATACAAGAAACTACCGAGAAGATCATCCAAATTCAACAACGGTTGAAAACCGCCCAAAGTCGACAAAAGAGCTACGCTGACATTAAAAGATAAGATATAGAATTTGAAATTGGAGAGATGGTCATGCTTAAAGTTGCACCTTGGAAAGGCGTTGTTCGATTTGGTAAACGAGGGAAATTAAATCCAAGGTATATTGGACCATTCAAGATTATTGATCGTGTCAGACCAGTAGCTTACCGACTAGAGTTACCTCAACAACTCGCGGCAGTACATAACACTTTCCACGTCTCGAATTTAAAGAAATGTTTTGCTAAAGAAGATCTCACTATTCCGTTAGATGAAATCCAAATCAACGAAAAACTTCAATTCATCGAAGAACCCGTCGAAATAATGGATCGTGAGGTTAAAAGACTTAAGCAAAACAAGATACCAATTGTTAAGGTTCGATGGAATGCTCGTAGAGGACCCGAGTTCACCTGGGAGCGTGAAGATCAGATGAAGAAGAAATACCCGCATCTATTTCCAGAAGATTCGTCAACACCTTCAACAGCTTAAAATTTCGGGACGAAATTTATTTAACGGGTAGGTACTGTAGTGACCCGAACTTTTCCATGTTTATATATATTAATTGAGATTGATATTTACATGATTAAATGTTTCCAACATGTTAAGCAATCAAACTTTTTAAGACTTGATTAATTGAAATATGTTTCATATAGACAATTGACCACCCAAGTTGATCGGTGATTCACGAACTTTAAAACTTGTAAAAACTATATGATGACATATATATGGATATATATATATATATAGTTAACATGATACTATGATAATAAAACATATCATAAAGTATATTAACAATGAACTACATATGTAAAAACAAGACTACTAACTTAATGATTTTTAAACGAGACATATATGTAACGATTATCGTTGTAAAGACATTTAATGTATATATATCATATTAAGAGATATTCATACATGATAATATCATGATAATATAATAATTTAAAATCTCATTTGATATTATAAACATTGGGTTAACAACATTTAACAAGATCGTTAACCTAAAGGTTTCAAAACAACACTTACATGTAACGACTAACGATGACTTAACGACTCAGTTAAAATGTATATACATGTAGTGTTTTAATATGTATTTATACACTTTTGAAAGACTTCAATACACTTATCAAAATACTTCTACTTAACAAAAATGCTTACAATTACATCCTCGTTCAGTTTCATCAACAATTCTACTCGTATGCACCCGTATTCGTACTCGTACAATACACAGCTTTTAGATGTATGTACTATTGGTATATACACTCCAATGATCAGCTCTTAGCAGCCCATGTGAGTCACCAAACACATGTGGGAACCATCATTTGGCAACTAGCATGAAATATCTCATAAAATTACAAAAATATGAGTAATCATTCATGACTTATTTACATGAAAACAAAATTACATATCCTTTATATCTAATCCATACACCAACGACCAAAAACACCTACAAACACTTTAATTCTTCAATTTTCTTCATCTAATTGATCTCTCTCAAGTTCTATCTTCAAGTTCTAAGTGTTCTTCATAAATTCCAAAAGTTCTAGTTTCATAAAATCAAGAATACTTTCAAGTTTGCTAGCTCACTTCCAATCTTGTAAGGTGATCATCCAACCTCAAGAAATCTTTGTTTCTTACAGTAGGTTATCATTCCAATACAAGGTAATAATCATATTCAAACTTTGGTTCAATTTCTACAACTATAACAATCTTATTTCAAGTGATGATCTTACTTGAACTTGTTTTCGTGTCATGATTCTGCTTCAAGAACTTCGAGCCATCCAAGGATCCATTGAAGCTAGATCCATTTTTCTCTTTTACAGTAGGTTTATCCAAGGAAATTAAGGTAGTAATGATGTTCATAACATCATTCGATTCATACATATAAAGCTATCTTATTCGAAGGTTTAAACTTGTAATCACTAGAACATAGTTTAGTTAATTCTAAACTTGTTCGCAAACAAAAGTTAATCCTTCTAACTTGACTTTTAAAATCAACTAAACACATGTTCTATATCTATATGATATGATAACTTAATAATTTAAAACCTGGAAACACGAAAAACACCGTAAAACCGGATTTACGCCGTCGTAGTAACACCGCGGGCTGTTTTGGGTTAGTTAATTAAAAACTATGATAAACTTTGATTTAAAAGTTGTTATTCTGAGAAAATGATTTTTATTATGAACATGAAACTATATCCAAAAATTATGGTTAAACTCAAAGTGGAAGTATGTTTTCTAAAATGGTCATCTAGACGTCGTTCTTTCGACTGAAATGACTACCTTTACAAAAACGACTTGTAACTTATTTTTCCGACTATAAACCTATACTTTTTCTGTTTAGATTCATAAAATAGAGTTCAAAATGAAACCATAGCAATTTGATTCACTCAAAACGGATTTAAAATGAAGAAGTTATGGGTAAAACAAGATTGGATAATTTTTCTCATTTTAGCTACGTGAAAATTGGTAACAAATCTATTCCAACCATAACTTAATCAACTTGTATTGTATATTATGTAATCTTGAGATACCATAGACACGTATACAATGTTTCGACCTATCATGTCAACACATCTATATATATTTCGGAACAACCATAGACACTCTATATGTGAATGTTGGAGTTAGCTATACAGGGTTGAGGTTGATTCCAAAATATATATAGTTTGAGTTGTGATCAATACTGAGATACGTATACACTGGGTCGTGGATTGATTCAAGATAATATTTATCGATTTATTTCTGTACATCTAACTGTGGACAACTAGTTATAGGTTACTAACGAGGACAGCTGACTTAATAAACTTAAAACATCAAAATATATTAAAAGTGTTGTAAATATATTTTGAACATACTTTAATATATATGTATATATTGTTATAGGTTCGTGAATCAACCAGTGGCCAAGTCTTACTTCCCGACGAAGTAAAAATCTGTGAAAGTGAGTTATAGTCCCACTTTTAAAATCTAATATTTTTGGGATGAGAATACATGCAGGTTTTATAAATGATTTACAAAATAGACACAAGTACGTGAAACTACATTCTATGGTTGAATTATCAAAATCGAATATGCCCCTTTTTATTAAGTCTGGTAATCTAAGAATTAGGGAACAGACACCCTAATTGACGCGAATCCTAAAGATAGATCTATTGGGCCTAACAAACCCCATCCAAAGTACCGGATGCTTTAGTACTTTGAAATTTATATCATATCCGAAGGGTGTCCCGGAATGATGGGGATATTCTTATATATGCATCTTGTTATTGTCGGTTACCAGGTGTTCACCATATGAATGATTTTTATCTCTATGTATGGGATGTGTATTGAAATATGAAATCTTGTGGTCTATTGTTACGATTTGATATATATAGGTTAAACCTATAACTCACCAACATTTTTGTTGACATTTAAAGCATGTTTATTCTCAGGTGAATATTAACAGCTTCCGCTGTTGCATACTAAAATAAGGACAAGATTTGGAGTCCATGTTTGTATGATATTGTGTAAAAACTGCATTCAAGAAACTGATTTCGATGTAACATATTTGTATTGTAAACCATTATGTAATGGTCGTGTGTAAACAGGATATTTTAGATTATCATTATTTGATAATCTACGTAAAGCTTTTTAAACCTTTATTTATGAAATAAAGGTTATGGTTTGTTTTAAAAATGAATGCAGTCTTTGAAAAACGTCTCATATAGAGGTCAAAACCTCGCAACGAAATCAATTAATATGGAACGTTTTTAATCAATAAGAACGGGACATTTCACGGCTCCACGCCCAATTTTGTCCAGCTTTTGGTTTACAACTCAAAAGTCATAACCCGGCTCGTACGCCCCATTCACGCTTCGCATAAATGCTTATACTACACCATAAAGTCTCATTCGACTTAATACTCTCCTAAACCTTGCATCTACTTACACGTGCTTACATTCTTCAAGTATATATCGATACATCAACTAAACTTTAAATCATTAAATAACAATTGCAAACGGGAAATATAAACGTTCTAATGACTAATTATGTATCTTAAGACACGTACGAATAAAACGGGGTGTTACAACTCTCCCCCAATTGAATCGGAGCACGTCCTCGCGATCCAAGCCGCATGACAAGCCGGAAGGTACACCAATACAAACTCTTCGGGTTCCCATGTAAACTCGGAACCTTTACTACGACTCCATTGAACTTTAAAAGTTCTCACCTCCTTATGTCTCAACCTCTTTACCTTTTCATCGAGTATAGTAATCGGCTTCTCAACGTATTCTAACTTGTTGTTTAGTTCAATCTCGTCTAATGGTACCCATGAAGAATCATCCGCAAGACATTTACGGAGATGGGAAACATGAAATGTATTATGGATCCTCGCAAGCTCTTCGGGTAATTCCAAACGATACGCAACTTCACTAACACGAGCTAAAATCTTAAAAGGACCAATAAACCGAGGAGCTAACTTTCCTTGTTTTCGAAACCGAATAACACCCTTTCATGGCGAAACTTTGAGCATCACCATGTCGCCTTCTAGAAACTAAATCGGTCGCCTTCGTTTATCGTCATACGACTTTTGTCTATCTTGAGCCTTTTTCAAATGAGCCCGAATCATCTCAATCTTACTATTCATCTCTAAAACCAAATCGGTACTCCCGATTTCTCTTTGTCCCACTTCACCCCAACATATAGGAGTTCGACACCGACGCCCATAAAGCATCTCATACGGTGGCATTCCAATACTAGCGTGACATATCCTCCAAAGTTAAGTGCTCATCCCAACTACCACCGAAATCAATAATACACGCTTGTAACATATCCTCCAATGTTTGATTCGTACGTTCGGTTTGACCGTCCGTTTGAGGATGGTACACCGTGCTCTATTTCAATTGTGTACCCATATCTTCATGAAACTTTTCCCAAAACCGAGATGTGAAACGAGAGTCTCGATCCGAAATAATAGATATAGGGACTCCATGCCTTGATATCACTTCCTTGATAAACAACTTAGCCAAGGTCTCCGATGATATCGCTTCCCGAATAGGAAGAAACAAAGCACTTTTCGTCAATCGGTCAACTATCACCCAAATCGAATCAAATTGGGTCCTCGCTGTCTTTGGTAGCTTTGTAATGAAATCCATGGTAATGTGCTCCCATTTCCATTTCGGGATTTCTAACGGTTGTAACATACGATACGGCTTTTGTGAAATTTCCCGTTCTTATTGATTAAAAACGTTCCATATTAATTGATTTCGTTGCGAGGTTTTGACCTCTATATGAGACGTTTTTCAAAGACTGCATTCATTTTTAAAACAAACCATAACCTTTATTTCATAAATAAAGGTTTAAAAAGCTTTACGTAGATTATCAAATAATGATAATCTAAAATATCCTATTTACACACGACCATTACATAATGGTTTACAATACAAATATGTTACATCGAAATCAGTTTCTTGAATGCAGTTTTTACACAATATCATACAAACATGGACTCCAAATCTTGTCCTTATTTAGTATGCAACAGCGGAAGCTCTTAATATTCACCTGAGAATAAACATGCTTTAAACGTCAACAAAAATGTTGGTGAGTTATAGGTTTAACCTATATATATCAAATCGTAACAATAGACCACAAGATTTCATATTTCAATACACATCCCATACATAGAGATAAAAATCATTCATATGGTGAACATCTGGTAACCGACAATAACAAGATGCATATATAAGAATATCCCCATCATTCCGGGACACCCTTCGGATATGATATAAATTTCGAAGTACTAAAGCATCCGGTACTTTGGATGGGGTTTGTTAGGCCCAATAGATCTATCTTTAGGATTCGCGTCAATTAGGGTGTCTGTTCCCTAATTCTTATATTACCAGACTTAATAAAAAAGGGCATATTCGATTTCAATAATTCAACTATAGAATGTAGTTTCACGTACTTGTGTCTATTTTGTAAATCATTTATAAAACCTGCATGTATTCTCATCCCAAAAATATTAGATTTTAAAAGTGGGACTATAACTCACTTTCACAGATTTTTACTTCGTCGGGAAGTAAGACTTGGCCACTGGTTGATTCACGAACCTATAACAATATATACATATATATTAAAGTATGTTCAAAATATATTTACAACACTTTTAATATTTTTGATGTTTTTAGTTTATTAAGTCAGCTGTCCTCGTTAGTAACCTATAACTAGTTGTCCACAGTTAGATGTACAGAAATAAATCGATAAATATTATCTTGAATCAATCCACGACCCAGTGTATACGTATCTCAGTATTGATCACAACTCAAACTATATATATTTTGGAATCAACCTCAACCCTGTATAGCTAACTCCAACATTCACATATAGAGTGTCTATGGTTGTTCCGAAATATATATAGATGTGTCGACATGATAGGTCGAAACATTGTATACGTGTCTATGGTATCTCAAGATTACATAATATACAATACAAGTTGATTAAGTTATGGTTGGAATAGATTTGTTACCAATTTTCACGTAGCTAAAATGAGAAAAATTATCCAATCTTGTTTTACCCATAACTTCTTCATTTTAAATCCGTTTTGAGTGAATCAAATTGCTATGGTTTCATATTGAACTCTATTTTATGAATCTAAACAGAAAAAGTATAGGTTTATAGTCAGAAAAATAAGTTACAAGTCGTTTTTGTAAAGGTAGTCATTTCAGTCGAAAGAACGACGTCTAGATGACCATTTTAGAAAACATACTTCCACTTTGAGTTTAACCATAATTTTTGGATATAGTTTCATGTTCATAATAAAAATCATTTTCTCAGAATAACAACTTTTAAATCAAAGTTTATCATAGTTTTTAATCAACTAACCCAAAACAGCCCGCGGTGTTACTACGACGGCGTAAATCCGGTTTTACGGTGTTTTTCGTGTTTCCAGGTTTTAAATCATTAAGTTAGCATATCATATAGATATAGAACATGTGTTTAGTTGATTTTAAAAGTCAAGTTAGAAGGATTAACTTTTGTTTGCGAACAAGTTTAGAATTAACTAAACTATGTTCTAGTGATTACAAGTTTAAACCTTCGAATAAGATAGCTTTATATGTATGAATCGAATGATGTTATGAACATCATTACTACCTTAATTTCCTTGGATAAACCTACTGGAAAAGAGAAAAATGGATCTAGCTTCAATGGATCCTTGGATGGCTCGAAGTTCTTGAAGCAGAATCATGACACGAAAACAAGTTCAAGTAAGATCATCACTTGAAATAAGATTGTTATAGTTATAGAAATTGAACCAAAGTTTGAATATGATTATTACCTTGTATTAGAATGATAGCCTACTGTAAGAAACAAAGATTTCTTGAGGTTGGATGATCACCTTACAAGATTGGAAGTGAGCTAGCAAACTTGAAAGTATTCTTGATTTTATGAAACTAGAACTTTTGGAATTTATGAAGAACACTTAGAACTTGAAGATAGAACTTGAGAGAGATCAATTAGATGAAGAAAATTGAAGAATGAAAGTGTTTGTAGGTGTTTTTGGTCGTTGGTGTATGGATTAGATATAAAGGATATGTAATTTTGTTTTCATGTAAATAAGTCATGAATGATTACTCATATTTTTGTAATTTTATGAGATATTTCATGCTAGTTGCCAAATGATGGTTCCCACATGTGTTAGGTGACTCACATGGGCTGCTAAGAGCTGATAATTGGAGTGTATATACCAATAGTACATACATCTAAAAGCTGTGTATTGTACGAGTACGAATACGGGTGCATACGAGTAGAATTGTTGATGAAACTGAACGAGGATGTAATTGTAAGCATTTTTGTTAAGTAGAAGTATTTTGATAAGTGTATTGAAGTCTTTCAAAAGTGTATGAATACATATTAAAACACTACATGTATATACATTTTAACTGAGTCGTTAAGTCATCGTTAGTCGTTACATGTAAGTGTTGTTTTGAAACCTTTAGGTTAACGATCTTGTTAAATGTTGTTAACCCAATGTTTATAATATCAAATGAGATTTTAAATTATTATATTATCATGATATTATCATGTATGAATATCTCTTAATATGATATATATACATTAAATGTCTTTACAACGATAATCGTTACATATATGTCTCGTTTAAAAATCATTAAGTTAGTAGTCTTGTTTTTACATATGTAGTTCATTGTTAATATACTTTATGATATGTTTTCTTATCATAGTATCATGTTAACTATATATATATATATCCATATATATGTCATTATATAGTTTTTACAAGTTTTAACGTTCGTGAATCACCGGTCAACTTGGGTGGTCAATTGTCTATATGAAACATATTTCAATTAATCAAGTCTTAACAAGTTTGATTGCTTAACATGTTGGAAACATTTAATCATGTAAATATCAATCTCAATTAATATATATAAACATGGAAAAGTTCGGGTCACTACAGTACCTACCCGTTAAATAAATTTCGTCCCGAAATTTTAAGCTGTTGAAGGTGTTGACGAATCTTCTGGAAATAGATGCGGGTATTTCTTCTTCATCTGATCTTCACGCTCCCAGGTGAACTCGGGTCCTCTACGAGCATTCCATCGAACCTTAACAATTGGTATCTTGTTTTGCTTAAGTCTTTTAACCTCACGATCCATTATTTCGACAGGTTCTTCGATGAATTGAAGTTTTTCGTTGATTTGGATTTCATCTAACGGAATAGTGAGATCTTCTTTAGCAAAACATTTCTTTAAATTCGAGACGTGGAAAGTGTTATGTATAGCCGCGAGTTGTTGAGGTAACTCTAGTCGGTAAGCTACTGGTCCGACACGATCAATAATCTTGAATGGTCCAATATACCTTGGATTTAATTTCCCTCGTTTACCAAATCGAACAACGCCTTTCCAAGGTGCAACTTTAAGCATGACCATCTCTCCAATTTCAAATTCTATATCTTTTCTTTTAATGTCAGCGTAGCTCTTTTGTCGACTTTGGGCGGTTTTCAACCGTTGTTGAATTTGGATGATCTTCTCGGTAGTTTCTTGTATAATCTCCGGACCCGTAATCTGTCTATCCCCCACTTCACTCCAACAAATCGGAGACCTGCACTTTCTACCATAAAGTGCTTCAAACGGCGCCATCTCAATGCTTGAATGGTAGCTGTTGTTGTAGGAAAATTCTGCTAACGGTAGATGTCGATCCCAACTGTTTCCGAAATCAATAACACATGCTCGTAGCATGTCTTCAAGCGTTTGTATCGTCCTTTCGCTCTGCCCATCAGTTTGTGGATGATAGGCAGTACTCATGTCTAGACGAGTTCCTAATGCTTGCTGTAATGTCTGCCAGAATCTTGAAATAAATCTGCCATCCCTATCAGAGATAATAGAGATTGGTATTCCATGTCTGGAGACGACTTCCTTCAAATACAGTCGTGCTAACTTCTCCATCTTGTCATCTTCTCTTATTGGTAGGAAGTGTGCTGATTTGGTGAGACGATCAACTATTACCCAAATAGTATCAAAACCACTTACAGTCCTTGGCAATTTAGTGATGAAATCCATGGTAATGTTTTCCCATTTCCATTCCGGGATTTCGGGTTGTTGAAGTAGACCTGATGGTTTCTGATGCTCAGCTTTGACCTTAGAACACGTCAAACATTCTCCTACGTATTTAGCAACATCGGCTTTCATACCCGGCCACCAAAAATGTTTCTTGAGATCCTTGTACATATTCCCCGTTCCAGGATGTATTGAGTATCTGGTTTTATGAGCTTCTCTAAGTACCATTTCTCTCATATTTCCAAATTTTGGTACCCAAATCCTTTCAGCCCTATACCGGGTTCCGTCTTCCCGAATATTAAGATGCTTCTCCGATCCTTTGGGTATTTCATCCTTTAAATTTCCCTCTTTTAAAACTCCTTGTTGCGCCTCCTTTATTTGAGTAGTAATGTTATTATGAATCATTATATTCATAGATTTTACTCGAATGGGTTCTCTGTCCTTCCTGCTCAAGGCATCGGCTACCACATTTGCCTTCCCCGGGTGGTAACGAATCTCAAAGTCGTAATCATTCAATAATTCAATCCACCTACGCTGCCTCATATTCAGTTGTTTCTGATTAAATATGTGTTGAAGACTTTTGTGGTCGGTATATATAATACTTTTGACCCCATATAAGTAGTGCCTCCAAGTCTTTAATGCAAAAACAACCGCGCCTAATTCCAAATCATGCGTCGTATAATTTTGTTCGTGAATCTTCAATTGTCTAGACGCATAAGCAATCACCTTCGTTCGTTGCATTAATACACAACCGAGACCTTGCTTTGATGCATCACAATAAATCACAAAATCATCATTCCCTTCAGGCAATGACAATATAGGTGCCGTAGTTAGCTTTTTCTTCAATAACTGAAACGCTTTCTCTTGTTCATCATTCCATTCAAATTTCTTCCCTTTATGCGTTAATGCAGTCAAGGGTTTTGCTATTCTGGAAAAGTCTTGGATGAACCTTCTGTAGTAACCAGCTAGTCCTAAAAACTGGCGTATGTGTTTCGGAGTTTTCGGGGTTTCCTACTTTTCAACAGTTTCTATCTTTGCCGGATCCACCTTAATACCTTCTTTGTTCACTATGTGACCGAGGAATTGAACTTCTTCCATCCAAAATGCACACTTTGAAAACTTAGCGTACAATTCTTCCTTCCTCAATACTTCTAACACCTTTCTCAAATGTTCACCGTGTTCTTGGTCATTCTTTGAGTAAATAAGTATGTCATCAATGAAAACAATGACAAACTTGTCAAGGTATGGTCCACACACTCGGTTCATAAGGTCCATGAACACAGCTGGTGCATTAGTTAAACCAAACGGCATGACCATAAACTCGTAATGACCGTAACGTGTTCTGAAAGCAGTCTTTGGAATATCATCTTCTTTCACCCGCATTTGATGATACCCGGAACGTAAGTCAATCTTTGAATAAACAGACGAGCCTTGTAGTTGATCAAATAAGTCGTCGATTCTCGGTAGTGGGTAGGGGTTCTTGATGGTAAGTTTGTTCAACTCTCGGTAGTCGATACACAACCTGAATGTACCATCTTTCTTCTTGACAAACAAAACAGGAGCTCCCCACGGTGATGTGCTTGGTCGAATGAAACCACGCTCTAAAAGTTCTTGTAATTGGCTTTGCAGTTCTTTCATCTCGCTGGGTGCGAGTCTGTAAGGAGCACGAGCTATTGGTGCAGCTCCTGGTACAAGATCTATTTGAAATTCAACGGATCGATGTGGGGGTAATCCCGGTAATTCTTTCGGAAATACATCGGGAAATTCTTTTGCAATGGGAACATCATTGATGCTCTTTTCTTCAGTTTGTACTTTCTCGACGTGTGCTAGAACAGCATAGCAACCTTTTCTTATTAGTTTTTGTGCCTTCAAATTACTAATAAGATGTAGCTTCGTGTTGCCCTTTTCTCCGTACACCATTAAGGGTTTTCCTTTTTCTCGTATAATGCGAATTGCATTTTTGTAACAAACGATCTCCGCTTTCACTTCTTTCAACCAGTCCATACCGATTATCACATCAAAACTCCCTAACTCTACTGGTATCAAATCAATCTTAAATGTTTCGCTAACCAGTTTAATTTCTCGATTCCGACATATATTATCTGCTGAAATTAATTTACCATTTGCTAATTCGAGTAAAAATTTACTATCCAAAGGCGTCAATGGACAACTTAATTTAGCACAAAAATCTCTACTCATATAGCTTCTATCCGCACCCGAATCAAATAAAACGTAAGCAGATTTATTGTCAATAAGAAACGTACCCGTAACAAGCTCCGGGTCTTCCTGTTCCTCTACCGCATTAATATTGAAAACTCTTCCACGGCCTTGTCCATTCATGTTCTCCTGGTACGGGCAATTTCTAATAATGTGGCCTGGTTTTCCACATTTATAACAAACTACATTGGCATAACTTGCTCCGACACTACTTGCTCCGCCATTACTCGTTCCGACACCATTTGTTCCTTTCGTTCTATTAACCCCTGGTCCGTAGACCTCACACTTCGCCGCGCTATGACCATTTCTTTTACACTTGTTGCAAAATTTGGTGCAGAACCCCGAGTGATTCTTTTCACACCTTTGGCATAGCTGCTTCTGATTGTTGTTGTTGTTGCTGTTATTATTGTTGTTGGGATGATTGTTGTAGTTGCTGTTGTTGTTGTTGTTGTTGTTGTTGGGCCGTTTGTTGTAGTTGCGATTGATGTTGCGATTGTTGGGATAATTGTTGCGATTATTGTTGTAATTGCTGTTGTTGTTGTATTGGTGATTCTTATCACCGTTTTCCTCCCACTTTCTTTTGACTTGCTTCACATTGGCCTCTTCAGCAGTCTGTTCTTTAATTCTTTCTTCAATCTGGTTCACTAGTTTGTGAGCCATTCTACATGCCTGTTGTATGGAGGCGGGCTCGTGTGAACTTATATCTTCTTGGATTCTTTCCGGTAATCCTTTCACAAACGCGTCGATCTTCTCTTCCTCATCTTCGAATGCTCCCGGACACAATAGGCACAATTCTGTGAATCGTCTTTCGTACGTGGTAATATCAAATCCTTGGGTTCGTAACCCTCTAAGTTCTGTCTTGAGCTTATTGACCTCGGTTCTGGGACGGTACTTCTCGTTCATCAAGTGCTTGAATGCTGACCACGGTAGTGCGTACGCATCATCTTGTCCCACTTGCTCTAGATAGGTATTCCACCATGTTAACGCAGAACCTGTGAAGGTATGCGTAGCGTACTTCACTTTGTCCTCTTCAGTACACTTACTTATGGCAAACACCGATTCAACCTTCTCGGTCCACCGTTTCAATCCGATCGGTCCTTCGGTTCCATCAAATTCCAAAGGTTTGCAGGCAGTGAATTCTTTGTAGGTGCATCCTACACGATTTCCTGTACTGCTAGATCCAAGGTTATTGTTGGTATGTAGCGCAGCCTGTACTGCGGCTATGTTTGAAGCTAGAAAAGTACGAAATTCCTCTTCATTCATATTCACGGTGTGTCGAGTAGTCGGTGCCATTTCCTTCAAAATAGTTAAATGGAACAAGTTAATCATACAGAATATTAAGAGTAGTTAATAGTATTTCGTAGCATAATATGAACTCATTTATAAAAGCTTTTTCTTCATATTAGCGTTTTATAAGTTTAAATTCGGGTAGTACCTACCCGTTAAGTTCATACTTAGTAGCTAATATACAATTCAACTACTACAATTCTATATGAAAAACTGATTGTAATAATATTTCGCGTTCAAACTTTTATACAATATTTTACAAACTTACAATACCGCTTATTTTACATAAAGCATGAAATATAGCACACAATAACTTTGATACAAGATAGTTTTGAAGACAATTCTAGCTAGTACACAAGTCGTTCGACAAAGGCAATAAAGACACGTAATTCATACGTCCAGAAACAAGTCATGCATTCTGGTTTTACTAGGACTACTTCCCATCCTTGGTCTTGTGCAACATAACCGTTATGGCCGTTGATAAGACAGCGTGTTGTAACGTCATCAAAGGGACGAGGGTTACGTAATGTCCAACAGTCCCGTAATAATCTAAAAACCTCATTTCTTACCCCAATTACCGACTCCGTCACTTGTGGAAACGTTTTGTTTAATAGTTGTAGCCCGATGTTCTTGTTCTCACTTTGGTGAGAAGCGAACATTACTAATCCGTAAGCATAACATGCTTCTTTATGTTGCATGTTAGCCGCTTTTTCTAAATCACGAAGTCCAATATTCGGATATATTGAGTCAAAATAATTTCTTAACTCGTTGCGTAAAATAGCATTTGGGTTCCCCGCAATATATGCGTCAAAGTAAACACATCGTAACTTATGGGTTTCCCAATGTGATATCCCCCATCTTTCAAACGAAAGTCTCTTATAAACCAAGACATTCTTGGAACGTTCTTCGAATGTCTTACAAACTGATCTCGCCTTAAATAGTTGTGCCGAAGAATTCTGGCCGACTCTAGACAAGATTTCATCAATCATGTCTCCGGGTAGGTCTCTTAAAATATTGGGTTGTCTATCCATTTTGTGTTTTTAAACTGTAAAATAGACAAGAGTTAGTTTCATAAAAAAATACTTATTAATACAAGCAATTTTTACATATATCATAAAGCATAAGAACACTATATTACATATATTACACCACACGAATACAACTATCTTATTCCGACTCGCTCGTTTCTTCTTCTTCGGTTTTGGTTCGTTTTGCCAAGTTTCTAGGGATATATGATGTTCCCCTAATACGAGCCGTCGTTGTCCACATTGGTTTAGAAAAACCTGGTGGTT
This sequence comes from Rutidosis leptorrhynchoides, assembly GCF_046630445.1. Classification (NCBI taxonomy): domain Eukaryota; kingdom Viridiplantae; phylum Streptophyta; class Magnoliopsida; order Asterales; family Asteraceae; genus Rutidosis; species Rutidosis leptorrhynchoides. Next base: position 168,393,819 of record NC_092342.1, on the reverse strand, counting down.
TAGAGGTTCCCGGGTCATTGTTACAACTTAAGGACTTCGGGGGTTGACGATACATATAAAGTTCATCGGGGTTGGAATTAGATTTCTCTATTTTTATGCCCTTTCCCTTATTATTTTCTTTTGCATTTTTAAATTCAGTTGGGGTAATTTCTTTAACATCATCGGAATTCTCGTCGGAATCCGATTCATCGGAGAATTGGTAATCCTCCCAATATTTTACTTCCTTGGCGGAAACACCATTGACCATAATTAACTTTGGTCGGTTGGTTGAGGATTTTCTTTTACTTAACCGTTTTATTATTTCCCCCACCGGTTCTATTTCTTCATCCGGTTCCGATTCTTCTTCCGGTTCCGATTCTTCTTCCGGTTCCGACTCTTCTTCCGGTTCCTCTTCGGGAACTTGTGAATCAGTCCACGAATCATTCCAATTTACATTTGACTCTTCATTATTATTAGGTGAGTCAATGGGACTTGTTCTAGAGGTAGACATCTATCACATAATATCAAACACGTTAAGAGATTAATATATCACATAATATTCATATGTTAAAAATATATAGTTTCCAACAAAAATGTTAAGCAATCATTTTTAAAGAAAACACGGTCGAAGTCCAGACTCACTAATGCATCCTAACAAACTCGATAAGACACACTAATGCAAATTTTCTGGTTCTCTAAGACCAATGCTCGGATACCAACTGAAATGTCCCGTTCTTATTGATTAAAAACGTTCCATATTAATTGATTTCGTTGCGAGGTTTTGACCTCTATATGAGACGTTTTTCAAAGACTGCATTCATTTTTAAAACAAACCATAACCTTTATTTCATAAATAAAGGTTTAAAAAGCTTTACGTAGATTATCAAATAATGATAATCTAAAATATCCTATTTACACACGACCATTACATAATGGTTTACAATACAAATATGTTACATCGAAATCAGTTTCTTGAATGCAGTTTTTACACAATATCATACAAACATGGACTCCAAATCTTGTCCTTATTTAGTATGCAACAGCGGAAGCTCTTAATATTCACCTGAGAATAAACATGCTTTAAACGTCAACAAAAATGTTGGTGAGTTATAGGTTTAACCTATATATATCAAATCGTAACAATAGACCACAAGATTTCATATTTCAATACACATCCCATACATAGAGATAAAAATCATTCATATGGTGAACATCTGGTAACCGACAATAACAAGATGCATATATAAGAATATCCCCATCATTCCGGGACACCCTTCGGATATGATATAAATTTCGAAGTACTAAAGCATCCGGTACTTTGGATGGGGTTTGTTAGGCCCAATAGATCTATCTTTAGGATTCGCGTCAATTAGGGTGTCTGTTCCCTAATTCTTAGATTACCAGACTTAATAAAAAAGGGCATATTCGATTTCAATAATTCAACCATAGAATGTAGTTTCACGTACTTGTGTCTATTTTGTAAATCATTTATAAAACCTGCATGTATTCTCATCCCAAAAATATTAGATTTTAAAAGTGGGACTATAACTCACTTTCACAGATTTTTACTTCGTCGGGAAGTAAGACTTGGCCACTGGTTGATTCACGAACCTATAACAATATATACATATATATTAAAGTATGTTCAAAATATATTTACAACACTTTTAATATTTTTGATGTTTTTAGTTTATTAAGTCAGCTGTCCTCATTAGTAACCTATAACTAGTTGTCCACAGTTAGATGTACAGAAATAAATCGATAAATATTATCTTGAATCAATCCACGACCCAGTGTATACGTATCTCAGTATTGATCACAACTCAAACTATATATATTTTGGAATCAACCTCAACCCTGTATAGCTAACTCCAACATTCACATATAGAGTGTCTATGGTTGTTCCGAAATATATATAGATGTGTCGACATGATAGGTCGAAACATTGTATACGTGTCTATGGTATCTCAAGATTACATAATATACAATACAAGTTGATTAAGTTATGGTTGGAATAGATTTGTTACCAATTTTCACGTAGCTAAAATGAGAAAAATTATCCAATCTTGTTTTACCCATAACTTCTTCATTTTAAATCCGTTTTGAGTGAATCAAATTGCTATGGTTTCATATTGAACTCTATTTTATGAATCTAAACAGAAAAAGTATAGGTTTATAGTCGGAAAAATAAGTTACAAGTCGTTTTTGTAAAGGTAGTCATTTCAGTCGAAAGAACGACGTCTAGATGACCATTTTAGAAAACATACTTCCACTTTGAGTTTAACCATAATTTTTGGATATAGTTTCATGTTCATAATAAAAATCATTTTCTCAGAATAACAACTTTTAAATCAAAGTTTATCATAGTTTTTAATCAACTAACCCAAAACAGCCCGCGGTGTTACTACGACGGCGTAAATCCGGTTTTACGGTGTTTTTCGTGTTTCCAGGTTTTAAATCATTAAGTTAGCATATCATATAGATATAGAACATGTGTTTAGTTGATTTTAAAAGTCAAGTTAGAAGGATTAACTTTTGTTTGCGAACAAGTTTAGAATTAACTAAACTATGTTCTAGTGATTACAAGTTTAAACCTTCGAAAAAGATAGCTTTATATGTATGAATCGAATGATGTTATGAACATCATTACTACCTTAATTTCCTTGGATAAACCTACTGGAAAAGAGAAAAATGGATCTAGCTTCAATGGATCCTTGGATGGCTCGAAGTTCTTGAAGCAGAATCATGACACGAAAACAAGTTCAAGTAAGATCATCACTTGAAATAAGATTGTTATAGTTATAGAAATTGAACCAAAGTTTGAATATGATTATTACCTTGTATTAGAATGATAACCTACTGTAAGAAACAAAGATTTCTTGAGGTTGGATGATCACCTTACAAGATTGGAAGTGAGCTAGCAAACTTGAAAGTATTCTTGATTTTATGAAACTAGAACTTTTGGAATTTATGAAGAACACTTAGAACTTGAAGATAGAACTTGAGAGAGATCAATTAGATGAAGAAAATTGAAGAATGAAAGTGTTTGTAGGTGTTTTTGGTCGTTGGTGTATGGATTAGATATAAAGGATATGTAATTTTGTTTTCATGTAAATAAGTCATGAATGATTACTCATATTTTTGTAATTTTATGAGATATTTAATGCTAGTTGCCAAATGATGGTTCCCACATGTGTTAGGTGACTCACATGGGCTACTAAGAGCTGATAATTGGAGTGTATATACCAATAGTACATACATCTAAAAGCTGTGTATTGTACGAGTACGAATACGGGTGCATACGAGTAGAATTGTTGATGAAACTGAACGAGGATGTAATTGTAAGCATTTTTGTTAAGTAGAAGTATTTTGATAAGTGTATTGAAGTCTTTCAAAAGTGTATGAATACATATTAAAACACTACATGTATATACATTTTAACTGAGTCGTTAAGTCATCGTTAGTCGTTACATGTAAGTGTTGTTTTGAAACCTTTAGGTTAACGATCTTGTTAAATGTTGTTAACCCAATGTTTATAATATCAAATGAGATTTTAAATTATTATATTATCATGATATTATCATGTATGAATATCTCTTAATATGATATATATACATTAAATGTCTTTACAACGATAATCGTTACATATATGTCTCGTTTAAAAATCATTAAGTTAGTAGTCTTGTTTTTACATATGTAGTTCATTGTTAATATACTTTATGATATGTTTTCTTATCATAGTATCATGTTAACTATATATATATATATATATCCATATATATGTCATTATATAGTTTTTACAAGTTTTAACGTTCGTGAATCACCGGTCAACTTGGGTGGTCAATTGTCTATATGAAACATATTTCAATTAATCAAGTCTTAACAAGTTTGATTGCTTAACATGTTGGAAACATTTAATCATGTAAATATCAATCTCAATTAATATATATAAACATGGAAAAGTTCGGGTCACTACATTTTGGTGTTAGGCCTTAACTTGCAAACACGTGACGCATTGTTCAACATACTTAACAACATCACGTTTCAGGCCCGACCACCAATACTCCTTCCTTAAGTCAAGATACATTTTTGTCGCGCCCGGATGAATGGAATACTTTGACTTATGTGCTTCATCAAGTGGCACTCGTCGATTATCCCCCATCTTAGGCACCCACACTCTTCCTTGAAAGGACAACAAACCATGCGGGCCTAAGGTAATAGACTCCGTTTGCCCTACGATTCGTTCCTCATGCTTGTTGTTAACAAAAGCTTCAATTTGAATCTCACCGAGCTTTACAATAAAATCGTTAGAAACAATCATGCGTAACGATCCTACTCGTATTGCCGGATGTTGACTCTTTCGACTCAATACATCCGCAACCACATTCGCCTTACCTGGATGGTAAAGTATTTCACAATCATAGTCCTTTACCACATCCATCCATCTACATTGACGATAGTTCAAATCTCGTTGATCAAAAAGATGTTTCAAACTCTTATGATCCGAATAAATCGTACACTTGACACTGTACAAGTAGTGGCGCTAAATTTTCAACGCATGCACAACCGCCGCCTGAAATGTCCCGTTCTTATTGATTAAAAACGTTCCATATTAATTGATTTCGTTGCGAGGTTTTGACCTCTATATGAGACGTTTTTCAAATACTGCATTCATTTTAAAACAAACCATAACCTTTATTTCATCAATAAAGGTTTAAAAAGCTTTACGTAGATTATCAAATAATGATAATCTAAAATATCCTATTTACACACGACCATTACATAATGGTTTACAATACAAATATGTTACAACAAAATAAGTTTCTTGAATGCAGTTTGTACACAATATCATACAAGCATGGACTCCAAATCTCGTCCTTATTTAAGTATGCGACAGCGAAAGCTCTTAATAATCACCTGAGAATAAACATGCTTAAAACGTCAACAAAAATGTTGGTGAGCTATAGGTTTAACCTATATATTATCAAATCATAATAATAGACCACAAGATTTCATATTTCAATATACATCCCATACATAGAGATAAAAATTATTCATATGGTGAACACCTGGTAATCGACATTAACAAGATGCATATATAAGAATATCCCCATCATTCCGGGACACCCTTCGGATATGATATAAATTTCGAAGTACTAAAGCATCCGGTACTTTAGATGGGGTTTGTTAGGCCCAATAGATCTATCTTTAGGATTCGCGTCAATTAGGGTGTCTGTTCCCTAATTCTTAGATTACCAGACTTAGTAAAAAGGGGCATATTCGATTTCGATAATTCAACCATAGAATGTAGTTTCACGTACTTGTGTCTATTTTGTAAATCATTTATAAAACCTGCATGTATTCTCATCCCAAAAATATTAGATTTTAAAAGTGGGACTATAACTCACATTCACATATTTTTACTTCGTCGGGAAGTAAGACTTGGCCACTGGTCGATTCACGAACCTATAACAAATATGTACATATATATCAAAATCAAAATATATTTACAACACTTTTAATACATTTTGATGTTTTAAGTTTATTAAGTCAGCTGTCCTCGTTAGTAACCTACAACTAGTTGTCTACAGTTAGATGTACAGAAATAAATCGATATATATTATCTTGAATCAATCCACGACCCAGTGTATACATATCTCAGTATTGATCACAACTCAAACTATATATATTTTGGAATCAACCTCAACCCTGTATAGCTAACTCCAACATTCACATATAGAGTGTCTATGGTTGTTCCGAAATATATATAGATGTGTCGACATGATAGGTCGAAACATTGTATACGTGTATATGGTATCTCAAGATTACATAATATACAATACAAGTTGATTAAGTTATGGTTGGAATAGATTTGTTACCAATTTTCACGTAGCTAAAATGAGAAAAATTATCCAATCTTGTTTTACCCATAACTTCTTCATTTTAAATCCGTTTTGAGTGAATCAAATTGCTATGGTTTTATATTGAACTCTATTTTATGAATCTAAACAGAAAAAGTATAGGTTTATAGTCGAAAAAATAAGTTACAAGTGGTTTTTGTAAAGGAAGTCATTTCAGTCGAAAGAACGACGTCTAGATGACCATTTTAGAAAACATACTTCCACTTTGAGTTTAACCATAATTTATGGATATAGTTTCATGTTCATAATAAAAATCATTTTCCCAGAATAACAACTTTTAAATCAAAGTTTATCATAGTTTTTAATTAACTAACCCAAAACAGCCCGCGGTGTTACTACGACGGCGTAAATCCGGTTTTACGGTGTTTTTCGTGTTTCCAGGTTTTAAATCATTAAGTTAGCATATCATATAGATATAGAACATGTGTTTAGTTGATTTTAAAAGTCAAGTTAGAAGGATTAACTTTTGTTTGCGAACAAGTTTAGAATTAACTAAACTATGTTCTTGTGATTACAAGTTTAAACCTTCGAATAAGATAGCTTTATATGTATGAATCGAATGATGTTATGAACATCATTACTACCTTAAGTTCCTTGGATAAACCTACTGGAAAAGGGAAAAATGGATCTAGCTTCAACGGATCCTTGGATGGCTCGAAGTTCTTGAAGCAGAATCATGACACGAAAACAAGTTCAAGTAAGATCATCACTTGAAATAAGATTGTTATAGTTATAGAAATTGAACCAAAGTTTGAATATGATTATTACTTTGTATTAGAATGATAACCTACTGTAAGAAACAAAGATTTCTTGAGGTTGGATGATCACCTTACAAGATTGGAAGTGAGCTAGCAAACTTGAAAGTATTCTTGATTTTATGTAACTAGAACTTGTAGAATTTATGAAGAACACTTAGAACTTGAAGATAGAACTTGAGAGAGATCAATTAGATGAAGAAAATTGAATAATGAAAGTGTTTGTAGGTGTTTTTGGTCGTTGGTGTATGGATTAGATATAAAGGATATGTAATTTTGTTTTCATGTAAATAAGTCATGAATGATTACTCATATTTTTGTAATTTTATGAGATATTTCATGCTAGTTGCCAAATGATGGTTCCCACATGTGTTAGGTGACTCACATGGGCTGCTAAGATCTGATCATTGGAGTGTATATACCAATAGTACATACATCTAAAAGCTGTGTATTGTACGAGTACGAATACGGGTGCATACGAGTAGAATTGTTGATGAAACTGAACGAGGATGTAATTGTAAGCATTTTTGTTAAGTAGAAGTATTTTGATAAGTGTATGGAAGTCTTTCAAAAGTGTATAAATACATATTAAAACACTACATGTATATACATTTTAACTGAGTCGTTAAGTCATCGTTAGTCGTTACATGTAAGTGTTGTTTTGAAACCTTTAGGTTAACGATCTTGTTAAATGTTGTTAACCCAATGTTTATAATATCAAATGAGATTTTAAATTATTATATTATCATGATATTATCATGTATGAATATCTCTTAATATGATATATATATATACATTAAATGTCTTTACAACGATAATCGTTACATATATGTCTCGTTTAAAAATCATTAAGTTAGTAGTCTTGCTTTTACATATGTAGTTCATTGTTAATATACTTAATGATATGTTTACTTATCATAATATCATGTTAACTATATATATATATCCATATATATGTCATCATATAGTTTTTACAAGTTTTAACATTCGTGAATCACCGGTCAACTTGGGTGGTCAATTGTCTATATGAAACCTATTTCAATTAATCAAGTCTTAACAAGTTTGATTGCTTAACATGTTGGAAACACTTAATTATGTAAATAACAATTTCATTTAATATATATATAAACATGGAAAAGTTCGGGTCACTACAGTACCTACCCGTTAAATAAATTTCGTCCCGAAATTTTAAGCAGTTGGAGGTGTTGACGTATCTTCTGGAAATAAATGCGAGTATTTCTTCTTCATCTGATCTTCACACTCCCAGGTGAACTCGGGTCCTCTACGAGCATTGCATCGAACCTTAACAATCAGTATCTTGTTTTGTTTAAGTCTCTTAACTTCACGATCCATTATTTTGACGGGTTCTTCAATGAATTGAAGTTTTTCATTGATTTGGATTTCGTCCAACAGAATAGTGAGATCTTCTTTAGTAAAACATTTCTTCAAATTTGAGACGTGGAAAGTGTTATGTACAGCCGCGAGTTGTTAAGGTAGCTCCAGTTGGTAAGTTATTGGTCCGACACGATCTATAATCTTGAATGGTCCAATGTACCTTGGATTTAGTTTCCCCCGTTTACCAAATCGAACAACGCCTTTCCAAGGTGAAACCTTAAGCATGACCATTTCTCTAATTTCAAACTCTATATCTTTTCTTTTACTGTCCGCGTAGCTCTTTTGTCGACTCTGGGCGGTTTTCAACCGTTGTTGAATTTGGATGATCTTCTCGGTAGTTTCTTGTATTATCTCCGGACCCGTAATCTTTCTATCCCCCACTTCACTCCAACAAATCGGAGACCTGCACTTTCTACCATAAAGTGCTTCAAACAGCGCCATCTCAATGCTTGAATGGTAGATGTTGTTGTAGAAAAATTATGCTAACGGTAGATGTCGATCCCAACTGTTTCAAAAATCAATAACACATGCTCGTAGCATGTCTTCAAGCGTTTGTATCGTTCTTTCGCTCTGCCCATCAGTTTGTGGATGATAGGCAGTACTCATGTCTAGACGAGTTCTAATGCTTGCTGTAATGTCTGCCAGAATCTTGAAATAAATCTGCCATCCCTATCAGAGATAATAGAGATTGGTATTCCATGTCTGGAGACGACTTCCTTCAAATACAGTCGTGCTAACTTCTCCATCTTGTCATCTTCTCTTATTGGCAGGAAGTGTGCTGATTTGGTGAGACGATCAACTATTACCCAAATAGTATCAAAACCACTTGCAGTCCTTGGCAATTTAGTGATGAAATCCATGGTAATGTTTTCCCATTTCCATTCCGGGATTTCGGGTTGTTGAAGTAGACCTGATGGTTTCTGATGCTCAGCTTTGACCTTAGAACACGTCAAACATTCTCCTACGTATTTAGCAACATCGGCTTTCATACCCGGCCACCAAAAATGTTTCTTGAGATCCTTGTACATATTCCCCGTTCCAGGATGTATTGAGTATCTGGTTTTATGAGCTTCTCTAAGTACCATTTCTCTCATATCTCCAAATTTTGGTACCCAAATCCTTTCAGCCCTATACCGGGTACCGTCTTCCCGAATATTAAGATGCTTCTCCGATCCTTTGGGTATTTCATCCTTTAAATTTCCCTCTTTTAAAACTCCTTGTTGCGCCTCCTTTATTTGAGTAGTAAGGTTATTATGAATCATTATATTCATAGATTTTACTCGAATGGGTTCTCTGTCCTTCCTGCTCAAGGCATCGACTACCACATTTGCCTTCCCCGGGTGGTAACGAATCTCAAAGTCGTAATCATTCAACAATTCAATCCACCTACGCTGCCTCATATTAAGTTGTTTCTGATTAAATATGTGTTGAAGACTTTTGTGGTCGGTATATATAATACTTTTGACCCCATATAAGTAGTGCCTCCAAGTCTTTAATGCAAAAACAACCGCGCCTAATTCCAAATCATGCGTCGTATAATTTTGCTCGTGAATCTTCAATTGTCTAGACGCATAAGCAATCACCTTCGTCCGTTGCATTAATACACAACCGAGACCTTGCTTTGATGCGTCACAATAAATCACAAAATCATCATTCCCTTCAGGCAATGACAATATAGGTGCCGTAGTTAGCTTTTTCTTCAATAACTAAAACGCTTTCTCTTGTTCATCATTCCATTCAAATTTCTTCCCTTTATGCGTTAATGCAGTCAAGGGTTTTGCTATTCTGGAAAAGTCTTGGATGAACCTTCTGTAGTAACCAGGTAGTCCTAAAAACTGGCGTATGTGTTTCGGAGTTTTCGGGGTTTCCCACTTTTCAACAGTTTCTATCTTTGCCGGATCCACCTTAATACCTTCTTTGTTCACTATGTGACGAGGAATTGAACTTCTTCCAACCAAAATGCACACTTTGAAAACTTAGCGTACAGTTTTTCTTTCCTCAATACTTCTAGCACTTTTCTCAAATGTTCTTCGTGCTCTTGATCATTCTTTGAGTAAATAAGTATGTCATCGATGAAAACAATGACAAACTTGTCCAGATATGGCCCACACACTTGGTTCATAAGGTCCATGAACACAGCTGGTGCGTTAGTCAATCCAAAGGGCATAACCATAAACTCGTAATGACCATAACGCGTCCTAAAAGCATTTTTTGGAATATCATCCTCCTTTACTCGTATTTGATGATATCCAGAACGTAAATCGATCTTCGAATAAACCGACGAGCCTTGTAGTTGATCAAATAAGTTGTCAATTCTCGGCAGTGGATAACGGTTTTTGATGGTAAGTTTGTTCAACTCTCTGTAGTCAATACACAACCTAAATGTACTATCCTTCTTCTTGACAAACAAATTTGAGCTTTGCAGTTCTTTCATCTCGCTGGGTGCGAGTCTATAAGGAGCACGAGCTATTGATGCAGCTCCTGGTACAAGATCTATTTGAAATTCAACAGATCGATGTGGAGGTAGTCCCGGTAATTCTTTCGGAAATACATCGAGAAATTCTTTTGCGACGGGAACATCATTGATGCTCTTTTCTTCAGTTTGTACTTTCTCGACGTGTGCTAGAACAGCATAGCAACATTTTCTTATTAGTTTTTGTGCCTTCAAATTACTAATAAGATGTAGCTTCATGTTGCCCTTTTCTCCGTACACCATTAAGGGTTTTCCTTTTTCTCGTATAATTCGAATTGCATTTTTGTAACAAACGATCTCTGCTTTCACTTCTTTCAACCAGTCCATACCGATTATCACATCAAAACTCCCTAACTCTACTGGTATCAAGTCAATCTTAAATGTTTCGCTAACCAGTTTAATTTCTCGATTCCGACATATATTATCTGCTGAAATTAATTTACCATTTGCTAATTCTAGTAAAAATTTACTATCCAAAGGCGTCAATGGAAAACTTAATTTAGCACAAAAATCTCTACTCATATAGCTTCTATCCACACCCAAATCAAATAAAACGTAAGAAGATTTATTGTCAATAAGAAACGTACCCGTAACAAGCTCCGGGTCTTCCTGTGCCTCTGCCGCATTAATATTGAAAACTCTTCCGCGGCCTTGTCCATTCGTGTTCTCCTGGTTCGGGCAATTTCTAATAATGTGGCCCGATTTTCCACATTTATAACAAACTACATTGGCATAACTTGCTTCGACACTACTTGCTCCGCCATTACTCGTTCCGACACCATTTGTTCCTTTTGTTCTATTAATCCATGGTCCGTAGACCTCACACTTCGCCGCGCTATGACCATTTCTTTTACACTTGTTGCAAAATTTGGTGCAGAACCCCGAGTGATACTTTTCACACCTTTGGCATAGCTGCTTCTGATTGTTGTTATTGTTGCGATTATTATTGTTATTGGGATGATTGTTGTAGTTGCTGTTGTTGTTGTTGTTGTTGTTGTTGTTGTTGGGCCGTTTGTTGTAGTTGCGATTGATGTTGCGATTGTTGGGATAATTGTTGCGATTATTGTTGTAATTGATGTTGTTGTTGTATTGGTGATTCTTATCACCGTTTTCCTCCCACTTTCTTTTGACTTGCTTCACATTGGCCTCTTCAGCAGTCTGTTCTTTAATTCTTTCTTCAATCTGGTTCACTAGTTTTTTAGCCATTCTACATGCCTGTTGTATGGAGGCGGGCTCGTGTGAACTTATATCTTCTTGGATTCTTTCCGGTAATCCTTTCACAAACGCGTCGATCTTCTCTTCCTCATCTTCGAACGCTCCCGGACATAATAGGCACAATTCTGTGAATCGTCTTTCGTACGTGGTAATATCAAATCCTTGGGTTCGTAACCCTCTAAGTTCTGTCTTGTGCTTATTGACCTCGGTTCTGGGACGGTACTTCTCGTTCATCAAGTGCTTGAATACTGACCACGGTAGTGCGTACGCATCGTCTTGTCCCACTTGCTTTAGATAGGTATTCCACCATGTTAACGTAGAACCTGTGAAGGTATGCGTAGCGTACTTCACTTTGTCCTTTTCAGTACACTTACTTATGGCAAACACCGATTCGACCTTCTCGGTCCACCGTTTCAATCCGATCGGTCCTTCGGTTCCATCAAATTCCAAAGGTTTGCAGGCAGTGAATTCTTTGTAGGTGCATCCTACATGATTTCCTGTACTGCTATATCCAAGGTTATTGTTGGTATGTAGCGCAGCCTGTACTGCGGCTATGTTTGAAGCTAGAAAAGTACGGAATTCCTCTTCATTCATATTCACGGTGTGTCGAGTAGTCGGTGCCATTTCCTTCAAAATAGTCAAATGGAACAAGTTAATCATACAGAATATTAAGAGTAGTTAATAGTATCTCGTAGCATAATATGAACTCATTTATAAAAGCTTTTTCTTCATATTAGCGTTTTATAAGTTTAAATTCGGGTAGTACCTACCCGTTAAGTTCATACTTAGTAGCTAATATACATTTCAACTACTACAATTCTATATGAAAAACTGATTATAATAATATTTCGCGTTCAAACTTTTATACAATATTTTACAAACTTACAATACCGCTTATTTTACATAAAGCATGAAATATAGCACACAATAACTTTGATACAAGATAGTTGTGAAGATAATTCTAGCTAGTACACAAGTCGTTCAGCAAAGGCAATAAAGACACGTAATTCATACGTCCAGAAACAAGTCACGCATTCTGGTTTTACTAGGACTACTTCCCATCCTTGGTCTTGTGGAACATAACCGTTATGGCCGTTGATAAGACAGCGTGTTGTAACGTTGTCAAAGGGACGAGGGTTATGTAATGACCAACAGTCTCGTAATAACCTAAAAACCTCATTTCTTACCCCAATTACCGACTCCGTCACTTGTGGGAACGTTTTGTTTAATAGTTGTAGCCTGATGTTCTTTTTCTCACTTTGGTGAGAAGCGAACATTACTAACCCGTAAGCATAGCATGCTTCTTTATGTTGCATGTTATCCGCTATTTCTAAATCATTAAGTCCTATATTCGGATACATTGAGTCATAATAATTTCTTAACCCGTTGCATAAAATAGCATTTGGGTTCCCCGCAATATATGCGTCAAAGTAAACACATCGTAACTTATGGGTTTCCCAATGTGATATCCCCCATCTTTCAAACGAAAGTCTCTTATAAACCAAGACATTCTTGGAACATTCTTTGAATGTCTTACAAACTGATTTCACCGTAAATAGTTGTGCCGAAGAATTCTGACCGACTCTAAACAAGATTTCATCAATCATGTATCCGGGTAGGTCTCTTAAAATATTGGGTTGTCTATCCATTTTGTGTTTTTATACTGTAAAATAGACAAGAGTTAGATTCATAAAAAAAATACTTATTAATACAAGCAATTTTTACATATATTATAAAGCATAAGCACACTATATTACATATATTACACCACACGAATACAACTATCTTATTCCGACTCGCTCGTTTCTTCTTCTTCGGTTTTGGTTCGTTTTGCCAAGTTTCTAGGGATATATGATGTTCCCCTAATACGAGCCGTCGTTTTCCACATTGGTTTAGAAAAACCTGGTGGTTTAGAGGTTCCCGGGTCATTGTTACAACTTAAGGACTTCGGGGGTTGTCGATACATATAAAGTTCATCGGGGTTAGAATTAGATTTCTCTATTTTTATGCCCTTTCCCTTATTATTTTCTTTTGCCTTTTTGAAATTCCGTTGGGGTAATTTCTATAACATCATCGGAATTCTCGTCGGAATCCGATTCATCGGAGAATTGGTAATCCTCCCAATATTTTGCTTCCTTGGCGGAAACACCATTGACCTTAATTAACCTTGGTCGGTTGGTTGAGGATTTTCTTTTACTTAACCGTTTTATTATTTCCTCCACCGGTTCTATTTCTTCATCCGGTTCCGATTCTTCTTCCGGTTCCGATTCTTCTTCCGGTTCCGACTCTTCTTTCGGTTCCTCTTCGGGAACTTGTGAATCAGTCCATGAATCATTCCAATTTACATTTGACTCTTCATTATTATTAGGTGAGTCAATGGGACTTGTTCTAGAGGTAGACATCTATCACATAATATTCACATGTTAAAAATATATAGTTTCCAACAAAATTTATTAAGCAATCATTTTTCAAGTAAACACGGTCGAAGTCCAGACTCACTAATGCATCCTAACAAACTCGATAAGACACACTAATGCAAAGTTCTGGTTCTCTAAGACCAATGCTCGGATACCAACTGAAATGTCCCGTTCTTATTGATTAAAAACGTTCCATATTAATTGATTTCGTTGCGAGGTTTTGACCTCTATATGAGACGTTTTTCAAAGACTGCATTCATTTTAAAACAAACCATAACTTTTATTTCATCAATAAAGGTTTAAAAAGCTTTACGTAGATTATCAAATAATGATAATCTAAAATATCCTGTTTACACACGACCATTACATAATGGTTTACAATACAAATATGTTACAACAAAATAAGTTTCTTGAATGCAGTTTTTACACAATATCATACAAGCATGGACTCCAAATCTTGTCCTTATTTAAGTATGCGACAGCGGAAGCTCTTAATAATCACCTGAGAATAAACATGCTTAAAATGTCAACAAAAATGTTGGTGAGCTATAGGTTTAACCTATATATTATCAAATCATAATAATAGACCACAAGATTTCATATTTCAATATACATCCCATACATAGAGATAAAAATTATTCATATGGTGAACACCTGGTAATCGACATTAACAAGATGCATATATAAGAATATCCCCATCATTCCGGGACACCCTTCGGATATGATATAAATTTCGAAGTACTAAAGCATCCGGTACTTTGGATGGGGTTTGTTAGGCCCAATAGGTCTATCTTTAGGATTCGCGTCAATTAGGGTGTCTGTTCCCTGATTCTTAGATTACCAGACTTAGTAAAAAGGGGCATATTCGATTTCGATAATTCAACCATAGAATGTAGTTTCACGTACTTGTGTCTATTTTGTAAATCATTTATAAAACCTGCATGTATTCTCATCCCAAAAATATTAGATTTTAAAAGTGGGACTATAACTCACATTCACAGATTTTTACTTCGTCGGGAAGTAAGACTTGGCCACTGGTCGATTCACGAACCTATAACAAATATGTACATATATATCAAAGTATGTTCAAAATATATTTACAACACTTTTAATACATTTTGATGTTTTAAGTTTATTAAGTCAGCTGTCCTCGTTAGTAACCTACAACTAGTTGTCCACAGTTAGATGTACAGAAATAAATCGATATATATTATCTTAAATCAATCCACGACCCAGTGTATACATATCTCAGTATTGATCACAACTCAAACTATATATATTTTGGAATCAACCTCAACCCTGTATAGCTAACTCCAACATTCACATATAGAGTGTCTATGGTTGTTCTGAAATATATATAGATGTGTCGACATGTGATAAGGCTAAAAAGGAACATATATTTCATAGCAAAATCCCCTAAGAAAGACAAGATTTTAGTTGCAATTGTTCCATTTTCAAGTAATATTCGTTTATTTTAAATAAGTGCGAAGACAAAAGGCGAAAACGAAGATTTGAAGACAAAAAGGTCCAAAATGCTCAAATGTACAAGATACAATTAAAAAGGTTCAAATTATTGATGAGGAACGTCTAAAAATGACAAGAGTACAAGTTACAAAACGCAAAGTACACAATATAAAATTGTACGAAAGGACGTTCGAAAATCCGGAACCGGGACCAGAGTCAACTCTCAACGCTCGACGCAACGGTGTAAAAATTACGAGTCAACTATGCACAAGAATAAAATATAATATTTAAATAATTCATAATAAGAATAATATTAAATAATAAAAAGTTGTTAATTGAGCATAGTTCAGGGGTCATAAGCGAAAATTCAAATTTATAATTTGCCTATAAAAGGCGACGTATTACGATCGATAGAGAGAGACTTTTTTCGATCATTTTTTCTATCTTTTTCTTATTTTTCTATCTATCAATATCAATATCTATAATTTATATCTATAATTCTCTATCATAATGTTAATGTAATCAGATATAACAATAATCTTAATTTTAATTTTAAATTATGATAATAATAAGATTTATGATAGAGATCGTTTGAGTGTGTAAGTCGAAATTCTGTCCGTGTAACGCTACGCTATTTTTAATCATTGTAAGTTATGTTCAACCTTTTTACATTAATGTCTCGTAGCTAAGTTATTATTATGCTTATTTAAAACGAAGTAATCATGATGTTGGGCTAATTACTAAAATTGGGTAATTGGGCTTTGTACCATAATTAAGGTTTGGGCAAAAGACCGACACTTGTGGAAATTGAACTATTGACTATTAATAGATGGGGGGTATTGTCTAATTGAGTGACAACTCATTGGAGTCTGTCGAACCTATCTTCAAATTAATTAACCTAATAATTAATAATGATTATGGTTGTCCTATTTAGTGATGTTCATATGGAATCTGTTATAATCATTTAATTAATCAATTGGGTTGGGTAATTGATTATTCATTCTGATCAAGTGGATGAATTAATATTCATAAACTAATTAAAACAGGGGTGGATTACATACAGTGATAACTGGTATAATTGTTGACAGAAGTGATAACTGCGTCACAGTTTAAATCCTTAATCAGTTGGAATATTTGACTTCGGGTATAAGGGTAATTTGACGAGGATACTCGCACTTTATATTTATGACCGATGGACTATTATGGACAAAAACCAGATAGACGTATCAAATAAACCAGGACAAAGGACAATTAACCCATGGTAATAAATTAAAATCAACACGTCAAACATCATGATTACGGAAGTTTAAATAATCATAATTCTTTTATTATATTTCTCATCGTATCTTTATTTACTGTCATTTTATTACTCGCAATTTTATTTACTGTCATTTTATTTATTGTCATTATTTTACGCACTTTAATTATCGTCATTTATCTTTACGCTTAAAATATAGAATCGACAAACCGGTCATTAAACGGTAAAACCCCCCTTTTATAATAATATTACTACTTATATAATTATATATATTTTGTATAAATATAGTTAAAAATATAGTAAGTATCACCAGCTCCCTGTGGAACGAACCGGACTTACTAAAAACTACACTACTCTACGATTAGGTACACTGCCTATAGTGTTGTAGCAAGGTTTAGGTATATCACATCCGTAAATTAATAAAACTTGTGTCATATTTTGTAGTATTTTGTATTAAAAATAATACTATTTCGTACCCTCACGCTACATCATCAAGTTTTTGGCGCCGCTGCCGGGGAGCACTAAAACGCTATATTTTTAATTTATATTTGCAAAAAAAAAAAAAAAAAAAAAAAACGTAAAAAAAAAAAAACGTAAACGTAAAAAAAAAAAACAAAAACGTAAAAAAAACGTAAAAAAAAAAAAAACGTAAACGTAAAAAAAAAAAATTATTAAAAAAAAAATATATATTTTTTTAAGATTTTGTCTATAAAAAAAAAATGTTTTTTAGTTTTATTACCTTTAGATTTTTAGACTATAGTCGCAACTTTTAGTATTAAGTTTAGTTTTGCCATAGTTATTTTCTTATTTTTATTTTTCGATGCCTTTTACCTATGTATCAATTACAATTCCAATTAGTAATCTCTATTTGTAGTTTTAATTTTAAGATAGTGATAGTTATAAGGTTGGATTAATCGCGTGTTTTTAAAGTCTTATAAGCCACTCTTCGCCTTTTTCGTTTTTCGACACTTTTCGACGCGCAATCTATTTCTTCCTTATTTCTCGTCATTCTAGTTATAGGACATAGAATTTTATCTACATCTAATCTAATATTTCTTAAACGGAAAGAGAAATTATTTAAGCGGTTAAGTTAATAGACGTTGACATTTTTCTGGTTCGTAGTAATAGTTGGATTTGTACGTGGACCGGGTTGTTGGAGCCAAACAGTCCTCAATTATATTGAGACCAAACGAATCCTGCCCCTCTGCTGCATCTTTTGGCTATTCAAAACGTGGGCAAAATCAGAAAAAGTCTATTAATTGGACAACTTATATAAGTTTTTCTTATTTTTATAACTAATAGGATATTCTGTGAATGCACCGAGCAAAACGTTCACCACCTTTCATACGTTCACCACCTGTAACTCGATCAAGACATCTAGCAAATATTGTCGCCGTTGATTTTTCTTTAGAATCGTCATCTAGTCGAACAAGAACTCCAACTCAAATTTCCGATAATCCATCTTTTGAACCCGACTTCACAATTAAGAACCCGGAGCATATTCAAGGACAATTCCAAGATCCTGAACCACTAATTATTCCTCCTGAGCCACAATCAGAATCCTCTAGTGATTCGTATTCAACAAATTCAATTATGGAAGTAACGGAACCTCTAAGTATGGAAGATCGAATGAGAGCCACACGCACGGGCCAAGGTCACGCCATTATTAAGCCAGAAGTTAATGCTCCAGATTATGAAATCAAAGGACAAATTCTACACATGGTAACTAATCAGTGCCAATATAGTGGTGCGCCGAATGAAGATCTAAACGAACACCTTCGTACGTTTAAAAGAATTTGTACACTATTCAAAGTCCGAGAAGTGGAAGATGAGCAGATCTATCTCATGTTGTTTCCCTGGACTTTAAAGGGAGAAGCCAAAGATTGGTTAGAATCGTTACCTGAAGGGGCGATTGACACATGGGATGTTTTAGTTGAAAAATTTCTTAAACAATTCTTTCCGGCATCCAAAGCCGTGAGACTTCAAGGAGAAATTGTTACGTTCGCGCAAAAGCCAAATGAAACATTATATGAGGCGTGGACAAGATTCGGAAGGATGTTGAGAGGATGTCCTCAACACGGTTTAGACACTTACCAAATAGTACAAATATTCTACCAAGGTGTCAATGTTGCTACACGAAAAGACATCGACATAATAGCTGGTGGTTCCATTATGAAGAAAACCGCAACTGAAGCTTACAAGATCATTGATAACACAGCATCCCACTCTCATGAGTGGCACCAAGAAAAAGATATCTTTCGATCATCTAAAGCGGCTAGAGCCGATTCTAGCCATGACTTTGATTCCGTTTCCGCAAAAATAGATGCTTTCGAAAGAAGAATGGAAAAGATGAATAAAGATATTCACGCAATACGAATCAGTTGTGAGCTATGCGGTGGACCACACTTAATGAAAGATTGTCACATTGAACCAACCATGGAACAACGAGAGAATGTTTTCTATATGAACCAAAGGCCGGGAAATAATTATCAAAATAATTATCAACCGCCAAAGCTAAACTTCAATCGAAATCAAAACATTCTTTACAATCCAAAAGGACCTGAAAATAACTGGTATAACCAACAAGGTCCGAATAACCAACCAACTCAAAACAACACTTTCAATCAACAAAGACCTGGCTTATATAAACCACAACAACAAACTGAAGAGAAAAAGTCAAATATGGAAGTCGTGGTATTCAAGCTAGTTGAATCTCAAACACAATTTATTGAAACTCAAACCCAAACGAACGAGAGGTTTGATCAGTCATTAAGAACTCAACAAGCTTCCATTTTGAATCTAGAAAAACACGTAGGTACTCTTGCTAGCATGATGAGTGAGAGGGAACAAGGAAAGCTACCGAGTAATACTGAAGTAAATCCTCAGAAAGAGAATGTTAATATGGTGTCAACAAATTCTGAAAAACCAGCTCCAGAAGATGGGAAGGTTTTAGATGTGAGTAACAATGAAGAAGTTACACCACCACCACCACCCGAGTATGTAAAGCCAGTGGTGACACCATACAAACCACCCATCCCGTTTCCAAGAAAAGGAGTTGAGTATGAGCAAGTAATAAGTAATAAAGATTGTGATACTTCTGGAAAGAAGAAGAAGAAAAAGAATAAGAAAGTACAAGAAACAAAAGCCGTAGAAGTAAACCCGGTGAATACAGTTCCACCAAAACCTCCACCTAGGGTAGGTGATCCGGGTGAATTTATTGTTCCTTGTCTACTTAGTGATTGTGTCATGTATGATGCACTAGCAGATTTAGGTGCAAGTGTGAGTGTTATGCCTCTTTCCTTATATAAGAGATTAGGTGTAGGTGAGTTAACTCCAACGGATATGAGTGTTCGATTCTTTGATCAAACCATTAAGCACCCAGTTGGAATTGCTGACAACCTACCCATTCAAGTAGGTAATTTAACCTTTCTAGTCGAATTCA
This sequence comes from Rutidosis leptorrhynchoides, assembly GCF_046630445.1. Lineage (NCBI taxonomy): Eukaryota > Viridiplantae > Streptophyta > Magnoliopsida > Asterales > Asteraceae > Rutidosis > Rutidosis leptorrhynchoides. The sequence goes on along the minus strand of NC_092342.1, from coordinate 168,373,500 downwards.
TTGTCATTGACATAGAAGAGGACCCAAACATTCCTCTAATTTTAGGTCGACCATTCTTAGCGTCCACCGGGGCGTTCTTTGATGTAAGAAACAGTAGAATGACACTTAGTAGTGGTGACAAATCAATCACCTTTATGATTCGAAAGTCTAAATCTCCACCAACCAAGACCGTTGAACCAGAAAAAACGATTGGTAAGAACCATGTTGTTTTACCAACTCCAACGGTAGTACTTAATAATAATAAAACGCCTAAGTGTGGGGAAAATGAAGTAACACCTAATGATGACATGATAACAAAGAACCTCGTTATTGATACGAAATTAAATGACCCCGTTATTAACAGTTCAATGAAGAAACTTTTTAAACGGGCTATTGATGCTAGAAGTAAGGGGAACTTTAAGTTATGTAACCGGTTAGTATCCAATCTGTCACCTAAAGAAAGGGCGAAACTAGTTGAATTTTGGGATATTACGGAAGAAGCCGGGCACTGGCTTAAAGAAAAAGTCACAGATATGCAAGTTGATTATGGACCAAGAGAAATTAACGATGAAGTTAATCACAATTTCGACACCTCGGCTACCTAAGTGTGGGGAGATTCAAATGTTCTAAAAAGAAAATGCTGTCTGGAGTTAGTTGTTCTGTTCTCGTGTAGTTTCGAGAATGGAATCCGATTGGTCTTTTCCGCTAGCAGACACTAAAGAACTAGTTTTCTCCCCCCATTCTGATTTTTTTTTATTTTGTAGGTTTTATATGAAATTAATATGCTTTTTAAATTTAAGTTTTGTGTGAATTTAAAAACAAAATTTACTTTATTTCATTAAGTAAAAAAATGATTTCTAAAATTCGTCGTGAGTTGAAGATTAGGTAGTTGAGCCGAAATTGCTTTACCCGAGGGCGGGACGACAAATTTTGTTATCATTATTTTTAATTTTATTGATTTAAAGTATGCCAAAAAAATATTAAATATTATAAATTTTTGAAAGTAGGGTAATATACCAAACTTCAAAAATATGTATATGTATGTTTGTATTTTATTATGTACAAAACAGGGTAAAACAGCGCACTTTCAAAGACTAACATTAAGTTCAGCAAAAGGTACTAATTTTGACGATAAGACGCAAAATATCAAATGTGAAATAACAACAATATGTTTGCAAACTCGGTATTTTTAATCACTTTTCTACACTAATCACCCTCATGAATTTAAATTTAGTCTGATTTCATGCAAATGAGGGCATTGCATGATCTCAAGTGTAGGGAAGGGTTATAAATTCTCTCGGGTTTATACTTGGCTTATTTTCTAAATATTATGAAAATTTTAAAATTTTTTAACTAAATGAATTCAAAATCATGTTTATACATATTTATGAACGATAAAACTAGGTGTTAATGCCGAAATTATCGTTACCTCGGAAAGGACATAAATTGAGAAACACCCTAAAACGATTGAATTCATTTAAAATGGAATAAAGGAGAATAAAAAGGCAAAGAAAGAAACTAAGTGTGGGGAGAATGTACCAAGTTATTCAATTAAAAACTATCTATCACATATCTTTGTACAAGATTATTGCAGGTACTTTTGTTTTGGATGATACTAATCAGTTTTACCCGATTTACTATAATACTTTTGAAAGAAAGATGGATCTACACGATGAATCAATTCCATCATTAAAAGGAAGTAAAGTCTTCCGAAAAAGAAACGCGCTTCTTGATTTAGGTCATGAAGTTGTTGTAGTGACCCGAACTTTTCCATGTTTATATATATTAATTGAGATTGATATTTACATGATTAAATGTTTCCAACATGTTAAGCAATCAAACTTGTTAAGACTTGATTAATTGAAATATGTTTCATATAGACAATTGACCACCCAAGTTGACCGGTGATTCACGAACGTTAAAACTTGTAAAAACTATATGATGACATATATATGGATATATATATAGTTAACATGATGCTATGATAAGTAAACATATCATTAAGTATATTAACAATGAACTACATATGTAAAAACAAGACTACTAACTTAATGATTTTTAAACGAGACATATATGTAACGATTATCGTTGTAAAGACATTTAATGTATATATATCATATTAAGAGATATTCATACATGATAATATCATGATAATATAATAATTTAAAATCTCATTTGATATTATAAACATTGGGTTAACAACATTTAACAAGATCGTTAACCTAAAGGTTTCAAAACAACACTTACATGTAACGACTAACGATGACTTAACGACTCAGTTAAAATGTATATACATGTAGTGTTTTAATATGTATTTATACACTTTTGAAAGACTTCAATACACTTATCAAAATACTTCTACTTAACAAAAATGCTTACAATTACATCCTCGTTCAGTTTCATCAACAATTCTACTCGTATGCACCCGTATTCATACTCGTACAATACACAGCTTTTAGATGTATGTACTATTGGTATATACACTCCAATGATCAGCTCTTAGCAGCCCATGTGAGTCACCTAACACATGTGGGAACCATCATTTGGCAACTAGCATGAAATATCTCATAAAATTACAAAAATATGAGTAATCATTCATGACTTATTTACATGAAAACAAAATAACATATCCTTTATATCTAATCCATACACCAACGACCAAAAACACCTACAAACACTTTCATTCTTCAATTTTATTCATCTAATTGATCTCTCTCAAGTTCTATCTTCAAGTTCTAAGTGTTCTTCATATATTTTACAAGTTCTAGTTACATAAAATCAAGAATACTTTCAAGTTTGCTAGCTCACTTCCAATCTTGTAAGGTGATCATCCAACCTCAAGAAATCTTTGTTTCTTACAGTAGGTTATCATTCTAATACAAGGTAATAATCATATTCAAACTTTGGTTCAATTTCTATAACTATAACAATCTTATTTCAAGTGATGATCTTACTTGAACTTGTTTTCGTGTCATGATTCTGCTTCAAGAACTTCGAGCCATCCAAGGATCCGTTGAAGCTAGATCCATTTTTCTATTTTCCAGTAGGTTTATCCAAGGAACTTAAGGTAGTAATGATGTTCATAACATCATTCGATTCATACATATAAAGCTATCTTATTCGAAGGTTTAAACTTGTAATCACTAGAACATAGTTTAGTTACTTCTAAACTTGTTCGCAAACAAAAGTTAATCCTTCTAACTTGACTTTTAAAATCAACTAAACACATGTTCTATATCTATATGATATGCTAACTTAATGATTTAAAACCTGGAAACACGAAAAACACCGTAAAACCGGATTTACGCCGTCGTAGTAACATCGCGGGCTGTTTTGGGTTAGTTAATTAAAAACTATGATAAACTTTGATTTTAAAGTTGTTATTCTGAGAAAATGATTTTTATTATGAACATGAAACTATATCCAAAAATTATGATTAAACTCAAAGTGGAAGTATGTTTTCTAAAATGGTCATCAAGACGTCGTTCTTTCGACTGAAATGACTACCTTTACAAAAATGACTTGTAACTTATTTTTCCCACTATAAACCTATACTTTTCTTTTTAGATTCATAAAATAGAGTTCAATATGAAACCATAGCAATTTGATTCACTCAAAACGGATTTAAAATGAAGAAGTTATGGGTAAAACAAGATTGGATAATTTTTCTCATTTTAGCTACGTGAAAATTGGTAACAAATCTATTCCAACCATAACTTAATCAACTTGTATTGTATATTATGTAATCTTGAGATACCATAGACACGTATACAATGTTTCGACCTATCATGTCGACACATCTATATATATTTCGGAACAACCATAGACACTCTATATGTGAATGTTGGAGTTAGCTATACAGGGTTGAGGTTGATTCCAAAATATATATAGTTTGAGTTGTGATCAATACTGAGATACGTATACACTGGTTCGTGGATTGATTCAAGATAATATTTATCGATTTATTTCTGTACATCTAACTGTGGACAACTAGTTGTAGGTTACTAACGAGGACAGCTGACTTAATAAACTTAAAACATCAAAATATATTAAAAGTGTTGTAAATATATTTTGAACATACTTTGATATATATGTATATATTGTTATAGGTTCGTGAATCAACCAGTGGCCAAGTCTTACTTCCCGACGAAGTAAAAATCAGTGAAAGTGAGTTATAGTCCCACTTTTAAAATCTAATATTTTTGGGATGAGAATACATGCAGGTTTTATAAATGATTTACAAAATAGACACAAGTACGTGAAACTACATTCTATGGTTGAATTATCAAAATCGAATATGCCCCTTTTTATTAAGTCTGGTAATCTAAGAATTAGGGAACAGACACCCTAATTGACGCGAATCCTAAAGATAGATCTATCGGGCCCAACAAGCCCCATCCAAAGTACCGGATGTTTTAGTACTTCGAAATTTATATCATATCCGAAGGGTGTCCCAGAATGATGGGGATATTCTTATATATGCATCTTGTTAATGTCGGTTACCAGGTGTTCACCATATGAATGATTTTTATCTCTATGTATGGGATGTGTATTGAAATATGAAATCTTGTGGTCTATTATTATGATTTGATATATATATAGGTTAAACCTATAACTCACCAACATTTTTGTTGACGTTTTAAGCATGTTTATTCTCAGGTGATTATTAAGAGCTTCCGCTGTCGCATACTTAAATAAGGACGAGATTTGGAGTCCATGCTTGTATGATATTGTGTAAAAACTGCATTCAAGAAACTTATTTTGTTGTAACATATTTGTATTGTAAACCATTATGTAATGGTCGTGTGTAATCTTATGGTTTGTTTTAAAATGAATGCAGTCTTTGAAAAACGTCTCATATAGAGGTCAAAACCTCGCAACGAAATCAATTAATATGGAACGTTTTTAATCAATAAGAACGGGACATTTCAGTTGGTATCCGAGCGTTGGTCTTAGAGAACCAAAAAATTTGCATTAGTGTGTCTTATCGAGTTTGTTAGGATGCATTAGTGAGTCTGGACTTCGACCGTGTTTTCTTTAAAAATGATTGCTTAACATTTTTGTTGGAAACTATATATTTTTAACATATGAATATTATGTGATATATTAATCTCTTAACGTGTTTGATATTATGTGATAGATGTCTACCTCTAGAACAAGTCCCATTGACTCACCTAATAATAATGAAGAGTTAAATGTAAATTGGAATGATTCGTGGACTGATTCACAAGTTCCCGAAGAGGAACCGGAAGAGGAGTCGGAACCGGAAGAAGAATCGGAACCGGAAGAAGAATCGGAACCGGAAGAAGAAATAGAACCAGTGGGGGAAATAATAAAACGGTTAAGTAAAAGAGAATCCTCAACCAACCGACCAAGGTTAATTATGGTCAATGGTGTTTCCGCCAAGGAAGCAAAATATTGGGAGGATTACCAATTCTCCGATGAATCAGATTCCGACGAGAATTCCGATGATGTTATAGAAATTACCCCAACTGAATTTAAAAAGGCAAAAGAAAATAATAAGGGAAAGGGCATAAAAATAGAGAAATCTAATTCCAACCCCGATGAACTTTATATGTATTGTCAACCCCCGAAGTCCTTAAGTTGTAACAATGACCCGGGAACCTCTAAACCACCAGGTTTTTCTAAACCAATGTTGATAACGACGGCTCGTATTAGGAGAACATCATATATCCCTAGAAACTTGGCAAAACGAACCAAAACCGAAGAAGAAGAAACAAGCGAGTCGGAATAAGATAGTTGTATTCGGGTGGTGTAATATATGTAATATAGTGTGCTTATGCTTTATGATATATGTAAAAATTGCTTGTATTAATAAGTAATTTTTTTTTGAATCTAACTCTTGTCTATTTTACAGTATAAAAACACAAAATGGATAGACAACCCAATATTTTAAGAGACCTACCCGGAGACATGATTGATGAAATCTTGTCTAGAGTCGGTCAGAATTCTTCGGCACAACTATTTAAGGCGAGATCAGTTTGTAAGACATTCGAAGAACGTTCCAAGAATGTCTTGGTTTATAAGAGACTTTCGTTTGAAAGATGGGGGATATCACATTGGGAAACCCATAAGTTACGATATGTTTACTTTGACGCATATATTGCGGGGAACCCAAATGCTATTTTACGCAACGGGTTAAGAAATTATTTTGACTCAATATATCCGAATATTGGACTTCGTGATTTAGAAAAAGCGGCTAACATGCAACATAAAGAAGCATGTTATGCTTACGGATTAGTAATGTTTGCTTCTCACCAAAGTGAGAACAAGAACATCGGGCTACAACTATTAAACAAAATGTTCCCACAAGTGACGGAGTCGGTAATTGGAGTAAGAAATGAGGTTTTTAGATTGTTACGGGACTGTTGGACATTACGTAACCCTCGTCCCTTTGACGACATTACAACACGCTGTCTTATCAACGGCCATAATGGTTATGTTGCACAAGACCAAGGATGGGAAGTAGTCCTAGTAAAACCAGAATGCATGACTTGTTTCTGGACGTATGAATTACGTGTCTTTATTGCCTTTGCTGAACGACTTGTGTACTAGCTAGAATTATCTTCACAACTATCTTGTATCAAAGTTATTGTGTGCTATATTTCATGCTTTATGTAAAATAAGCGGTATTGTAAGTTTGTAAAATATTGTATAAAAGTTTGAACGCGAAATATTATTATAATCAGTTTTTCATATAGAATTGTAGTAGTTGAATTGTATATTAGCTACTAAGTATGAACTTAACGGGTAGGTACTACCCGAATTTAAACTTATAAAACGCTAATATGAAGAAAAAGCTTTTATAAATGAGTTCATATTATGCTACGAAATACTATTAACTACTCTTAATATTCTGTATGATTAACTTGTTCCATTTGACTATTTTGAAGGAAATGGCACCGACTACTCGACACACCGTGAATATGAATGAAGAGGAATTCCGTACTTTTCTAGCTTCAAACATAGCCGCAGTACAGGCTGCGCTACATACCAACAATAACCTTGGATCTAGCAGTACAGGAAATCGTGTAGGATGCACCTACAAAGAATTCACTGCCTGCAAACCTTTGGAATTTGATGGAACCGAAGGACCGATCGGATTGAAACGGTGGACCGAGAAGGTTGAATCGGTGTTTGCCATAAGTAAGTGTACTGAAGAGGACAAATTGAAGTACGCTACGCATACCTTCACAGGTTCTGCGTTAACATGGTGGAATACCTATCTAGAGCAAGTGGGACAAGATGATGCGTACGCACTACCGTGGTCAGCATTCAAGCATTTGATGAACGAGAAGTACCGTCCCAGAACCGAGGTCAATAAGCTCAAGACAGAACTTAGAGGGTTACGAACCCAAGGATTTGATATTACCACGTACGAAAGACGATTCACAGAATTGTGCCTATTGTGTCCGGGAGCATTCGAAGATGAGGAAGAGAAGATCGACGCATTTGTGAAAGGATTACCGGAAAGAATCCAAGAAGATATAAGTTCACACGAGCCCGCCTCCATACAGCAGGCATGTAGAATGGCTCACAAACTAGTGAACCAGATTGAAGTAAGAATTAAAGAACAGACTGCTGAAGAGGCCAATGTGAAGCAAGTCAAAAGAAAGTGGGAGGAAAACGGTGATAAGAATCACCAATACAACAACAACAGCAATTACAACAATAATCGCAACAATTATCCCAACAATCGCAACATCAATCGCAACTACAACAAACGGCCCAACAACAACAACAACAACAATCAGAAGCAGCTATGCCAAAGGTGTGAAAAGAATCACTCGGGGTTCTGCACCAAATTTTGCAACAAGTGTAAAAGAAATGGTCATAGCGCGGCGAAGTGTGAGGTCTATGGACCAGGGGTTAATAGAACGAAAGGAACAAATGGTGTCGGAACGAGTAATGGCGGAGCAAGTAGTGTCGGAGCAAGTTATGCCAATGTAGTTTGTTATAAATGTGGAAAACCGGGCCACATTATTAGAAATTGCCCGAACCAGGAGAACACGAATGGACAAGGCCGCGGAAGAGTTTTCAATATTAATGCGGCAGAGGCACAGGAAGACCCGGAGCTTGTTACGGGTACGTTTCTTATTGACAATAAATCTGCTTACGTTTTATTTGATTCGGGTGCGGATAGAAGCTATATGAGTAGAGATTTTTGTGCTAAATTAAGTTGTCCATTGACGCCTTTGGATAGTAAATTTTTACTCGAATTAGCAAATGGTAAATTAATTTCAGCAGATAATATATGTCGGAATCGAGAAATTAAACTGGTTAGCGAAACATTTAAGATTGACTTGATACCAGTAGAGTTAGGGAGTTTTGATGTGATAATCGGTATGGACTGGTTGAAAGAAGTGAAAGCAGAGATCGTCTGTTACAAAAATGCAATTCGCATTATACGAGAAAAAGGAAAACCCTTAATGGTGTACGGAGAAAAGGGCAACACGAAGCTACATCTTATTAGTAATTTGAAGGCACAAAAACTAATAAGAAACGGTTGCTATGCTGTTCTAGCACACGTCGAGAAAGTACAAACTGAAGAAAAGAGCATCAATGATGTTCCCATTGCAAAAGAATTTCCCGATGTATTTCCGAAAGAATTACCGGGATTACCCCCACATCGATCCGTTGAATTTCAAATAGATCTTGTACCAGGAGCTGCACCAATAGCTCGTGCTCCTTACAGACTCGCACCCAGCGAGATGAAAGAACTGCAAAGCCAATTACAAGAACTTTTAGAGCGTGGTTTCATTCGACCAAGCACATCACCGTGGGGAGCTCCTGTTTTGTTTGTCAAGAAGAAAGATGGTACATTCAGGTTGTGTATCGACTACCGAGAGTTGAACAAACTTACCATCAAGAACCGCTACCCACTACCGAGAATCGATGACTTATTTGATCAACTACAAGGCTCGTCTGTTTATTCAAAGATTGACTTACGTTCCGGGTATCATCAAATGCGGGTGAAAGAAGATGATATTCCAAAGACTGCTTTCAGAACACGTTACGGTCATTACGAGTTTATGGTCATGCCATTTGGTTTAACTAATGCACCAGCTGTGTTCATAGACCTTATGAACCGAGTGTGTGGACCATACCTTGACAAGTTTGTCATTGTTTTCATTGATGACATACTTATTTACTCAAAGAATGACCAAGAACATGGTGAACATTTGAGAAAGGTGTTAGAAGTATTGAGGAAGGAAGAATTGTACGCTAAGTTTTCAAAGTGTGCATTTTGGTTGGAAGAAGTTCAATTCCTCGGTCACATAGTGAACAAAGAAGGTATTAAGGTGGATCCGGCAAAGATAGAAACTGTTGAAAAGTGGGAAACCCCGAAAACTCCGAAACACATACGCCAGTTTTTAGGACTAGCTGGTTACTACAGAAGGTTCATCCAAGACTTTTCCAGAATAGCAAAACCCTTGACTGCATTAACGCATAAAGGGAAGAAATTTGAATGGAATGATGAACAAGAGAAAGCGTTTCAGTTATTGAAGGAAAAGCTAACTACGGCACCTATATTGTCATTGCCTGAAGGGAATGATGATTTTGTGATTTATTGTGATGCATCAAAGCAAGGTCTCGGTTGTGTATTAATGCAGCGAACGAAGGTGATTGCTTATGCGTCTAGACAATTGAAGATTCACGAACAAAATTATACGACGCATGATTTGGAATTAGGCGCGGTTGTTTTTGCATTAAAGACTTGGAGGCACTACTTATATGGGGTCAAAAGTATTATATATACCGACCACAAAAGTCTTCAACACATATTTAATCAGAAACAACTGAATATGAGGCAGCGTAGGTGGATTGAATTGTTGAATGATTACGACTTTGATATTCGTTACCACCCGGGGAAGGCAAATGTGGTAGCCGATGCCTTGAGCAGGAAGGACAGAGAACCCATTCGAGTAAAATCTATGAATATAATGATTCATAATAACATTACTACTCAAATAAAGGAGGCGCAACAAGGAGTTTTAAAAGAGGGAAATTTAAAGGATGAAATACCCAAAGGATCGGAGAAGCATCTTAATATTCGGGAAGACGGAACCCGGTATAGGGCTGAAAGAATTTGGGTACCAAAATTTGGAGATATGAGAGAAATGGTACTTAGAGAAGCTCATAAAACCAGATACTCAATACATCCTGGAACGGGGAAGATGTACAAGGATCTCAAGAAACATTTTTGGTGGCCGGGTATGAAAGCCGATGTTGCTAAATACGTAGGAGAATGTTTGACGTGTTCTAAGGTCAAAGCTGAGCATCAGAAACCATCAGGTCTACTTCAACAACCCAAAATCCCGGAATGGAAATGGGAAAACATTACCATGGATTTCATCACTAAATTGCCAAGGACTGCAAGTGGTTATGATACTATTTGGGTAATAGTTGATCGTCTCACCAAGTCAGCACACTTCCTGCCAATAAGAGAAGATGACAAAATGGAGAAGTTAGCACGACTGTATTTGAAGGAAGTCGTCTCCAGACATGGAATACCAATCTCTATTATCTCTGATAGGGATGGCAGATTTATTTCAAGATTCTGGCAGACATTACAGCAAGCATTAGGAACTCGTCTAGACATGAGTACTGCCTATCATCCACAAACTGATGGGCAGAGCGAAAGGACGATACAAACGCTTGAAGACATGCTACGAGCATGTGTTATTGATTTCGGAAACAGTTGGGATCGACATCTACCGTTAGCAGAATTTTCCTACAACAACAGCTACCATTCAAGCATTGAGATGGCGCCGTTTGAAGCACTTTATGGTAGAAAGTGCAGGTCTCCGATTTGTTGGAGTGAAGTGGGGGATAGACAGATTACGGGTCCGGAGATTATACAAGAAACTACCGAGAAGATCATCCAAATTCAACAACGGTTGAAAATCGCCCAAAGTCGACAAAAGAGCTACGCTGACATTAAAAGAAAAGATATAGAATTTGAAATTGGAGAGATGGTCATGCTTAAAGTTGCACCTTGGAAAGGCGTTGTTCGATTTGGTAAACGAGGGAAATTAAATCCAAGGTATATTGGACCATTCAAGATTATTGATCGTATCGGACCAGTAGCTTACCGACTAGAGTTACCTCAACAACTCGCGGCTGTACATAACACTTTCCACGTCTCGAATTTAAAGAAATGTTTTGCTAAAGAAGATCTCACTATTCCGTTAGATGAAATCCAAATCAACGAAAAACTTCAATTCATCGAAGAACCCGTCGAAATAATGGATCGTGAGGTTAAAAGACTTAAGCAAAACAAGATACCAATTGTCAAGGTTCGATGAAATGCTCGTAGAGGACCCGAGTTCACCTGGGAGCGTGAAGATCAGATGAAGAAGAAATACCCGCATCTATTTCCAGAAGATTCGTCAACACCTTCAACAGCTTAAAATTTCGGGACGAAATTTATTTAACGGGTAGGTACTGTAGTGACCCGAACTTTTCCATGTTTATATATATTAATTGAGATTGATATTTACATGATTAAATGTTTCCAACATGTTAAGCAATCAAACTTGTTAAGACTTGATTAATTGAAATATGTTTCATATAGACAATTGACCACCCAAGTTGACCGGTGATTCACGAACGTTAAAACTTGTAAAAACTATATGATGACATATATATGGATATATATATAGTTAACATGATGCTATGATAAGTAAACATATCATTAAGTATATTAACAATGAACTACATATGTAAAAACAAGACTACTAACTTAATGATTTTTAAACGAGACATATATGTAACGATTATCGTTGTAAAGACATTTAATGTATATATATCATATTAAGAGATATTCATACATGATAATATCATGATAATATAATAATTTAAAATCTCATTTGATATTATAAACATTGGGTTAACAACATTTAACAAGATCGTTAACCTAAAGGTTTCAAAACAACACTTACATGTAACGACTAACGATGACTTAACGACTCAGTTAAAATGTATATACATGTAGTGTTTTAATATGTATTTATACACTTTTGAAAGACTTCAATACACTTATCAAAATACTTCTACTTAACAAAAATGCTTACAATTACATCCTCGTTCAGTTTCATCAACAATTCTACTCGTATGCACCCGTATTCATACTCGTACAATACACAGCTTTTAGATGTATGTACTATTGGTATATACACTCCAATGATCAGCTCTTAGCAGCCCATGTGAGTCACCTAACACATGTGGGAACCATCATTTGGCAACTAGCATGAAATATCTCATAAAATTACAAAAATATGAGTAATCATTCATGACTTATTTACATGAAAACAAAATAACATATCCTTTATATCTAATCCATACACCAACGACCAAAAACACCTACAAACACTTTCATTCTTCAATTTTATTCATCTAATTGATCTCTCTCAAGTTCTATCTTCAAGTTCTAAGTGTTCTTCATATATTTTACAAGTTCTAGTTACATAAAATCAAGAATACTTTCAAGTTTGCTAGCTCACTTCCAATCTTGTAAGGTGATCATCCAACCTCAAGAAATCTTTGTTTCTTACAGTAGGTTATCATTCTAATACAAGGTAATAATCATATTCAAACTTTGGTTCAATTTCTATAACTATAACAATCTTATTTCAAGTGATGATCTTACTTGAACTTGTTTTCGTGTCATGATTCTGCTTCAAGAACTTCGAGCCATCCAAGGATCCGTTGAAGCTAGATCCATTTTTCTCTTTTCCAGTAGGTTTATCCAAGGAACTTAAGGTAGTAATGATGTTCATAACATCATTCGATTCATACATATAAAGCTATCTTATTCGAAGGTTTAAACTTGTAATCACTAGAACATAGTTTAGTTACTTCTAAACTTGTTCGCAAACAAAAGTTAATCCTTCTAACTTGACTTTTAAAATCAACTAAACACATGTTCTATATCTATATGATATGCTAACTTAATGATTTAAAACCTGGAAACACGAAAAACACCGTAAAACCGGATTTACGCCGTCGTAGTAACACCGCGGGCTGTTTTGGGTTAGTTAATTAAAAACTATGATAAACTTTGATTTTAAAGTTGTTATTCTGAGAAAATGATTTTTATTATGAACATGAAACTATATCCAAAAATTATGATTAAACTCAAAGTGGAAGTATGTTTTCTAAAATGGTCATCTAGACGTCGTTCTTTCGACTGAAATGACTACCTTTACAAAAACGACTTGTAACTTATTTTTCCCACTATAAACCTATACTTTTCTGCTTAGATTCATAAAATAGAGTTCAATATGAAACCATAGCAATTTGATTCACTCAAAACGGATTTAAAATGAAGAAGTTATGGGTAAAACAAGATTGGATAATTTTTCTCATTTTAGCTACGTGAAAATTGGTAACAAATCTATTCCAACCATAACTTAATCAACTTGTATTGTATATTATGTAATCTTGAGATACCATAGACACGTATACAATGTTTCGACCTATCATGTCGACACATCTATATATATTTCGGAACAACCATAGACACTCTATATGTGAATGTTGGAGTTAGCTATACAGGGTTGAGGTTGATTCCAAAATATATATAGTTTGAGTTGTGATCAATACTGAGATACATATACACTGGTTCATGGATTGATTCAAGATAATATTTATCGATTTATTTCTGTACATCTAACTGTGGACAACTAGTTGTAGGTTACTAACGAGGACAGCTGACTTAATAAACTTAAAACATCAAAATATATTAAAAGTGTTGTAAATATATTTTGAACATACTTTGATATATATGTATATATTGTTATAGGTTCGTGAATCAACCAGTGGCCAAGTCTTACTTCCCGACGAAGTAAAAATCAGTGAAAGTGAGTTATAGTCCCACTTTTAAAATCTAATATTTTTGGGATGAGAATACATGCAGGTTTTATAAATGATTTACAAAATAGACACAAGTACGTGAAACTACATTCTATGGTTGAATTATCAAAATCGAATATGCCCCTTTTTATTAAGTCTGGTAATCTAAGAATTAGGGAACAGACACCCTAATTGACGCGAATCCTAAAGATAGATCTATCGGGCCCAAGAAGCCCCATCCAAAGTACCGGATGTTTTAGTACTTCGAAATTTATATCATATCCGAAGGGTGTCCCAGAATGATGGGGATATTCTTATATATGCATCTTGTTAATGTCGGTTACCAGGTGTTCACCATATGAATGATTTTTATCTCTATGTATGGGATGTGTATTGAAATATGAAATCTTGTGGTCTATTATTATGATTTGATATATATATAGGTTAAACCTATAACTCACCAACATTTTTGTTGACGTTTTAAGCATGTTTATTCTCAGGTGATTATTAAGAGCTTCCGCTGTCGCATACTTAAATAAGGACGAGATTTGGAGTCCATGCTTGTATGATATTGTGTAAAAACTGCATTCAAGAAACTTATTTTGTTGTAACATATTTGTATTGTAAACCATTATGTAATGGTCGTGTGTAATCTTATGGTTTGTTTTAAAATGAATGCAGTCTTTGAAAAACGTCTCATATAGAGGTCAAAACCTCGCAACGAAGTCAATTAATATGGAACGTTTTTAATCAATAAGAACGGGACATTTCAGTTGTCGTCTAGACCAGCTGTAGGTTGACGAAAAATCTAGAAAAGTCATCTCTAAAATCAGCAGGAAATCCACGGACCTCAGCATCAAACAGGGTCGCCATGTGGTCAGATTTATCCTAACCATGAGAAGGATTTATCTCGTACAATGGGGGGGCACCGTGCAAATTAGCTTGATAAGACTAATGAATCAGATCCCCAGAAAGGATAATCTCCTTAAAGATTAAAAATCAGCTTTTAAGACTGATATTACTCAATCCTAGAGATTGACCTTAAAGATTGAGAATTCAAACTCATGGAATTCAATGATATCTAAACTCGAGCTTGAACGAGAAAATATTTTGATCAAAAATACAAACCGATTTGTTTTCTGAAAACCCATTTTCAATGCGTTCATTACCATTGAACGTAAAATCCTAGGAATTCACCTGGAATTCATTAGGTCACCTGAACAAAATCGGGTATCAACCGTAAGAACGGTGGTTGCATAGCATGGTCGGAGACAGGACCTTGTGCCAGACCAAAAAATTATAGGATGATCTTTACTATTGCTCCTACCAAGGATAGTACTAGCATCCGACACGTTTTTAGACCATAATCAAATGCATGTCACGGGACATTGCCTTAACAGTTTCTTGTTCATCGCTTTCCTTTACAACCGAACGGTAGTTTACCGAAAGGTAATATACGGAACAAGTAAATTGGATGTGTGCTTTCCGATACCGGGATAGCAGTGGATTACACGAACCTAAAAGTTTTTAGCCAAAATATTGATCCACAAATATATTTTACAACACCGATGATGGATCAAATCAGAAAACTTGTCTAGAGTAAAATCTAGCTTGAATTTTCAAAAGATCAAATATTTTCATAAAGATCCAATTTCCTTAAGGATCTACATTTTCATAGTCATGTGGGACTGTAAACCGCCTTTCAAATGTGCACTTTGCTTTGGAAACCGAAAGTAAATCGGCTATTTGATTGCAAGTGTCGTTGACCTAAACCCAAGGCAACTGTGGATGACACACCCACCTTTAACCATGGTTCTATTGTTAATATCATTGTTTATACCGCTCTATCAAAATCACTGATGTACAAAGTGTGAAGAATAAAGAAGTGATTCGTGTGATGTATTATATTATTTCAAGACTGTATTGCTTGAGGACAAGCAACGCTCAAGTGTGGGGATATTGATAAGGCTAAAAAGGAACATATATTTCATAGCAAAATCCCCCAAGAAAGACAAGATTTTAGTTGCAATTGTTCCATTTTCAAGTAATATTCGTTTATTTTAAATAAGTGCGAAGACAAAAGGCGAAAACGAAGATTTGAAGACAAAAAGGTCCAAAATGCTCAAATGTACAAGATACAATTAAAAAGGTTCAAATTATTGATGAGGAACGTCTAAAAATGACAAGAGTACAAGTTACAAAACGCAAAGTACACAATATAAAATTGTACGAAAGGACGTTCGAAAATCCGGAACCGGGACCAGAGTCAACTCTCAACGCTCGACGCAACGGTGTAAAAATTACGAGTCAACTATGCACAAGAATAAAATATAATATTTAAATAATTCATAATAAGAATAATATTAAATAATAAAAAGTTGTTAATTGAGCATAGTTCAGGGGTCATAAGCGAAAATTCAAATTTATAATTTGCCTATAAAAGGCGACGTATTACGATCGATAGAGAGAGACTTTTTTCGATCATTTTTTCTATCTTTTTCTTATTTTTCTATCTATCAATATCAATATCTATAATTTATATCTATAATTCTATATCATAATGTTAATGTAATCAGATATAACAATAATCTTAATTTTAATTTTAAATTATGATAATAATAAGATTTATGATAGAGATCGTTTGAGTGTGTAAGTCGAAATTCTGTCCGTGTAACGCTACGCTATTTTTAATCATTGTAAGTTATGTTCAACCTTTTTACATTAATGTCTCGTAGCTAAGTTATTATTATGCTTATTTAAAACGAAGTAATCATGATGTTGGGCTAATTACTAAAATTGGGTAATTGGGCTTTGTACCATAATTAAGGTTTGGGCAAAAGACCGACACTTGTGGAAATTGAACTATTGACTATTAATAGATGGGGGGTATTGTCTAATTGAGTGACAACTCATTGGAGTCTGTCGAACCTATCTTCAAATTAATTAACCTAATAATTAATAATGATTATGGTTGTCCTATTTAGTGATGTTCATATGGAATCTGTTATAATCATTTAATTAATCAATTGGGTTGGGTAATTGATTATTCATTCTGATCAAGTGGATGAATTAATATTCATAAACTAATTAAAACAGGGGTGGATTACATACAGTGATAACTGGTGTAATTGTTGACAGAAGTGATAACTGCGTCACAGTTTAAATCCTTAATCAGTTGGAATATTTGACTTCGGGTATAAGGGTAATTTGACGAGGATACTCGCACTTTATATTTATGACCGATGGACTATTATGGACAAAAACCAGATAGACGTATCAAATAAACCAGGACAAAGGACAATTAACCCATGGTAATAAATTAAAATCAACACGTCAAACATCATGATTACGGAAGTTTAAATAAGCATAATTCTTTTATTATATTTCTCATCGTATCTTTATTTACTATCATTTTATTACTCGTAATTTTATTTACTGTCATTTTATTTATTGTCATTATTTTACGCACTTTAATTATCGTCATTTATCTTTACGCTTAAAATATAGAATCGACAAACCGGTCATTAAACGGTAAAACCCCCATTTTATAATAATATTACTACTTATATAATTATATATATTTTGTATATAGTTAAAAATATAGTAAGTATCACCAGCTCCCTGTGGAACGAACCGGACTTACTAAAAACTACACTACTCTACGATTAGGTACACTGCCTATAGTGTTGTAGAAAGGTTTAGGTATATCCCATCCGTAAATTAATAAAACTTGTGTCATATTTTGTAGTATTTTGTATTAAAAATAATACTATTGCGTACCCTCACGCTACATCATCAACATGATAGGTCAAAACATTGTATACGTGTCTATGATATCTCAAGATTACATAATATACAATACAAGTTGATTAAGTTATGGTTGGAATAGATTTGTTACCAATTTTCACGTAGCTAAAATGAGAAAAATTATCCAATCTTGTTTTACCCATAACTTCTTCATTTTAAATCCGTTTTGAGTGAATCAAATTGCTATGGTTTCATATTGAACTCTATTTTATGAATCTAAACAGAAAAAGTATAGGTTTATAGTCAAAAAAATAATTTACAAGTCATTTTTGTAAAGGTAGTCATTTCAGTCGAAAGAACGACGTCTAGATGACCATTTTAGAAAACATACTTTCAATTTGAGTTTAACCATAATTTTTGGATATAGTTTCATGTTCATAATAAAAATCATTTTCCCAGAATAACAACTTTTAAATCAAAGTTTATCATAGTTTTTAATTAACTAACCCAAAACAGCTCGCGGTGTTACTACGACGGCGTAAATCCGGTTTTACGGTGTTTTTCGTGTTTCCAGGTTTTAAATCATTAAGTTAGCATATCATACAGATATAGAACATGTGTTTAGTTAATTTTAAAAGTCAAGTTAGAAGGATTAACTTTTGTTTGCGAACAAGTTTAGAATTAACTAAACTATGTTCTAGTGATTACAAGTTTAAACCTTCGAATAAGATAGCTTTATATGTATGAATCGAATGATGTTATGAACATCATTACTACCTTAAGTTCCTTGGATAAACCTACTAGAAAAGAGAAAAATGGATCTAGCTTCAACGGATCCTTGGATGGCTCAAAGTTCTTGAAGCAGAATCATGACACGAAAACAAGTTCAAGTAAGATCATCACTTGAAATAAGATTATTATAGTTATAGAAATTGAACCAAAGTTTGAATATGATTATTACCTTGTATTAGAATGATAACCTACTGTAAGAAACAAAGATTTCTTGAGGTTGGATGATCACCTTACAAGATTGGAAGTGAGCTAGCAAACTTGAAAGTATTCTTGATTTTATGTAACTAGAACTTGTAGAATTTATGAAGAACACTTAGAACTTGAAGATAGAACTTGAGAGAGATCAATTAGATAAAAAAAATTGAAGAATGAAAGTGTTTGTAGGTGTTTTTGGTCGTTGGTGTATGGATTAGATATAAAGGATATGTAATTTTGTTTTCATGTAAATAAGTCATGAATGATTACTCATATTTTTGTAATTTTATGAGATATTTCATGCTAGTTGCCAAATGATGGTTCCCACATGTGTTAGGTGACTCAAATGGGCTGCTAAGAGCTGATCATTGCAGTGTATATACCAATAGTACATACATCTAAAAGCTATGTATTGTACGAGTACGAATACGGGTGCATACGAGTAGAATTGTTGATGAAACTGAACGAGGATGTAATTGTAAGCATTTTTGTTAAGTAGAAGTATTTTGATAAGTGTATGGAAGTCTTTCAAAAGTGTATAAATACATATTAAAACACTACATGTATATACATTTTAACTGAGTCGTTAAGTCATCGTTAGTCGTTACATGTAAGTGTTGTTTTGAAACCTTTAGGTTAACGATCTTGTTAAATGTTGTTAACCCAATGTTTATAATATCAAATGAGATTTTAAATTATTATATTATCATGATATTATCATGTATGAATATCTCTTAATATGATATATATACATTAAATGTCTTTACAACGATAATCGTTACATATATGTCTCGTTTAAAAATCATTAAGTTAGTAGTCTTGTTTTTACATATGTAGTTCATTGTTAATATACTTAATGATATGTTTACTTATCATAATATCATGTTAACTATATATATATATATCCATATATATGTCATCATATAGTTTTTACAAGTTTTAACGTTCGTGAATCACCGGTCAACTTGGGTGGTCAATTGTCTATATGAAACCTATTTCAATTAATCAAGTCTTAACAAGTTTGATTGCTTAACATGTTGGAAACACTTAATCATGTAAATAACAATTTCATTTAATATATATATAAACATGGAAAAGTTCGGGTCACTACATCGCCAACTCAAGGTCATGAGTCGGGTACCTCGTTTCGTGTTCCTTTAATTGTCGAGAGGCATAAGCGGTGACTTTACCTCTTTGCATTGGAACACACCCGAGCCCATTTAAAGAAGCATCACATTAAACCGTCATGTCTTCCACCCTTTCCGGCAACACTAACACCGGAGCTTGACACAACTTCTCTTTTAACAATTGAAAAGCAATTTCTTGCTCGTTTTCCCAATTAAATCTAGCGTTCTTCCTCGTCAATTTCGTCAATGGAGAAGCAATCTTAGAAAAGTCTTGGATAAACCGACAATAATAACCGTCCAATTCGAGAAAGCTTCGGATTTCCGTAGGCGTAGTTGGTTGTTCCCAACTCTTCACCGTCTCTATCTTCCCCGGATCTATTTGAATACCTTCTTTATTCACAATATGACCAAGGAATTGAACTTCCCTTAGCCAAAACTCACACTTGGAGAGCTTAGCATACAACTTCTCCTTCCGCAACGTCTTTAACACACCACGCAAATGATGTTCATGTTCCTTCATACTCTTCGAATAGACAAGTATGTCATCAATGAACACTATCACCGACTTGTCCAACATAGGTTGGCACACTCGGTTCATGGGATCAATGAATGCCGCTGGTGCATTCGTAAGACCAAATGGCATAACTACAAACTCAAAATGCCCGTAACGCGTTCGGAAAGCCGTTTTCTCAATATCTTCCTCACGGACCCGCATTTGATGATAGCCGGACCGTAAGTCAATCTTAGAGAAATACGTTGCACCTTGGAGTTGGTCAAACAAATAGTCAATCCAAGATAATGGATAACGATTTTTGATCGTCACTTTGTTCAACTCCCGATAATCGATGTACATCAGCATACTACCATCCTTCTTTTTCACGAATAAAACCAGAGTGCCCCATGGTGAAGCACTCGGTCGAATAAAATCCTTTTCAAGCAACTCTTGGATTTTATTTAACAACTCTTGCATTTCGATCGGCGCTAAACGATAGGGAGTTTTAGCAATGGGAGTAGCACCCGGAACCAACTCAATGTGAAATTCAACTTGTCTTTCCGCCGAAACACCCGACAACTCATCCGGAAAAACATCTTCGAACTCATTAACCACCGGAATTTCACGAATGGATGGTGGCTCTTCACGAGTATCAACTACGTGTGCAAGAAAAGCCATACCACCACTATTAAGAAAACGATATGCCCGTGCAAGAGTGCATAACGGCACAAGTCTTCTCTGTCTCTCGCCATGAATAATTAGTTCTCCCCCACTTGGGGTCTTTATCCGAATAGACTTTTCATGGCATGCAATATCGGCTCTATAACGATCGAGCCAATCCATACCAATGACAATGTCAAACTCGCCCAAAGTCATCGGAATGAGATCAATTTTAAAGGTTTCGGCACCAAACACAATATCACAAACATTACAAACATCAACCCCTAGCACCGTCTTACCATCCGCTATTTCTACTTCTACCGGATGACTTAACTTAGCTAGTGGTTTATCAAGCTTAGACACAAATTGCGGAGACACAAACTATAAATTTGCACCGCTATCAAATAGTATCCTTGCCAGATTAGAGTTAACCATGAAAGTACCTGAGACAACTTCGTTGGATTGTTTGGCCTCATCATTGGTCATTAAGTAGTTGCGACCCCTAGCCGTACCCACCGCCTTCTCTAGCCGATTAACATTATCATTGCACAAATCGAGACACTCCCACTTTCGATGCCCTTCTTTATTACAATTGAAACAAGTGGGCTTATTTCCGGAAGATGGGTTCGGGCATTCACGAGCTATATGACCCATTTGTCCACAACTGTAACACGTATAAGAAAAACCCTCGGAAGCGCCCTTCTTCACGCTATTAACACTTTCGGAACCCTTCTTGTTCCTCTTGTTTGAAAAGTTCGAACGACTCGACCCTTCAAATTTTCTCTTAGAGAAAGAGAAATCGCTTTGCTTTGGAACTTCTGGTTCGAAGCCCCTGGCTAACTCAAACAATTCCTCAAAAGACTTAGCCATTCCCCTACTAATCTTACGCTTTAACTCATCACTTAGTGTACGGTTAAAATCTAGCATCAACTTGTGATCATCGCCAACATACTCCGGGCAAAAACGAGTCTTTGCCAAAAAGGTCGACTTGAGGGTAACCAAGTCCATTGAACCTTGTCGCAAATTGTGTAACTCGTCCCGAATTGTATAAAGGTTGGAAGGAGTTCGATATTCTTTGAAAAATTCCTTTTTAAACTCTTCCCACGTCAAGCTCATGCATTTTTCTTCACCATAAAACTTAATTTTATCGTCCCACTACAACTTAGCCTCCTCACGTAACATACTAGAACCGTATCTCATCTTCTTCTCGGGAGGACACTTCGCGGTATGGAAAGGCCCCTTGATGTCGGAGATCCAACATGTGCTTTTCAATGGATCCCTCACTCCATTAAACTTAGGAGGTTGAGCATCCTTGAAATTTTTGTAATAGAAGTCTCGCCTCCCTTGTCCACCGTTACCACCACCCCCTTCACCACGAGGTTAAATATTTCTAGCTTTTAATGCCTCTTCGATCGTGGCATTCATTCGTTCGTTTATTAACTCGGTTACTTGCCCATCAACCGATTCTTGGAAAACCTTTCGGAGATCCTCAAGGAATTTTGCTCTTTGCTTTTTAATGATGGCCTCGACTTTGGCCGTGAATTCGGAGTCCTCGCTCGAGCCTCCATTTTCGGTATCATGACCATTTCTCATCTTCATTCTACAAAACGGAATAGGTTAACCAACGAAATGAAGGACAAGTCATAAATATACCACACCGCTCCATCTTGCTCAACAATCGTTGTACATCACTTGCTTGACACGACTTGAACCCGTAACAATGGTAGCTAATCATTGTTACGCATGCACGTCGCATTAACTCGCTAGTACAACGTCTATCTCTCTTGATGATTTCAAAACACAACACAAAACAATTAGTACAAGGTTAGATCAGATAACCTAGGCACTAACCACACCCGGTCCAACCTGTCTCCTACAATCCCGCATAAAACACATACACAATAAAGTCTAAGTCTAGGCACCTATCTCAAGTCGCCTAAATCCCTTAGACCATGCTCTGTACCACTTGAAACAACCCAACCCGTAATCAATACGAATTTTTTTTATTAATTAACCATTAGCGCCCAATTAAACGATTACATATAACCCATTTAAACAATATCACAAGTTTAATGTTTACAAACGGCACGAAGGCCCTTAGAAAATGTAACACAAGTTCAACCCATTGAAAATGATAGTTTTAATCCAAACGACACTTGAGCATGATTTGGGGCTAGACTACCTATAACACTAGGTCGACTTCTAAAAGCTTCATCCAAAGTATCCACTATCAAAACAAAGTGGGAGGCCACTAATCCAACCGAATACACTTGCCTTTATCCAAGCCGGAGCCTAAAAAGGTAAACAACGAGAGGGTAAGCAAAATGCTTAGTGAATGAAATAATTATACATATACATATATAATATACCTACTTGCAAACACTTACACACATACCGCATACATACTAGCAACACAATTAGCTTACCACCTCAATACAAAGCTATTAACCTCCAATGCCCCAAGCTAGCATAACAAAAGCATATATATATATATATATATATATATATATATATATATATATATATATATATATATATATATATATATATATATATATATATAACATGCTTACGCTACAACACAATAACCTTGGTTAACCAATCGTACAAGGGAATGGCGCTTGTGAAAGGCCATCGGTGTTCATAACATCCGTTAGTGTACTTAACACCTCGTATCACTAAACCCTCGGGTGGCATCTTAACACCTCGATGCTTCACCCTTTATCTTATGGAGTGGTGCCTTAACACCTCGGAACTTCACTCCTAGGTGACATCTTAACACCTCGATGCTTCACCCTTTATCTTACGGAGTGGTGCCTTAACACCTCGGCACTTCACTCCTAGGTGGCATCTTAACACCTCGATGCTTCACCCCGAGTGGCGTCTTAACACCTCGACGCTTCACTCATCACGTGAAACGTGGTGTCTTAACACTTCGACACTTCACATCCCATGCTACAATAAATAAATACATTATATACCTACGCATATAATTATTCCACTCATCTTGTCACGTCGGTGGTGATTAAACACTTCCTTAAGCTTCAAAGCAAGTACCTAATACATTAAGTAAACATTCAATACACAACCTAGTTGGACTAACCACCAACATTTACACTTGGGCATTAAATGATCCGATTGCATTAAATGATTCATTTATACCAACATTGCCCATTTAAGGTCAAGCCTTACCATAAATCATTAAAAGCTAGTGATTAAGGTCTACTAACACCAACTAACACACTTTATAGGTATTTCATACTCATCTTACCCAACTAGGTCAACCATTACCCATTTGACCCATTTTAACATTTAGTTTTACAAGTTTTGGTTAAACTTAACCCATTAACAATCTTTCATCATTTTACAAGTGTATTAGTGACTAACAACACAATTAACACTTGCAATTTCCAATATTCATGACCAAACCCTAGATTAACACCATTTGGGTTTCCTTGCATCTAATTAACCCAAATTCACCCATTAAGTCCCCAAATGGGTCTTACAATTCTCAATTGACCAAACCCTAGCCATAAATTAGCAAAAACTCAAAACATGGAGTTAAGACTTACCAACACTATTAGGTCGTAGCTAAGAACGAGGAGAACAAATTTACTTCCTGCTCCAAAGATCGAATCGCAAGTCTTTACCTTCGAATCTCACTTTAAATCCAAATGGGTTTTGTGTTTTGGAAGAGAAAATGGAAAGAAAAGAGAAAAGAAATGAATTAAATGGGATAAGTGGATGATATTTGAGCCACAAATCTGGTCCACACGCGAAAAGATGAAAATACCTCGAAACACTCCTTTTTAAATCAGAAAAACGATTCAGCATACCAGTAGGGTCGCGGAGCGACCCCTTTTGTCGCGGCGCGGAAATTAACAAGAATTTCGAGCTGTTTAATCTGGGGCCTGATTCTAATATGCGTTCATTGTCGCGGCGCTAAGGTCCCCGCCGCAGCGCGGCCCCACGCCCAATTTTGTCCAGCTTTTGGTTTACAACTCAAAAGTCATAACCCGACTCGTACGCCCCATTCACACTTCGCATAAACACTTATACTACACCATAAAGTCTCATTCAACTTAATACTCTCCTAAACCATGCATCTACTTACACGTGCTTACATTCTTCAAGTATATATCGTATACATCAACTAAACTTTAAATCATTCAATCACAATTGCAAACGGGAAATATAAACGTTCTAACGACTAATTATGTACCTTCAGACACATACGAATAAAACGGGGTGTTACAAGACTCATCATATGCTGGTTCAGTTTCAAAACCCCCTTCCAAATCTTCAATCTTCTTTAGTGTAAGAGCACACTGGTTAGAACACTGAGCTTGAAAATGCCCAAATCCATGGCACTTGAAGCATTTCCTCCTATCATCTTTAGGACCAGCTACAACCTTCTCTTTGCCTTTAATGGCTTTGGATGCTGCCTCGTTATGCTTAGGCAGCATTGAAGATTGACCCTTCATAGGCAGCATTGCTGGCTTGGAATAAGACTTTAAATTAATTTTCTTTTTAGCTTGTTTTTCTACTTGAATAGCCAGCTAGCAAGCACTCTCAAAAGTCCATAGAGGCTGCATTTCAACTTGGTTAGCAATAGAAGCATTTAAGCCTCCAACAAATCTTGTTATAGTGTGTTCTTCAGCTTCTTTAACATTGATACGAATTTTCAGCTGCTCAAACTCTCTGATGTAATCAACAACATTCATGCTGCCTTGTTTAGTGTACTCATCTGGATATACAGATCTTGCTTGTAAGCTTAAGGAAGAAACCTCTTTTGCATACACTCTTTTAACTTGGACCAGGTTTTGATTGTCTTCTTTCCTTCATACTGCATTTCCTTTTTCAGATTATCATACCACATTGAAGCATACTTCTTTAATCTAATTACAGTAATTTTAAAGACCTTTTTATCATCATAGCCTTTAACCTCCATAATTCTATCCATGGTCTGAACCCATTCATAGTAATCTTCAGGATTAGAGGACCCTTCAAAATCAGGTGGATCTATCTTGTTATCTTTCAAATCATCAGCTCGTTTCCTGCTCTTTCTTCTTCATTGTGAAGAAGCATGAGATCCATCAGTAGATCCATGGCTACCATCATCAGATTCTTTAACGACTCGTCCTAATCCATCTGGACGAATATATTACATTTGGTTACATCACGAGGTACTTGACCTCTATATGATACATTTTACAAACATTGCATTCGTTTTTAAAAGACAAACTTTCATTACATCGAAAGTTGATGGCATGCATACCATTTCATAATATATCTAACAATAATTGACTTAATAATAATCTTGATGAACTCGACGACTCGAATGCAACGTCTTTTGAAATATGTCATGAATGACTCCAAGTAATATCTCTAATATGAGCAAATGCACAGCGGAAGATTTCTTTCATACCTGAGAATAAACATGCTTTCAAGTGTCAACCAAAAGGTTGGTGAGTTCATTAGTTTATCATAATCAATCATTTCCATAATTTTAATAGAAAACAAGATTTCATTTAATAAATAATCATTCACTCGCAAGTGTATAAAAATCATTTGTATGATGAACACCTGGTAACCGACATTAACATAATGCATATAGAATATCCCCCGCATACTCGCAAGTATGCCATAAATATTGGCAATCGCAATCACCATTTAAATTGAAGTACTAAAGCATTCCAAATTCCAGAATGGGGTTTGTTAGGCTCATAGATCTATCTTTAGGATTCGCGTCAATTAGGAGCCATTTCCCTAATTCTTAGGTTACCAAACTTGAAGGGCGATATTCGGTATACTAATCCAACCATACAATGTAGTTTCAAGTACTTGTGTCTATTTCGTAAAACATTTATAAAAGCAGCGCATGTATTCTCAGTCCCAAAAATATATATTGCAAAAGCATTTAAAAAGGGAGCAAATGAAACTCACTCTAGAATATTTTGTAGTAAAAATATTCATACGACGATACTGAACAATGCAAGGTTGGCCTCAGATTCACGAACCTATATCAGTTGCATATATATCAACACATATCCAATTTAATCAACTAAGTTTACTTATATTTTATAATTTATTAAAATTAGTATCTTTAAATATAATTATACTTATAATAAATATATGATATATAATTTAATTAAAGTTTTATCAATATAAATGGTAATATGTTAGTTAAAAACATATTAGTATGTAATATTAGTTTACTTGTAAAATATTTTTATATAGATACTATTTGTTTGTTAAAAATGATAATTGTAATAATACTAAAATAATAATAGTAATGATAATAATAAAAATGACCATACTTTTAATAATAATGATAATAATAATAATAATGATAATAAAAGTGATAAAAATAATAGTAATGTAACGACCCGGAAATTTCCGACCAAATTTAAACTCTAATCTCTATATGTTTCCGACACGATAAGCAAAAACCTTAATGTTGAGTCTAGAAAGTTTGAAATTTACATTTGGATAATCAGTTACCCTTTTGGTCAAGCCTGACGATTCACGAACAACTATTCGTAAATAGATACAAATATATTTAAATAGATATATATATATATATATATATATATATATATATATATATATATATATATATATATATATATATATATATATATATATATATATTTCGAAATACTAAATGTTGATCCATAATTAAGTTATATAAAATTTAGGATTAATAAAAATATTTGTTTACTTTGATGAATTGAGTGCTAATACTCCGTACAAATTACTTTGAATTAAAAATAAAATAATTAACGAACCTTTTTAATCACATGTTTCGCTCTTAATGACTAAATTAAATAAAGGAATTTAATATAAAAATTTGGAATTTATCTGAATACTTTTATTCGCCGCTAAGTGAACAACGGGGCACGATATACCCGTATTTAAAAAGTGTCGGCATATATTGATAAAAGAGATTCACGGATTATTTAGTGTGCTTGTTTTCATCTCTTCATGATTGCAATATGTATCATATTATATATTATATATATATATTCATCTAATTGATTCACTCCTTTATATATACATACACATATTCACAAGTTTTAGGAACACACACACCCACTACTTCTTCTATGCTTCTATTTTCCATGAAAACCTTATATCATCACCACTTTCATCTTTGATTACCACTTTAACCCGTCACCACCTGGACACCCATCATGAACCGTAACGATCCATCACCCTTGCTATCTATTTCCGTTTGCAACCCTTGAACCTCACCTCCATTCGAACCCACTTTGATCACCATCGGTCACCATAATAATCCGCCACCTGCACCAAAGCGTATCCTTTTCAATCATCCACCATCAAACTACTTCCAACTTATTTCGGTTTAACAACCCAAATCAAGGACCACCACATGAAATCTTCGACTACCTATCAACACCAACTCAAATCAACCACTCGAAAACTCCATCGTGAATCACTGCTGCTGCAAATTCCATTGCTACTTACCCGTCTCCTGTTTCTATTCCATTCACCCAAAACACCACCGGTTATTACATCTCTCTCTTCTTTCCCTCTTCTAAAAACTCACGAATTTTATTGCTAACCTGCTCCTTCTTTCAGTTCTATATATATTTTGAACACCAAACCAACACCCATATTAACCTGTTGTTAACACCTCCTTGTTTCTTATTTCGAACGAACTCAACACCCCAGCTACGTTTACTGTTTTCTGTTTCACGTTCAGAACTTGACCATCATCATCAATTTAATTTTCTTTTTCAGCTTTAAACCACCACAAACTTCGATCACTATCATCGAAACTGTTTACTATTGCTGCTAAATTTCTTTTCTGCTTTTGCTTGTTGACGAGACCAAAAGCCAACACAAATCACTATCAATACAGCTCATATTGAATAAATTATGTTTTGTGTTCCCCACCTGTCGACTATTAAAAATAAAATAAAGGAATAGCAGAAAGGCGGCTGTTTATTTATTTGGTTCTATATATATACTTTTCGAAAGTACCAGGCCAAGCAAACCCATATGTTACTTTTGTATTGGGCTGCAACTTGGGCCGAATTGCATTCATCAGGTCCTTTTTTCTTTTTCTGATCCGAAACACACACATACAAAATATAAATGATGATTTAATGAATATGATGATGATGTTATGTAATGAAGAAGAAATGAAAACGATGAGGATGATAGAAGTTGGTCCCGAAAGAAATAGGAGATGGGTGTGATGATAATAATTAAAGGTTGATGATGAGGAAGATGATGAATACAAGTTAATATGGTTAGATTCGTATAAAGAGGGTGTTAAATAGAAAGAGTATGGACGGTAGAGTGGTAAAGGGGGGTGTGTGGGTTACCAATTGGTCGCGGGTTCGATACTAGGCGGGGGAATATAATTTTTTTTTATAACAGAATCCTTGGGCTGATAGTTGGGCTTGATGATTGTTGGGCCGAATCATTATAAGATGGACTAGTACAATCTTAAGGAATTTAGTTATTGGGCCGGTTCTGGATAATATTGGGACAAGAAAATTGTAAAAAAGATGATTATGAAAATAATTATAATGTTGATGACGGGTCTGAAGAAGGAGACAGTCGAATTTAATGGTTTAAAGGATTTAGTTCACGAATTAAGTCTGATTGTATCAAATAGCTTAATGGTTAGTGGTGTGATGGTTTAACGAGAGGTCTTGAGTTCGAGCCTTATTGTGGGCAATTCTTTTTACACAAAGCATTAAAGGGTATAAATCTAATATTATTATCATTATTGGTATTATTATTATTATAATAATTATTATTAAGTATTGTTATTATTAAAAATCACTAGAAATATTTATATTTGTTTGATTACAACATGAGCGTTAATATATAAATAAACAAATGCTATAGGTTCGTGAATCCAAGGCCAACCCTACACTTGTTCAATGATGTTACATGTATTTTTACTACAAAATACATTAGGTGAGTATATAGTTCCCTTTTAAACTCTAAATATTTTGGGCTGAGAATACATGCGCTGTTTTTATAAATGATTTACGTTATGGACACAAGTGATCAAACTAAATTCTACGTTGAGTTGTACCATGGCATATCTCTTTATACTTGGTAACTGCTAATTACGTGAGGAGCGTAAACGCGAATCCTGTTGATAGATCTATCGGGCTGACATCCCCAACCGGGCTAGACGACCAGCATTTAACGGTTGCACAGTACTTCGTTTTCGTTACTACACTTTGGTACAGTGTAGGGTTTATTTAAGAGTATGCTGCTGTGACTTTTAGTTAAGTATGGTTACCGAGTGCTCAACGTCTTTTCTATACACGAGGAGTGTATTATGTATAAACTTAAAATCTTGTGGTCCATTGTTATAACGCTGCTAGCATCAAACCTATATATCTCACCAACTTTATGTTGACATTTTAAAGCATGTTATTCTCAGGTACGAAATAAGTGTTCCGCTGTGCATTTGCTCATTTTAAGGACATTACTTGTAGTCGATCAGCGCAATGGAACCAGATGTTGATGATTTCGTCCAGGAGAATAAGGACGGGTTGTTACATGTGGTATCAAAGCGTTGGTCTTAGCGAACCAGGTCTCCCAATAGTGTGTCTAACTGGTAGTTGTTAGGATACATTAGTGAGTCTGGACTTTAACCGTGTCTGCCTGTCAAAAGTTTTGCTTATCATCTCTAGTCGGAAATCATCTGCTTATCATCCTTAGGAAATTGCCTGCTTATCATTCTTAAGTCTAGACACGTCTTACTGCATATAGTGCTTCGATAGTGTATGGACAAAATTCATATCTTAGCGCATCTGTAGACTTGCTTGACATATGGCGTAGGTTCCTCTGTAGTCTACGAAATCTTTAGTATTATATATAGATATTCTATGAAGTTAGAATATCATCCTCTATTCGAAAATTATCTCACATCGAAGATTCATTCCATCCACCAAATTATTCTTTTGGCAATGAACCTGAAGCACTTACCGGCAAACCTGTTCGAGAAACCACTTTCTCTCTCATTTCTTTAAAATAGCTCGTCACGGTTATATACTATTCCACATTTTGAATCTTACTCACCCGCTCGTTTCAATCGACAATCATCTCGACATAATAAAAGAAGTTAACGAACTACGTGCTCGAGTAATGGCTTTGGAAAATCTGGTGCGGAGGTTACAAACACCAGCAGCAGTACCAGCAGCATAAACCGTACCACCATCATCAACGCCGACAATACTCTTATCACACCAACCACAATCACGTCATAAATCTCAACGTCACGATCTGTACCTCGGATATCAACATCATATGCCTCAATATCATCATCTGTACTTCAAGTATAATCTTCGTTCTATATATCGTTCTACATCGATTACCTTCGCTTTACGTAACGTTCTACCTCATATATCTTCGTTCGACATGGTGATTATGAAATCTCTAATGTTTTAGAGATCATGTAATCCAGTATTAACGATAAAACAAATGAGTTTAATATCTTATTGACTCATTAAATCCAAGATTACATTCGATGAAAATATATATGCAAGTATATTTTCATAAAGATTGTGATTAAAAATTCTCTCGTACAAACTGTTAATGATGAAAATATTTTAATGGGTGGGTAGTACCCGAGGAATATTTGGATTTCACATTAATAAGTTACACTGTACATTTTTCGAATCTGATTCAACGGTCATTTGCTATCCTATTTGCAATCGCCGATATACGTATCCGTTCATTCCAGATTAATCATTTCCATTTAAATTTCATATTTGGATTTTACCTACCCGAATCCAACAAGTGGCATAAAGAAGAAATATTGGACAAATTAAAAATTGTTAGAAATACACGAATTAACTAATTAAAAATCTGTTAAGGATTCCACGCTAACTGTTCCGGCTAACTGTTCCCAGCTAACTGATTAACATTTAATTTATCGCAATTTACATTCTCGAAATTTTAAATTTCTGCACTGTACATACTGTCGGGACACATGTACAACAATACGTCGGATTAATTCTGAGACAACACGTTGTATAATGGGTCATGATATATATTTATTTATTTTACGCACTTTAAATAACGGGACACGTATGCAAGGTTTCGACTTATCATATCGACCCATCTATATATATATATTTCGGAACAACCATAGACACTCTATATGTGAAGGTGGGAGTTGGCTATACAGGGTCGGAGTTGATTCCAAAATATATATATAATTTGAGTTGTGATCGACACTGAGACCGGTACACGGGTCACGATACGTATTAATTATGTATATTAAATTATATATGAATATATTGAACTGTTATTGGACCATTGGACAATCGGACAATAGACTGCTAACTATGGACAAGTAAAATGAATTAAAATATTGATTATAACATATGAAACTAAACTAATCTTCAAGTTTGCCACTTGATTCTATCTAAACCTCATTCGTATCTTGGCGATTACAGTTCGTATTGATAACTTTTCACGATTCTTGAAAACGCCTCGATCGAGAAGTTGAACCAGTCGCACCTCGTCTACGGAAGAAAGATTCCTGCATATGGTTATACACCTGAAAACTCTCGGAAACTGAGTCAACACGTAGCAGTGTAAATTCCTTTAGTGTTATTATTACCCAAAATAACTTTGTAATTTCTTTCCAAATTAACCACTTTTATCACAGCTCCACTTTGACTTCTCAGTAAAACTAGTCTTATTATCATCTCGATATAAATACGTATCCTTTTGCTGTCGTTACTGGAGAACCTTTTTCCACCATACTACCATCCGCGTTTAATCATCTAAAAACACAAATCTCTTAAAATCACCTCGGTTTGAAAACCAATGACCCAAATTCGTTAACTTTGAAAATGCTGACGAAGCAGCATGTTGTAGATGGTCTTAATGACCAAAAGTTGATGATTAAGAAGGAGGTGTTGGAAACACCCGATGGAAAATTTGGTATTGAAAATCGGATTGAGCTAACCATGAAAGAGACCAAGAACAAATACAAGGACTAAACTCGGTATTTAAGGAATCCAGATGAATCTGTTTCTAATGAAATCTTTAGTGAACACTTTGCTTACGAATCTAAACCCTTACGGGTCAATCTTCATCATCATCCTTCGACATTAGAAATTCCAAGATATTATCATATCTTTCATTATAAATATCCTCAATATTTCTGAAGATGTTTTCACAGCTATCCTTATCTGAAATCATTTATTCCTCCGTAATATCTGCGTTACAATATAAAAGAAACTGTGTTAGTTTTTAAGTTCTAAAACCTTCGAGTTTAAAATAGGAATGTTCTGAAGCAGTGTTGGGAACTGATACATGAATTAGTATAATATAATGAAACTTGATCAACTTCATTATATTACAGTAAGTCATGTTAAGTTTCTAATGGAATGTGATGATTCACAGTACCGTCATCATGTGCCATGTTACACGGCTCTTACATTCTAGCTAATCCCCAAACATATTAGAAACATATCATCCTGATAGTTTTATCTTTTCCAGGATATTCTGGTAATTTGACAAATCGAACTCGTGCTATTACCATTTCTTTCTAAAAGCATTAGTTATGTTCATTTCAAATTTCATGTTTACAAATTCCGGATCATTATTCGCTTGACTCGAGGACGGGAAGAAGAAATGAAAGAATGGAGCTCCAAAATAGAATAGGAGCATAAACCACAGCAAATAAGA
Organism: Rutidosis leptorrhynchoides; assembly: GCF_046630445.1. Lineage (NCBI taxonomy): Eukaryota > Viridiplantae > Streptophyta > Magnoliopsida > Asterales > Asteraceae > Rutidosis > Rutidosis leptorrhynchoides. Next base: position 168,339,924 of record NC_092342.1, on the reverse strand, counting down.
GAGAGCATTAACTGTGGATGACAATGATTACAGAAGACAAGAGTAGGAACATCGAAATATAAGGGAAGATATAAAACCTAACAACAACCCTGAAACTACAAACTGTGCATATCAATACGTATTGCCACGTAAAGGCACGGGAAGATTAAAAACATTATAACCCCAAGATAATAGTAGAAGGAAATAAAATCCTCCGGTGGTAGATGAAATAGAAAAATAACGGATGTGAAAATTAAGAGTATATCAAGAATTAGAATGGGATGAAGCATTTTGACGAATGTCTTAAGGTAGGAATAAGGAGAGAATAGAAGATGTGGGATATGGAAATAAGGAAACGAAGAACGTAGTTTTATAGTGAAAGATCTGACAAAGAAATCAAAACAGATTTGCCGCATTAAATCAAAGATCGCCGAAGAACCAAATCTTACTACGTAAGATTTTCCATAACTCCCTTAAAATCCGAAAATCAATCGTGACTATGACATTGGTCAAAACGATTCCATATTACTCATTTCATTCTTTTGTGATAGCTTCATTCGTGCGCTTCACATGATCGAATCGTTTTATCCATATCTTCCAATAATGATAAAACTCTATTATTACCTCATATTCGTCATGAAAACATTCCTATTGTTATTTATGACAACCTCTACCAAATTTCGGGGACGAAATTTCTTTAACGGGTGGGTACTGTAACGACCCGGAAATTTCCGACCAAATTTAAACTCTAATCTCTATATGTTTCCGACACGATAAGCAAAAACCTTAATGTTGAGTCTAGAAAGTTTGAAATTTACATTTGGATAATCAGTTACCCTTTTGGTCAAGCCTGACGATTCACGAACAACTATTCGTAAATAGATACAAATATATTTAAATAGATATATATATATATATATATATATATATATATATATATTTCGAAATACTAAATGTTGATCCATAATTAAGTTATATAAAATTTAGGATTAATAAAAATATTTGTTTACTTTGATGAATTGAGTGCTAATACTCCGTACAGATTACTTTGAATTAAAAATAAAATAATTAACGAACCTTTTTGATCACATGTTTCGCTCTTAATGACTAAATTAAATAAAGGAATTTAATATAAAAATTTGGAATTTATCTGAATACTTTTATTCGCCGCTAAGTGAACAACGGGGCACGATATACCCGTATTTAAAAAGTGTCGGCATATATTGATAAAAGAGATTCACGGATTATTTAGTGTGCTTGTTTTCATCTCTTCATGATTGCAATATGTATCATATTATATATTATATATATATATTCATCTAATTGATTCACTCCTTTATATATACATACACATATTCACAAGTTTTAGGAACACACACACCCACTACTTCTTCTATGCTTCTGTTTTCCATGAAAACCTTATATCATCACCACTTTCATCTTTGATTACCACTTTAACCCGTCACCACCTGGACACCCATCATGAACCGTAACGATCCATCACCCTTGCTATCTATTTCCGTTTGCAACCCTTGAACCTCACCTCCATTCGAACCCACTTTGATCACCACCGGTCACCATAATAATCCGCCACCTGCACCAAAGCGTATCCTTTTCAATCATCCACCATCAAACTACTTCTAACTTATTTCGGTTTAACAACCCAAATCAAGGACCACCACATGAAATCTTCGACTACCTATCAACACCAACTCAAATCAACCACTCGAAAACTCCATCGTGAATCACTGCTGCTGCAAATTCCATTGCTACTTACCCGTCTCCTGTTTCTATTCCATTCACCCAAAACACCACCGGTTATTACATCTCTCTCTTCTTTCCCTCTTCTAAAAACTCACGAATTTTATTGCTAACCTGCTCCTTCTTTCAGTTCTATATATATTTTGAACACCAAACCAACACCCATATTAACCTGCTATTAACACCTCCTTGTTTCTTATTTCGAACGAACTCAACACCCCAGCTACGTTTACTGTTTTCTGTTTCACGTTCAGAACTTGACCATCATCATCAATTTAATTTTCTTTTTCAGCTTTAAACCACCACAAACTTCGATCACTATCATCGAAACTGTTTACTATTGCTGCTAAATTTCTTTTCTGCTTTTGCTTGTTGACGAGACCAAAAGCCAACACAAATCACTATCAATACAGCTCATATTGAATAAATTATGTTTTGTGTTCCCCACCTGTCGACTATTAGAAAAAAAAATAAAGGAATAGCAGAAAGGCGGCTGTTTATTTATTTGGTTCTATATATATACTTTTCGAAAGTACCAGGCCAAGCAAACCCATATGTTACTTTTGTATTGGGCTGCAACTTGGGCCGAATTGCATTCATCGGGTCCTTTTTTCTTTTTCTGATCCGAAACACACACATACAAAATATAAATGATGATTTAATGAATATGATGATGATGTTATGTAATGAAGAAGAAATGAAAACGATGAGGATGATAGAAGTTGGTCCCGAAAGAAATAGGAGATGGGTGTGATGATAATAATTAAAGGCTGATGATGAGGAAGATGATGAATACAAGTTAATATGGTTAGATTCGTATAAAGAGGGTGTTAAATAGAAAGAGTATGGACGGTAGAGTGGTAAAGGGGGGTGTGTGGGTTACCAATTGGTCGCGGGTTCGATACTAGGCGGGGGAATATAATTTTTTTTTATAACAGAATCCTTGGGCTGATAGTTGGGCTTGATGATTGTTGGGCCGAATCATTATAAGATGGACTAGTACAATCTTAAGGAATTTAGTTATTGGGCTGGTTCTGGATAATATTGGGACAAGAAAATTGTAAAAAAGATGATTATGAAAATAATTATAATGTTGATGACGGGTCTGAAGAAGGAGACAGTCGAATTTAATGGTTTAAAGGATTTAGTTCACGAATTAAGTCTGATTGTATCAAATAGCTTAATGGTTAGTGGTGTGATGGTTTAACGAGAGGTCTTAAGTTCGAGCCTTGTTGTGGGCAATTCTTTTTACACAAAGCATTAAAGGGTATAAATCTAATATTATTATCATTATTGGTATTATTATTATTATAATTATTATTATTAAGTATTGTTATTATTAAAAATCACTAGAAATATTTATATTTGTTTGATTACAACATGAGCGTTAATATATAAATAAACAAATGCTATAGGTTCGTGAATCCAAGGCCAACCCTACACTTGTTCAATGATGTTACATGTATTTTTACTACAAAATACATTAGGTGAGTATATAGTTCCCTTTTAAACTCTAAATATTTTGGGCTGAGAATACATGCGCTGTTTTTATAAATGATTTACGTTATAGACATAAGTGATCAAACTAAATTCTACGTTGAGTTGTACCATGGCATATCTCTTTATACTTGGTAACTGCTAATTACGTGAGGAGCGTAAACGCGAATCCTGTTGATAGATCTATCGGGCTGACATCCCCAACCGGGCTGGACGACCAGCATTTAACGGTTGCACAGTACTTCGTTTTCGTTACTACACTTTGGTACAGTGTAGGGTTTATTTAAGAGTATGCTGCTGTGACTTTTAGTTAAGTATGGTTACCGAGTGCTCAACATCTTTTCTATACACGAGGAGTGTATTATGTATAAACTTAAAATCTTGTGGTCCATTGTTATAACGCTGCTAGCATCAAACCTATATATCTCACCAACTTTATGTTGACATTTTAAAGCATGTTATTCTCAGGTACGAAATAAGTCTTCCGCTGTGTATTTGCTCATTTTAAGGACATTACTTGGAGTCGATCAGCGCAATGGAACCAGATGTTGATGATTTCGTCCAGGGGAATAAGGACGGGTTGTTACAAGTAATAATAATGATACTTTTAATAATAATAATAATAATTTTAATAAAAATGATAAATTTAATAAAAATGATAAATTAAAAATAATGATAATTTTAATAATAATGATAACTTTAATAACAATGATAGTTTTTAAATGATAATTTTATTTAATCATGACTTAATTATATTTATATTCCTGTTACTCATAAACGTACTTATAATTATACTTCTCGATTGTAATTACCTTAACTATATTTATGATCGTAATTGTAATCATTTTTATCTTAATATATCTTAACATAAATTATATCTATTTTTATTTTTATCATAAGCATATTAATAATAATAATAATAATAATAATAATAATAATAATAATAATAATAATAATAATAATAATAATAATAATAATAATAATAATAATAATAATAATAATAATAATAATAATAATAATACCTCAAAGAAGTAGTCCTTAAAAAATGCCCAAGTCCGGGTTTGAACCCGCGACGTCCCGCTAACCCGATACATGACTATAATCTGTTTTAATCCCGAGTCAAAACTAAATAACCTTTTTAACATCATCGTCAGTATCCTTTATTACAGTTACACCATTATCATCATGTAACCATATCATTATTATTATCATAATTTTATTGTTATCTTTTATCATCAACGTTATTATTTTCTTAACACCAATACAACCAAATTCTACTCATAATCATAATCTAATCTCGATCAACATCATCAAAATCATATTCATTGTCATCATTCTTCATCATCATAACATCATCATATGCATATCATCATCATCATCATCTATTATCATTATCATCATATCATAACCCAACCATTATTATCGTCATTAATTTAAACGAACCATCATTAAAATATAATAATCATCAAATAATTATCGAATCATCTTCCATGATTTTCATTTAACAACCTCATCATCTATACGTACCATCATACATATATATCCTAATACTACAATACCACTGTCGTCAATATTCTGCATCATCATATGACATTTCGTTACCAGCTTTAGTTACTGCCATAATCACACTTCATTTCCTTTATTATATTCAGCCCAACCCAAATGAAAATGAGAGCTGGATCACAGCCCAATAACTAAACAGCATCACAGCCCATCAACTAAAACGTTCCCGGCCCAATCTTTACTTCTTATAAACCCAATTGATAGCTCGATACAAATAAGGAAATTCATTTAGCAGGTCTAAATATTTACGGTCCACAACATTTTCCAAAACCCAAATGTAACTTAATTTTCGGTTCAGATAGATTATATCAGGAGAATATAAGCCGCCAATCTATTTATCATTATCATTATCTTATGCCTTTAATCAATTAAGTGGGACTATCTTTATATGGATGTCGGACAATAACAATAATAATTGTAACAAACCATTGCTTTCTCAACATCATTGTGTCCTTCATCAATCATTCTCACTAATCACGTTCATCATCATCTTTATTTACAAAAGTAAGAGAAAAAGTGTACCGAAATCAATCGCTGTTGAAGCTAAGCAGGAACAACACGACATTCGTGGGGGATGGCTGTTCATCTATCCAAAATAGAAAAAGAAAAGAAATACGAATAGCAGTGGGTTGGTTGGTTGGCAATTTCATTGCAAATAGAACAAGCAAGATAACCCGCTTGCAGTTTTGGTGAGATTAGAGATTCGTGATATTTGTGTATGTGAACCGAAAATGAAAGACAACCGAAGTAGTTGATTGGTTATGGTGTTTGATGATAGTGGTTTGTGTTCGGATCTTGCACACAGTAGAAGTTACAAAACACAAAAAAATGGTAGAGATGGAGGGTAATGATCTTGTTCAATTCATAAGTTAAGACTAAATCAAGCCGTTGTAGTATTCGAAGTAGAATAGCAGAAGTCTTTATGGTTTAGTATCGCAGGTGTGTTTGGTTTTGATGTTGCACAACCTAAACAGAAATAGTCGCTGAAGCAGGAGAAAGGTGGTTCTTTGGTTTACTAATAGAACCGACATCAAGCAAATGGATAATGTTTAGGTTGTCATTTGATGATGATCCATTATGGTGGTGGTCTAAGATGAACCTAAAGCAGAAGCTTAACATATATGGTGATCGAGTTGGGTTTACTCGAAAGGGTTGGAGGTGATTTGTATGGGTGTTTCTTTTTTTGAATTCTCTTTCTTCTCTTACGAATAGTGGCAATCAGATGACTTATACATAGATAATTGTATGATTGAAGTAGTGATTATAATTTGATAAATCTTGTTTTCTTGTGTTTATGGGGTCGACATGTTAATCACGGGTATAAGAAAGAACAGAAGGAAAATTAAAGATGATGGGGATATAAAGCTTACACATACAAATCTGTTTTATATAATATTTATAATATTAATAATTAATAAATCTTAATATTATTATTAATAATTATCATAATAATAATAATAATAATGATAATAATAACAATGATAATAATAATTAATAATAATAATGTTAACAAATACATAATTATTTACATAACAAGAAATATTATAAATTTATATACTATTACAATATTTATAGTTTAGTATAGAAATTTTAAGTTCGAATTAAGCTGGTTAAATATCAATCGAAGTAATGAACGTGTGCTATTATCATTTACTAATTAATTTCAAAACTATATATGTATATTCCATATACTTTACATATCTATTATATATATATATATATATAGATTTATTTTAATTATAATATCATATATCATATTTTATTTTATTTACATAATTAATTAACTCATATAATATTTTAAATTATATTTCAAATTAATATATATGTATATATATTTACATATCTATTTACAATTAATTGTTCGTGAATCGTCGTGAATGGTCGAAGGGTAATTGCATATATGAAAACAGTTCAAAATTTTTGAGACTCAACATTATAGACTTTGCTTATCGTATCAAAATCATAATAAGATTAGGTTTATATTTGGTCGGAAATCTTCGGGTTGTCTCAGTACCTACCCGTTAAAGAAATTTCGTCCCAAAATTTGATTGGGATAGTCATGGCTGACAATAAGTATGTTTTCATGACGCATACGAGCTAGAAATTTGAGTTTTATCATCATTGAGTAATATGGATAAAACAATTCAATTACGCGAAGAGTATAAGTGAAGCTATCACAAAAGAGTGAAATGATTAAATGCAGGTTTGTCTTAACCGGTGACGTAGTCACGATTGATTTTTGGAATTTAAGGAATTTAGAGAAAATCTTTGTAATAAGATTTGATTCTTTGGTAATTACGGAAATTAGAATTCTCTTTGGTTAAATGCGATGATCTGTCTCGATTGCTCTGCCTGATATATCACTATAAATTCATTCCCTTCGTTTCCTTTATATTTTGGAGTTCCATCCTTTTGTTTTCTCTTCCCGACTTTAAGTCAAGCGATGGTCCAGAATTCGTAAGTATAAAGTTTCGAATGAACTTAATGTTCTAAACAAGAAAGAACGTAATAGCACGATTTGATTTGTCAAAATACCAGAATCACTGAGAATAGAACTATCAAGAATATATTTTCTTGATATGTTCAGAAGTTAAGCAGAATGAAAGAGTTATGTAACATGGCACATGATAACGTTATGATCTGTGAATCATCACGTCCCATTAGAAACTCAGCATGACTTATTGTAATATAATCACGTTGATCAGGTGTCATTATATTATACTAACTCATGCTTCAGTTCCCAACACTACTTCAAAAACATTCATACTTTAAACTCGAAGGTTTCAGAAATTTTAGAAACTGAAACAGTTTCTTCTATGATGTAATACAGATAACGCGGAGAGATAAATAATATCGGACAAGAATATTTATGAAGATATCTTCGGAAATATTTAGGATATTAATAATGAAAGATACGATAATATCTTAGAATTTTAGAATCAAATTGTGATGAAGAAATTCATTCACGATGATTTAGAGCGATTAAGGACCAAGGTATTCGCTAAAGATTTCAGCAGAAACAAAATCATCTGAATCCTTTATGTACAAGTTTAGTCCTTGTAATTTGTTCAGAGTCTCCTTCATAATTTGCTCAATTCATTTTTCAGTATCAAAATCTTTGAGCTTTTTCAACATTTCGAGTATTGATTCACAGACTGGTTGCTTTTCAGAATTTCAGAATGAAAGATCATAATTCTAAGAGGTAAATGTTATATGTATACATATAACTGTTGATGTAGAAACGCTGCGAGATTCGAAATACTGATTACTGATTCTCAGTAATTGGTATGGCAATTCTCGTTACCAGATGCGGATGAGAATATGATAAGACTTCAATAGATAAATATAGTGATTTGTCGGAGGGATTTAAGCCAAAGAGCAACGAGGTTGCTGGTACATCTGCTGGTAATAAGATGGAATATAAAAGGTTCCCCGGTAACAATAAAAGAGCACGCATATATATCAAGGTTATAATAAGGTTGTTTCGAACGAAAATCGAAGTTGACTTGTTGGAGCTGTGGCAAAATTGACTAATTTGGAGAGGGATTATAAGGTTATTTTCGATAATAACAACGCCAAAGGAACTAGCACAGATACGTGTTAAACGTTTACTCATGTTCCGAGTGTTTTCAGGTGCATAACTATATGCATCAATCTTTTCTCCCGTAGATGAAGTGCGATTGGTTCATCCTCTCGATTGAGGTATTTTCAGGAATCATGAAAGGTTTGAACACAGATTGTAATCGTCAAGATACAAATGAGGTTTAAGATGAAATCAAGTGGCAAACTTGAAGAAATGTTTAGTTTCATATGTTATAATCAATATTTTAATTCATTTTTAATTGTCCAATGTTGATAGTCCACAGTTAGTAATTTAATAATTCATATATATAATATTTGAATTAATTAATACGTATCGTGACCCATTGTATACATGTCTCAGACTCGATCACAACTCAAAGTATATATATTATTGTAGAATCAACCTCAACCCAGTATAGCTAACTCAAACATTACTGCATATAGAGTGTCTATGGTTATTCCAAGTAATATATATAGATGCGTCGATATGATATGTCAAAACCTTATATACGTGTCCCGATATTTAAAGTGCGTAAAATAAATAACAGAAATTAAATGACGATAAATAAAATTGCGAGAATATAAATTACGATAAATAAATTGCGATAATTAAATTGCGATAAATAAATTGCGATAAATAAAATGTAATACGAAATTAACAGTTAGCTAGGAACAGTTAGCTAGGAATAGTTAGCGTGGATTCTTAATAAAATTTCTCATAATTAATTTGTTTGTTTCTAACAAATTTTATTTTGTCCAATGTTTTCTTCATTATGCCACTTGTTGGATTCTGATAGATCAAAATCCAAATATGAAATTGAATGAAAATGGTTATTCTGCGGTGAACGGATACGTATATCTGTGGATGTAAGTAGGATAGTAAATGATTATTGAATTAGATTCGAAGAATGTACAGTTTAACTTATTAATGTGAAATCTAAATATTTCCTCGGGTATTACCTACCCGTTACAATATTTTTACCATTAACAGTTTGTACAAAAGAATTTTTAATTACAATCTTTATGAAAACATATATATTTTCTTCAGATGTAATCGTGGATTTAATGAGTTAATATGATATTAAACTCATTTGATTTACCGTTAGAACAAGAATATATAATATCTAAAACACTAGAGATTACATAATCATCATGTCGAATGAAGATCAAGGATGTAGAACGATACGTAGAATGAAGATTATACTCGGGGTACAGAATAAGATGTTGAGGCATGTGATGTTGAAACTTAGGTTATTAGTAGTACTGTTGGTGCCGGTGATGTTGCTGAAGCTGGTAAGTTTTGCACCATGTTTTCTAAATTGATTACTCGAGCGCGAAGCTCGTTGACTTCTTCCATTATTCCGGGATGATTGTCGGTCGAAACGAGCGGATGAATAAGGTTTAGAATTTTAGATAGAATATAATTGTGGTGAGATATTCGGGAAATGAGGGTGAAAATGGTGTTTCAGACTGGTTCGCCGGTAAGTGCTTCAGGTTCATCGCCAAGAGGTAAATTCGGTTGGAGAAAAGGATCGCCTTCTTCGTGTCTCCATTGATTAAGTCGACTACGAACCCATCAGATGAATTGGGGATGGATGATTGGTTGATTCATTCTGGTGAGCTGCTTTCGGAGCTTAGGTGAACGTCCATGTCAGAATAGCTGTCGGGTTCCGAAGAACTTGTACTAGTAACGAGTTTCATTTCGTAGTATTGGGTAAAGGTTTTTTTGTTTTCGGTATGAAATAATTTTCGAATATCGGATGATATTCTAACTACATAGAATACCTGTATATAGTACAGAAGATCCCATAGATTACGGAGGAAATCAAGGAATATATCAGGTAAGGTTTACAGTAATAGATACGCTAAGATATGAATTAGCAGATACGCTAAGATATGAATTTTGTCTATACACTATTCATGCAATCAATGCAGTAAGATGTGTCTAGACTAAGAATGATAAGCATGTGATTCCCTAAGAATGATAAGCAGGTAATTTTTGACACGAAATGATAAGCAAAACTTTTGACATGCAGACACGGTCGAAGTCCAGACTCACTAATGCATCTTATCAACTATCAGTTAGACACATTAATGTAAGACCTGGTTTGCTAAGACCACCGCTCTGATACCAACTTTAACGACTCATCCTAATCCATCTGGACGAATGCATTACATTTGGTTACATCGCGAGGTACTTGACCTCTATATGATACATCTAACAAACATTTCATTCGTTTTTAAAATACAAACTTTCATTACATCGAAAGTTGATGGCATGCATATCGTTTCATAATATATCCAACTATAATTGACTTAATAATAATCTTGATGAACTCGACAAATCGAATGCAACGTCTTTTGAAATATGTCATGAATGACTCCAAGTAATATCCCTAATATGAGCAAATGCACAGGGGAAGATTTCTTTCAAACCTGAGAATAAACATGTTTTCAAGTGTCAACCAAAAGGTTGGTGAGTTCATTAGTTTATCATAATCAATCATTTTCATAATTTTAATAGACCACAAGATTTCATTTAATAAATAATCATACACTCGCAAGTGTATAAAAATCATTCGTATGATGAACACCTGGTAACCGACATTGACATATTGCATATAGAATATCCCCCGCATACTCGCAAGTATGCCATAAATATTGGCAATCGCAATCACCATTTAAATCGAAGTACTAAAGCATTCCAAATTCCAGAATGGGGTTTGTTAGGCCCATAGATCTATCTTTAGGATTCGCGTCAATTAGGGGCCATTTTACTAATTCTTAGGTTACCAGACTTGAAGGGCGATATTCGGTATAGTAATCCAACCATACAATGTAGTTTCAAGTACTTGTGTCTATATCGTAAAACATTTATAAAAGCAGCGCATGTATTCTCAGTCCCAAAAATATATATTGCAAAAGCATTTAAAAAGGGAGCAAATGAAACTCACTCTAGAATATTTTGTAGTAAAAATATTCATACGACGATACTGAACAATGCAAGGTTGGCCTCGGATTCACGAACCTATATCAGTTGCATATATATTAACACATATCTCATTTAATCAACTAAGTTTACTTATATTTTATAATTTATTAAAATTAGTATCTTTAAATATAATTATACTTATAATAAATATATGATATATAATTTAATTAAAGTTTTATCAATATAAATGGTAATATATTAGTTAAAAACATATTAGTATGTAATATTAGTTGACTTGTAATATATTTTTATATAGATAATATTTGTTTGTTAAAAATGATAATTGTAATAATACTAAAATAATAACAGTAATGATAATAATAAAAATGACCATACTTTTAATAATAATGATAATAATAATAATAAAAGTGATAAAAATAATAGTAATAATAATGATACTTTTAATAATAATAATAATTTTAATAAAAATGATAAATTTAATAAAAATGATAAATTAAAAATAATGATAATTTTAATAATAATGATAACTTTAATAAAAATGATAGTTTTTAAATGATAATTTTATTTAATCATGACTTAATTATATTTATATTCCTGTTACTCATAAACGTACTTATAATTATACTTCTCGATTGTAATTACCTTAACTATATTTATGATCGTAATCGTAATCATTTTTATCTTAATATATCTTAACATAAATCATATCTATTTTTATTTTTATCATAAGCATATTAATAATAATAATAATAATAATAATAATAATAATAATAATAATAATAATAATAATAATAATAATAATAATAATAATAATACTACCTCAACGAAGTAGTCCTTAAAAAAATGCCCAAGTCCGGGTTTGAACCCGCGACGTCCCGCTAACCCGATACACGACTATATTCTGTTTTAATCCCGAGTCAAAACTAAATAACCTTTTTAACATAATCGTCAGTATCCTTTATTATAGTTACACCATTATCATCATGTAACCATATCATTATTATTATCATAATTTTATTGTTATCTTTTATCATCAACGTTATTATTTTCTTAACACCAATACAACCAAATTCTACTCATAATCATAATCTAATCTCGATCAACATCATCAACATCATATTCGTTGTCATCATTCTTCATCATCATAACATCATCATATGCATATCATCATCATCATCGTCTATTATCATTATCATCATATCAAAACCCAACCATTATTATCGTCATTAATTTAAATGCACCATCATTAAAATATAATCATCATCAAATAATTATCGAATCATCTTCCATGATTTTCATTTAACAACCTCATCATCTATACGTACCATCATACATCTATATCCTAATACTACACTACCACTGTCGTCAATATTCTGCATCATCATATGACATTTCGTTACCAGCTTTGGTTACTGCCATAATCACATTTCATTTATTATATTCAGCCCAACCTAAATAAAAATGGGAGTTGGATCACAGCCCAATAACTAAACAGCATCACGGCCCATCAACTAAAACGTTCCCGGCCCAATCTTTACTTCTTCTAAACCCACTTGATAGCTCGATACAAATAAGGAAATCCATTTAGCAGGTCTAAATATTTACGGTCCACAACATTTTCCAAAACCCAAATGTAACTTAATTTTCGCTTCCGATAGATTATATCCGGAGAATATAAGCCGCCAATCTATTTATCATTATCATTATCTTATGCCTTTAATCAATTAAGTGGGACTATCTTTATACGGATGTCGGCTAATAACAATAATAATTGAAACAAACCGTTGCTTTCTCAACATCATTGTGTCCTTCATCAATCACTCTCACTAATCACGTTCATCATCATCTTTATTTACAGAAGTAAGAGAAAAAGTGTACCGAAATCAATCGTTGTTGAAGCTAAGCAGGAACAACACGACATTCATGGGGGATGGCTGTTCATCTGTCCAAAACAGAAAAAGAAAAGAAATAAATAGCGGTGGGTTGGTTGGGTGGCGATTTCATTGCAAATAGAACTAGCAAGATAACCCGCTTGCAGTTTTGGTGAGATTAGAGATTGGTGATATTTGTGTATGTGAACCGAAAATGAAAGACAATCGAAGTAGTTGATTAGTTATGGTGTTTGATGATAGTGGTTTGTGTTTGGATCTTGCACGCAGTAGAAGTTACAAAACACAACAAAAAATGGTAGAGATGGAGGGTGATGGTCTTGTTCAATTCATAAGTTAAGACTAAATCAAGCCATTGTAGTATTCGAAGTAGAATAGCAGCAGTCTTTATGGTTTAGTATCGCAGGTGTGTTTGGTTTTGATGTTGCACAACCTAAACGGAAATCTTCGCTGAAGCAGGAGAAAGGTGGTTCTTTGGTTTACTAATAGAACCGACATCAAGCAAATGGATAATTTTTAGGTTGTCGTTTGATGATGATCCATTATGGTGGTGGTCTAAGGTGAACCTAAAGCAGAAGCTTAACATATATGGTGATCGAGTAGGGTTTACTCGAAAGGGATGGAGGTGATTTGTATGGGTGTTTCTTTTTTTGAATTCTCTTTCTTCTCTTACGAATAGTGGCAATCAGATGACTTATACATAGATAATTGTATGATTGAAGTAGTGATTATAATTTGATAAATCTTGTTTTCTTGTGTTGATGGGGTCGACATGTTAATCACGGGTATATGAAAGAACAGAAGGAAAATTAAAGATGATGGGGATATAAAGCTTACACGTACAAATCTGTTTTATATAATATTTATAATATTAATAATTAATAAATCTTAATATTATTTTTAATAATTATCATAATAATAATAATAATGATAATGATATTAATAACAATGATAATAATAATTATTAATAATAATGTTAACAAATACATAATTATTTACATAACAAGAAATATTATAAATTTATATACTATTACAATATTTATAATTTAGTATAGAAATTTTAAGTTCGAATTAAACTGGTTAAATATCAATCGAAGTAATGAACGTGTGCTATTATCATTTACTAATTAATTTCAAAACCATATATGTATATTCCATATACTTTAAATATGTATTATTATATATATATATATATATATATATATATATATATATATATATATATATATATATATATATATATATATATATATATATATATATATTGATTTATTTTAATTATAATATCATATTTTATTTCTTTACATAATTAATTAACTCAGATAATATTTTAAATTATATTTCAAATTAATATATATGTATATATATATATATATATATATATATATATATATATATATATATATATATATATATATTACATATCTATTTACAATTAATTGTTCGTGAATGGTCGAAGGGTAATTGCATATATGAAAACAGTTCAAAATTTTTGAGACTCAACATTACAGACTTTGTTTATCGTGTCGAAATCATAATAAGATCAGGTTTATATTTGATCAGAAATCTCCGGGTCGTCACAGATTCAGCACTAGAAGACACAATGGTTGTATCTCCATTTTCAGATCTGGTTCTATTCCTTCCTGGCACACCATTTTCTAACAAATTAACCATCCTTTCCACCTGATATTGTAGAGCTTCAATAACTCTATCTCTTCGAACATTATGGGCTTCTTCAAGAGTCATGTTTCTAGGAATCTCAGCCATTTCAAATCAGATCTGAAAATAAGCTTTTCAGCTCAAAACTGAGTATGAACTTAAAAAACAATAAAAATGATAAGAAAGCGTCGTTTGAACCACCTAAGCTCTGATACCACTTTGATGCGTAATTATGACTTTAAAAAGGCGATTTAGAACAAGCTTTCTTTACCCAGCAGATCTGAACACAAAACCCCCAATTTGTAACAGTAACAGCCCCAAAACAGAGTATAAAACTCTGAAATAAGAACACAACGATAGAAGAATCTAAACCCCAAATTGATAAAAGATACCACCACAATTAGGGATCTAGAAACACTCCAAATCTTCAACAACAGCTGATAGAGATTCCACCACAACTATAATATCAGAAATGAAGATTTGAATTTCACCACAATGTTTGATAAAGTAACACCACAAACACTGATAAAGAAACCACTCTTAGCCACCGGAATCAAAGATTCGTAAAGACACAGAGATTTTGTAAATTGATAAGCTCTATCAAACTTTCATTCATTCATCAATTGAGTTTTACAATTACAAGAGTTCTCTATTTATAGGAGAAGCATAACAGCTATAATCTAGATAAGACAAAAAAAAAGAAAAAGAAAATGGAGACAAAAAGGACAAACAATTACAAATTAGCCAATAAGAATAAAGGACATAATCTGCATAAAGCCTGCCATTTGGTAGTGCTGCTCCCATGATAAAAAGCAGCCAATGATAGATGAGAATCTTCCTTGGATAGCTAACATTCTTCTAGAACAACTAAGCACGTGTTAAGCACATGACCTTACCGGTTTATTGAAAAGCATAAGTAAACTTTGAATAGTATCAGCAAGTTGGCCCCTTAGAAAGAAAACAGCGTGCTGGTTGTACTAGAGTTCATCTTGCTGGATGCGCTGAAGTTCGTCTTGCTGGTTGAACTAGCTTTATCGGCTGAGTAAAACTTTGCTGGTTGAACTAAGAACATTCGCTGGTTGAACTAAAGTGCATTTGCTGGTCCGGCTAGCTGGTTCTTCTTCGTTGCTGGCTTGTCTTCAACTATCAAAAACTTTATTCATGAAAACATAACTACTTCAGTTTAACGATCGAAGTAGGGTAACCACTGAGCTTGTTGAACCAGCTCCAAAAACACTTAGATGATATGAAAGAGATGGCAACACAACCATTGCTTGACTTGACTCGGGTGTAACATCTTTTGAGCTTGTGCTGGTTGTGTTGCTGGTTACATTGCCGAGCTCACCCGCATCATCTCTTATCTCTCTCCGTACAAAAACCCTACCAATTTTTTCTTCTCAGTTAGTACCTTCGCCGCCGTCATCTTCATTTCTTCATCGTTTGCTTCATTTCGACCCTGTTCGTGGCACTATGGTCAACGATTTGATACAAGCTACATAGCCTAGGTTGTTAACTTTTGTTTATTAACTGTTCTTTTTTTCACTTTTCGTCTATTCTTTTTGTGTATGAGGTTTTTGTTTTGAGATATCATTTAATAACTGATTGTTAGGCGAGCAACTTATATCTTCTTCTCATTTCTCAACGCAGCAGAGTTCGCTTGGCCGAAAACACAGGTTTGTTGTTTTCAATGGTCCCGTTTATCTAATATGATCCTGCTTGAACTGCGTTGTTATATTATGTATGTTAGCCCGTGATCATTTTCTTTTTGTGTTTGTGCAAGCGTTACAAATTTCTACCTGGATTTAGGTGGCTGCAGCTATGTGTGTAGTCACTGTAATGCCATTCTTTGGTAAGATGAATGTTTAAAAACTTCTTCAACTATTTATGAATATAACTGTTATTGTAAGACGTCATTTGGGGCACGTGTTGACAACTCTATAAACACCGGTAGTGGGTTGTATGTTTTTAAGGGTATCGGGTCAGATTTATCACTTGATTATGGTCTTTGTGTCCTCTTGATGGAAACCTTCCAAGGTTCGTACAGCTTTACATATATGACACTGTCATTGAAGTTACAAATCGGTTAGTGCATATTTGGTGGTGTACAATCTGGAAGTTTAAGTGTTAAGTGCTGATGTAGTCAAATAACTTATTGAGTTACTTGATAACTTTAATGAGTTAGTTAAACTGTTTCGACATCCTGGGACAAGATTCTAGAAACAGAAGTTCCTACATTCAATGTGAGGCTATATAATGTCATCGGTTCAAGCCAATATGATCTTCAAACACTTTAGGTGCAATCGATTTTTAAAGCGGTGAGAAGTCCCATGCGATTATTATGTAATATATTCGAACATAAGGGTGGTACACCTCAACGAATCAATAAGTTGCAACAGTCTTATATGTCACTTGATTTTCCGCTTCTGTTCATATAGGTCCAGCCAGGTTATTAAACCTCTATGAGACTTAGAGTTGTAAGTACTGGTATAGGTAGAAAGCAAAGAAGTTGTCGATGAATATGTTCTACAGTCATCAACTTCAATTTATAGGTGTGAAATGTACAACTCTAAGTCATGATCTGGGCGGTTGTTTCACCAATACGTGTTCACTTTGTACTGCTGTATAGAGATGGGGACCAGATGGACTACATTCGAAACAAACAGCAGCATATCCGGAAAGAATACCTATGGGGGATATATGATGTTGTCCGAAGGGGTGACCATATTCGCTTTGAAGTTGGCAGTCGGGGGTTATATGATGTTGTCCGAAGGGGTGACCATATTCGTTTTGAAGTTGGCAGTCGCATTGTTTTTCCTGCTTCATTTGTCGGTGGTCCTCGCTACATGTATAACTATCTTGATGCGCTACCAATATGTAGAGTTCAAGGCAGTCACAGTTTTTCACAACGTTTACGTGTAACGCTTATGGCCAGAGCTAAGAAGATTCATGGGTATTTTTTATTATTTAATAATCCCTTCGGATAGAGCAGAAGACGTGGTTGCACGGGTGTTCCTTTTATGTGTGCAATTATTTTCTTAAATCAGGTCTGGATATTCCTCTGTTTGTCAAAACTATACATCTGACACTAGCATAAGTAATATGTTTCTTAGTATTCTGTTACAGTTTCTTGAATGACCAAATTGTAGGTAGTACTACTTTTAGCCATTTTTGCAGTAGAATTTATGATATAACCTTCGGTTAGCCTCTTTGTTTTCTACCTATATTTAGTTAATTTCATTGGGATACATTGGATGATGCTAATTGGGTATAATGTGTAGTTGCATTCATGTACATTGGAGATATGATGCTAAATGGATATAATGTGAAATATGAATGGTGCTTATAGATATCAAATTTGAAAAATGTAAAAAAAAAAAAAAAAATCTCGAGTTTAAGTCGTAGTGATTCACGTTGATATGAAAACTAAGTGTATTAGTAGTCAATGTTAGTTGGGAATCATCAATAAAAAAAAAAAAAAGAGTATTTTTAAAAAACAAATTCAAACAAATAAGTTCAATTACCTAAAAAGCTATTTACAAGAGTAGATACTTGGTTTTGATTGGTTTCCGTTTTCAAACTCGCATTCCTATTTGTACACACTATGCACTTTTCATGTTACGGAGTACTTTAATCGTTTTTATTTACTCCGTATTTGTTAATGTTAATTGCTTTCTTCATCGTAAAGACAGCGGGACCCTCCTACCTGCATGTTACGCTTATGTCCTTTCGCCTCTAGATGTCTTCCACGTTTTCTTTGTAGGTACGTGTCATCCTCATGTTCATCAATCAACAATATTTTTCTTTTTCCAATCTAAAAAATAAAAATCTGCCTTCTGTGACACATTCATCTCTAATGATATCGTTATCTTTACTCCAGAGTTTATATTTGATCAATTCTTTCCCTTTTCTAATTCTCCACTCTATAAAATAAAACTCCCAGAATTTTGCATCTGCTTTCCTTGGTTCAATCTGCATTTTTTGAGACATACATCTGTAATGCTATAGTTATATTTTTTACTTTAGGGTTTATGTTTGATTATTTTGTTATTTGTCTTCTTTTTTTGTCTAATACTTTCGTTATTATTGCAGGGTTTTTCAAGTGTTCTCCGTTAGGTAATATGGTTGTTTTTATTAGTATTGAACAATATATTTTTATGTGTAATGTTCTTGGCCGTGGTTGTTTGTTTGATGTTGTTTGTTGCTCTATTTTGACCCGCTGCCTCATCTTTATAGCGATATATATTTTTTGCCTTCATAAATTGTTTATTCAAGGCATCCACATCTATGATGGACTGTTTCTAGGTTTTCTGGTGTTGGTATCCCTTGTGTTGTATGTTATCAAAATGGTATGCTATTTAGTGTCGATTTTTTTAGTTTTCTTTGGTATTTGGCTTCTTTCTGTGTTGTTATAATTAGTTTGTTTTAGGTGATGGTGGGTCTATGTCCGTTTTTGGATTCCCTGTTTAACAGTCTACTTGAGTAATTGGAACGTCACATACTCTTTCTGCACCGTTTGATTCCTTAGGTTGCCTCTTTGTTAGCATAATAACTAATACATAATAATTAGGGCAAATTTCATAAAAAGGTAACTATTTTACCTCATTTTCCTAATAAAGGTAACCTATTTCACTTTGGTTCATTTAAAGGACTATTTTAACAAAAGTTAATTAAAAAAAGGGGTTTGTTAACTTTGTCCGTTAAAGGACTATTTTAATTACATCATTCGTCCCTCATGTTTACAAACCCTAATTTTATTGATCCCTCCATCCAATTTCCTTCCAACCAGACCTGCAAATTAGTTCATCATCATCACCATAACCGCCAAGAACAATTTTCATAGAAACTTGAATTCGAACACAATAGCACTCAAAATCGATCAAAACATGATCCATATGCTGCGATTAGATGATATATGGAAGAATTATTCATCAAAACAACTTTAGATTAACAGAATCATTATGAATAGCTTCGCCATCACAATATGAACTCCAAAAACTAAAATCGATTTTCGTTGCGTTTTAGGAGATGAATCCTTCATGAAAAACGTTCTATATCATTCTCCTTAACTTCGTGACTCGAAATCATAGCCTCTAACAGCTTGAAACTTTCGAATTTGATCTCTGAATTTATTGTCGACTTTGAAGCCGAACTTTGACTTTTCATATTCGAGTTCATATCATGAAATTAGGATCTATAGATTTCCAGAAAGCATCACGACATGATTTAGAATAGGTCTGCATTTTTACTTTTGGCTATAGGACTCTGACTTGATCCGGAGACTAAATCGGTCCTCGATGAACACGAACGACGAACTCGATCTCAAATTTATGGAATCTGTTTTTGTTTGAAGCTTCTGATGATGCACGAATGTTTAGTAGGATGTAAGAATCATGTTTCGGAACTCAATTTGTGTTGAGAATTATTGAATGAAGATTTGATAATTTGAGCACTTGATGGATGCATACGTACAGTGAATAACTTGAGAAATCTGAATTTGTTAATATATGTCTTATTGATTTGGTTCGATCTGGATTTGAATTACAGACAAAGTTAACGATGAATGGGTTAAAGATGATGACGATGGTCATTTAACAGACAAAGTTAACGAAATCCCCCTTTTTAATTAACTTTTGTTAAAATAGTCCTTTAAATGAATCAAAGTGAAATAGGTTACCTTTATTAGGAAAATGAGGTAAAAAAGTTACCTTTTTATGAAATTTGCCCTAATAATTATGGTTGTTCTTCATTATGTGTTTACTGTTGCATTGCATTAGTGGTATTGTTTTGTTATAGATTTTCCTAACAGATGGCTACATAGGATTATATAGTAAGAATTCGTCTACGGTCTACAAATTAATCCTTCGTCATCGCCATAGCGTCACATTATGACATGACATTCCCAATGACATACAGGAGAACAGTTGACCTTACAAAATTCAAGTGAGATACATATTCAATAAACTACAAATGATATTGCACTTTCATTATTTACTGCCATTCATATCTCACCTGTTGTACACTCAGCTGTAATTTACCTTTTATTTAATCATCGGCCGTTTCATCTTTTCCCTCACTTCCTTTTTTTTTTTTTTTTTTTTGCGTGGCAAAAAAATGACGAATTATAACCCTGACTTCGTCCAATTACTGATTCTTTATTAATTTATTCAGGATCTTACTGTTGCAACTCTATAAGTATTTCGTTTTTGTATCAGTATTTCGTTCTCATATGGCATCCAATTTTCAGTTAGACAACTGTATACGCTGCTATGATTCATAAGTGACAAGTTAGTTTATACATGTATGAAATCATTTGCAGTGATGACATGGTTCAACTCAATCTATGGAACGAACAAGCAAGTGCAATTGACACCGAGACATTTTCATGGAAAAACCAGTTATTCTAGCGTTCAGCTTGTGCCACCAAAAGGTTTTTTTATGGTACAAACCTGATAATTGTAGTACCATCTTCATACATCATCTTGAGGCTCATCATACAAAGGCTGGTTAGACCCAGATTACTTGAGTGATTGTTCAACTAAATTTTGTGTCTTAAATGCGCATGTTCTGTTAGACCATAGATAATGGTGACTGTGACGTGGAGTGGTAGAGTTGCACTTTTTGGGGAAAAACTGTGACTGGGCCATGACATTTTGGGGGGAGTTGTAATGGGGGGCTTTTGTAAGGGCGTTTGTGAGTGATGTGTCAAAATATGATTGGAGATTGGGTTAAAAAGTGGTGAAAAAAGTAGAAAAAAATTAAAAACAAAAAACAAAAAGTCACAAACGCACATTTTTATGCCCGTGTTAGTTTGACAAACGCCCCAACACAAACGCCCACAAACGCCCCATTCCGGGCGTTTGTGGGCGGATTCAAGGCAACAAACGCTGCAATATCTGTGGTCTTAAAAGTATGAACCATGTTCAGGTAACGAGATTGAAGATGGTTTTGATTTTTATAAGATGAAAGACTCTATTCATGTCATTATTATATCGATTTCTTGGTTATCATTTACTGAATACAGTTAGTTTTGGCAAAATTATATATTGATGTTAAATGTAAGGAGTTGAGATATAATGTTTCTATCAAGCATTAGCGACTACTTTAATTTTGGAGGGCAAAGCAGTTATGTAATGTGTATGTTGCTGCTGAAGTTTCTACTTGTCCCACATATTTGGATGTATAAAAGTATATCAGGTGCTCAAGTGTTCTTTACCAACTTTATTTATTTACAGAGCATTAAAAAAAGCTTCAATCACTTCTAATTACACAAAGTTAAATAAGATACGTCTTCTAAGCTTTTCAAAAGGCTATATATATATATATATATATATATATATATATATATATTTTGAAAAGCAAAATATTATTAACACCACGAAAGAGTACACCGAAAACAACGAGAAGAAACCAAGCGAGAAACTAGGCTAAAACAACTACGAAATCAAAAGAAAAATATATACAAAGCTTCCAACACAAAAACCTCGAGAAACAAAAAACGAGAGAAGATAATTAGCCGATTCCCAATCTAGAAGAAGCCGAAACAAAAGAGCCCGGATTAATCAACCATTGAGACCACTCGATAGACATTTTCTTGTGCCGTTTTGAAATCCACTCGAAGCTTGTAGATTGTATGTTGGTGACAATATTAGAGCCATTCCATGGGATGTTATTAAAAATGAGATCGTTTCTAGCCTTCCATGTAAAATAACACACGATCCACTTAACACATTGCCAAACGGGTTTACCTGAAGAAGATAAATGTGGAAACAGGGAGACATCATCGACAATATGATCCATCGAAATTGTAGAAGTGTAAGGAAGATTCCACCACTTGAAAATATGATTCCAGACCTCGATCACTTTATTACATTCGGTAAGACAATGAGCAACCGTTTCGCTATAGATACCACACATAGGACACATGATAGAATCTAAAACTATGCCCCGCTTATCAAGCTCAACTCTAGTCGGGATCCTCGACTGTCTTGCCCTCCAAATAAAAATCCCCACTTTTAGAGGGATAAATTTGTTTCGAAGGGTTTCAACAACGGAGGAAGAAGCAATTGACGACCTATCAATAAGAATGGAGAGATGATTTGTCTTGAACATACCATCCGAGTCAAGGCTCCACAACCATGAGGGAGGTTTGTCATTTAACTGTACGTTCACCAATAAACCAATTAGATCAGTGAACTCATCCATGGATCTACCCCTTATGGGCCTGGCCCAATTCCACGTGAATTCGGTATTTAAAGAATCAGTCGAGATACGATCAGCAACCTTCGCATTCTTGTCACATTCCAAAGCGAATAACCTGTTGTACTTGCCTTTAAGTCTGAAATTTCCCAACTAACGATCATGCCAAAACTCGATAGATATACCATTCCCCAGTTCTCTAATAAAAGATGAAGTAAACTCGATTCCCTTTGCATCGATAATCTTTCCAACCATTATGATGTTACCCCAGGTAGTATTTCCGAATCTGTTCCTGTCATCATTAACAAAGTCAAACCCGCCCCCTACCCCATAAATGCTAGAAATAACTTTAACCCAAAGAGAGTTGTGGCAAGTTTTAAAACGCCACTACCATTTTCCTAATAAAGATAAATTTTTTGCTTTTAAAGAACCCACGTTTAAACCACCTAACTCATATGGAAGAATGAGTTTATCCCATTTAACCCAGCATAATTTTTTTCCTTCACCCGACCCGCCCTGTAACAGCCCCAACCCGTATTAAAACCGGCCCATAAAATTTTTTCCTTTTAATACGCTTTAAATACCACTTTAAGTCCCAATTGTGTTTCCATAAACATCTTTAATACAATAGAAGGTTTAATAAACCTTAAAACATTTAATACATTAATTAATTGTCCAAACGGACGTACACGACCCGACTAGTTTAGTTTCCAACCAAAACCGAGCATGGTGATTTGGGACTACCCTACCCAAATCCTAATCGAATACAAAAGCAAGATCTTCTAAGCAACCTAGCCAAGATCTCTAATCCCCAAACTTACCCAAGCCGCCAAGCATGCGAACCTATAAAAAAAATATCAACAACGAGAGGGTAAGCTAATGCTTAGTGAGTGAGAATATACTACATACATATATATGCATAAAATGGACACGCCACACAAACCAAATACCGCATACCGGAGCATCCAAGCATAAAGGCAAGCTAGTCTAAGCATACCGTAAGATCACTAAGCAACGAACTAAAGATACATCAACAAAATATAAGTTCACCAACAACGATGTGAACAATGCCAATAAGCTACACCCGGAGGGTTAGCTGCATCACGACAATACAGCATTATATGTATACAATATATATATATATATATATATATATATATATATATATATATATATATATATATATATATATATATATATATATATATATATATATATATATATATATATATATATCGAATAACATAATTTGCTTACGCTTACAACACAATAACCATGGTTAACCAAATCTTCGCAAGGGAATGACTTCGCGAAACAAGTCATCGATGTTCATAACAACCGTTAGCTTCCAAACACGGCTATGGCATGCTAACCCCCGAGGTGTTCCAAAAACGGCTATGGCATCACCCCCAAGTGTTCCAAAAACGGCTATGACATCACTTGATCAATGTGTGAGTAAAACACGGCTATTACTCACAATCATGTGCACAAACACGGCTATGTGCAACAATTAATACTGGCAACAACATGGGAGTAAAACATGGCTATTACTCACCACCATACGCACAAACACGGCTATGTGCATAATTATCAATTGGACAAAATGGCTATGTCCCACAACTATGGTCACAAAAACGGCTATGTGACACCATTACTACGGGCACATAAAACATATACATACATACATACATACATAGATATTCCACTCACAATATTAACCCTTCGCAATTGGGGTTATATAATCCACATCACACGCCCATGTGATAACGTACACACAAAGTGTTTGTGATGCCCCGTACAAAACCATCGTGTACGAATCATCAACAACAGGATCATTACAAGGTTAAGTACTACATGCTGTAATAAAAGAAGTTGCATTCACGATAAAAAAGGTGACGTCATAACCGACGTCAATTGTTTTACACCAACAGTATGCTTCTACGAATAGCAAGCATGAATAAATGTATGTGACCCTTAGGTCGTTACAAAACATAGTTTCAAATGTAGTAAAGTTTGAATGCAAGATAAAGTAGTTCATGCGGTGATAACACTAGGGCAGCGGGTGTCTACGTCAAGACTAGTACACAGCGGAAGCTAACCTCAAGCACCTGAGAAAAACATGCTTAAAAACGTCAACACAAAGGTTGGTGAGCTATAGTTTAAGTATAACAGTATGTAAGGTACGCCACGAGATTTCAGTGCTACAAAGAGCGTTTCAAAACAGTAATCCAAATCCGTATGTTTAAGTATATGTTTAACCATGGGCACTCGGTAACTAACTTAACGTTTAATAATATATCACCCCCTGAAAGTACACTTGGCAAGTGCGTATGTTTACGAAGTATTAAACACTCGTTAAATGCTAGCGCGACTAGCCCGAGTGGGGATGTCAAACCCTATGGATCCATATCTAAGATTCGCGTTCACGGTTCAAAAACCAATGATTAAACGTTACCGAGCTAAAGGGAATGTTTATGCTGTTGTATAACCCACACATATATAAGTTTAGGTACTCATGCCTAGTATGTAAAACATAAAATCCGCATACATTCTCAGTTCCCAAAATAAGTTAAAGTAAAAAGGGAATGCTATAACTCACAATGATAAAGTAGCGGTAAAGTCGAGTCGGGAAAAGTGTGCAAGTAATCGGTCCGAAAGGTCCAACGAGTCCTCAACCTAAGTCAAATAGTACTAAGTCAGTAAATCGTCCGAATAGGTTTAAAAGTATGTAAATTAGGTCTTAAGGGTCATCATCATTCATCATCAAACAAAAGGCGTAAAGTGAGTTTCGTTTATGAAAGTAGTTTAAAACAAGGGCTAACTTCGATCAGTCACCACGGCCTCTACCCTTACTGAATTAAGGTGAGACCTGTGGCCATGGCTCCTATATGAGTCCTTTAAGTGTGGTAAAATTTACAGAAGCAAACCCATCTTCGTTTGACCGTGGTGACGGTCTAAGTGTGAGTAGGTCAGAAATTTCTGCACAACGTTAAAAGGACATAGTGACGATCGGAGGGCCATAAATCCTAAACCGTAACTCGGATTAAGAGGAGTCCTATATGAAAAGTTATCTACTCGAAAAGATCTATCTGAAAACCAAGGTTACAGTAGCCCAGGTGTACTGGTTTGTTACAGAACCTAGAAAACAGTAGGCAGAAGACAGAAAACAGAAAAATAGTGGGTTCCGGTGGTCTTGGTGCTCGATGCTTATCACGGTTCTCATCCTTGATGCATATAGCTTCAAGTGTACAACTCGTTGATGAGTTTGCATCATTTTCACCAAGGTTTGACCATCATAACCCAAGTGTAAGTCTAAGACATGAAGCACAACTCACTTAAGTGTTGCAAGTGTTTTGATGAACCAAAGTTACATCAAAGTCTTAGATTCAACACATACATGAACTATAAAGTAATATTAAGCAAGTTTTGACTATTATGACACAAGTGTAGGTCTAAGACATGTAGCACAACTCACTTAAGAGTTGTATGAAGTTTGATGAACCAAAGTTACATCAAAGTCTTAGATCTAACACATACATGAACTTTAAAACTAATAATAAGTTACAAACTTGAAAGTAAACTTATGAAATCAAGATCTTGAGTTGTAGAACATAGTTCTTTAGTTTGATCTTGAAGATCCAAGACTCAAAAGTCTAGATCTAACATAAGTGTACAAAGTTATAATTAAAGAAAACTTACTTGTGTGTTCTTGAACTTTCAAAGTTAACTTTTAGTTCAAGATTAATGAGATCAAGACTAACTTGTAGTACTTGACCAACAACAACCAATAATCACAAAATTAAAGTGCAAGTAAATGAAGTAGTAAACTAAATGAACAAGAAACAAATTCATGGGTTGTTCATACTTTAAAGATTCAAACCAAAGTTTGATCTTTAGAAAGTAAACTTTAAAGTTTACTAACATGACTTACAAGTATGATTTGCAACACATGAACTCTAAATCTTTTGAAATGATAAATGTAGAATCATAAACTAGTAAGTTTATGTTCTTGTGTTCTTGAAAATACAAGATATTATGAAGAATTAAACTAAAGAGTTGATTCTTGAAACTAGTAAAGAACAATAACAACAACTAATAACAACCAAGAACAAGTGATTAAAACAAACAAATGATGATGATAAGAGAGCATTATGGATTCGGTTTTTAGGTGAAGAAAAGAAGAGAAAAAGTCTCATGTAACTTACAATGTTTGAGAGTAAAAGAGAGAAAAGAAGTTGCAAGTATGTGTGTGAGTGAGAAGTGAATGAAGTATGAGAGAAAACTAGTAGCTAAGTTAACAAAAGTTGAAAGCCAAAAACACTCCCCAAGGAGCATAAGGCCGTCGGCCATCACAAGGGAAAGGGGGGAAGAAAAGATCCATGAGGTCCTTGTATGCATGTGTCATAAAAGTTGGTTAATAAGGGTGATTTCATGGGAATGGTGTGTGAGTAGATTCCATGTAACTTAAACTAACTAGTTATGCATTAATGATGATACTTATATGGAAGTAATGGGCTAATGAGTCCACTAAAGAAGTAGGGTGGGCTTCTTAAGTCCATTAACACTAATTAAGGCCCAAGTTCAAGTAATTAACAAGTTAATCCAATAAAAGCCCAAGTAATTAACCAATAACCTTAGTTAATTAAAAATGATTAATAAAACTTAATCATGAATGTAAATAATATTCTAAAAATATTATTCGTGAAAGTTCGTGTGTCACAAAGACGTGTCGGGCATTCAAAAGTCATGTACGGTTAATCATGGCAACAAGCAAATGTAATAACATACATTCGTTAAATCTCAAGTATTAATAATTAACATTATTAATTAAAAGTGGAAAAACCAGGGTCGTTATATTACCCACCTGTTAAAGAAAATTTCGTCCCGAAATTTTAAGGAGTGCCCAACAATGGTACCGTATCCGAATAAGAAGGGGCGTATCAAAGTTCCGTGAGACTCGTGGCTCAGCAGTAAGTTATTTACCTTGAAAGGTACTTCGGCGTATGAAAGTAAGAATAGGCATCTGTCATTAATTAAGTCTCTTGTCTTAAAAGATCAAAAAATCGATTTCGTTTCTCCTTAACATGAGTATGTCATCTGAATGTATATCCACAAAAGGAAAGATGGTGTGTTTAGCCTTACAGGCATCTTCGGTAAGTTGGGTGCGTGGAATGCATCATGAATGATCCTAAGCTCATCTAAAACATTGAGCGTGTATGTCGTAATATAAGCTGACAGGTAGAATGGAAAACATAGTGATTACAACCATGCAGTTTGATATCTGGATAGTGTTAGCCACGGGTTTTACCAACCCCTTGGTTTTGGAAGGAGGCCATAGGCATAGGAACCCGATATTAAGAACGTTTCATTTGAGTAAGTGAATCGAAATTTTAGCTGGAAGTGACCAATCGGACTAGCAAGCCATAACTATTCACAGTGTTTTCAGGACGGTCTGAACGAATAATGAGGGATATCACTTAGTTTACCATATTGCAGGTGAACCTATCCTTGGATGAAATGAAAGCACGATTTCATAATGTAACTTCATCCCTTCAGTTATATGTTGAAGTTAGGGTTAACGTTAACTAGAGCAACATACAGTTGCAACCAAAGAGGGAAGCAATATATAGAGTATCCACATCAGTGTCGTAAATGTTTTAAGCAGTCCCCTTCCAAGGGATATCAAGATTCATAGATTCTCAAAGTATCTTATATTACATTTCCGAAAGAAAGTCGCACGAATGGTGTGATCTATGAACGAGAGTGAACTCTTCGAGTGGTTCGTTCTGAATTTATCCGCGTATTTAAGGGGATGTGCGGATGAGAGGATACGTGAACTCTTGGTCCTAACGAATGGTTTACTCTGAGTGAAAAGAATCTCTAAAAATGATTTCTTTTTTTTTTGTGTCTCAACATACTAATTCATAGAGATGAGGTTTATGAGGGTGTTGTGATTAGCCGTGGAACGTTGAGAGTAGAAACCCGTCTAGAGCCTTTCCTACGGTAGGGTGACCACTAGGTGTACCTCAGAAAACTGATTTATCGGCCCGCGTTTTTGACATGTCTAGCTTTAAAAGAACATTTTATGGGTGCAAAGATTTTCCAACAAATTTTATAAGACTGCCATCCAAAGTAGCTCAAGAGTTTTTCACAAAAGATCTTAATAGTAAGTTTCATCTCTTAACAGAGGGCGAGAAAAAGTGTGGTCCACACATGGTGTAGTCTGATACGAAAACCTTTAATAAAATCAACTAAGGGAGTTTTGAAAAACAGAACCTTTAAACGTTTGTTGTGACAACATAAACGGAACGAAGTTCCTAGTAAATTTAGAAGTAGGTACAACGTGTACCATTTTGCACAAAACTATTTGACTTAAGTTGAATAAATCGGTAAAGGAGTGGTTTTTAAATAATTTGAAGATATAACTTAGTATCAAAATAAGTAAGTATAATTTATACATATATGATTTTATAAATCGTATAAGGGACAGAAAAGTTTTTAGTATTTTCATTGTCTGTAAATCTTGTGAGGACCACACAAATAAACAACGTGTAAAAATTTTGATAAACATAGTTTTTCGTATTTCAAAGGT
This sequence comes from Rutidosis leptorrhynchoides, assembly GCF_046630445.1. NCBI lineage: Eukaryota > Viridiplantae > Streptophyta > Magnoliopsida > Asterales > Asteraceae > Rutidosis > Rutidosis leptorrhynchoides. The sequence continues at coordinate 168,310,253 of NC_092342.1, read as the reverse complement.
TACGAGTTGGAAAAGATTGAGTGGAAAAGCTTTGAATCATCGGGTGGCCAGTTACTAGGTAATGAAAACTAATGACATAAATGTAGTTTTGGTAATTATCAGGACACAAGTCTTTGGGCCAAAAATATTCACGTGCGAAGCCGTTGCTAACAAGTGAGTTACGAAGGATAGAGCACAGGGATGAGAAGTAAATCGCTTCTTGAATTTGCAAAGCGCCAAACAGGTTATGACTAGTATTAAAGCCGGAATAATGATGGTATTAATACCACTAAATGAGAATCCCTTGGAATGAGTCAGGACTTAGAGCCATGTAAGAAAGAGCATTGTTCCAACAGGTGTGGTGAAATAAATCCATGGGGTAATGCAATAGTTTTGAATGGTTTGAGTGTTAGCGGATGCCCGAAGGCCTTGCATGACATGGTAGTCAGTGCCTTTATCACATATACACGAATCTCTCGATTTCGACGGTTATAAAGCCTTTATGATGACTTGGATACGAATAACACGAAAAGTTTTATATAATAAGCAACAAAAGTTTTATAGAAATTGTTTATGGTGACAATGTAAGAGAAGAAATGAAGTTCTTAGTAAATTAGGGTTATGTACAACACGTACCGTTCAAAGTATAATATCTTTTAAATGAAAGATTTGATTTGTAAAAGTGAAAGTAAAGTTTCATATGTATTTGTCAAAAGTAATCATTTACTTTATTTTATATAACGGGTACGATTTCAAAAATTTGTATGAATGGCAAATAGAATAAATTTATTTTTATAAAGCCTTGAGAGGATAGCACAGTAAAATAAGGTGTGTAAAATTTTGGCAAACAAAATCTTCATATTTCGGAGGTTACAAGTTGGAAAAGGTTGATGAGAATCGAGTAAAAGACTATTGAAAATTTCGAGTGATATTTGAGGTAATAAAAACCATTGAATTTATATGTGTTTGACGACTATTAGTAGGGTATAAGTCCTTGACCAAAAATGTTTAAGTGTGAAGTTGTTGCTTATAAGTGAGATACGAATGGGAGAGTATGAGGATGAGAGTTAACCACTCATTGATTTTAGGAAAATTTTGAACTGGTATGACTAATATCGAAGTAAGAAGGATGATGTTGTGGTTATCATCGAATAAGGAATCTATAGAAATAGGTGAGGGTTTAGAGTCGCGTAAGAATAAGTATCAAATGAGATTCTTGGATAATATTTAATATAGAATTTGAACTGCTGAAGTAACGGAATAGGATTTCCTTTAAGTATCGTTGTGCAAGTTTGTTCATTGTATCGGTTTCCTTCATGGCTAGAAAGTAAGCAGTTTTCGTGAGATGGTCAATAATAACCCAGATGATGTTCTAACCGCCTTACCGTCTTTGGTAGTTTAGTGATGAATTTCTCCCCATTTCCATTGTGGGATTTCGGGTTGTTGTTATGTAACTAATAAGGTTCAGTTTTCGGGCTACCTCTCTTCCCATAATAGTTTCACCATTCTTGCGAGGTATATGAATAAATTTTCCTCATTATAAATAAATTCCGCTTTCATCCTTGAATGTCAATTCGTTCCAACCAATCTTATCATACTGCTGTGAAAATTTTATCAATCTTCTCAAATAACATATGCCTGTACGTAGGTAACTAATCCTTTTCAACTACTACATTAAAACTCCCAAGTTTGGTTAATATGAGGTCAGCTCCAAATGACCCACCTGTTAATCTTAAAGTACTACCTTAAATTATTCCTCTATCTCTGCCAGCTTACCATTTGCTGGTCCTATAGAATACTTAACTCTCATGGTTGTTAATGGCTTATTATTCATAACGCTAAGGTGCTTAGATATAAGGTTTCTATCATTCTAGTATTAAACAACTCCGAAAAAATAAAACGTTGTGATGAAACGTTCCCTAACTAAAATCAGGATCCATGCGAGTTTCCATAACTGAGATAATGATTGCTCTATCGCAAGTCAGTACAAAGCTTTTCCTATATGAGAACTTTTTCCTTAAATGTCCAGGGTGTCAATATCTATAGCAAATTTTCGGGTTATCAATTCTGCAATCAAGGCCCTTCTTGTACAGTATTTTTGGCTACGTGATTATTCTTTCCCTACCTTTAACAGGCTACAATGTGTATGCTCAAGTGATTCCTGATAAAATTCTCCCTGGATCACCCCATATTCCTCATGTAGTAACATTGGAACTTCTGCATGATCTACTTCAATATAATCACGCTGGCCTGGCGTCACTATATTGTACTAAATCGTATATTCATTCCAATATCATTCCATATGGTCAATGTAACGTGATCACTTCTAATTATACACAATTCCATCCAACGGTGCTTTATCTATGTTATCTCAAAACAAAATCTACATACCTAATCTCACAGTTTCTTGATGTTGGTGCGTAGGTTCCGTAGATCATGCATTAATGCCTAAATGTCTCGAAGTTTCTTCAAAGGTTTGGATTCAGGTACGTTGTTAGGTTCCTTCTAGATATTCAATCTAGGTCTCGTGTCGGGTTGTACGTGTAGCAAGTAGTAATACAATGTGTCTCGAGGCGACTCCCAAGTCTTTGAGTATGGTTGAGCATCGGTAGAAGACACTACAACCTTGTTAAAGGGAATGCCTTCCCGACTTCTCCAATGTCTAGGAGTGTTAGGGACCTAAGTCCAGAGGTGTCGTTAGATCGTCGAGCAATGGTGAAGCATGAAAGAGATAAGTGACGGTCATGAAAGTGTACATGGTATGTGTCGACTCACACAATCTTCTAGATTGCGTGAGGTATTGTTTTGATCTCTGGAACAGTGGAGCAGTAGTAACAGGTGGATTACATTACTAGTTCTTAGGGTTAGATGAGTAAGAAAGTAGTTCAGGAAAACATCTGAACTGGGAAGGATAAGTTCTCCACGTCGGTACAGTGAATAATAGACATGTAGCAAGCGCGTAATCAGGCATAACAACTACAGCAGCCTAGATCGTTTACAACAGCACGTAGCATGGCAATAGTAACAGTACCATACCGAAGTAACATGCTAAAAGCAGGTAGTAGCATGCAGTAGCGAGAGTAAGCAAAAGCATACAACGAGTTTACATAGCAGTAAAAGGAAACGGTAGCATGCAGTAAGTTCATATCTCAATAAGAGTAAGCAGTGACTTGCAGTAGTAGTAAACAGTAACATGCAGTAATATAACACAGTAGCATATAGCACGTTTCACAGAAACAAGTAAACTAGCAAGTTGTAGATTAGTCCTATTAGTGAATCCTACTCGGGTCGGTCTTAGACTCACTAATGCAACCTAATTCCCTACAACCAATGCTCCGATACCAAATGTGATGCCCCGTACAAAACCATCGTGTACGAATCATCAACAACAGGATCATTACAAGGTCAAGTACTACATGCTGTAATAAAAGAAGTTGCATTCACGATAAAAAGGTGACGTCATAACCGACGTCAATTGTTTTACACCAACAGTATGCTTCTACGAATAGCAAGCATGAATAAATGTATGTGACTCTTAGGTCATTACAAAACATAGTTTCAAATGTAGTAAAGTTTGAATGCAAGATAAAGTAGTTCATGCGGTGATAACACTAGAGCAGCGGGTGTCTACGGCAAGACTAGTACACAGCGGAAGCTTGTAGTGACCCGAACTTTTCCATGTTTATATATATATTAAATGAAATTGTTATTTACATAATTAAGTGTTTCCAACATGTTAAGCAATCAAACTTGTTAAGACTTGATTAATTGAAATAGGTTTCATATAGACAATTGACCATCCAAGTTGACCGGTGATTCACGAACGTTAAAACTTGTAAAAACTATATGATGCATATATATGGATATATATATAGTTAACATGATATTATGATAAGTAAACATATCATTAAGTATATTAACAATGAACTACATATGTAAAAACGGGACTACTAACTTAATGATTTTTAAACGAGACATATATGTAACGATTATCGTTGTAACGACATTTAATGTATATATATCATATTAAGAGATATTCGTACATCATAATATCATGATAATATAATAATTTAAAATCTCTTTTTATATTATAAACATTGAGTTAACAACATTTAACAAGATCGTTAACCTAAAGGTTTCAAAACAACACTTACATGTAACGACTAACGATGACTTAACGACTCAGTTAAAATGTATATACATGTAGTGTTTTAATATGTATTCATACACTTTTGAAAGACTTCAAGACACTTATCAAAATACTTCTACTTAACAAAAATGCTTACAATTACATCCTCGTTCAGTTTCATCAACAATTCTACTCGTATGCACCCGTATTCGTACTCGTACAATACACAACTTTTAGATGTATGTACTATTGGTATATATACTCCAATGATCAGCTCTTAGCAGCCCATGTGAGTCACCTAACATATGTGGGAACCATCATTTGGCAACTAGCATGAAATATCTCATAAAATTACAAAAATATGAGTAATCATTCATGACTTATTTACATGAAAACAAAATTACATATCCTTTATATCTAATCCATACACCAACGACCAAAAACACCTACAAACACTTTCATTCTTCAATTTTTTTCATCTAATTGATCTCTCTCAAGTTCTATCTTCAAGTTCTAAGTGTTCTTCATAAATTCCAAAAGTTCTAGTTTCATAAAATCAAGAATACTTCCAAGATTGCAAGTTTACTTCCAAGTTTTATAAATCCATTCCAAGTAATCATCCAAGATCAAGACACCTTTGTTACTTACAGTAGGTTATATTTCTAATACAAGGTATTAATCATATTCAAACTTTAATTCAATTTCTATAACTATAACAATCTTATTTCGAGTGAAAATCTTACTTGAACTGTTTTCGTGTCATGATTCTGCTTCAAGAACTTTCAAGCCATCCAAGGATCCTTTGAAGCTAGATCCATTTTTCTCATTTCCAGTAGCTTTATTCAGAAAACTTGAGGTAGTAATGATGTTCATAACATCATTCGATTCATACATATAAAGCTATCTTATTCGAAGGTTTAAACTTGTAATCACTAGAACATAGTTTAGTTAATTCTAAACTTGTTCGCAAACAAATGTTAATCCTTCTAACTTGACTTTTAAAATCAACTAAACACATGTTCTATATCTATATGATATTCTAACTTATTGATTTAAAACCTGGAAATACGAAAAACACCATAAAACTGGATATACGCCGTCGTAGTAAAACCGGGGGCTGTTTTGGTTGGGATAATTAAAAGCTAAGAATAACTTTGATTTAAAAGCTATACTTCTGGAAAAATGATTTTTATTATGAACATGAAACTATATCCAAAAATCATGGTTAAACTCAAAGTGAAAGTATGTTTTCCAAAATGGTCATCAAGATGTCGTTTTTTCGACGGAAATGACTACCTCTTTAGTAATTGACATGTAACTTAATTTTTCGACTATAAACCTATACTTTTCTGTTTAGATTCTTAAATTAGAGTTCAATATGAAACCATAGCAATTTGATTCACTCAAAACGGATTTAAAATGAAGAAGTTATGGGTAAAACAAGATTGGATAATTTTTCTCATTTTAGCTACGTGAAAATTGGTAACAAATCTATTCCAACCATAACTTAATCAACTTGTATTGTATATTATGTAATCTTGAGATACCATAGACATGTATACAATATTTCGACCTATCATGTCGACACATCTATATATATTTCGGAACAACCATAGACACTCTATATGTGAATGTTGGAGTTAGCTATACAGGGTTGAGGTTGATTCCAAAATATATATAGTTTGAGTTGTGATCAATACAGAGATATGTATACACTGGGTCGTGGATTGATTCAAGATAATATATATGGATTTATTTCTGTACATCTAACTGTGGACAACTAGTTGTAGGTTACTAACGAGGACAGCTGACTTAATAAACTTAAAACATCAAAATGTATTAAAAGTGTTGTAAATATATTTTGAACATACTTTGATATATATGTACATATTTGTTATAGGTTCATGAATCGACCAGTGGCCAAGTCTTACTTCCCGACGAAGTAAAAAATCGGTGAAAGTGAGGTATAGTCCCACTTTTAAAATCTAATATTTTTGGGATGAGAATACATGCAGGTTTTATAAATGATTTACAAAATAGACACAAGTACGTGAAACTACATTCTATGGTTGAATTATCGAAATCGAATATGCCCCTTTTTATTAAGTCTGGTAATCTAAGAATTAGGGAACAGACACCCTAATTGACGCGAATCCTAAAGATAGATCTATTGGGCCTAACAAACCCCATCCAAAGTACCGGATGCTTTAGTACTTCAAAATTTATATCATATTCGAAGGGTGTCCCGGAATGATGGGGATATTCTTAAATATGCATCTTGTTAATGTCGGTTACCAGGTGTTCACCATATGAATGATTTTTATCTCTATTTATGGGATGTGTATTGAAATATGAAATCTTGTGGTCTATTATTATGATTTGATAATATATAGGTTAAACCTATAACTCACCAACATTTTTGTTGACGTTTTAAGCATGTTTATTCTCAGGTGATTATTAAGAGCTTCCGCTGTCGCATACTTAAATAAGGACGAGATTTGGAGTCCATGCTTGTATGATATTGTGTAAAAACTGAATTCAAGAAACTTATTTCGTTGTAACATATTTGTATTTAAACCATTATGTAATGGTCGTGTGTAAACAAGATATTTTAGATTATCATTATTTGATAATTTACGTAAAGCTTTTTAAACCTTTATTGATGAAATAAAGGTTATGGTTTGTTTTAAAATGAATGCAGTCTTTGAAAAACGTCTCATATAGAGGTCAAAACCTCGTAACGAAATCAATTAAGATGGAACGTTTTTAATCAATAAGAATGGGACATTTCAGTTGGTATCCTAGCGTTGGTCTTAGAGAACCAGAATTTTTCATTAATATGTCTTATCGAGTTTGTTAGGATGCATTAGTGAGTCTGGACTTCGACCGTGTTTACTTGAAAAATGATTGCTTAACAAATTTTGTTGGAAACTATATATTATTAACATGTATATATTATGTGATATATTAATCTCTTAACATATTTGATATTGTGTGATAGATGTCTACCTCTAGCACAAATCCCATTGACTCACCTAATAATAACGAAGAGTCGAATATATATTGGACTGATTCACAAGTTCCCGAAGAGGAACCGAAAGAAGAATCAGAACCGGAAGAAGAATCAGAACCGGAAGAGGAGGAACCGGAGGAGGAAATAGAACCGGTGGGGGAAATAATAAAATGGTTAAGTAAAAGAAAATCCTCAACCAACCGACCAAGGTTAATTATGGTCAATGGTGTTTCCGTCAAGGAAGCAAAATATTGGGAGGATTACCAATTCTCCGATGAATCGGATTCCGACGAGAATTCCGATGATGTTATAGAAATTACCCCAACTGAATTTAAAAAGGCAAAAGAAAATAATAAGGGAAAGGGCATAAAAATAGAGAAATCTAATTCCAACCCCGATGAACTTTATATGTATCGTCAACCCCCGAAGTCCTTAAGTTGTAACAATGACCCGGGAACCTCTAAACCACCAGGTTTTTCTAAACCGTTGTAGAAAACGACAGCTAGTATTAGGGGAACATCATATATCCCTAGAAACTTGGCAAAACGAACCAAAACCGAAGAAGAAGATACGAACGAGTCAGAATAAGATAGTTGTATTCGTGTGGTGTAATATATGTAATATAGTGTGCTTATGCTTTATGTTATATGTAAAAATTGCTTGTATTAATAAGTATTTTTTTTATGAATCTAACTCTTGTCTATTTTACAGTATAAAAACACAAAATGGATAGACAACCCAATATTTTAAGAGACCTACCCGAAGACATGATTGATGAAATCTTGTCTAGAGTCGGTCATAATTCTTCGGCACAACTATTTAAGGCAAGATCAGTTTGTAAGACATTCGAAGAACATTCCAAGAATGCCTTGGTTTATAAAAGGCTTTCGTTCGAAAGATGAGGGATATCACATTGGGAAATCCATAAGTTACGATGTGTTTACTTTGACGCATATATTACGGGGAACCCAAATGCTATTTTACGCAACGGGTTAAGAAATTATTTTGACTCAATATATCCGAATATAGGACTTCGTGATTTAGAAAAAGCGGCTAACATGCAACATAAAGAAGCATGTTATGTTTACGGGTTATTAATGTTCGTTTCTCACCAAAGTGAGAACAAGAACATCGGGCTACAACTATTAAACAAAACGTTCCCACAAGTGACGGAGTCAGTAATTGGGGTAAGAAATGAGGTTTTTAGGTTATTACGAGACTGTTGGTCATTACGTAACCTCCGTCCCTTTGACGAAGTTACAACACGCTGTCTTATCAACGGCCATAACGGTTATGTTCCACAAGACCAAGGATGGGAAGTAGTCCTAGTAAAACCAGAATGCATGACTTGTTTCTGGAAGTATGAATTACGTGTCTTTATTGCCTTTGCTGAACGACTTGTGTACTAGCTAGAATTATCTTCACAACTATCTTGTATCAAAGTTATTGTGTGCTATATTTCATGCTTTATGTAAAATAAGCGGTATTGTAAGTTTGTAAAATATTGTATAAAAGTTTGAACGCATGATATTATTATAATCAGTTTTCATATAGAATTGTAGTAGTTGAATTGTATATTAGCTACTAAGTATGAACTTAACGGGTAGGTACTACCCGAATTTAAACTTATAAAACGCTAATATGAAGAAAAAGCTTTTATAAATGAGTTCATATTATGCTACGAAATACTATTAACTACTCTTAATATTCTGTATGATTAACTTGTTCCATTTGACTATTTTGAAGGAAATGGCACCGACTACTCGACACACCGTGAATATGAATGAAGAGGAATTCTGTACTTTTCTAGCTTCAAACATAGTCGCAGTACAGGCTGCGCTACATACCAACAATAACCTTGGATCTAGCAGTACAGGAAATCGTGTAGGATGCACCTACAAAGAATTCACTGCCTGCAAACCTTTGGAATTTGATGGAACCGAAGGACCGATCGGATTGAAACGGTGGACCGAGAAGGTTGAATCGGTGTTTGCCATAAGTAAGTGTACCGGAGAGGACAAAGTGAAGTACGCTATGCATACCTTCACAGGTTCTGCGTTAACATGGTGGAATACCTATCTAGAGCAAGTGGGACAAGATGATGCGTACGCACTACCGTGGTCAGCATTCAAGCACTTGATGAACGAGAAGTACCGTCCCAGAACCGAGGTCAATAAGCTCAAGACAGAACTTAGAGGGTTACGAACCCAAGGATTTGATATTACCACGTACTAAAGACGATTAACAGAATTGTGCCTATTGTGTCCGGGAGCGTTCGAAGATGAGGAAGAGAAGATCGACGCGTTTGTGAAAGGATTACCGGAAAGAATTCAAGAAGATATAAGTTCACACGAGCCCGCCTCCATACAACAGGCATATAGAATGGCTCACAAACTAGTGAACCAGATTGAAGAAAGAATTAAAGAACAGACTGCTGAAGAGGCCAATGTAAAGCAAGTCAAAAGAAAGTGGGAGGAAAATGGTGATAAGAATCACCAATACAACAACAACAGCAATTACAACAATAATCGCAACAACTATCCTAACAATCGCAACATCAATCGCAACTACAACAAATGGCCCAACAACAACAACAACAATAACAACAACAACAACAATCATCCCAATAACAATAACAAATGCAACAACAACAACAATCAGAAGCAGCTATGCCAAAGGTGTGAAAAGTATCACTCGGGGTTCTGCACCAAATTTTGCAACAAGTGTAAAAGAAATGGTCATAGCGCGGCGAAGTGTGAGGTCTACGGACCAGGGGTTAATAGAACGAAAGGAACAAATGGTGTCGGAATGAGTAATGGTGGAGCAAGTAGTGTCGGAGCAAGTTATGCCAATGTAGTTTGTTATAAATGTGGAAAACCGGGCCACATTATTAGAAATTGCCCGAACCAGGAGAACACGAATGGACAAGGCCGCGGAAGAGTTTTCAATATTAATGCGGCAGAGGCACAGGAAGACCCGGAGCTTGTTACGGGTACGTTTCTTATTGACAATAAATCTGCTTACGTTTTATTTGATTCGGGTGCGGATAGAAGCTATATGAGTAGAGATTTTTGTGCTATATTAAATTGTCCATTGACGCCGTTGGATAGTAAATTTTTACTCGAATTAGCAAACGGTAAATTAATTTCAGCAGATAATATATACCAGAATCGAGAAATTAAACTGGGTAGCGAAATATTTAAGATTGATTTGATACCAGTAGAGTTAGGGAGTTTTGATATAATAGTGGGCATGGACTGGCTGAAGAAGATGAAAGCAGAAATTGTATGTTACGAAAATGCAATTCGCATTGTACGAGAAGAAGGAGAACCCTTAATGGTGTACGGAGAAAAGGTCAACACGAAGCTACATCTTATTAGTAATTTGAAGGCCCAAAAACTAATAAGAAAAGGTTGCTATGCTGTTCTAGCACATGTTGAGAAAGTACAAACTGAAGAAAAGAGCATCAATGATGTTTTTGTCGCAAAAGAATTTCCCGATGTATTTCCGAAAGAATTACCGGGACAACCTCCACATCGATCTGTTGAATTTCAAATAGATCTTGTACCAGGAGCTGCACCAATAGCTCGTGCTCCTTACAGACTCGCACCCAGCGAGATGAAAGAACTACAAAGCCAACTGCAAGAACTATTAGAACATGGTTTCATTCGATCAAGCACGTCACCAAGGGGAGCTCCTGTTTTGTTTGTCAAGAAGAAAGATGGTACATTTAGGTTGTGTATTGACTACCGAGAGTTGAACAAACTTACCATCAAAAACCGTTATCCACTGCCGAGAATTGACGACTTATTTGATCAACTACAAGGCTCGTCGGTTTATTCGAAGATCGATTTACGTTCTGGATATCATCAAATGCGAGTAAAAGAGGATGATATTCCAAAAACTGCTTTTAGGACGCGTTATGGTCATTACGAGTTTATGGTTATGCCGTTTGGATTGACTAACGCACCAGCTGTGTTCATGGACCTTATGAACCGAGTGTGTGGACCATACCTTGACAAGTTTGTCATTGTTTTCATTGATGACATACTTATTTACTCAAAGAATGACCAAGAACACGGTGAACATTTGAGAAAGGTGTTAGAAGTATTGAGGAAGGAAGAATTGTACGCTAAGTTTTCAAAGTGTGCATTTTGGTTGGAAGAAGTTCAATTCCTCGGTCACATAGTGAACAAAGTAGGTATTAAGGTGGATCCGGCAAAGATAGAAACTGTTGAAAAGTGGGAAACCCCAAAAACTCCGAAGCATATACGTCAATTTTTAGGATTGGCTGGTTACTACAGAAGATTCATCCAAGATTTCTCAAAAATAGCAAAACCCTTGACTGCATTAACGCATAAAGGGAAGAAATTTGAATGGAAGGATGAACAAGAGAAGGCGTTTCATTTATTGAAGAAAAAGCTAACTACGGCACCTATATTGTCATTGCCTGAAGGGAATGATGATTTTGTGATTTATTGTGACGCATCAAAGCAAGGTCTCGGTTGTGTATTAATGCAACGAACGAAGGTGATTGCTTATGCGTCTAGACAATTAAAGATTAACGAGCAAAATTATACGACTCACGATTTGGAATTGGGTGCTGTTGTTTTTGCATTAAAGACTTGGAGGCACTACTTATATGGAGTCAAAAGTATTATATATACCGACCACAAAAGTCTTCAACACATATTTAATCAAAAACAACTGAATATGAGGCAGCGTAGGTGGATTGAATTGTTGAATGATTACGACTTTGAAATTCGTTACCACCCGGGGAAGGCAAATGTGGTAGCCGACGCCTTGAGCAGGAAGGACAGAGAACCCATTCGAGTAAAATCTATGAATATAATGATTCACAATAACCTTACTACTCAAATAAAGGAGGCGCAACAAGGAGTTTTAAAAGAGGGAAATTTAAAGGATGAAATACCCAAAGGATCGGAGAAGCATCTTAATATTCAGGAAGACAGAACCCGGTATAGGGCTGAAAGGATTTGGGTACCAAAATTTGGAGATATGAGAGAAATGGTACTTAGATAAGCTCATAAAACCAGATACTCAATACATCCAGGAACGGGGAAGATGTACAAGGATCTCAAGAAACATTTTTGGTGGCCGGGTATGAAAGCCGATGTTGCTAAATACGTAGGAGAATGTTTGACGTGTTCTAAGGTCAAAGCTGAGCATCAGAAACCATCAGGTCTACTTCAACAACCCGAAATCTCAGAATGGAAATGGGAAAACATTACCATGGATTTCATCACTACATTGCCAAGGACTACAAGTGGTTTTGATACTATTTGGGTAATAGTTGATCGTCTTACTAAATCAGCACACTTCCTGCCAATAAGAGAAGATGACAAGATGGAGAAGTTAGCACGACTGTATTTGAAGGAAGTCGTCTCCAGACATGGAATACCAATCTCTATTATCTCTGATAGGGATGGCAGATTTATTTCAAGATTCTGGCAGACATTACAGCAAGCATTAGGAACTCGTCTAGAAATGAGTACTGCCTATCATCCACAAACTGATGGGCAGAGCAAAAGAACGATACAAACGCTTGAAGACATGCTACGAGCATGTGTTATTGATTTCGGAAACAGTTGGGATCGACATCTACCGTTAGCGAAATTTTCCTACAACAACAGCTACCATTCAAGCATTGATATGGCGTCGTTTGAAGCACTTTATGGTAGAAAGTGCAGGTCTCCGATTTTTTGGAGTGAAGTGGGGGATAGACAAATTACGGGTCCGGAGATAATACAAGAAACTACCGAGAAGATCATCCAAATTCAACAACGGTTGAAAACCGCCCAAAGTCAACAAAAGAGCTACGCTGACATTAAAAGAAAAGATATAGAATTTGAAATTGGAGAGATGGTCATGCTTAAAGTTGCACCTTGGAAAGGCGTTGTTCGATTTGGTAAACGAGGGAAATTAAATCCAAGGTATATTGGACCATTCAAGATTATTGATCGTGTCGGACCAGTAGCTTACCGACTTGAGTTACCTCAACAACTCGCGGCTGTACATAACACTTTCCACATCTCGAATTTGAAGAAATGTTTTGCTAAAGAAGATCTCACTATTCCATTAGATGAAATCCAAATCAATGAAAAACTTCAATTCATCGAAGAACCCGTCGAAATAATGGATCGTGAGGTTAAAAGACTTAAGCAAAACAAGATACCAATTGTTAAGGTTCGATGAAATGCTCGTAGAGGACCCGAGTTCACCTGGGAACAAGAAGATCAGATGAAGAAGAAATACCCGCATTTATTTCCAGAAGATACGTCAACACCTCCAACTGCTTAAAATTTCGGGACGAAATTTATTTAACGGGTAGGTACTGTAGTGACCCGAAATTTTCCATGTTTATATATATATTAAATGAAATTGTTATTTACATGATTAAGTGTTTCCAATATGTTAAGCAATCAAACTTATTAATACTTGATTAATTGAAATAGGTTTCATATAGACAATTTACCATCCAAGTTGACCGGTGATTCACGAACGTTAAAACTTGTAAAAACTATATGATGACATATATATGGATATATATATATAGTTAACATGATATTATGATAAGTAAACATATCATTAAGTATATTAACAATGAACTACATATGTAAAAACAAGACTACTAACTTAATGATTTTGAAACGAGACATATATGTAACGATTATCATTGTAACGACATTTAATGTATATATATCATATTAAGAGATATTCGTACATCATAATATCATGATAATATAATAATTTAAAATCTCTTTTGATATTATAAACATTGGGTTAACAACATTTAACAAGATCGTTAACCTAAAGGTTTCAAAACAACACTTACATGTAACGACTAACGATGACTTAACGACTCAGTTAAAATGTATATGTAACGACCCGGAAATTTCCGACCAAATTTAAACCCTAAACTCTATATGTTCCCGACACGATAAGCAAAAACCTGTAATAATGAGTCTAGAAAGTTTGAAATTTATATTAGGATACTCAGTTACCCTTTTGACCTGGCCTGACGATTCACGAACAATTAATTGTAAATAGATACATATATATATATATATATAAGGAAATCAGTCTTTTTATTATTATTAATATTAATAACATTATTATTATTATTAATTATAATTATTATTATATAACAATCTGTACTGGAATGAATTTAAAAATTGATCGAATATTTTGTTCCTGTTCGTGATCTTACTCAATACAATTAAATACAATCAAAGTCCATTAAACGTCCCAATCCCAATTTGATTTTCTATATCTTTTTCTTGTTTTCTTCTACTGAGATTTATTCTATATGTTGACTTTCTGTTACAAGTTGATTCCACCTGTCAAATACACATAATTAGGATCATGATTAAGCCACTGCTTCAATTACTAGTTTCCATCTATATATAATGCTATCCTTCAATACAATTGAGAAATATTAAGATACATACAACCGGTCACAGCCACCACCATGATCGTGACTCTCTCAAACCACCACCCATGACTACCGCCACCTTTGTTACTTTCTTCTAGTTCGAACCACAACTCAACATTCGAAATTTGCTACTACTATATCCTGTATTCTATATCAATCTTCATCGAATCTCACCATTGAACCACCACCACAACTTCATCTTTCACCTTAGCACCACTATCTATGTACTTTCAAACTCCATTACCATTTTCTTTTTCTTTCTAATCTCATTGAGAACCGACACCACCAAAGCCAAACAACCAAGTCACCACCCTATAACTATCAAAATTTCACCACCCTTTTCTCTAAAAATCTTTCTCTTTACGATTACAAAACATAACCCATCGGTCACCTTCAATGATCACGACACCACCATCCATTTAACAATCATCATTTACGTCATGTTTTCTACTTTCCTTCAAACCTTCGGCCACCAAAGCTTCATCCTCACTATCATGACGACTACCACCATCGTGACACCATTTCAAAACACACACCGAGCACCCTCTTTATACTTCTACTACTATCCTTCTAATTACGCTACCATATTTGTTCGTGACCCAGGCAATCAAACCTTTGAAATTTTTTTTTTTTGATAATCGCTATCCTTCTGTTCCCAATTTTGGATGAAAACTTTAAGACATACAATAAATTTATATTTAAGTATGCATGGCCACAAATAACTTTATAAATCGAGATGCTGTGGGTGTAATACAATTTCTATATGGCCGACATATTTCACCAAAGGGATTCAATGTTTAATTTACTACAATTTTGACAACTTTTGCTTTGTTCTAAAAAGTAAAAGAAACAAAATGAAAGTTTACTTTTGATTTGGTCGGTTTGGAAAAAGAACAGAAACGTGTCCACTAGTTTTCACCTAAGACTACTAGTTTGTAAGTGGGGCGAGTATTAAATTGAGGGACTATGTCGATTCATTTAAACACCGAAAACCCATATGTTGGAACAGTGTATATCCTTTTCCTTTACTCAAAACTTTCGGTTCTTGAGGTGGGCCGTGAACTTTGCTTGGCTAGTGGACCGAAACACATATTCATCCACTCAACTTTGTTGTTAAGGGTTATAAGTATATTACTAAATCTAAGATTACGAGTGTCGGTTATCTATATAAGAATTGATGATGATGAATGCGTAGACCCCTTAGCTGATTTGTTAAATAATACAGCAAAGTTGTTGATTGAGATGGGGACGGATAAAGGAATTTAAAATCACTAAGGGACCATGTCGAATTTTAAGCATTAGAAACCGATGGATCCTTCTTAAAATACGGGCCAGGGTTATTTTCTTTATGGATCATTTCATTAATGGGTTTGAGACATAGATCTTAGGCCGAGATAATCCAATTAATAGTTGGGCCGAATCAATAACAAATCATATAGTAATTAATACGGGGTACAAATCAGAAAATCAATGAGACAGACGAATGGTTAAGTCGTAGTGTGGGTTGAAGGCAGGTCACGGGTTCGAATCTGTTTTGGTGCATTTCCTTTTTGAAAGCCTTTTTAAAACCCCTAAGGTAGTTTTATTATTGTTATTATTATTATTATTATTATTATTATTATTATTATTATTATTATCATCATAATTATTATTATTACTATTAAAAGATTTATTATTTTAAAAATTATTATTTTTATTAAAACTTTCAATTTCATTAAAATTATTAGTATTAACAAAGTTATTTAAAATTATTATTTTAATAAAATATTCATATTTTTTTTTATAACCATTATTGTTAAAACTACTTTTTAGTTAAAATTTCATTATCGTTGTTTTTATTATTATAACATATAAATATTTCATACTTATACTAAAATTATATTAATATTAACTATAATTATATATTAAAAATATTAACATTTCTATTATGTATACAAAATGAATATATAGAACATGTAATTTGAAATATAGAGTATATTAGAATTTAGTACAAAGTTTATAAATAAACTACAACTCTAAGTATATGAATACTATAATTAATAGATAGAATTATTTGATGTTCATTATATGTTTTAATATATATGAATAATATAGGTTCGTGAATCCAATGCCAACTATATACGTGTTCAATGATGTTATATGTATTTTTACTACAAAATACAGTATGGTGAGTATATAGTCCCACTTTTAAACTCTAAGTATTTCGGGATGAGAATACATGTATTTTATGTTTTACGTTATGGACACAAGTAACTGAAAAATATATTCTACGTTGAGTTGTACCACTGGCATACTTCCCTGTAGCTTGGTAACTATTATTTACAGCGGTATTGTAAACGCGAATCCTGTTGATAGATCTATCGGGCCTGACAACCCCAACCGGACTGGACGACCAGTAATCAACGGTTGCACAGTACTTCGTTTCGTGACTACACTTGGTACGGTGTAGTAAGATTTCATATTAAAGGGAATATGCGACGTGATTAATTGTTAAGTATGGTTACCAAGTGCTCAACCACTTAGAATATTTTTATTAAAATGTTTATATATGAAATCTTGTGGTCCATAGTTATAACGCTGCTAGCATCAAACCTATATATCTCACCAACTTTATGTTGACCTTTTAAAGCATGTTATTCTTAGGTACGAAATAAGTCTTCCGCTGTGCATTAGCTCATATTAAGGACATTACTTGGAGTCGATCATCGCGATGGGATCAACCGTTGATGACTTCGTCCGGGAGGATTAGGACCGGTCGTTAAAGTTGGTATCAGAGCGGTGGTCTTAGCGAACCAGGTCTTGCATTAGTGTGTCTGACTAGTAGTTGTTAGGATACATTAGTGAGTCTGGACTTTGACCGTGACTACCTGTCAAAAAGTTTTGCTTATCATTTCTAGTCGGAAACCATCTGCTTATCATCCTTAGGGAATTGCCTGCTTATCATTCTTTAGTCTAGACACGTCTTACTGCATTTAGTGCATCGATAGTGTATAGACAAAAATTCATATCTTAGCTCATCTGTAGACTTGCTTGTCATATGCCGTAAGTTCCTCTGTAGGTTACGAAATCTTTAGTATTATAGATATTCTATGAAGTTAGAATATCATTCTATATTCGAAAATCATTTCACATCAAAGATCCTTCTCAAATTGCCCTTTTCAACCTGAAGCGCTTACCGGCGAACCTGTTCGAGAAACCATTTTCTATCCCATTTTTCTGAGTATCTCATCACGATTACATACTATCCCATATCTCGAATCTTATTCACCCGCTCGTTTCAACCGTCAATCATCCCCATGTACTAGCAGAAGTTAACGAATTTTCGCGCTCGCGTAGCGATTTTTGAGAACATTGTGCGAAGGATACCAACATTAGCAACAGCACCGGCAACATAACCAGTATCGCCAGTAACATTAACATCGCAATCTTCGGTACCAGCGGCATAATCAGCACCAATATTATCAAACACCGACGGTACCCTTAGCACCCCTAAACCACAACCGCGTCATAAACTTCAACCTCACAATCTGAATCTCGGATACCAACATCACACGCCTCAATATTACCATCTGTACTTCGAGTATGATCTTCGTTCTACATATCGTTCTACATCGACTATCTTCGCTTTACGTATCGTTTTACCTCATTTATCTTCGTTCAACATGACGATTATGTAATTTCTAAAGTTTTAGAGATTATGTAATCTAGTATTAACGACAAATCAAATGAGTTTAATATCCTATTGACTCATTAAATCCATGATTACATCTGACGAAAATATATATGCAAGTATATTTTCATAAAGATTGTAATTTAAAAATTCTCTCGTACAAACTGTTAATGATGAAAACATTTTAACGGGTGTGTAGTACCCGAGGAATATTTGGATTTCACATTAATAAGTCACACTATACATTCTTCGAATCTGATTCAACGGTCATCTAATATCCTACTTACAATCACCGATAAAGGTATCCGCTCACCCCAGATTAACCATTTTCATTTAAATTTCATATTTGAATTTTTACCTATCCAAATCCAACAAGTGGCATAACGAAGAAAACATTGGACAAAATAAAATTTGTTAGAAACAAACGGATTAACTAATTGAAATTTGGTTAGGATTCCACGCTAACTGTTCCGGCTAACTGTTCCCAGCTAACTGATTAACATTTAATTTATCGCAATTTACATTATCGCAATTTACATTCTCGCAATTTTATTTATCGTCACTTAATTTCTGTTATTTACTTTTATGCACTTTAAATAACGGGACACGTATACAAGGTTTCGACCTATCATATCGACCCATCTATATATATATTTCGGAACAACCGTAGACACTCTATATGTGAAGGTGGGAGTTGGCTATACAGGGTTGGAGTTGATTCCAAAATATATATATACTTTGAGTTGTGATCGACACTGAGACCGGTACACGGGTCACGATACGTATTAATTAATTCGAATATTATATATTTAATTAATATACGAAATTATTGGACCATTGGACAATCGGACTAATAGACTGCTAACTATGGACAAGTAAAATGAATTAAAATATTGATTATAACATATGAAACTAAACTAATCTTCAAGTTTGCCACTTGATTCTATCTTAAAACTCATTCGTATCTTGACGATTACAATTCGCATTCACAACTTTTCATGATTCTTGAAAACACCTCGAACGGAAAGATGAATCAACCGCACTTCATCTACGGAAGAAAAGATTTATGCACCTGAAAAAAAAAAAAAAAAAAAAAAAAAAAACTCCCGAATCCAAATTCATAGTTTAACACATATCGTGTTGAATCCTTTGCCATTTACTAGCAAAAACAACCCTACAATTTCTTTTCAGGAAGCTAATTTTGTCACAGCTCCACTTCGACTTCTCAGTGAGATTACTCCTATTATAATCTCGATATTTATACCTTGTCCTTTCGCCGTCGGAGAACCTGTTATATTTCGCAACATCATCAGTAGACGTACCAGCAACTCGTTATCTCTTTGGCGAAATCCGAAATCAGTATTTTGAAAATCTCGTAGAAATTCTCCCAGTTATACCGAAAACGCCTATCCCTAAGAATTTCATATTTCGAATGTGAAGTTTCTGAAAAACATCCTGGACTATGAAGTAGTTCTTGAAATGCTGATGAGGCAGCAAAAACCATAAACGACTTTAATAGTCAAAAGTTTACGATGAAGTACAGTATGTTGAAAAAGCCCAGAAAAGGAGAAGTGTTGAAACTGAAAAAAACGGATTGAGCAAAGTATGAAGGAGGATGTAGATAAATCACAGGGACTGAACCTACCTTCCAAGGATTTAAATGATTCAGTACCTGCTGAAACCGTAGGTAAAAACCCTACTCCTTATTCTAAACCTTTCCAGATGATATTCTTCATCATCATCTTATTTTAGATATTATAAGATATCTTCATATCTTTCGTTATACATATTATCCATATTTCTAGAGATATTCTCACAACTATCCTTATCTGAAATCATCTATCATTCCGTAATATCTGCGATACAATATAAAAGAAACTGTGTTACTTTCTAAATTCTGAAACCTTCAAGTTTGAAATAGGAATGTTCTGAAATAGTGTTGGGAACTGATGCATGAATTAGAATAATATAATGAAACTTGATCAACTTCATTATATTACAGTAAGTCATGTTGAGTTTCTAATGGAATGTGATGATTCACAGTACCATCATCATGTGCCATGTTACACGGCTCTTACATTCTATCTAATCTCTAAACATATCAAGAAAATATTTCTTGATGATTCAGTCTTTTTCAGGATATTCTGGTAATTTGACAAATCAAAATCGTGCCATTACCATTTTTTTTTCTAAAAGTATTAGCTATGTTCATTTCAAATTTCATACCTACGAATTTCGAATCATTGCTCGCTTGACATGAGGACGGGAAGATTAATAACACTATAACCCCAAAATAATAGTAGAAGTAAATAAAATCCTCCGGTGGTAGATAAAAGAGGAGAATGATAGATGTGAAAATTAAGAGTATATCAAGGATTAAAATGGGATGGGGTATATTGGCGAATGTTTTAAAGTAGGAATTAAGAAGAAAGAATAGGAGATGTGGGATATGGAAATAAGGAAACGAAGGGGGTAGTTTTATAGTGAAATATTCGACAAAGAAATCAAAACAGATTTGCCGCATTAAATTAAAGAAGATCCTGATCGCCGAAGAATCAAATATTATTACGTGAGATTTTCTTTAAATCTCTTAAATCCCGGAAATCAATCATAACTACGTCAACGAGTAAAACAATTCCATAATACTCATTTCACTCTTTTGTGATAGCTTCACTCGTGCGCTTCACATGATCGAATCGTTTTATACATATTTTCCAATAATGATAAAACTCTATTATTACCTCATATTCGTCATGAAAACATTTCTAATGTTATTTATGACAGCCTCTACCAAATTTCGGGGACGAAATTTCTTTAACAGGTGGGTACTGTAACGACCCGGAAATTTCCGACCAAATTTAAACCCTAAACTCTATATGTTCCCGACACGATAAGCAAAAACCTGTAATAATGAGTCTAGAAAGTTTGAAATTTATATTAGGATACTCAGTTACCCTTTTGACCTGGCCTGACGATTCACGAACAATTAATTATAAATAGATACATATATATATATATATATATATATATATATATATATATATAAGGAAATCAGTCTTTTTAATATTATTAATATTAATAACATTATTATTATTATTAATTATAATTATTATTATATAACAATCTGTACTGGAATGAATTTAAAAATTGATCGAATATTTTGTTCCTGTTCGTGATCTTACTCAATACAATTAAATACAATCAAAGTCCATTAAACGTCCCAATCCCAATTTGATTTTCTATATCTTTTTCTTGTTTTCTTCTACTGAGATTTATTCTATATGTTGACTTTCTGTTACAAGTTGATTCCACCTGTCAAATACACATAATTAGGATCATGATTAAGCCACTGCTTCAATTACTAGTTTCCATCTATATATAATGCTATCCTTCAATACAATTGAGAAATATTAAGATACATACAACCGGTCACAGCCACCACCATGATCGTGACTCTCTCAAACCACCACCCATGACTACCGCCACCTTTGTTACTTTCTTCTAGTTCGAACCACAACTCAACATTCGAAATTTGCTACTACTATATCCTGTATTCTATATCAATCTTCATCGAATCTCACCATTGAACCACCACCACAACTTCATCTTTCACCTTAACACCACTATCTATGTACTTTCAAACTCCATTACCATTTTCTTTTTCTTTCTAATCTCATTGAGAACCGACACCACCAAAGCCAAACAACCAAGTCACCACCCTATAACTATCAAAATTTCACCACCCTTTTCTCTAAAAATCTTTCTCTTTACGATTACAAAACATAACCCATCGGCCACCTTCAATGATCACGACACCACCATCCATTTAACAATCATCATTTACGTCATGTTTTCTACTTTCCTTCAAACCTTCGGCCACCAAAGCTTCATCCTCACTATCATGACGACTACCACCATCGTGACACCATTTCAAAACACACACCGAGCACCCTCTTTATACTTCTACTACTATCCTTCTAATTACGCTACCATATTTGTTCGTGACCCAGGCAATCAAACCTTTGAAATTTTTTTTTTTGATAATCGCTATCCTTCTGTTCCCAATTTTGGATGAAAACTTTAAGACATACAATAAATTTATATTTAAGTATGCATGGCCACAAATAACTTTATAAATCGAGATGCTGTGGGTGTAATACAATTTCTATATGGCCGACATATTTCACCAAAGGGATTCAATGTTTAATTTACTACAATTTTGACAACTTTTGCTTTGTTCTAAAAAGTAAAAGAAACAAAATGAAAGTTTGCTTTTGATTTGGTCGGTTTGGAAAAAGAACAGAAACGTGTCCACTAGTTTTCACCTAAGACTACTAGTTTGTAAGTGGGGCGAGTATTAAATTGAGGGACTATGTCGATTCATTTAAACACCGAAAACCCATATGTTGGAACAGTGTATATCCTTTTCCTTTACTCAAAACTTTCGGTTCTTGAGGTGGGCCGTGAACTTTGCTTGGCTAGCGGACCGAAACACATATTCATCCACTCAACTTTGTTGTTAAGGGTTATAAGTATATTACTAAATCTAAGATTACGAGTGTCGGTTATCTATATAAGAATTGATGATGATGAATGCGTAGACCCCTTAGCTGATTTGTTAAATAATACAGCAAAGTTGTTGATTGAGATGGGGACGGATAAAGGAATTTAAAATCACTAAGGGACCATGTCGAATTTTAAGCATTAGAAACCGATGGATCCTTCTTAAAATACGGGCCAGGGTTATTTTCTTTATGGATCATTTCATTAATGGGTTTGAGACATAGATCTTGGGCCGAGATAATCCAATTAATAGTTGGGCCGAATCAATAACAAATCATATAGTAATTAATACGGGGTACAAATCAAAAAATCAATGAGACAGACGAATGGTTAAGTCGTAGTGTGGGTTGAAGGCAGGTCGCGGGTTCGAATCTGTTTTGGTGCATTTCCTTTTTGAAAGCCTTTTTAAAACCCCTAAGGTAGTTTTATTATTGTTATTATTATTATTATTATTATTATTATTATCATCATCATTATTATTATTACTATTAAAAGATTTATTATTTTAAAAATTATTATTTTTATTAAAACTTTCAATTTCATTAAAATTATTAGTATTAACAAAGTTATTTAAAATTATTATTTTAATAAAATATTCATATTTTTTTTATAACCATTATTGTTAAAACTACTTTTTAGTTAAAATTTCATTATCGTTGTTTTTATTATTATAACATATAAATATTTCATACTTATACTAAAATTATATTAATATTAACTATAATTATATATTAAAAATATTAACATTTCTATTATGTATACAAAATGAATATATAGAACATGTAATTTGAAATATAGAGTATATTAGAATTTAGTACAAAGTTTATATATAAACTACAACTCTAAGTATATGAATACTATAATTAATAGATAGAATTATTTGATGTTCATTATATGTTTTAATATATATGAATAATATAGGTTCGTGAATCCAATGCCAACCATATACGTGTTCAATGATGTTATATGTATTTTTACTACAAAATACAGTATGGTGAGTATATAGTCCCACTTTTAAACTCTAAGTATTTCGGGATGAGAATACATGTATTTTATGTTTTACGTTATGGACACAAGTAACTGAAAAATATATTCTACGTTGAGTTGTACCACTGGCATACTTCCCTGTAGCTTGGTAACTATTATTTACAGCGGTATTGTAAACGCGAATCCTGTTGATAGATCTATCGGGCCTGACAACCCCAACCGGACTGGACGACCAGTAATCAACGGTTGCACAGTACTTCGTTTCGTGACTACACTTGGTACGGTGTAGTAAGATTTCATATTAAAGGGAATATGCGACGTGATTAATTGTTAAGTATGGTTACCAAGTGCTCAACCACTTAGAATATTTTTATTAAAATGTTTATATATGAAATCTTGTGGTCCATAGTTATAACGCTGCTAGCATCAAACCTATATATCTCACCAACTTTATGTTGACCTTTTAAAGCATGTTATTCTCAGGTACGAAATAAGTCTTCCGCTGTGCATTAGCTCATATTAAGGACATTACTTGGAGTCGATCATCGCGATGGGATCAACCGTTGATGACTTCGTCCGGGAGGATTAGGACCGGTCGTTAAAGTATATACATGTAGTGTTTTAATATGTATTCATACACTTTTGAAAGACTTCAAGACACTTATCATAATACTTATACTTAACAAAAATGCTTACAATTACATCCTCGTTCAGTTTCATCAACAATTCTACTCGTATGCACCCGTATTCGTACTCGTACAATACACAGCTTTTAGATGTATGTACTATTGGTATATACACTCCAATGATCAGCTCTTAGAAGCCCATGTGAGTCACCTAACGTGGGAACCATCATTTGGCAACTAGCATGAAATATCTCATAAAATTACAAAAATATGAGTAATCATTCATGACTTATTTACATGAAAACAAAATTACATATCCTTTATATCTAATCCATACACCAACGACCAAAAACACCTACAAACACTTTCATTCTTCAATTTTCTTCATCTAATTGATCTCTCTCAAGTTCTATCTTCAAGTTCTAAGTGTTCTTCATAAATTCCAAAAGTTCTAGTTTCATAAAATCAAGAATACTTCCAAGATTGCAAGTTTACTTCCAAGTTTTATAAATCCATTCCAAGTAATCATCCAATATCAAGAAACCTTTGTTACTTACAGTAGGTTATCTTTCTAATACAAGGTATTAATCATATTCAAACTTTAATTCAATTTCTATAACTATAACAATCTTATTTCAAGTGAAAATCTTACTTGAACTGTTTTCGTGTCATGATTCTGCTTCAAGAACTTTCAAGCCATCCAAGGATCCTTTGAAGCTAGATCCATTTTTCTCATTTCCAGTAGCTTTATCCAGAAAACTTGAGGTAGTAATGATGTTCATAACATCATTCGATTCATACATATAAAGCTATCTTATTCGAAGGTTTAAACTTGTAATCACTAGAACATAGTTTAGTTAATTCTAAACTTGTTCGCAAACAAACGTTAATCCTTCTAACTTGACTTTTAAAATCAACTAAACACATGTTCTATATCTATATGATATGCTAACTTAATGATTTAAAATCTGGAAACACGAAAAACACCATAAAACTGGATATACGCCGTCTTAGTAAAACCGGGGGCTGTTTTGGTTGGGATAATTAAAAGCTAAGAAGAACTTTGATTTAAAAGCTATACTTCTGGAAAAATTATTTTTATTATCAACATGAAACTATATCCAAAAATCATGGTTAAACTCAAAGTGAAAGTATGTTTTCCAAAATGGTCATCAAGATGTCGTTTTTTCGACGGAAATGACTACCTCTTTAGTAATTGACATGTAACTTAATTTTCCGACTATAAACCTATACTTTTCTGTTTATATTCTTAAATTAGAGTTCAATATGAAATCATAGCAATTTGATTCACTCAAAACGGATTTAAAATGAAGAAGTTATGGGTAAAACAAGATTGGATAATTTTTCTCATTTTAGCTACGTGAAAATTGGTAACAAATCTATTCCAACCATAACTTAATCAACTTGTATTGTATATTATGTAATCTTGAGATACCATAGACACGTATACAATGTTTCAACCTATCATGTCGACACATCTATATATATTTCGGAACAACCATAGACACTCTATATGTGAATGTTGGAGTTAGCTATACAGGGTTGAGGTTGATTCCAATATATATATAGTTTGAGTTGTGATCAATACTGAGATATGTATACACTGGGTCGTGGATTGATTCAAGATAATATATATCGATTTATTTCTATACATCTAACTGTGGACAACTAGTTGTAGGTTACTAACGAGGACAGCTGACTTAATAAACTTAAAACATCAAAATGTATTAAAAGTGTTGTAAATATATTTTGAACATACTTTGATATATATGTACATATTTGTTATAGGTTCGTGAATCGACTAGTGGCCAAGTCTTACTTCCCGACAAAGTAAAAAATCTGTGAAAGTGAGTTATAGTCCCACTTTTAAAATCTAATATTTTTGGGATGAGAATACATGCAGGTTTTATAAATGATTTACAAAATAGACACAAGTACGTGAAACTACATTCTATGGTTGAATTATCGAAATCGAATATGCCCCTTTTTATTAAGTCTGGTAATCTAAGAATTAGGGAACAGACACCCTAATTGACGCGAATCGTAAAGATAGATCTATTGGGCCTAACAAACCCCATCCAAAGTACCGGATGCTTTAGTACTTCGAAATTTATTTCATATCCGAAGGGTGTCCCGGAATGATGGGGATATTCTTAAATATGCATCTTGTTAATGTCAGTTACCAGGTGTTCACCATATGAATGATTTTTATCTCTATTTATGGGATGTGTATTGAAATATGAAATCTTGTGGTCTATTATTATGATTTGATAATATATAGGTTAAACCTATAACTCACCAACATTTTTGTTGACGTTTTAAGCATGTTTATTCTCAGGTGATTATTAAGAGCTTCCGCTGTCGCATACTTAAATAAGGACGAGATTTGGAGTCCATGCTTGTATGATATTGTGTAAAAACTGCATTCAAGAAACTTATTTCGTTGTAACATATTTGTATTGTAAACCATTATGTAATGGTCGTGTGTAAACAGGATATTTTAGATTATCATTATTTGATAATCTACATAAAGCTTTTTAAACCTTTATTGATGAAATAAAGGTTATGGTTTGTTTTAAAATGAATGCAGTCTTTGAAAAACGTCTCATATAGAGGTCAAAACCTCGCAACAAAATCAATTAAAATGGAATGTTTTTAATCAATAAGAACGGGACATTTCAAAGCTAACCTCAAGCACCTGAGAAAAACATGTTTAAAAACGTCAACACAAAGGTTGGTGAGCTATAGTTTAAGTATAACAGTATGTAAGGTAGGCCACGAGATTTCAGTGCTACAAAGAGCGTTTCAAAAAAGTAATCCAAATTCGTATGTTTAAGTATATGTTTAACCGTGGGCACTCGGTAACTAACTTAACGTTTAATAATATATCACCCCCTGAAAGTACACTTGGCAAGTGCGTATGTTTACGAAGTATTAAACACTCGTTAAATGCTAGCGCGACTAGCCCGAGTGGGGATGTCAAACCCTATGGATCCATATCTAAGATTCGCGTTCACGGTTCAAAAACCAATGATTAAACGTTACCGAGCTAAAGGGAATGTTTATGCCATTGTATAACCCACACATATATAAGTTTAGGTACTCGTGCCTAGTATGTAAAACATAAAATCTGCATACATTCTCAGTTCCCAAAATAAGTTAAAGTAAAAAGGGAATGCTATAACTCACAATGATAAAGTAGCGGTAAAGTCGAGTCGGGAAAAGTGTGCAAGTAATCGGTCCGAAAGGTCCAACAGTCCTCAACCTAAGTCAAATAGTACTAAGTCAGTAAATCATCCGAATAGGTTTAAAATTATGTAAATTAGGTCTTAAGGGTCATCATCATTCATCATCAAACAAAAGGCGTAAAGTGAGTTTCGTTTATGAAAGTAGTTTAAAACAAGGGCTGACTTCGATCAGTCACCACGGCCTCTACCCTTACTGAATTAAGGTGAGACTAGTGGCCATTGCTCCATATATGAGTCCTTTAAGTGTGGTAAAATTTACAGAAGCAAACTCGTCTTCGTTTGACCGTGACACCGGTCTAAGTGCGAGTAGGTCAGAAATTTCTGCACAACGGTTAAAGGACATAGTGACGATCGGAGGTCCATAAATCCTAAACCGTAACTCGGATTAAGACGAGTCCTACATGAAAAGTTATCTACTCGAAAAGATATATCTGAAAATCAAGGTTACAGTAGCCCAGGTGTACTGGTATGTTACAGAACCCAGAAAACAGTAGGCAGAAGACAGAAAACAGAAAAATAGTGGGTTCCGGTGGTCTTGGTGCTCGATGCTTATCACGGTTCTCATCCTTGATGCATATAGCTTCAAGTGTAAAACTCGTTGATGCGTTTGCATCATTTTCACCAAGGTTTGACCATCATAACCCAAGTGTAACTCTAAGACATGAAGCATAACTCACATAAGTGTTGCAAGTGTTTTGATGAACCAAAGTTATATCAAAGTCTTAGATTCAACACATACATGAACTATAAGGTAATATTAAGCAAGTTTTGACTATTATGACACAAGTGTAGGTCTAAGACATGTAGCACAACTCACTTAAGAGTTGTATGAAGTTTGATGAACCAAAGTTACATCAAAGTCATAGATCTAACACATACATGAACTTTAAAACTAATAATAAGTTACAAACTTGAAAGTAAACTTATGAAATCAAGATCTTGAGTTGTAGAACATAGTTCTTTAGTTTGATCTTGAAGATCCAAGACTCAAAAGTCTAGATCTAACATAAGTGTACAAAGTTATAATTAAAGAAAGCTTACTCGTGTGTTCTTGAACTTTCAAAGTTAACTTTTAGTTCAAGATTAATGAGATCAAGACTAACTTGTAGTACTTGACCAACAACAACCAATAATCACAAAATTAAAGTGCAAGTAAATGAAGTAGTAAACTAAATGAACAAGAAACAAATTCATGGGTTGTTCATACTTTAAAGATTCAAACCAAAGTTTGATCTTTAGAAAGTAAAATTTAAAGTTTACTAACATGACTTACAAGTATGATTTGCAACACATGAACTCTAAATCTTTTGAAATGATAAATGTAGAATCATAAACTAGTAAGTTTATGTTCTTGTATTCTTGAAAATACAAGATATTATGAAGAATCAAACTAAAGAGTTGATTCTTGAAACTAGTAAAGAACAATAACAACAACTAATAACAACCAAGAACAAGTGATTAAAACAAACAAATGATGATGATAAGAGAGCATTATGGATTCGGTTTTTAGGTGAGGAAAAGAAGAGAAAAAGTCTCATGTAACTTACAATGTTTGAGAGTAAAAGAGAGAAAAGAAGTTGCAAGTATGTGTGTGAGTGAGAAGTGAATGAAGTATGAGAGAAAACTAGTAGCTAAGTTAACAAAAGTTGAAAGCCAAAAACACTCCCCAAGGAGCATAAGGCCGTCGGCCATCACAAGGGAAATGGGGGAAGAAAAGATCCATGAGGTCCTTGTATGCAAGTGTCATAAAAGTTGGTTAATAAGGGTGATTTCATGGGAATGGTGTGCAACTAGATTCCATGTAACTTAAACTAACTAGTTATGCATTAATGATGATACTTACATGGAAGTAATGGGCTAATGAGTCAACTAAAGAAGTAGGGTGGGCTTCTTAAGTCCATTAACACTAATTAAGGCCCAAGTTCAAGTAATTAACAAGTTAATCCAATAAAAGCCCAAGTAATTAACCAATAACCTTAGTTAATTAAAAATGATTAATAAAACTTAATCATGAATGTAAATAATATTCTAAAAATATTATTCGTGAAAGTTCGTGTGTCACAAAGACGTGTCCGGCATTCAAAAGTCATGTACGGTTAATCATGGCAACAAGCAAATGTAATAACATACATTCGTTAAATCTCAAGTATTAATAATTAACATTATTAATTAAAAGTGGAAAAAACAGGGTCGTTACAGTGTGCACCTCACCAAGGTAGTCAACCAAAATGCAAAATCGTGCCAATTGGACCTATACACAAGTCCAACAATTCCACCTATATGAGAAGGGAGCTCTGTAACCGAGAACCCCTTCACCCGACCCGCACCCATCCTACATATACATATGCATATAGGATATTAACACTCACCTTGTCGCCTCGATGAATGTTTCCAAGTAATCCGCAACTTGTCAATGGAAAGTACCTATTCCATTACCACAATTTCAACAACACACTTAGATTGGATTTACAAACCAACCCAATTTGACACTTTGTGCATATTCGACCCAAATGCACTTCCAAGTACAAACCGCGCCCAAACTATCCAATAATTACTAACACAAGTGATAATGGTCCTAGTAAGCCAATTAAACCCAATCACGAGTGTTAAACACTTATCATTCTCAAAATCGCCCATAAACCCTAATTTTGACCCATAAGGTCAAAATCTCACCATTTACTAGTCTTGACACCAAAACACATTTAACTCAGATTTATACTTCAACTTAATCCATTTTAAGTTTATAAACCTTATTAAATCAACAATTGGGTCAAAATCATCATCAAACCCTAATTTTGGCTCTAGTCAAAATTAGTCAACCCCATGAACCCTAATTGCTTCCAAAACACCAATAATCACTAATGCTAGTGATTATACACCCTTTACAAGTCTTAAACATGGTTAAATCATTAACCAACCCAAAACCCGCCTTTAACAACAATAAACCCGAATATTGGTGTTAATCTCCAATTAACAACTAATTGGGTTCCACCTATGAATCATACAATCAAAAGCCCCAAATTTGAATGATGAACACGAAAATGAAATTCGGAGTTAGAGCTTACCACTAGTATCACCGTGTAGCTAAGAACGAGGAGAACAAACTAGTCAACTACGCCAAATATCAAATCCCGCTTCTTCCTTTCCAAAAATCTCCTTGAAATCAAGTGGGTGTTAGAGTTTTGAGAGGAAAATGAAAAGAAAAGGAAAATGAAATTAGGAAATGAAATGAATGGATGAGGTTAAAGCCTCAAATCTGGCTCAAATGTGAAAAGACCAAAATGCCCTTGTTCCTCATTTAAAATTACACAAAACCGGCACCAGTTTACCCGTATTGCTGCGCCGAGGCCTAATTCGTCGCGCCGCGACGATTGCCTTGAACTGGGATCATTTTTAAACGAACTTCTGGTCTGGATTTCTTCGAAACGCCACGCCGCGGCCCTCTTTGTCGCGCCGCGATACCATGCCCTTTCTGATTCATTTTTCTCGCGTACAACTTCAACACACGAACAAGTCTCGAACCTTTCATCAACTAGTCATACGTACACTTTACACCTATAAATCATATACGGGAAAAAACGAGGTGTTACAACTCTCCCCCACTTTGACTTGATCACGTCCTCGTGATCCTAGTCACGAACCCAAACGGACCCACACTCAATGGTCCTCGAACATGCATTTCAAACCGACTTCTACCACAATTTCACTAACCCGAAGGCTAATCCAATGACAAATTACACACTTGCTTGCATTTCGAGACGTACAATACACGCAACAACCGAAGTCTACAACGATCCCTTAGACAATTCTCCTCAAAGAGTTACCCTTAACAACTAATTCGTCATCCGCGATTTATCACATTCCACAATTTCGAGCACTAGCACCAACTCAATCCCTCACATCGGGAAAACTCAACCAATCTCGTACCGAGATATCAACCCCTTAGCGTACTATACCAAGTACATCGTTAGTAACAACCACAAACCAAGACAAGGTCAACCATCAAACCGAAGGAGACCGAAATAAAGCGAATCCTTACGGATAACACTCACCACTTAACATCCCTCGTAGTGCGCAATACGACCCATACGCAACTACCGTATCATCATAATCAGACGACTACAACCATTAGCGCCCAAATCGAACATGGCAACGCTAGATCCCAAGGTGTACAAAATTGAATATTGTCACACCCGTAACAACACGTGAGCGAAACACGGCTATCACATCACTAATCATACAACACGGTCCTCACGTTCCCACCATCGTGTATAAAACAACCGATAGATCACTCAACACCGGATGAAGTCAGCGGACCCCGTCAACGGTCATGCTTCACCGATATATCACTACTCCCATGATGAAGTCAGTGGACCCCGAAGGTCATGCTTCACCAGTATATCACTACCATGATGAAGTCAGCGGACCCCAAAGGTCATGCTTCACCAATCAACTATACCATGATCAAGTCAGCGGACCCCGAAGGTCATGCTTCACCAATCAACGCCCTTTTTGGCCTCGAACAACGAGTAGTGTAACATCGCGCTCTACTACACTATAGTGAACCCTAACAGATACCACTAACCATCCACACAATCGAGCAAGAACCACCTATATCGAACATAGGCACAAACAACAATTCTCCAAAAGAGAACAAGACACGCACATCCCTTAACCGAGGGATTTCACCTTGCTCGCCAAACACGTCCATTATCTCTCAACGAGACTTACCACATTACCACCTCGGTGATAATTTCCAAATCCAAAATCATAAGTACAATTTAACCAAAATTGTACTCTACCACAAATTGACGAAAACTAGGTCCCAACACAAGTTTCGGATTTACTAAAAGCGTCATCCAAAATCTCACACCAAAACCTCCTCGGGCGGGAGTGTAACTCCCCCACTTGGAACTACGTTCCATATCCACAACTCGTACAACCGTACAATGTTGCCAAAGGTAGACTTTACCAGCTATTGGGTTCACACGACCCATCACCATATCTTGCTCCAACCTTGAGCCTACCAAGGATCTTAACCTATCCTTAAACACTTCGAACGAAAAGTGTACCACAATTTACACAAACTATACTCTCGCAATCATCCAATTGCTTTAGTTTGTCAAATTTCACCTAGTCACTCATGTACCTAGGGGTTTCGCTTCGGTACCCTAAGTACAATGTAACCGCGACACAATCGGAGTCGAACACCACGCTAGTAGGTAAAAGAGAGGCACCTAATGTCGCGTCATGTAGACTCCATTACCAACATACATCGAGGTCCAAAACACTCGATCTCAAGGGTTCCAACCACCCGACGAACCTCACGATTCATCAACTTTAACACGAGAGCGAACACGCTCTAACATCCGAACACCAAAACCCATTTCCATGGCACGGTAGAAACATTTCCCAAATACTAAGAAATGCTTGGTTGCACCAAGTCTTAGGCCCTTCGCCCGACAATCAAATGTCACCATTGGGTACTTCCATTAGGAACGTCACCCATATCAATAACATGCACGACACAATGCATCTAATAAACCTGAATTCAAACTGCACTTAATAAACAATCAAAGGGCATATTTATTACAACGAAACGTACCTT
The DNA here is from genome assembly GCF_046630445.1 of Rutidosis leptorrhynchoides. NCBI lineage: Eukaryota > Viridiplantae > Streptophyta > Magnoliopsida > Asterales > Asteraceae > Rutidosis > Rutidosis leptorrhynchoides. The sequence continues at coordinate 168,276,953 of NC_092342.1, read as the reverse complement.
AACGTCTCCTTGCCGCACCCGTCCCTGCTAACTTGGGACATTCCGACTTACGATGTCCTTCTTCTTGGCAATGGAAGCACACCATGCCATCACCCCTTGGCACTGAACATTCCCAAGACTTGTGACCCCTTATGCCATAATTGTAACATCTAGACGCACGAGAATCCAATATACCCGTCCGTGTACCACCCGTGCTCACACTCGGACCCTTAGTCCTCTTACTCGGAGCACCATACGAAACAACCCTTCTCTCTCTTAAAGGTTCACCCTTCTTTGATCGCGAATACGACTCGAAACCTCTAGCCACGGCGAATAATTCAACAAATGATTTCGCGTGACCCCGACTAATCTTATTCTTCAAGTCATCATTCAAGGTTCGATAGAAATCTTGCATCAACAAATTATCATTCCCCAAATACTCCGGGCAAAAACGAGCCTTCGCCATAAAGGTCGTCTTGAGAGTATTCAAATTCATAGATCCTTGTCGCAAATTTCGCAACTCATTAAGCATTTCCGACAAAGCGGCTGAAGTCCGGAACTCCTCGAAGAATTCCTTCTTAAATTCGTCCCACGATAAAGTCATAAACGTTTCGCCACCGACAAGATCAATCTTGCCATCTAACCAATCCCTCGCCCTACCCCGCAACAAACTATTAACGAGTCTCGTCTTTTTCTCGGGAGGGCATTCAATAGTGCGAAAACACCCTTCGACATCCGAGATCCAAGTTGTGCTCACTAAAGTGTGACGACCCGGGAATTTCCGACCAAATTTAAACTTAAATCTTATTATGGTTCTGACACGATAAGTAAAGTTTATTAAATCAAGTCTCAAAATGTTTGAACAATTTTTCATGAATGCATTTGACCCTTTTGACTATTCCCGACGATTCACGAACAGTCACTTGTAAATAAATATATATATATATATATATATATATATATATATATATATATATATATATATATATATATATATATATAAATGTAAGTATATATATAATAGTTTGAAATTATCAAATATAATTTAAACATTTACAATTAATTATGTAAAATAGATTACAAAGTAATTAAGTGTATTTTAAAATAAATTTATAGTTATATATATATAATTTACTAATATTAAATATTCAATATATAAAATATATGATTAGTAAATAGGGTATAACTAATGAATTGTAATATAAATATATGATGTATGATATATATATATATATATATATATATATATATATATATATATATATATATATATATATATATATATATATATATATATATATATATATATATATATATAGTTTACATATACAGATAAATAAGGATATAAATACATATATACATCAACCGTATTCTGTGTTCCATATAAATACGTATAGGTATATACAACTAGATAGTATTCTGTTTTCAATCAATATCATACTATAGTGATTCTTGCTTTATGTATCAAATCTACAAAATCACGATCTAACTTTGAAGAACAATCCAAAATTCAATTACCAACCTCCTTCAACTTTTTATTTATTATTTATTTCTTTATGTACGAACGGTGTTGGATTGTCGAGTTCGATTTGGCTAGCTATCAATCCTTCCACTTGATAATTGATACCATACAAATTCACATTATCATTACCAATCACAGAACTCCTTAACAACTGTTTTTCCTTCTTGATTCTGCAGGCCACAATCCAAAACCACCCTATAATCTTTCTATTTGTAAAACACGAGCCAACAAGATACCGCCACCACTAAACACCACTATCAACGAGAACCATCATAATCTAATTATTTAACTCTCTGAAATTTAACATGCTGCTCGAATCATTGTTGCTACTATCTGTTCAATCCACCACCCATCTCACTTCACTTTGGTCACCTTCACCACCCCAAAAACAATGTATCTGTTTCACCTTATTTTGTTCGACTAACATTACAAATCCAACACAACCACCACTTCATGTTTTTGCTGTAACTACTGCAGCTGGTATGTTATTCCTGTTTTGGTACCAAAACTCATCCATTCACCACTATGAACCTGCACCATGAAAACTATTGTTACTGCTACCGATTGCTTTTGTATCATTTGAGATCACAAACCATCTCTTCCTCTCTCTATACATCGCTATCTGTCTCTCTTAAATCAAAACCACCACCAACGAAAACAAACCATAGACCACCACCATTCGTCACCCAACACCTTTGTATTCTACGGTATACTTTTCTTTTCATGATCCTGCAACTACTTCCTTCTCGGTTTTCTCAATGAAAATATGTTGATACAAGAAGAAATCGAGCCATTTCAAGAACTAAAAGTAAAGAAGGCGTTCACAAATCAAAGCTTGATGGAAGTAGATTCGTTAAATAATAAAATTTCATTTACTTAATCAATCTCCAAGAAAAGAAGATATGTAAGTAGAACTCTTAGCTGTCTTCCTTATTTTTTTTTTTGAAACGAATCCACTACGAAAAGAAACAAACAATTGAGTTTGCTTTTTATTCCACTTTTATTTTTTTATCTACTGAATTCCACAAAGGGAAAATCCTCCAGCAAATTGAACGATGCCTTTATTAAAATTTGACTTGGGTTCCTTTTATTTTTGGGCCGAGATAATCCCAAAGAAATTCTGTTGGGCCACACGTTTTAGCTTGGGCCGAGAGCTTGTCTTAATTTCAGTCTATTATCACCAAACCGGTAGTCGATGGTTCATGCATAAACTGCAATCCTCGCTGCAGCTGTTGCTGCAGCTTCACATTTCAGCTTCTATATCCCATCCCTAGTTCTAAACGCAATGAAGAGGATGATGTGAATAAGAATGATAAATGGATCGTGATGAAGTGATAGATGGTAACGATAGGATGGTAATGATGACGATTAAGATTACATGATAACGATGTTACTATGATATTTGATGATGACACAATGATAGTGATAATATATGATGATGGTTTCTCATCGATTGAAGTTTGTGAGAAGAAGAAGAAAAGAGATAACAGAATAAACGGTTAAGTATATATTGGTTGAGAAGGATTTCAGAAAACCAGAAACGGATGGATGGTTAGGCGATTTGTCGAGGAGCGAGAGGTCATGGGTTCGAGTCCCGGCAGGGACAATCTTTTTGCTGTTTTTCTTAAAGGTAGTCTCTTTAATTATTTTTATTATTACTATTATTATTATTATTATTATTATTATTATTATTATTATTATTATTATTATTATTATTATTATTATTATTATTATTATTATTATTATTATTATTATTATGAAGTATTAGTATTATTATTATAGTTATGTTGGTATTAAGTATTAGTAGTAATATTAGATATTATGACTATTATGATTTTTTTTTATTATTATTAGCATCATTATTATTATTATTAGTAATATCACCATTATTATTATTAGTATTAAAAATTAAAATTATCGTTATTGTTATTATTATTATTAATACAAGTAGTAACTATTATTTTTATTATCATTATGATTATAATTACAAAAATGAATATTATTATTATCATTGTCAAGTTAAGTAATATTATAACCATCGTACTACAATTTGTTATTATCATCATTAAATATAAGTATTATAATTATTGTTAGTATTGTTATTATGTATTATAGGATTATTATTATTATTATTATGAGAATAACACAGGTTATCATTACTTTCATTAATATTAGTATTAATATTACTTTGGTAACTATTAGTATCATTAATCTTATAATTAGATAAAAGTATCACTTTTAACAATATCATTATTATTATGATTACTAGTATTATCACTACTAATAAAGTTATTATTATTATTATTATTAGTAAATCATTATTATTAAAAACTATCATTTTGTTACAAATAGCTATTTTGTACCTAAAATATACTTTATACATATATTATAGTTATATTAATAGTTGATATACCTACATATCAAACATAATAACAATATTTATATAAGTGCTTTTACATAACAAACTAATGATATTTTTTTTTAATACTAACCATATATATACAGATATGTTAATATAACTAAAAATATAGATATTAAACATTTTGAAAATATATACACAAACTAAATAAGCATAATATATAATTAAAAATAATATATATGTTCGATTACAATTACGTGTGTTAATATATATACACAAATGATATAGGTTCGTGAATCCGAGGCCAACCCTGCATTGTTCAGTTGTTCAATATAGTCATATGTATTTTTACTACAAAATACATTAGGTGAATTCTATTAATCCCTTTTTAAATGCTTTCGCAATATATATTTTGGGACTGAGAATACATGCTCTGCTTTTATAACTGTTTTACGAAATAGACACAAGTACTTAAAACTACATTCTATGGCTGGATTATTAAACCGAATATGCCCCTTTTTATTTAAGTCTGGTAATCTAAGAATTAGGGAACAGACACCCTAATTGACGCGAACTCTAAAGATAGATCTATCGGGCCCAACAAGCCCCATCCAAAGTACCGGATGCTTTAGTATTTCGAAATTTATATCATGTTCGAAGGAGGATCCCGGAATGATGGGGATATTCTTATATGTATATTGTGAATGTCGGTTACCAGGTGTTCAATCCATATGAATGATATTTTTTGTCTCTATGCATTGGACGTATGTTTATGAGAAATGGAAATATGAAATCTTGTGGTCTATTAAATTTATGAAATGATTATTTATGTAAACTAATGAACTCACCAACCTTTTGGTTGACACTTTAAAGCATGTTTATTCTCAGGTATGAAAGAAATCTTCCGCTGTGCATTTGCTCACTTTAAAGATATTACTTGGAGTCATTCATGACATATTTCAAAAGACGTTGCATTCGAGTCGTCGAGTTCATCAAGATTATTATTTAGATAATTATAATTAGATATGTTATGAAATGGTATGCATATCGTCAATTTTCGATGTAAGGAAGTTTGTCTTTTCAAAACGAATGCAATGTTTGTAAAATGTATCATATAGAGGTCAAGTACCTCGCGATGTAACCAACTATTGTGAATCGTTTGTAATCGATGTGGACTTTGTCCGGATGGATTAGGACGGGTCCTTTCATAAAGGATCCGGTTTCCCGTCATACATCGGGGGTTTAGTCCTCATGAAGCTCTTAAGACAATGCTCCATTTCACCACTACTCCGAGATTCGGAATACTTCTTATCCATTTCTTCTCGAAACGCACTCATTTGCTCCACAACGACGGCCACAACTCTAGCGTTAAACTCCACGTCATTCATCTCGATCCCATCTCCCGTCGCCATTCTAAGGAATGCAAAGCGATTAGATCACGAACGTATAAAGTTATACATACAACACCGCCCCATCTTGCTAAACACTCGTCGTACATCACTTGCTAGACACGATTTGCACCCGTAATAAGGTTTGCAAGTCCTTATTACGCACACACACCGTATCAACTCGTTAGTACAACGACCACCTCGCTCGATGATATAACAAACACAAACAAAATTCTACGCGATACAAACACACGCGAGAATTATTATCACAACACAAATAATATATTAATAGAATCCACATATTAACATAAACGTTAGTCCACCTACAAACAAGGCACTAACTATAACCCGTTCCGACCCGTTCACCTACAAGTCCCACAACAAATAAGCACACACAAAAGTCTAAGTCTAGGCACCTATCTCAAGTCACCTAAATCCCTTAGACCATGCTCTGATACCACTTGTAACAGCCCAAACCCATATTAAAATCGGCCCATAAAATTTTTTCCTTTTCATACGCTTTAAATATCACTTTAAGTCCCAATTGTGTTTCCATAAACATCTTTAATACAATAGAAGGTTTAATAAACCTTAAAACATTTAATACATTAATTAATTGTCCAAACGGACGTACACGACCCGACTAGTTTAGTTTCCAACCAAAACCGAGCATGGTGATTTGGGACTACGCTACCCAAATCCTAATCGAATACAAAAGCAAGATCTTCTAAGCAACCTAGCCAAGATCTCTAATCCCCAAGCTTACCCGAGCCGCCAAGCATGCTAACATATAAAAAAATATCAACAACGAGAGGGTAAGCTAACGCTTAGTGAGTGAGAATATACTACATACGTATATATGCACAAAATGGACACGCCACACAAACCAAATACCGCATACCGGAGCATCCAAGCATAAAGGCAAGCTAGTCTAAGCATACCGTAAGATCACTAAGCAACGAGCTAAAGATACATCAACAAAATATAAGTTCACCAACAACGATGTGAACAATGCCAATAAGCTACACCCGGAGGGTTAGCTGCATCACGACAATACAACATTATATGTATACAATATATATATATATATATATATATATATATATATATATATATATATATATATATATATATATATATATATATATATATATATATATATATATATATATATATATATATATATATATATATATATATATATATATATATATATATATATATATATATATATATATATCTCGAATAACATAATTTGCTTACGCTTACAACACAATAACCATGGTTAACCAAATCTTCGCAAGAGAATGACTTTGCGAAACAAGTCATCGATGTTCATAACAACCGTTAGCTTCCAAACACGGCTATGGCATGCTAACCCCCAAGGTGTTCCAAAAACGGCTATGGCATCACCCCCAAGTGTTCCAAAAATGGCTATGGCATCATGAAAGGACCCGTTCATATACATTATAAATGATTCACAATAGTTGATTACATCGCGAGGTATTTGACCTCTATATGATATGTTTTACAAACATTGCATTCGTTTTTAAAAGACAAACATTCTTTACATAAAAAATTGACGGCATGCATACCATTTCATATTACATCCAACTATAATTGACTTAATATTAATCTTGATGAACTCAACGACTCGAATGCAACGCCTTTCAAAGTATGACATGAATGAATCCAGGTAATATCCTTAAAATGAACTAATGCACAGCGGAAGATTTCTTTAATACCTGAGAATAAACGTGCTTTAAAGTGTCAACCAAAAGGTTGGTGAGTTCATTAGTTTATCATAATCAATCATTTCTGTAATAGTAATAGACCACAAGATTTCAGTATCCATAAATATCCGTACACTCACAAGTGTTTAAAAGTATTCTATAAGTTGTAGGCACCCAGTAACAAGCCTTAACATTCATGTTTTACCCTCTGAAGTACACCAGATCAGGTGTTTTTAAAATAACCTCGAAGTACTAAAGCATCCCATAGTCAGGATGGGGTTTGTCAGGCCCAATAGATCTATCTTTAGGATTCGCGCCTACCGTACATAGACAAGTAGTTTAATGTTACAAAGCTAAGGGTATATTTCTGGTTTAAACCCACATAGAATTAGTTTTAGTACTTGTGCCTACTTCGTAAAACATTTATAAAACAGCGCATGTATTCTCAGCCCAAAAATATATATTGCAAAAGCAATTAAAAAGGGTGTAAATGAAACTCACAATACTGTATTTTGTAGCAATTATGTATATGACGGCACTGAACAAGTGCAGGGTTTGTCTCGGATTCACGAGCGTATCAATATTGTGATTCAATATTGCAGGAAAGTACGTAGACGCAACGAAAATGATAAACGTTAGGTTGACCTCACGAGCAATACCCTCGATCAATACCCATAACCTCCATAGCTATAACCCATAATTTCCTTAGCTCTATCCCATTTGAAAACTTATTTTGAAATCGTCTGAGTATAACTCCGTCGTAGTATTTTATGTATACTAATAATATCTTGAAATAATACAAAGAAAATATATATATGTAATTCGATTGAGAGAGTTTAGAGAAATATATTTTCAAGTTTCTATGAAATAATGAAACCTATTCAATTCTATTTATAATAGATTTTTGAATTATTAAAGTGAATTATTAAAGTATGAATTATTAAAGTAAATTATTAAAGTAAATTATTAAAGTATGAATTATTAAAGTATGAATTATTAAAGTTAAAGTAAAGTAAAAGTAAAGTAAAGTAAAGTAAAGTTAAAGTATAGTAAAGTATAAAACTATATACGTATAATACGCGTATAAATATATATAATATTAATTTAAATCGTTATATATATTTAATAAAATAAAATATAAATATCGTTATATTTATTATGCTGGTTAAGTAATGAGTTGTCAAAAGTGATTCTAGATATTTATAAAAGTTATATACATTTTAATAATAAAGTTCTTTTTAAACTGAAAACGTCTTTGTACGTTTGAAAATAGATTAATAGAATATTATGGAAACCAATTCTCCACTAACTTTTGTCTAACTTTCGTAAATGACACTTTTTGTTTTTATTTATAAATAGCTTTACAAATTATTCTGAATATCGTTAAGAGGAATAGATTTTCTCAAATCATAGTGGACCTCTCAACAGAGACTTGTAATCATAATTCAATGTTTCTGATAATTCAATCATTTAATATATTTTTTTCGTCAAAAATCATATTGAAACAAATACGTTCGTGTAAAGTATTATACGTTTAATGCTTTATTAATATTCTCAAGTTATAATATAAATATACATATACATATCTATTTATATATAACGGTTCGTGAATCGTCGGAATTTGGTCGAGGTTATAATGAATGTATGAACACAGTTTAAAATTCTTGAGATTTAACTTAACAAACTTTGCTTATCGTGTCGGAATAATATAAAGATTAAAGTTTAAATTTGGTCGGAAATTTCCGGGTCATCACAGTACCTACCCGTTAAAGAAATTTCGTCCCCAAAATTTGATAGAGGTCGTCATGACTAACAATGAGAATGTTATTATAACGATTATAGAGTTTTATCATGTTCAAGAAGAATGGATAAAATAATTCGATTACTCGAAGCGTGTGAGTGAAGTTATTGTAAATGAATGAAATAAGATAATAGTGATTCGTCGTATCTTTTGACGTCATCACGATTGATCTCCAAAAAGAAAATCTTTGTAATCTATATTGGATTTGATTATTCGGCGATTAAGGAAATTATGATCCTCTTCGAATTAATGTGATAATCCATTTTGATTTTTATGTCGGATATTTCACTATAAATCCACCTCATTTGTTTTCTTACAACTCACACCTTCTCAACTCATATTTTAAAGTATTTGTCAATATGCTTCATCCAGTGCTGATTCTTGATATACTCCTCACTTTCATATCTGTCGCTCTTCTTTTTCATCTGCCTCCGGAAGAATCTATTTACTTCTACTATACTCTTGGTTTTATAGTGTTTTTAGTTCTCCCGTGTCTTTATATTGCTATATGCATTGATATATACGGTTTGTGATTTCTGGGTTGTTGTTGGGTTTTATATCTTCCCTTATATTTCAAAGTCCTTGCTTCTTCTATAATCATTGTCATCCACAGTTAATGCTCTCTTCTATTTGCTATGATTTATACTCCCATTTCTAGTTCGGAGCTTTGTTCTTTCGTTTCTTCTTCTTGCGATTAAGCACCGCTTGTAATGGTCCAGAATTCGCAGATATAAATTTCGGAATGAACATTGTTAATGTTCTAGGAAGGAAATTCTAATGACACGATCTTGACTTGTCAAATTACCAGAATACCTCGGAAAAGGCCGAATCATCAAGAAATATTTTCTTGATATTTAGAGATCAAAGAGAATACAAGAGTCATGTAACATAGCACATGATGACGTTATGATCTGTGAATCATCATGTTCCATTTAGAAACTCAGCATGAATTACTGTAATATAATCACGTTGATCAAGTGTCATTATATTATACTAACTCATGCTTCAGCTCCCAACACTTCTTCAAGAATATTCCTATTTTAAACTCGAATGTTTCAGAATTTAGAAACTAAAATAGTTTCTTTTATGATATAATACAGATAGCTCAAAGAGGTAAATGATTTTAGATAAGAATAATTATAAAAATATCTTCAGAAGTATGGATGATATTTATAATGAAAGATACGATGATATCTTAGAATGTCTAATATCAAAGGATGATGAAGGATATTGTTAGCAGAGGTTTAGAGTCAGGAGCAAGGTATTCGTTAATGACTTCAGTAAGTACTGAATCATTTAGATTCTTTGAAGGCAGGTTCAGCCTTTGTGATTTGTTCACAGCCTCCTTCATACTTTGCTCAATCCGTTTTCCAGTTCCAATGCTTCTCTTTTTCTGAGCTTTGCCAATATACTATCCTTTATCATCCAACTTTTTACTGTTAAGGTCGTTTACAGTTTTTGCTGCTTCATCAGCATTTTTCAAAATTTCGAGAACTGGTTCGCAGTTTAGGGTGTTTTTCAAAAATTTCTCATTCAAAGAATGTAAGTCTTGGAGGTAGACGTTGTATGTATATGTAATTGTTGATGTAGATGCTGCGAGGTTTCAAAATACTGATTGCTGATTATCAATAATTGGTATGGTAATTCTTGTTATAAGGTACGAATGAGTATATGATAGGGTTTCGATAATTATAATGATTTTTTTTTTTGAAAGTCAAAGATCAATGAAGTTGTTGGTAAGTTTATTGCTAATGTGGTGAATATAAACGATTCCCCGGTAACGTTGGCGAAAGGGCAACGTATCTATCGAGCTTATAATAAGACTGTTTTGATTGAGAAGTCGAAGATGACTTGCTGGAGCTGTGACAAAACTGTCTATTTTGAAACGGAATTGAAAAGTTATTTTAGCTAGTAAATGCCAAAGGGTCTAACACGGATATGTGTCGAACTATGACTTGGTTTTTGAGAGTTTATCAGGTGTATAACTGTGGGTAACATGTGGTTGGATCATCATCTCGATTGTTCCTTAGTTGAAGTTTCTTCAGGAATTTTGAAGGGTTTGAGCACATATTGTAATCGTTAATACATATGATGTTCTAACACAGTTTTGAAGTCAAAGTATAGCTTTGAAAGATATAGGAATCTAAGAGTGATGATACTGGTTATATTTCGAATTAAATTATGCGATTTCAAAATCAGAATATGTAATTGAATTTGAATGAGTATGATTGTTTTGATTTATATGAAAGAATGGATATTGTTGTGAAAGTAGGGAGTATAGTTGATGATTGCTAAATCAGTTTCGAAAAATGTAATATGTTAATTGTGAATTTATATATCTCTCGGGTATTACCTACCCGTTAAAAAATTTTCACAATTAATATTTTGTACAAAAGAAGTTTATTACAGTCTTTATGAAAATATATGTGTATATTTTCTTTAGATGTAATATAGATTTAATGAGTTAATATTAAATTAAACTCATTTGTTTTATGGTTGGAACTAGAATTGAGTAATCCCTAAAACTTTATAAATTGCATAAGTATTTCTTCAATAATATTGAAATTATGAATCATTACATTGTTATTTGTTGGTTTTCGTGAAATTCTTGTGAACTTCGCAAGGTACGAATGATGTTATTTGAAAAGTTTCGAGTACATCGATGATGAAAGTGTAAAATCAAACATATATTCGAATAATACACTTGATTTATTATGAATTGGATTTTTTATTGATTTGAGACAGAGATTGTAATTAACGATGGTTAAGTTGCGGATGAAGGACGTACATCATTGCATATTTGTAATATGAATTAACTGAGTAGTTAAGATTCACATATAATAGCTTAGTACGGGAAGATTTATTATGGTTTAAAAATTTATACATATAAATCTTTCGATTGGAAATGAGTTAATACTTCATAACTCGTTGATACAATATATTTGTTGTTGATTCGTAATGATTTCCACAATGATTCTTGAACTGACAGAGTTTGTGATGTTACAGGTGCTGTTGATTCTGACGATACTGACGGCACTGACTGTGTTGATGATGCTACGGTCCTGTTGATGCTGTTGGTAAAACAATTCTAGCTTGTAAATCGTACACCATTTTCGATCAAAGTTTCTACTCTACCATCTCCGTTCACTCATCCGATTTACGGTCAGAATTAAATAATCTCTAAGATTTTGGAGATTAAATAACTGCCGCAGAGATATCTCTTCAATGAAGTTTATGAATTAATACTTCATCGTTTGTTGTTGTTGATATTCCTGGATATTTACAGGGCTTATGACGTTGATGTTTGAGATACATATTGTGATGTTGCGGTGTGGGATGTGGATGTTGTTGTTGGTGGTGGTGATGGTACTGTTGGTGTTGGTGATGGTGGTACTGTTTATGCTGCTGGTGCTGCTGCTGGTGTTTGTAACCTTTGCACCATATTCTCCAAAGCCACTACCCGAGCGCGAAGCTCGTTACCTTCTTCTATTACACCGGGGTGATTGTCGGTTCGGACGAGCGGATAAATAAAATCTAGAATTTGGTGTAGTATGTAATCGTGACGAGATACTCTAGAAATAAGAGAGAAAATGGTGTTTCGGATAGGTTCGCCGGTAAGTGCTTCAGGTTCTTCGCCAAGAGGGCAATGTGGTGGATGGAAGGGATCACCTTCTTCTTGTCTCCAATGATTAAGGAGGCTACGAACCCATCCCCAATTCATCCAGAATAGATGATGACTAATTGGTTGATCCATTCCGGTCACACTGCTTTCGGAACTTGAGTAGGATTCCATTTCGGAATCCGAGGGACTTGAACTAATGACGAATTCCATTTCGTACGATTGAATAAAGAATTTTTCGATATGAAATGATTTTTCGGCTATCGGGTGGTATTCTAATTATATAGAGCAAAAGGTTTCGTAGATTACGAAAGAATTTACTGAATATGTCAGGCAAAGTTTACAGTAACAGATACGATAAGATATGATTTAGCAGATACGCTAAGATATGAATTTTGTCTATACACTATTCATGCAATCAATGCAGCAAGACGTGTCTAGACTAAGAATGATAAGCAGGTAATTTCCTAAGGATGGTAAGTAGATGATTTCCGACTAAAAATGATAAACAAAACTTTTGACATGCAGACACGGTCGAATTCCAGACTCACTAATGCATCTTAACAACTATCAGTTAGACACACTAATGCAAGACCTGGTTCACTAAGACCACCGCTCTGATACCAACTGAAAGGACCCGTTCATATACATTATAAATGATTCACAATAGTTGATTACATCGCGAGGTATTTGACCTCTATATGATATGTTTTACAAACATTGCATTCGTTTTTAAAAGACAAACATTCTTTACATCAAAAATTGACGGCATGCATACCATTTCATATTACATCCAACTATAATTGACTTAATATTAATCTTGATGAACTCAACGACTCGAATGCAACGTCTTTCAAAGTATGTCATGAATGACTCCAGGTAATATCCTTAAAATGAACTAATGCACAGCGAAAGATTTCTTTAATACCTGAGAATAAACATGCTTTAAAGTGTCAACCAAAAGGTTGGTGAGTTCATTAGTTTATCATAATCAATCATTTCTGTAATAGTAATAGACCATAAGATTTCAGTTTCCATAAATATCCGTACACTCGCAAGTGTTTAAAAGTATTCTATAAGTTGTAGGTACCCGGTAACAAGCCTTAACATTCATGTTTTACCCTCTGAAGTATACCAGATCAGGTGTGTTTAAAATAACCTCGAAGTACTAAAGCATCCCATAGTCAGGATGGGGTTTGTCAGGCCCAATAGATCTATCTTTAGGATTCGCGCCTACCGTACATAGACAAGTAGTTTAATGCTACCAAGCTAAGGGTATATTTCTGGTTTAAACCCACATAGAATTAGTTTTAGTACTTGTGCCTACTTCGTAAAACATTTATAAAACAGCGCATGTATTCTCAGCCCAAAAATATATATTGCAAAAGCAATTAAAAAGGGAGCAAATGAAACTCACAATACTGTATTTCGTAGCAATTATGTATATGACGGCACTGAACAAGTGCAGGGTTTGTCTCGGATTCACGAACGTATCAATATTGTGATTCAATATTGCAGGAAAGTACGTAGACGCAACGAAAATGATAAACGTTAGGTTGACCTCACGAGCAATACCCTCGATCAATACCCATAACCTCCATAGCTATAACCCATAATTTCCTTAGCTCTATCCAATTTGAAAACTTATTTTGAAATCGTCTTAGTATAACTCCGTCGTAGTATTTTATGTATACTAATAATATCTTGAAATAATACAAAGAAAATATATATATGTAATTCGATTGAGAGAGTTTAGAGAAATATATTTTCAAGTTTCTATGAAATAATGAAACCTATTCAATTCTATTTATAACAGATTTTTGAATTATTAAAGTGAATTATTAAAGTATGAATTATTAAAGTAAATTATTAAAGTAAATTATTAAAGTAAATTATTAAAGTATAAATTATTAAAGTGAATTATTAAAGTATGAATTATTAAAGTTAAAGTAAAGTAAAAGTAAAGTAAAGGTAAAGTTAAAGTATAGTAAAGTATAAAACTATATACGTATAATACACGTATAAATATATATAATATTAATTTAAATCGTTATATATATTTAATAAAATAAAATATAAATATCGTTATATTTATTATACTGGTTAAGTAATGAGTTGTCAAAAGTGATTCTAGATATTTATAAAAGTTATATACTTTTTAATAATAAAGTTCTTTTTAAACTGAAAATGTCTTTGTACATTTGAAAATAGATTAATAGAATATTATGGAAACCAATTCTCCACTAACTTTTGTCTAACTTTCGTAAATGACACTTTTTGTTTTTATTTATAAATAGCTTTACAAATTATTCGGAATATCGTTAAGAGGAATAGATTTTCTCAAATCATAGTGGACCTCTCAACAGAGACTTGTAATCATAATTCAATGTTTCTGATAATTCAATCATTTAATATATTTTTTTCGTCAAAAATCATATTAACAAATACGTTCGTGTAAAGTATTATACGTTTAGTGCTTTATTAATATTCTCAAGTTATAATATATATATACATATACATAACGGTTCGTGAATCGTCGGAATTTGGTCGAGGTTATAATGAATGTATGAACACAGTTTAAAATTCTTGAGATTTAACTTAACAAACTTTGCTTATCGTGTCGGAATAATATAAAGATTAAAGTTTAAATTTGGTCGGAAATTTCCGGGTCGTCACACATCACTTGATCAATGTGTGAGTAAAACACGGCTATTACTCACAATCATGTGCACAAACACGGCTATGTGCAACAATTAATACGGGCAACAACGTGGGAGTAAAACACGGCTATTACTCACCACCATACGCACAAACACGGCTATGTGCATAATTATCAATTGGACAAAACGGCTATGTCCCATAACTATGGTCACAAAAACGGCTATGTGACACCATTACTATGGGCACATAAAACATATACATACATACATAGATATTCCACTCACAATATTAACCCTTGGCCATTGGGGTTATATAATCCACATCACATGCCCATGTGATAACGTACACACAAAGTGTGCACCTTGCCAAGGTAGTCAACCAAAACGCACAATCGTGCCAATTGGACCTATACACAAGTCCAACAATTCCACCTATATGAGAAGGGAGCTCTATAACTGAGAACCCCTTCACCCGACCCACACCCATCCTACACATACATATGCATATAGGATATTAAAACTCACCTTGTCGCCTCGATGAATGCTTCCAAGTAATCTGCAACTCGTCAATGGAAAGTACCTATTCCATTATCACAATTTCAACAACACACTTAGATTGGATTTACAAACCAACCCAATTTGACACTTTGTGCATATTCGACCCAAATGCACTTCCAAGTACAAACCGCGCCCAAACTATTCAATAATTACTAACACAAGTGATAATGGTCCTAATAAGCCAATTAAACCCAATCACAAGTGTTAAACACTTATCATTCTCAAAATCGCCCATAAACCCTAATTTTGACCCATAAGGTCAAAATCTCACCATTTACTAGTCTTGACACCAAAACACATTTAACTCGGGATTATACTTCAACTTAATCCATTTTAAGTTTATAAACCTTATTAAATCAACAATCGGGTCAAAATCATCATCAAACCCTAATTTTGGCTCTAGTCAAAATTAGTCAACCCCATGAACCCTAATTGCTTCCAAAACACCAATAATCACTAATGCTAGTGATTATACACCCTTTACAAGTCTTAAACATGGTTAAATCATTAACCAACCCAAAACCCGCCTTTAGCAACAATAAACCCGAATATTGGTGTTAATCTCCAATTAACAACTAACTGGGTTCCAACTATGAATCATACAATCAAAAGCCCCAAATTTGAATGATGAACACGAAAATGAAATTCGGAGTTAGAGCTTACCACTAGTATCACTGTGTAGCTAAGAACGAGGAGAACAAACTAGTCAACTACGCCAAAGATCAAATCCCGCTTTTTTCTTTCCAAAAATCCCTTTGAAATCAAGTGGGTGTTTGAGTTTTGAGAGGAAAATGAAAAGAAAAGAAAAATGAAATTAGGAAATGAAATGAATGGATGAGGTTAAAGCCTCAAATCTGGCTCAAACGCGAAAAGACCAAAATGCTCTTGCTCCTCATTTAAAATTACACAAAACCGGCACCAGTTTACCCGTATTGCCGCGCCGCGGCCTAATTCGTCGCGCCGTGACGATTGCCTTGAACTAGGATCATTTTTAAACGAACTTCTGGTCTGGATTTCTTCGAAACGCCGCGCCGCGGCCCTCTTTGTCGCGCCGCGATACCATGCCCTTTCTGATTCATTTTTCTCGCGTACAACTTCAACACACGAACAAGTCTCGAACCTTTCATCCACTAGTCGTACGTACACTTTACACCTATAAATCATATACGGGGAAAAATGAGGTGTTACACGCCCCAAAAGAAATTGTACCTCAAAGAATCGAGAAGCTTTATCACACGTGCCAGGGCCCGGAAAAGCGAGAAGAAGTAGAGAGGCAAGCTACTTAGCACCGACTTTACTAGAGTTAACCTACCACCAAAAGACACCGATTTGGATTTCCATTCCGCTAATCTTTTTTTGAATTTGTCAACAACTGGTTGCCACATACTTTGTTTATTCATCTTTACACCAAGCGGGAGGCCTAAGTATTTGAGTGGAAAATTTCCTACCACACAATTGAATCTTGCGGCCATAGAGGTGAGCTCAATGTTGTCGACACAAATACCATATAGGTTGCTTTTGTGGAAATTGACTTTGAGGCCCGAAAGTTTTTCAAAACATTTAAGAAGCTTCATAATGTTCATTAAATTAATCGAATTCCATTTCCCGAAGAGAATCATGTCATCGACATATTCTAGTTGTGACACGATAACTCTATCACGTCCTACACGAATGCCATGAATCTCACCCATATCGATGGCTTTTTTAAGTAAGATGTTTAACCCTTTCGCAGCGATGATAAATAGGAATGGCGACAACGGGTCACCTTGTCTAACCCCTTTTTCCGGAATGAATTCTCTCGTTGGTGATCCATTGACTAGTATTGAGATAGTGGTAGAAGATAGGCATGTGGAAATCCAATTGATCCACTTTTCCCCGAAGCTCAAGTTTCTCATGGTATCAATAATGAATTCCCAATTTAATCGGTCAAAAGCTTTTTCAAAATCGACTTTAAATATTAGGCCTTTTCTTTTCTCGCGCCTCAAATCATTGATGACTTCATTGGCAATAAGAACCCCGTCCAAAATGAATCTTCCACCTATGAAAGCACTTTGCTCCACCCCGATGACTTTATGAATGATCTTTGATAATCAAATAGAAAGGGATTTTGAGAAAATTTTATAAACACTCCCTATTAAACTAATAGGACGATAATCAACAAGGCTAAGCGGGTTATCGACTTTTGGGATTAAAGTAACAAATGAGGCGTTGCACCCTTTTGACAACTCCATATTTTTCCAAAACCAATCAAACATATGTATGACATCATCTTTTACTAGCCACCAAAAAGTCTTAAAAAATTTCATTGTGAATCCATCGGGTCCCGGGGCCTTGGAACTTCCACAATTTTGGATTGCCTCCCACACTCCCTTTTCACAAAATTTGTTTTCTAGAAGAGAGTTGTCGTCCAAACTTAATCTTGTATCATCAAAAATAAAGGACCCGCAATCATTTTCATTCGATTTAAAGATGGAGGAAAAGTATCTGAATACCTCATCTTTGATAACCGTTGGCAATTCTGTCCACTCACCGTTTATTTGCATGCCTCGATTCAAATTTTTGTTCGCTCTTCTTTTAATACAATTGTGGAAATACTTTGAGTTCTCGTCTCCCTCTAAAGTCCACTTTACCCGGGCTTTTTGTTTTAACATATTGATTTTGATCTTCTCTTTATCTAACCGAAGCTTCTTTTCAAGCAACCAACATTCTCTTTCCGAATCCGTAAGAGTTCTACATTCTGCCACCTTTTCCCACTCATTTGTTAACTTCTCATGATTTTGAATTTCAGCATCAAGATTATCAAAAATCTTACTACATTTATGAAGTTCAACCTTAGTTGCTTTCAATTTATTCTGAAGATTACAGTCAGGTCTCCTTCCATTGATAACCAAGGTCCAAGTCGTTTCAACCTTTGCATCAATTCCATCGATTTTTAGCCATTCGTTGAAAACGCAAATAGGCTTAGGACCAAAATCGAATGAGTTATTTCTCAGAATTATCGGGGCATGATCCGAGTATTTTCTTTCTAGGACCGTAGCCGATAAGTTGGACCAGTAATTATTGATTTCTTCCGAAATTAGAAATCTATCAAGTTTACTAAACTTGATACCGTTATCACAAACACGAGTAAACTTTTTTCCACCAAGCGGAATGTCAATTAGGGATGACTGATTGATGAAATTGTAGAATCTGTTAGCCCAACTGATATTGAAAATAGAATTAAATCTCTCACATTCTGTTCTAACCTCGTTAAAATCTCCGCAAATTAGACATGGAATCGAACATTGGGCAACAAACGTTTCAAGACTATCCCAAAATATGATTTTTTTTGCTGTAGAGTGTGGTCCGTACACGTTAATGACAGCAACCTCCATATTCGATCCGTCTATGTTACCAATAGTAGCCAGGAAGAATTCACCTTGTAAAGTATCTTTGACTTTAAAAATCAAAGGGTCCCATAACAACAGCAAACCTCCCGAAAAACTGACAGAATCCTTTTGAATATACTGGAAACTATCGTTACCCCATATATAACCTAATATTGAATTGTTTATTACCCCACTGCATCTAGTTTCCTGAATTGCCACAAACCACGGTTTTTCTTTTCTACATAAAGTTCTAAGCCATCTAACCTTCACGTTTTTCTTCAAGCCTCTAATGTTTATAGATAACACAATCATTAAAAAGATAAAAAGCGAGATAAAATGGACCACACTGATCATCAATGATTGTTTTTCCATCGGACACCAAGATTGGCCTCGAACTCCTTAACCTCCGCACTGTTGATTGAAGTGATCGAATTGATCCCATTTGTTTTTGATGAGTCGCTGGAAGTTTTACTGACTGGAGGTTTTTGTTTGATTGCTTTATTGCTATTGGTTTTGGAGATTGAGGGATTTTTGTGAACTGTTCGGGCAAGTTGTTTAAATTTTAGGAATTTTGAGGAATAAGGTATAGTTGGAGTTTTTTCTGATCGGTTTTGAAGCGGTTTGTCAGAGTTGGTTTTGGATATAAGTTTAGCTTGTTTGGTGATGACACAGGGCGCTTTCGTTGGGATACGAGGTGGGATAGGAAAAGGTATTGAAGATTTTGGATGTGGATGGTTGGTGTTTATGGTGTTTTTAGGTTTATCGAAACAAGGATCAGTTGAAGTATCCAGGATTTGGACAGTAGTACGGAGATTGATGGTTTTGGGTTTCGGTTGAGCTTGTGATTCTTCAATGACAAAAGTGTCCAGGATGGGGGAAGGAGATGAAGGTGATTTACTCGAGGTACTATTATTTGGTTTGATTTGTGAGTTGGGGATATCTTGGGTTTGATCAGGAATAATAGTTGGGCTGGTATTATTAATTGGGCTACAATGGGAGTTAACAGGTTGGGAATCGAGATTTAAGTTGGGTGTATGGGATTGGTTTGGTTTTGATGGGCTTGTAATGTTGGGCTTTAGGATAGATGATGTTGGGTTAGTTTCTGAGATTGGGCTCGGGGTTGGGCTATTAGGAATGTGGTGACTCGTGACTGGCTTGAAGGTGTTGTAGGGATTGAATCATTGGAAACAAACAGACGTGTGGGTTGAATAGGGTAGTGGGTCCCAGATTGGTTAAAGGTGGAATTTGGCGAATCTTGGGGAGTGATAGGGCCGCCATTGTTGGGAGGTGGGGTAGAGTAATTATTACCTGTAAAGAAGTGATTGGTTTCTAGACGGTTCGGGTATCCAAGGCAATTAGGGTTTCCAAGGAACACTTGGTTTCTAGACTTTTCACCTTCTCCTGGGCCATCATCTTCACCATTATTTCGGTCACCAGAATTCCAAATTCCTTTAAAACTGTTACCGGTTCCATCATCATCAACATCATTAAAGCTTTCATCTTCCAAATCTTCTTTGTCATCATTTACTGAATTGTAGTTAGCAAACGATTCATCATCTGTAGCTACATTTGTTACTTTATTTTCATCGATTGGATCAATGGGTTTCTCCTCCATATCAATCTCTATAACATCACTTTCGGAAACGAAAACTTGTACTTCTTTGGATCCTACAATTAACTGGACATGGTCTCTAATGAGATCCGAATTTGAAGTTTTAATTAACACTTTCCCCACAATAAGTGATTGGTGACCGTTAACCGAATAATTTTTTGTAGTAATGACATCCCCCCACCACTCAGCAATGGACTTGAACGTTTTTTCATTCCAAACGGAAACAGGGACCCCGAGAATACTAATCCAGGTTAGCCTCACAGAATTATGATGTGAGGGGTCACCGAGACTAATATTGTTCATCCACCTGTGAAGAAAGTGGTATGGGTTTGAGGTGATGGATTTAGCAATATCGAGGTTGTTAAAAACAAGCATTAGATCAAGTCCACCCAAGTATTTAATTTCAAAACCGTCGAATCCTTCGGCTGCACAGATCTCACCAAAGTTTTCTAAATATTCGACCCTCTTGACTTGTCCAGTTACCGATCTCACAATGAGATTAATGTTGTTGTCGTCCAACTCGGCGTGAACGATCTTCCCTTTCGAATCTCTTCTTTTTGCATTAAGGATCTCTCTAGCGTCCACAACATTTCTATAACTGCGACCATTATTCAGATTGTTGGAATGGATGTTTGAAACGTGGTGAGATGTTGGATTTTTTGGACCTGCTACCCCGGTGGTAGTGTTTTCTGATGTATATTTTCTGTTGTTTGTCACATAAACCCTAAGGGTTAGTTCATCAGCCCTAGCAGTGCTGAGGGTTTTTGCGAACGCTTCGAGATTGTGATCTTGGATCCCTTCGAATCTCACAAATCCGTAGCGAATACCACTCTTCAATCGCTTGATAGGTGGCACAAAAACTTCACGAAGGATGCCGTAGGGTTTGAAAAGTCGCCACAGATCTGTGATCTTCCACGATTCCGGAAAATTGAAGAAAAAGAACGATTTGATTCCATTTGCTCCTGCTAACCTAGTAACGTGATGCCTTTCGTTGCCTCTCTGATCCTCCTTCCTGCTCCTAATCCCAGCCGTGTGTGAAGCATCTTGATTCTTCTCGGTTGCTCTCTCTCTCTGAAAAGAATTTTTCTCTCTCCACTCTCTCTCACCTCTCTCCATGATTATCCTGTCTGGCTTGATATATTAAATATATCAAGTTGTTTACGAACTGTCTGGCTTGATAATTCAACATAGCCGATCAGCCTCAATGAGAGTAGAAGTCTTGAGATACCCATGTCGGTTTGGGTAATAGTTCTATACGGGCTAGGGATTACGTGGGTCTTTATTATTCTATATATCTAGCTTCGAAAACTGAACATCATATCAAGAACATAATTATTATTACAAGGTTATACAGATTTCTTAAACAAATATGAATTTGTGCACGTAAAAAAATGTAAATTACGTTAGTTTTATTCCGTATGATTCATTCGTTTTCTAGCTCCCATTTGAAGCTTGAGGTAAAACGCAAACTAACCCAATTTATATGTAAATGGGCCTGAATTCTCATCTCTATTTGTAGGCGGAATGGTTACTGATTGACCCATAATTACTAAATAGACAAATGAATTCAAACAACTCTTGTCTTTATTATTATATTATTGATTATTGATATTGATTATTGATATTATTATTATTAGTTTTACCAATACTAATACCACTGCTATATCGTTATTAGGATTTTAATTTCTTAATTCTGAGAATTCTCCGGTATTAAACATACTGATATGTATGTTAATTTGTTGACATGATTATCTAAATTGGAACACCAAGTGACACAACTTAACAAGGAAATACAACTAAAAAGGAACTTTCTAAAGCATGTACTTTGTAACTATATATTTTATGTGATATATAACAACTATATGACATCGTGTATTTGATTATTGAGTTGTTATTAAGTCCGTTACTTTAATTTGAACATCATTTTTTACATTTGAACTTTCAGAATGTTATATTGTTTATTTGTGTTATCATGGTTAAAGATTGTCTTAAAATATCATCATTTCATGAAATGGGTCTTTAACATATATATATGGAAATGATCCAATTAGAACTTTTTTAGTGTGAGAACTCTAGGAACTCAAAAATAAACTGAAATTCGAACAGAAAAGGGGCACGGACGAACAAAAAAGCACACGAACGAACAAAAAACACGGTAGTCGAGCAAAAACACAACACGGACGAACAAAATTTTTATTTTTATTTTTTATTTTTGTTCGAATACAAAAATGTAGAACACATTTTTGTTCGAATATTAATATTTTTGTTCGACTATCAATGTGTTCAACTTTTTTTTTTGTTCGACTACCAAAATGTGGAGCACAATTTGTTCGACTATCACAATTTTTGTTCGACTACCAGGTTTTTTGTTCGGCCGCCTTGTTTTTGTTCATCCTTCCCCTATTTTGCTCGAATTTCCCTTTTTTTTGCTCGCCCGCCACTTTTTTTTGCTCGAATTTCTCTTTTTTGTTCGAATTTCAGTATATTTTTGAATTCTCACGGTTCTCACACCAAAATAGTTCTCATTTGATCCCTATATATATATATATATATATATATATATATATATATATATATATATATATATATATATATATATATATATATATATATATATATATATAAAGTAAAAGGGCTAAAGGTATGTATATTTTGGACCGAGGGCCTAGCAACATATAAGGGATTGAAATGGGCCATTTGTAGAATGCCATAATTAATTTTTTTAGTTTAGGAGACTCCAGCGATAAAGTATAATACAGTAATATTATAATATAATAATGTTAACACCTATTTCCTTATGGCGTAAGGCTTAGTATGTCAACAAGAGACTAGAAGTGATCTAGCTTTAGGAGGGCGGAGTGTTGCCGATTGATTTTGACCCTCGGGAAATAATCCCTGCAGACCCGGTTCACAAGTGTAGAAACTTATGGGGTGGCTTAATCAATCTGTCGTCCGTAGAGCATAAAAGTGCTAGCCGGATGACTTCTAGTGAGAGAAAGTAGAGAGAGAAAGAGAAGTGAAGTCTCAGCTCTCAAAGTTGTCAGAATATCTGAACTTGTGTAAAATGACGACCCAAGGGGTCTATTTATAGTGTCAGATCTACCAGATTTGTTTGGGGACACGTGTCAAATGATGATACGTTCTGTTACATGTGCTCCGAAATTTATGCTAAATGCGGCGCTCTCCGGCCAGGGCTTATGCGCTAGGCGGCCTTCAGGGCTTACGCATGACGGAGCAGCCTGTACAGCGGAGAACGCTGGACGGATAATTCCACAAAACTGTTGTTTCCAGCCTTCCTGATGCTATTTTTATGCAACCATTATGCCTTTTATGTGTGTATACGATAGGATACACCATTAAGTCCCCCCAGTTTAAGGACTTAAGCATTTGAAAAATGATTAAGTTGTTAAACTTTTGATTACGCATGCCAACCAAAATCTTCACATTTCACCTTTCCTTTCGCATTGGGAATCACACCACAGGCATTAAATGATAGGCGAATTTTACTGACAACATGATGATTGCTAAAATATCGCACGCGCCTCTTAGCTGTAAAAGGACTCTTCGATGTACTCACCTTTTTATCTTGTCCTTACACGTGTGTGGTTGAAAACAAAACCCCCCATTCACCACTAACTACAGCTGTTATATCTTCTTACTTTTAACCGATAATTCACTTTTACAACTTCCTTCTACAGTATTCATCTTCTTCCATTAATACCTTCTTTATTTTCTGTTTCATTAGAACATTAATGGCTGCCATAAAGGATGTTGCAGCTATTCCTAGCAGAGTAAATGAGAGATATTTAAGCGAGCTACTGCAATATTTCCCTAGATTAGCTGGTGTTGAACCAGTGATTCCTGCAATTAATGCCAGAGCCTGTTCACCGCCCCCTAGCAAAGTTGCAATTTATGGCCATTCAATCTTCAGATTTTGCTTACGTTTACCATTTACACCCTTCTTCTTAGAAGTTTGCAGATTTTTCGGTGTTGCTGTTGGTCAATTCGAACCAGCATCAATTCGAAAGATCTTGATTTTTGAAATGTATTGTCACGCAAGGAAAATTGAGCCATCAATTCGAATATTTTGTCTTCTGGTACGCATAGCACGCCATGAAAATGGTTGGTTTACATTCAATAAAGTTCATGGGTTTCTGAAACCTGCAGTTGATCATCCTGGCGATAACTGGTATGCTTGATTTATTTTCATAAATGAAGATGTAATTGATAAACAATACTCAGCTACTCGAGTATGGGGCAAATATTCGCATAACATTTCTGTTACCTTTCCAAAACTCGTCACCAAAGAAAACCTTTTGTTTAAGAAGATTAAAGCTGAACAAATTAATGAAATTAAATATGGGGAACACATGCTTTCGCTGACATCCATGAGCCAAGATTGGGATAT
Organism: Rutidosis leptorrhynchoides; assembly: GCF_046630445.1. NCBI lineage: Eukaryota > Viridiplantae > Streptophyta > Magnoliopsida > Asterales > Asteraceae > Rutidosis > Rutidosis leptorrhynchoides. Next base: position 168,251,946 of record NC_092342.1, on the reverse strand, counting down.
CTCTCAAGGTTATGCTTGTATTCTTGCTGGGAAAAAGAGTAAGCATTTACTTTTGCTATATATGCTTAAATAAAATGTTCTTCTGTATCTATCCATTTAATCACTGTGACGCTTTAATTTTTTGCAGAAATTACTCCGCTTACCGCTATGCAATCATCATGTTATTCACAGCTTACTTTTAGCACTGAGAAAATTATTGATGATACCCCCAAAACAGATGAAGTGAGGGAGGAGGAAGTTGAAGAAGAAGAAGAAGAAGAAGAAGAAGACATAGGTATGAATCGGATTACCTCTAGAGAACGTCGTACCTCGGGTAATGAAAATGACAACACTGAATTATGCAAAATTCCATACCAAAACCTGTACTTGTTTTCTTACATACCCAGTACTGGTGGATTTTATAATCCAAACCCTTCCTTATATTTTATGCCACCTTTGAAATGTTGTGAAGCATATTGGAACTCTTTTATAAGTAACAATTTTCCTTTATCTCCAACAGCTAGTGCATCACATCAAGACACTATCTTAGCAACTCTTCCGCCTTCCGCCAAGAGGAGAAGAACTGGTCAAATTCCTTCGTCATCTGCTCAACAGGGAGCTGGCCCTAGTTCTTCTCAACAACAAATTACGCTTCCCAATCTTGACACAAACATGCTCTCTTCTCTTTTAAAAGGACCACCACATTCGTATGAAGATTTCATGACTTTCTGAATGACATGGTGTGCCCTTCACTAGCGCAATTTTTTAGCAACTTATCTGATGCAGATGCCAAGAAAGTTAATGTACAAAGCATTATTCTGAACATTGCTTCTGGTTTGAATGACCTTCAACGCCTATCTGATTTGCAGAATAGTGAAGTCACTACAAATAAGGAGCTATCTGCTGAAAAGGAGAAAGTAACCAAGGCTGAACGAATAGCCACAGAAATGAAGAGGGAATACGAGACAATGAAGAGGCATTATGAAAATTGCAACAGTCAGAGGGCGGAATATAAGGAGCAAGTTAAAGTACTATCTTTCAGAGAAACACAGCATCTGAGCAAAATTGATGAACTAGTGAAGGAGAAAGAAAAATTAGTTGAGGAAAATAACATATTAAAGGAACAGCTTAAAGCCAAAGAGGAGAACGAAAAACGAATGATAACTGGCATTCCTGCACTTGTAGAGCGTGTCTTTAACTGTCAGGCACTATCTCACAGAATCCGTGAGTTTGTCCGCCTTGCAAAATCTGCTGAACGGTTAAATTTTTTCAACTTTATGAAGAAAAAACTAGCAGAACTTTCAAATCCTCTTCCTGAGGTAATCACATCAAAAATTAATGAAAATGCTATTTTAGAAGCTGATGAAGCCGGTGCCTCAATAGAAAATATAAAGTTTTCTGATCTTGAAAATCTATGTAAAAGGCCAGATGTAACAATAGATGATGTATTGAATTACACTCCACGGAATGAATAAAACATTATGTTTTTATACATCTGCTTTTACATAACGCTTAATATTGCATTTAGTTATGTATATTAGAAAGATATGATGTAACTTAGTAAGATTATTGTAATGAACAATGTTCAAGATACTGAGATTGTATGTTGCAATCATTATAGTTATGAATATTAAAAACATATTCTCCGCCATACGCCTTCCGTCATGAAATTCATGAGGAAAATTTATGAATTATTTTCGCCTTTAGATATTTTGCTGGACACTGTGATCCGTTTTCTATTTTGTTTTGTATTTTGTGTATATGTGTCATGACATTTTTTGTAGATTCGTTTCATCGCTTCGATGTTTTAGTGAGTTCTACATGTCTCACTATCGATACAACCATTTTGAGTATGATTGTACTTCTACCACCGAAAGGCTCTCTTTCTTTCTGCGGGTAGGGATGACACACAGCTATGTGACACCTGGGCTAAAAAATCCTTGGCCGGATAAAATTTGAAAAATATTGCCATAAGAATAATTGCTATTATTCATATTCTTTAAATAAATTTCTACATTTATGACTATATCTCATGCATTTGACAGTTGATCAAGCTGTCCATGCATATAGTGCTACACATAAAATTTCTTTAAATTCATTGCATTCCAAGCTCTTTCATATTGCTCGCCGGAAGGCGCAGCAAGCATGTAGGATCCGTTCTGATTTACTTTCGTGACCTTATAAGGTCCTTCTCATTTTGGGGCTAGCTTTCCAAATTTGATTTGCCTGCTTGCTTCATTATCACGTAGCACTAAATCACCTACTTCAAATTGCACATGCTGCACTTTCTTGTTATAATATTTTTCCATTTTATGTTTGTGATCCCCTTGCCGGATGGCGGCCATCAACCTTCTTTCCTCCAAAAAATTGAGATTCTCTCTTAACACCTCAGAATTAACCTCAACATCAAATGCCATAATGCGTTGCGTTGGCACACATATCTCAGCCGGTATCACTGCCTCTGTTCCATACACCAGACTGAAAGGTGTTTCCCCCGTGCTCTGCTTTGGCGTCGTCCGGTGTGCCCACAATACATTTGGCAATTCATCCACCCATCCAGTTTGACTTAGACCTAATCGTGCCTTAATGCCAGCAACAATTTCCTTGTTGGTAACCTCCACTTGTCCGTTCGCTTGAGGGTGAGCAACAGATGTAAAATTTTATTTGATGCCCAGCTCTTCACACCAACTCCGAAATGTATTTTCTGCAAATTGCTTGCCGTTATCGCTAACTATTACATTTGGCACCCCATAACGGCATATAATATCATGCCAAACAAATTTCTTGACATTTTCTCCTGTGATTTTTACTAAAGCCTTTGCTTCAACCCATTTCGTGAAAAAATCGATCGCTACCACCAAGAACTTAGCATTACCAGTGCTCCTATTGAATGGCCCCACAATGTCAATAGCCCATTTACAGAACGGCCAAGCGGATGATACCGGTATCAAGTCATACTTTGGAAGACGTTGAATTGTTCCATGCATCTGACAATTCTCACATGTTTTGATGATTTCTGCAACATCCCGATAAAGTGAAGGCCAAAAATACCCTTGTCGCATGATCCGTGACGCCACAGTATGAAAACCGGAATGTTGCGAACAGACTCCTTCATGCATTTCTTTGACCACCTTTAACGCTTCATCATCGGTTAGACACCTTAACAACGAACCATTGTATGATTTTCGATAAAGGACGCCACTAACTATTTCATACATTGGTGCAGTCACTCTTATTCTTCTTGCTTCCGCCTTATCAACAGGTAACCATCCGTCATGCAAATATCTCAAATACGGAGTCATCCAAGTTTCCTTAGCTTCTTCAACTATTGCAATAATTGGTTTTTCATGTATTGATTTCTCCTTAAGTTCTTCAACCAACACTCGTTTGTGCAAATGATCAAATGTTAACGTGGCTAACTTGCTCAAAACATCAGCTTTTTTGTTCTTATTTCGAGGGATTTGCACGACTTCAAGGTTATCAAATTTCTTTGAAATTGCTTCCACCAACTTTACATATTGCCTCATGGATGCATCCCTTGCATCGAATGTTCCATTAACCTGCTGGGCAACAATTTGAGAATCAACATACGCTCGTAAATTTGTTATGCCCATTTCTACCGCTATGCGGAGGCCAGAGAGTAACGCCTCATACTCTGCTTCATTGTTTGAAGCATAAAAATAGAATTTCAGTGCATAAGTATATTCTTCACCGTCTGGATTTGTTAAAACTAGCCCTGCACCTATTCCCTCTTCACTGGATGCCCCATCAGTGTGTAACTCCCACTCATGCTGTGATGGTGCCATTTTGTTGTCATACTCTACTTTTTCATTTGTCTCCAAGAGGAAATCTGCCAAAATTTGCCCTTTAACTGCACTTCCAGGAGCAAAATTGATTTCATACTCCCCCAACTCGATGGCCCATTTTGCTAAACGGCCAGATGATTCTGGGCGCCGGAGTATTTGATTCAATGGTTGATCTGTCAACACTAAGATGGGATGACCTTGAAAATATCTTCGTAGACGTCGTGCAATATGCACAAGGGCATAAACCATTCGGTGAAGTGGTGGATAATTTGTTTTACTAAGCTACAACACCTTGCTAACAAAATATATGGGCATTTGTACGCCGCTCCGTTCTGCGATTAGAACAGAACTTATTGCTTCCTTTGAGACAGCTAAGTATAAAATTAGGGTTTCCCCCTCTTTTGGTGCTGTTAACGTAGGTAATGTTTTTAACAACTGCTTGATCTCTTGGAATGCATTTTCGGCTTCCGCCGTCCACATAAAATGTTTTTTATTCAGACAGCCCTTTAACACCTTCATGAATGGAAGTGACTTTTCAGCTGCTCTGGACAAGAATCTTGTTAATGCTGCTAGACATCCATGTAATCGTTGAACATCCTTCTTACTAGTTGGTGACTTCATATCTTCAATTGCTTGAATTTTCTTAGGATTAGCTTTAATTCCACGTTCTGTGACAATATGACCTAAGAATTTTCCCTCTTCCACACCAAACGTGCACTTCTTGGGATTTAATTTCATGTTAATTTTTCGCAGAGATGCAAAAGTTTCCTGTATATCTCGTAACATCTTTTCTTCAGTATGACTTTTGATGACAATGTCATCAACGTAAGCTTCTAAGTTTCGCCCAATTTGATCCTTAAACGCCATATCAATAAGTCGTTGATATGTTGCTCCTGCATTCTTCAAACCAAAAGGCATTTTCATATAACAGAATATGCCTTCCGTCGTGTGAAAAGCCGTTTTGTCTTCATCCTTTAAAGCCATCGGGATTTGATGATATCCCTTAGATGCATCTAGAAAACATTTGAATCGATATCCTGCTAATGATTCAACCTTCCAATCAATTTCAGGTAAAGGATAATTGTCCTTTGGACATGCTTTATTGATATCCGTGAAATCTACACACATCCGCCATGAATTATCCGGCTTCCTAACCATGACCGGATTGGCTACCCATGTCTGATATTTGACCTCTCGCAAGATCCCAGCATCTACCAAACTTCGTACCTCATCACGAAGGAACTTGCTTCTTTCTGGCGCCATGCCACGCTTTTTCTGACAAACAGGATGTACATTGGGGTTCACATTTAGCCTATGCTCTGCAATTTCCCTTGGAACACCGGTCATATCAGACGGCTGCCATGCAAAAACGTCTAAATTTGTTGTCAAAATATTGTATAATTTTTCTCCACATTCAGTGGACAACGTATGCCCAATTATGATTTTCTGATCTGGAAATTTAAGATTTGGTGAAATTGACCCATCATCGTGTATGATTGGCTTAATTACTGCCTTTGTTACTTGGGCACACTCAATTGACTTCTGCCGTTCTGCATATAACATTGCCACTCCGCCTGGTGTTGGAAACTTCATCATACCATGTACAGTTGACGTTACAGCTCCAAACGTCATTAAAGCAGTTCTTCCTAAAATTAAGTTGTACTGTGAATTTGCTTTAACTACCAAGAACTCAATGTTGGCTGTACGTCTTAGGGGTGGATTGCCCAAGGTTACTTCAAGCAAAATACTTCCCTCAGACCACGATGGCTCACTTGTAAAACTTGCCAACGACACATATGTTTCCTTCATTCCCTCTTGTACATCTTTGGGTAGCTGTATGAAACAATGTTCATACATAATGTCTGCTCCAGCTCCTGTGTCAGTGTAAATGTTGCGTATTAAGCAATTTGCAACTCGCGCTTCTATAACTACTGGACCATTAGATGGGTTTGTGTTACACATAGAAGGAAATGATATTAATTGTTCTTCCCAATCTTCTAATTCTTCTGCCTTCCTTCGTTGTCCAGCTTTCCATGGATGTATCATGCCCACTTCTATGGGTATGAATTCGTTATCCTCGCCGTTTTTATTAGTATTGGTGAGATGATTCGTCTTAATAATGGATGGCGCCATTGTTAACACCTATTTCCTTATGGCGTAAGGCTTAGTATGTCAACAAGAGACTAGAAGTGATCTAGCTTTAGGAGGGCGGAGTGTTGCCGATTGATTTTTACCCTCGGGAAATAATCCCTGCAGACCCGGTTCACAAGTGTAGAAACTTGTGGGGTGGCTTAATCAATCTGTCGTCCGTAGAGCGTAAAAGTGCTAGCCGGATGACTTCTAGTGAGAGAAAGTAGAGAGAGAAAGAGAAGTGAAGTCTCAGCTCTCAAAGTTGTCAGAATATCTGAACTTGTGTAAAATGACGACCCAATGGGTCTATTTATAGTGTCAGATCTACCAGATTTGTTTGGAGACACGTGTCAAATGATGATACGTTCTGTTACATGTGCTCCGAAATTTATGCTAAATGCGGCGCTCTCCGGCCAGGGCTTATGCGCTAGGCGGCCTTCAGGGCTTACGCATGACGGAGTAGCCTGTACAGCGGAGAACGCTGGACGGATAATTCCACAAAACTATTGTTTCCAGCCTTCCTGATGCTATTTTTATGCAACCATTATGCCTTTTATGTGTGTATACGATAGGATACACCATTAAATAACTAGTGAATGGACTCGTGATTTCACGGGATTGTATAGAAAAAATTGTTGAATGATATTTTATAGATGACAAATGTTATTTAACATAAACTTTGATGTTATATAATGAGAATGTAAATAACATAGCGTAATTGATCAAGTTGAAGAAAATAGAAAATACGAATATTTTAGCGAATAGTTAATTGACCCGTTAAATTACGGGTTTGTTAAAAATCAATATACTAATAAACTTTAGATAAGTAAGTATCCACGAAGTATATTACCAAATATTAACCAAAAGAATAATCGGATTCATAACAATAAGTACATTACAAAATATTAATAGATGAATAAGCTTTCTTAGACTATTACTTAACAAAATTACTCAATAAATAAATGAGTAGCAATACATCGTGTAAATTATCAAGCGATGAGTGAAATATAAACTTGTGTAAAAAATCATCAATTCTGTAACACGAACTTCTTATTTGTTTGAAAAGCTATGTTCTGTTAAAAGTGACTGATCAATCCTATATTAAAGATACTTAATTAAGGATTGAGTGCAAGAAGATTAAAGAGGTGGAATGGGATGTTGATGATTATTTTGGGCCCTGATGATCGTCTTTCACTTTATCAAACAAGTGATCAACCACTCCGACCCGGTCTTGATCATTGATTAGCATAATTCACCTTAACACAATGTAAAAGTTCCTTGAGCAAAGTCACAAGTAAAAATTACAAAGGCTAGAGCAAATGGCAGAGAATCAATTACCTATAAATGAGAGGTCAAGCTTCTTATTTATAGTTTTCAGAATATTCGCGGTGTGCGGATTATCTTATTATCCGCATTGACTTAGCGAAAAGAATCCGCAATCTTTATTAATGCGCAATCTGGTCCACTAATTAACTTTCAGCGGATCTTCCAAATTCTTTTAGCATACTTCGCGTAACTTCTGTTTTTAGTCTTTAACACTTTAAATATGCATATACAGTACTATGTATATGATCAAGTCCCCCCAGTTTATTATGGTACATTTTGCATAAAAAATACAGCATGATAAACTCTAAAAAATAAAATTCACAGTTACTTATTACTGCAACCCGTATTGAATAATTTCGATATGCCTTTGTTACCGTTACATCAAACAAAGTTACCGTTTTCAACTGTTGGCGAAAAATATTATCGTTAAATCAACATGATTGGGACTTAAGCATGATCGATTAACATTCTTAACCTCCCTCTATGTATGTATATATATATATATATATATATATATATATATATATATATATATATATATATATATATATATATATATATATATCAGTAATCATAAAATTCTTACCCGTAACTCAAAATGCTCGTCATTAATCAATTTCTCAACCAATCTTCAAAGCACTTACATTTATTCACAACTCTTTTAACTTCAAAATGAGAATCGAAGAAGTCGATGGCAAAGTAAACCCAAAAACCTTGATTACCAATCTATTAACGAGTCCGGAATCAAAATCAACAACAACCTCTGGGAAGGAAAAACATCCGATTCCAGTTGTTGATTTAACAACGAAATCCCCACTTACCAAAATAGACTCCGCCAAGCGACCATATGTGACACCGCCATCATCTCAAAACAAGAAGTTGAAGTAACGCGAAACAACTCTTTTCGAGAACCCGGTTATATCCAATTATGATCCAGAGCAACAGATGGGTAAGCCAAAAACATTATCCTCTCAACATAGCCTTAGCACTTATCAATTTTCTTCGCTAAATTGCAAAGTTGTTTTTGTTGCAGGTGACTCAACAGATGACTCCAGCTTTCCGAGTCCGAATACCGTGGAGAAGATTACTGAACTTTTCTGTACTCCGCCCGACTCTTATGGGGTAAGAGTCGACGGATTGTCATGGTACACATGTACTTCTTCTTATGCGGCATTAGATCAACGCCAGCAAATGAAATTGGCGATACCGGATGAGCTTCGCCATGTGTTTGCGAAGCTTCCTGCTGCAGAAGCACACAACTGCTTTGTGCAGAGCTTCTATATGGCATTCAACTCTGCCTACGACATGATGGGCCGTCAAGAACAATTTTTCAACGTTCTTGAAGCTGAAAAGGCCAAATTTTATACTGAAAAGGCCAAATTTTTCAACGTCCTTCGCCTCAACCCATTTTGTAAAATAGTCGATTGCTACAATTAGAAATTTGACATTGCCAGGACCTGTGGGAAATGTTCCCACAATGTCAATAGCCCAGTTGTGAAATGGCAGGGTTAGTTGACAGGGATCATATCATGCCTTGGCATCCTATTCTGTGGGGCATGCCTTTGGTAACTCTTGCAACGCTTAACAATTTTTGCAACATCGCGATATAAGGATGTCCAAAAGTAGCCCATCCGCATAATTTTAGCCGCAATGGTTTTATAGCCTGAATGCAATGCGCAAGAACTATTGTGCACTTCATCCACTATCATCTCAGCTTCAATTGGGCCAACACGTCGCATCATGCCGAAATATGACTTACGATATAAAATATCATGTTGAATGATGTACATTGGTGCTCGCACATGAACTAAACGAGCTACACGTTTGTCATTCGGTAGAACATTATTGCGAATATACTGCATGATTGGTTCCATCCAGTTTGGTTGTTCTTCTTCAACAGACGCAACAATTAGATCATTATCAATTGACTTGCTTGGTAATCCTCAACCTATACTTACTTTTGAAAGTGTGAGAATGTTAATGTAGCCAACTTACATAACGCATCCACTTTCTTATTTTGGCTTCTTGGTACTTGTGCAAGTTCAAAATGCTCAAACCGCATAGCCAATTCTTGCAATAACTTCAAATATTTTTGCATTGGGAATTCATGCGCGTCGAAAGAGCCATTGAACTGATTTGCCACTAGTTGTGAATCTGTAAAAGCGCGCAATTTGGTGACATGCTGTGACGATCCTTCCAAATTCCTTTGGACGAATACATCATTCATTGATTTCATAGTGAGGTTTTGACCTCTATATGATACGTTTTGTAAACATTGCATTTTTTAAAAAGGTACACAATAAATGAATATCAATTTCTAAGGTTTTCAACGTTTGATGATTTCTACATATAGACAATCACCATAAATAATAGTTTACCATAATACATCCGTTGACAATGCAGTCAAAATAAGATACACGTTGGTTTCGTTCTCTAGGTCCATGCACATAGCTTGTATCACATATAAGCAAACATCGGAAGACTTCTAGAAACCTGAGAATAAACATGCTTAAAAGTGTCAACACAAAGGTTGGTGAGTTCATAGTTTTAATGTTGCGCATAATCTGTATAAAAAGGTGAATCACAAGTTTTCAGTTGTTTCATCCAGAAACGTTTATCAAAATATTCTATGAAATTGAGCACCCTGGTAACTAAACTTAACGTATATATAATTTATACCCTTTGTATAATCATCTTAATAATACACGCAAACCAACGTGTACGCTTCTTAAATAGCATACGTCGGTTAAAAGGCTAGTGCTCTAGCTCGGACGGGGATATCAAGCCCTATGGATCCATATACTACTACTCGCGCCCACCAGTTCTTATAACCGGCAGTTACTAGTTACTAAAGCTAAGGGATTTTCGGTTCAAACTCGGTGTAGAATTTAGTATGTACTTGTATCCATTGCGTTTAAAATAAAGTGCATGTATTCTCAGCCCAAAAATATAGATTTCAAAAGCAATTAAAAAGGGAGCATATGAAACTCACCTTAGCAGCACATAAGGGCATTCACCGAAATGTGAACGAAACTCGGAATGCAAAATAACCGTACATCTCAACCTAGAGAACATATGTTGGTCAATACATGTCTAACAAGCTAGGTCGGGTCATAGTGTCTCACAATCCTAATGCTCGAGACCGACATGCAAAAGTTAACACAAGTCATCTCAAAAGTCAACCTGACCCAATATGATCTTTAAATCTATACATGTTTATTAACATAGTATAAGTCTTGATAATTGAAAGAATTTATAGTTTATCAAACTCAAAATATTATTTATTTCAGGAGCTATATTATATTTGAATTATCATGGCAATCGAAAATATTTTATTATTTCACATAGTTTTCCAATACTTGTAAAAGCAAATTATAGTGTTGATAAAGCTTTAAAACATGATAAGACAATCAACTTTGACAATTGTTCAACAAAACGAGACGTGCCTTATATAGAAATTCATTTACTCGATTAGTAATATCTAAAAATCCAATTTATCAATCTCATAGACAAGTTGTTTAAATATTAATTTACAGTTTCAAACACAATTTCAATTAACGTCAAACATAATTCAGTTGACCATATCTTTTAATCCGTTCATCAAAATCACACAATTTCTAATTGAAAAGTTAATAATTTTTCGCCAGCTTTCCAAAAACATGCATATCATATACTTTATATCAGTAGCAGATGTATCAAATTCGTAATTCATCATAAACTATCTAACGACAAAATTAAAGAATACAAGCATGCATAAACATATATACTCGAGCACTAGACATGGATACACTAATAATATATAAGAGAAAAGTTATGAATGCTCACGTATCAATATTGTGATTCAATATTGCAGGAAAGTATGTAGACGCAACGGAGATGATAAACACTAGGATTGTCTTGCGAACAATACCCATGAACATTACCCATAACCTTCATAGTTATAACCCATAATTTCCTTAGCTCTATCCTGCTCGAAAAATGAAAGGACCCGTCCTAATCCATCCGGACGAAGTCCATATCGATTGTAAACGGTTCACAACAGTTGATTACATCGCGAGGTACTTGACCTCTATATGATACATTTTACAAACATTGCATTCGTTTTTGAAAAGACAATCTTTCGTTACATCAAAAGTTGATGGCATGCATACCATTTTATAATATATCTAACTATAATTGACTTAATAATAATCTTGATGAACTCAACGACTTGAATGCAACATCTTTTGAAATATGTCATGAATGACTCCAAGTAATATCTTTAAAATGAGCAATTGCACAGCGGAAGACTTCTTTCATACCTGAGAATAAACTTGCTTAAAAGTGTCAACCAAAAAGGTTGGTGAATTCATTAGTTTAACATAAATAATCATTTCCATCATTTTAATAGACCACAAGATTTTCATTTCTCATAATTATAAGTCCCATGCATAGAGACAAAAATAATCATTCATATGGATTGAACACCTGGTAACCGACATTCATAATATGCATATAAGAATATCCCCATCATTCCGGGATCCTCCTTCGGACATGATATAAATTTCGAAGTACTAAAGCATCCGGTACTTTGGATGGGGCTTGTTGGGCCCGATAGATCTATCTTTAGAGTTCGCGTCAATTAGGGTGTCTGTTCCCTAATTCTTAGATTACCAGACTTAATAAAAAGGGGCATATTCGATTTCGATCATTCAACCATATAATGTAGTTTCAATTACTTGTGTCTATTTCGTAAAATAGTTATAAAAACAGCGCATGTATTCTCAGTCTCAAAAATATATATTGCAAAAGTATTTAAAAGGGGATTAATGAAACTCACGCATATAATTATTGTAAAACAGTTACGAAAGCATTTGCATGTATTCTCAGCCCAAAAATGTAAAGAATAAAAAGGGAGCAAATGAACTCACCTAATGTATTTTGTAGTAAAAATACATATGACGACATTGAACAAGTGTAAGGTTGGCCTCGGATTCACAAACCTATATTAAGTATATATATTAATACATATAATTGTAATTGAACAAAAATATAATATCTTAATGTATATATTATATCTTTAATTTGTATTTATATTCAAAATAGTTGTTATTTATATAGTTATATTATTATATCCATACTTGTTTAAATGTTATATTTAGAAATCGATAGTTTGTTATTTGTATGTATTTATATAAATAATATTAGTAAGTTTGATATATATATAGTTATGTGAAATTTAAATATAATTATAGTATGCGTAATAAGTATATTTTATGTACAAAATATTTATCTGTTTAAAATACCAGTTTGGAGAAATAATGATTTGCTAATAATAATAGTAACCTTATTAATAATGGTAATACTAATAACAAAATGAAAATGATAAATTTTAATAATAATAGTGATACAAAAATGTTATTATTAATAATAATGATATCAATAATTTTGAATATGATAATTATACTAATAAATATAAAAATGGTACAAATACTAGTATTAGTGAAGTGATAATATTTTTATATCTTTTTCTTAGTAATAATGATACCTATATTAATAACACTGATAAATTCTAAAATTCTAACAATGATACCTTTATTGATATTGATATAGATAACAATAATAATAATAACAATATCAATGAATATATAATAATAATAATTTTAATCATAAACATAATAATAATAGTAGTAATACTCATTCTATTTAGTAATAACTAAGTTAATGATAATAATTAGAATAATGATAATAATTACATTTAATAATAATTGTTAATAATAATAATAATAATGATAATAATAATAACAATAATACTTATAATCATAATAATCATAACATTAATAATAATAATCATAATGATTACTAGTAATAACAATAATAATAAAGAAAAAAGAAGTTAAGAGTGTATACCATTAAAACTTTGCATAAAAAGAAAATGTTCCCGACAAGACTCGAACTCGTGACCTCCCACACTCCGCAAACACCCTAAACCATTTCTCCATTTTCGTATTTCCGGATTTATACCCATATGATTTAATTATATCCCGTATATATTTCGTTTCCATGTTCTTCTTCTTCTTCCCATTATAGTTCGATCAGAGGTAACAAAATCAATATACCCAACTCATACACAATGGATTTTGATACTTCAAGATATTACTAATTTTATAAAATCAAATGTTTATATTAATTGTAAAAAAAAAATATAAAAAAAAAGAAAAACAGCCTAGCTGCTGTGCAGTCTTACGGTTAAAAAAAAAATTATGATTTAGAGTTTGAAAAAGTTTTAGCCAAAAGTTATAAAAGCAACTATGTTTCAAATCATCTCCATAAACTATAAAGATTTTCAATTTAACTCAATTTGAATCCGAACATGCGAATTTACCTGAAGAACAATTGTTGACTTTTAAAATCCTAAACTTTGACTCAGAAATTTGAATTTTTTTTGAGGAATTGGAATTTGATATTTTGGAGAAAGTTTACATAAATGACTCCTAACAAAACTGTATTATTACTTTTTGAGATTGAATTCGAATCGAAGCTTTTGTGATTTGGGTTCAAGAACAGGAACAGCGGTTTCCTTTTTCTGTTTCCTTATTCTTTTTTTTTTCTTTTCTTTCTAATTCGCGAATAATACTAGATATATTTTATAGTATAAATGGTTGATTGATGCTGTATCATAAATTAATTGATCTTGTTTGCATCTGGAATTATTTTGACAGAGTTCCACGAGTAAACAGAAAACAGAAGAGAAGAAAAATATATCTGATAAAGATAGATAATAATTTATTACGCGTTTATATATTTGCTGTTAACTAAATTATTTTTATTTATATATTATATATATCTGTATTTATATTTAAACATTATAATTAATATTATTAACTACTACATATAACGATAATAATAATCTTCTTAATATTGTAAGTAATAATAATAATATTATTATTAACCATAATGATAAAAATAACTATAAAATTTATAGTAATAAATATAATACTAATTATAATAATAATACTAATATTATTAATGATAATAATAATATTAGTGATAATACTACTATGACAATTTATATATATCAACTTCATATCTATAGGTTATATATTTAAATTCGTATCTATAGATTATATATTTAAAATAATATTAATAACACTAGTATTTATATTAATATTGAAAGTAATAACAATATTATTATAACAACTAAATTTATAATTAAATTGAATATATTTATCTTACATATTATTGTTTATGTAATATAACTATATAATATACACGACATAATGATTTATATTGAATATTAAATTTTATACATTTTAACATATTTTACAGTGTACACATATTATAATAATATAAAAGTCATATATTCATATATACATTTATTTTTAATTACAACTTAATTATTTTATATCCTATTTTATGTATTTAATTCTAATGATTAACTTATCAACATAAACGAGGAATTATTGTACAACACACATTGGAAGTTAAGCAGAAATCTCCACTAACTTTTGACTAACTTTCAATAATTGATACATTGTTCTCACTTGTAAGTCACTTTATCATTTATTCCGAATACCGTAAAAAAAACGATTTCTCAAATCAAAGTGGGCCTCGTAACAGAGACTCATAATCATAATTCAATGTACCTGATAAATTAATCTTTTGATATTATCTTCTAATTCCACTGATAAATATTTTGAAACAAATTCTTTTATGTGAAGTATTATATATCTAATACTTTGTTAACGTTTTCGATTAATAAGGATATATTATATATACATATATCAGTATACACATAATTGTTCATGAATCGACGAGCATAGTCAAAGGGTAATTGATTAAATGAATATAAATTTCAAGAATTTCGAGACTCAATATTACATATTTTGCTTATCGTGTCAAATTTCATATAAAGATTAAGTTTAAATTTGGTCGGAAATTCCCGGGTCATCACAAAAAACCCATTTAAAAATCGCTCGATCATGATCTCGTCGTAGTATTTTATGTATAATAATACTAATAATAATAATACTACTAATAATAATATTAGAATTTAATAATAATAAACATTAATAATAATAATAATAATAATAATAATAATAATAATAATAATAATAATAATAATAATAATAATAATAATAATTTAAATAAATAATACGGAGCATAAAGATAGAAAGAATGAGATAGAATGAAGAACTGAAACGAATTCGATCAATTTAAACAACTTTGACTTACCTACCCCCTCATGCGATCGCATGATATTGTGTGGAGAGACTCATGCAATCACATGAGTCTTGTTTACAGCTCATAAGTGTGCAAAACTCCTACCTACACCTAAAATATATATTATTTAATATATAATATATTTAATCTTTAGAATTAATTAAATATTATATTATATTCTCGTGCATAGTTGATTTGTAATTTTTACACCGATCTGTAGTACATTAACCCTCGACACAAGTACCGGTTCCGGTTTTTCGAACGCATTTTCGTACGCTTAGAAAACTTGTACTTTATGTTTCGCGACGTGTACCTTTATTAATAATTAGACTTATTTCACCAATGAGTATACTAATTAAAATGTAACTTATACTTTTGAGTGTTGTGGTCATTTGCTTCTATAAATTAGTGGCTCGTTGTTTATCAAAATATATTATTTTAAATCAGGACGTTTTATGACTAAGTTAAAATATATATATATATTTTTATTTAGAATTGAAAATTTGTACGTAATATATATGTTTGAAATATTTATCTAATGATATACAGATAAAGTTTAAAATTGTTCAGAAATTTTCGGGTCGTCACACATGCATTTTATGCTCGATATTCTAACCGGCAAGTAGTGCTTCATATTTGGCTTCATTATTCGTTACATCGAAATTGAAACGTAGCGCCTACGTATGTTCCTTACCACTTGGGGCTGCTAACACTAGACCCGCACCAGCACCCTCAGTGCATGAGGCTCCATTAGTAAATAAATCCCATGTATCACCATGCACTGGATTTAACTCTGTTCGCTCATTAATTACTTCCATCTCACCAGACATTTCTACAAGGTAATCTGCTAAAACTTGCCCTTTTACAACATTGCGCGAAAAATATGAGATTTTATAAGCACCTAATTTCACTGCCCACATCGCGAGCCTACCAGATATTTCTGGTTTTGTTAAAACTAACTTGATTGGCATGTTAGTTAACACATGTATTGGGTGCCCTTAAAAATATCTCCGCAACCTTCGTGATGTTAATATAAGCACGTACACAAATTTTTCAATGGGGGCATAGTTTATTTCACTACCCGTAAGAGCTTTGCTAACAAAATACACTGACTTTTGTATCTTGTATCTTTCCGCAACTAAAACTGAGCCAAAAGCTTCAGTTGCACTGATACATAGAGGTAAAGGATTTTGCCCTTAATTGGTGACGTTAGTGTAGGCAAAGTTTTCAATAATTTCTTCATTTCCTGAAACACGGTTTTAGCCTCGCTTGTCCATATAAAGCTTTGCTTTAGACAACCTTTCAAGGTTTTGAAAAATGGCAATTTCCTTTCAGTGGCCTTGGACAAGAAACGTGTTAATGCAGCCAACTTACCCGTCAAACTTTGCACCTCTTTAACTGTCTTAGGCGCAGTCATATTTTCAATAGCCGCTATCTTCTTCGGGTTAGCTTGAATACCCTGCTTAGTAACGAGATAGCCCAAAAATTTTTCTTCTGTCACGCCAAAACTACATTTCGACTGATTAAGCTTCATATTTATCCTGCACAATGTATCAAATGTTTCCCGCATATTGACCATAATATGCGCTTGCGTGGTGCTTTTAATTACTAGATCATCCACATAAGCCTCAAGGTTGCGCCCAATTTGGGTTTCAAACGCAGTGTCAATTAACCGTTAGTATGTTGCACCCGCATTGATTAAACCAAAGGGTATCATTATGTAAGAAAATATACATTTTCCTGTGTGGAAAGCGGTTTTGTCTTCATCTTCCTTAGCCATTGGAATCTGATGATATCCCCTCGCGGCATCCAAAAAACATTTGAACGAAAAGGCATGCAATTACTCCACTTTCAAATCAATTTCTGGAAGCGAATAATTATCTTTAGGACATGTTTTATTTAGATCCTTGAAATCAATACACATTCTCCATGAACCATCAGGCTTGTTTACTAAAACCGGGTTCGCAACCCATGATTCATATTTAACTTAGCGCAAAATCCCTGCTGCCACCAGCTTTGTTACTTCCTCACATAACCATTTAGTGCATTCTGGGGCCATACGCCTGCGCTACTAGACTACAGGCTTTAAAGCAGGATTGACATTAAGTTTGTGTTCCGCAATATGACGCGGAACACCGGTCATATCCTTCTCACACCAAGCAAAAACGTCCATGTATTCCATGAGTAATTGCACAATATGCGCTTTTGTATCCGCATTAATATTGAGGCCGATTTTAATTTTTTGATAGAGATACTCAAGATTAACCACTACCATGTTATCCTCAGCATCAGCGCATTCTTTAACTACACTTTTTATATTAACAGCTGCACAAATAGGGATGATACTTGGCGAGCTTACCGTCGCCACACCTTTACGAGTTGTAAATTTAATCATGCCATGAATGGTAGATGGAACAATTTCGAATTTTCCCAACGCGCATCTGCCTAATAACATATTGTAGCGAGAAGAAGTCCTCATAACATAGAAATCTAATTGTGCTTGGCGCACCAAATTAGTATCATTTTCATCAAAAAGCTCAATATTCAAAGACAACTGCCCTATAGGCAATGAAGATTCTCCCACAAAACCAGTTAGCGAGGCTGCAGTGGGTTTTAAATATGCCTTAATACTCCCCGGCAATTGAACAAATCATTACTCATAAACAATATCGACACTACTGCCATTATCAACATGAACTTTCATAATTGTGATTCCAGTCTTCGCAATTTTGCACGATATTACTATCGGCATTTCAGAGAAATCTTCGCTTTGCATTTTGGGGAAACTTGAAATGTCCCGTTCATATCGATTATAAATGTTTCATATTAATTAATTTCCTTGTGAGGTATTGACCTCTATATGAGACGTTTTTCAAAGACTGCATTCATTTTCAAAACAAACCATAACCTTTATTTTATCGTTAAAGGTTTTAAAATCATAACGTAGATTATCCAGTAATGAAAATCTAAAAGATAACATTTTTCACACGACCATTACATAATGGTTTACAATAATATTACACATCGATCTCCGAATGCAGTTTTTAAACAATATATTACAAGCATGCTGACTCCAATTCTTGTCCTTAATTAGCATGCAACAGCGGAAGCTCTTAATAATCACCTGAGAATAAACATGCTTAAAAACATCAACAAAAATTTTGGTGAGTTATAGGTTTAACCTATATATATCAATTTGTAATAATAAACCACAAGATTTCATTTTTCATAAACATCCATCTCATATAAAGTATTTTGCATAAACTGCATAGAGATAAAAATCATTCATATGGTGAACACCTGGTAACCGACGTTAACAGAACGCGTCTAGAATATCCCCATCATTCCGGGACTCTCATCGGACATGATAAAATCGAAGTAGTAAAGCATCCGTAACCCGGATGGGGTTTGTTAGGCCCAATAGATCTATCTTTAGGATTCGCGTTAATTAGGGTTTATGTTCCCTAATTCTTAGATTACCGGACTAAAAAGGGTGATATTCGGTAATAATAATTCAACCATAGAATGTAGTTTCGCATACTTGTGTCTATTTTGTAAAACATTTATAAAACTGCATGTATTCTCATCCCAAAATATTAGATTTTAAAAGTGAGACTATAACTCACTTTCACAGATTCTTAATTCGTTGAGAATTAGACTTGGCCACTGATCGATTCACGAACCTATAACAAATATATACATATATATCAAAGTATGATCGAAATATATTCACAATATGTTTTATTACATTTTAACGATTTAAGTTTGTTAAGTTCACTACTACATTCCGGCACTTTTAGACGTGTGGAAAAAGTCTTTTAGACGTGTTCCGTAACACGTCTGTGAGGGCTCCAAATGAGTGTACTCATATAGTGCGGTTCAAGGAACCGCTCTAAAAACCAGTATTTAGACGTGTTGTAAAATCGTTAGATTAGGCTGTTCCGTTTGTGTCTTTTAGACGTGTTCTGTTATCTTCAATTAGATGTGGTCTGTTAGTTTCATTTAGACATGTTCCGTTAGTTGCAATTTAACGTGTTCCGTTACCTACTATTAGACGTGTTCTGTATTTTCCGTTAGTCACTATTAGACGTGTTCATCTAGATGTAATAAGACTTGTTCATCTAGTTGCAATTAGACGTGTTATTGTAGTTGCAATTAGACGTGTTGATCTATTTGCAATTAGACATGTTCCGGGATATTTTTTTTAAACCCGCCAAAAATTTTAAAATATTTAAAATTTTAAATTTTTAAAAATTTAAAAATTAAATATTTCAAATTGCCACCAAATATAACAGACTTCTGCAAGTAGACGTGTTGTATTGTAACAGAAATTTAAAAATCAATTAGACGTGTTGAATTGGTTGTGCTAGTAGACGTGTTGAATTGCAGAATTGCGGAACTGGTAAATAATGGTAAATGTAACAGATTAACAAGAATAAAACAGTAATTAATTTTATTAATAAAGAAAACCCAAATATACATATAAATTATCTTCATAACATTCACAAATGAAAAATGTCATAAATCTAAATCATCTAGGTATTACAAATGAAAAAAGCTGACTACTAATCCATTTCAAAGCAAAGCATCCTTTAGCTCAAAAAATCCACCTGCTCTTCAAAAAATCCATTGATTTGCTTTACCTGTTTTGAAAGAAAAGTAGTTTGAACATGCATGAATATATGGACTTTAACAATAATATCAAATCTTCAAGACCGTTGACACGCAATATCAGATCACATAAAGGTTACACATACCAGACATCAAAAAGGAGACCACAAATGCCATTTTTCCATAATATTATCGAGATCGATTGTAGATAAACAACGTTCATCCCATGATAGCTGTAAATTTTATATATGTATATAAATATACATATATACATATATAATTTATGCTTTTTGTAACATATACCTAAAGATAAAGTTTAATAATTCATAACTTAAAATACTTACTTCGTCAATATTAATAACTTCTTTTTTTATACGACTGTGTACGATCGAATGCATCCAATTGAGCACATAATATCCACACTCCCAACTGCCGAGTTGTTGATTACACTGCATTATAACCACACATTTATACACATGTATTAATTAAACATGTAACACGTAATGAACATGAAAACATGGATGAACAACTTGGAGGACTGTTTGTAGACAGCTAGGATGACTAACCTTAACTACATTCCATTGCAAAGGTCCTCAAGCCCTATTCAAAATTACACAAATAAAAGACCAAATGATATTGTGTAATGTGACATAATGTAAATGTAATCAAGATTTAGAAATAATTCTAAATCAACAACTATTATTACATGTGTAAATGTAAATGTAAATGTAAATGTAAATGTAAATGTAAATGTAAATGTAAATGTAAATGTAACAACTATTATTAATTTAGAAATAATTCTTACTGCGTTATGCAGTCTGTGATCAGATAATCATCTTTCGTCTTCTTATGAGTCCTATTTACTGAATCAAGTATGATTCATTTGTACTCAGTGTGAGATATAAAAACCAACACCCAATGGCCACTGGCAAATTAAAATACACTCATTAGACGATAAAATTTTTGTAAGCAATAATATATAAGGAATGATTACATACTTCTGATTATATGGTGCGAAGAAAGACTGTTGAGTAGAGTTGAAGGCGGTCCTCAAGTACTTGATTACAAAATCTTTGTCTGAGGTAATAAATGTTCCACATATATAATAAGGGTTCATTAACCCATATGGTTCGGTAAAAGCTACTTTCATAAGATTTTCTAGACCCCTAATATGCGGAAAAAAATAAAAAAAATAACATGTCAGCTCAAAACCTGAAAACTATAGTCAAATGTGCATATGAATTGTTAAATGCACTTACAGCATGAAGGAAAAAATGATGCTGCAGTCCAGGCAACCCTTTGTCCAAAGTATGATGATGTCATCAGCACCAATCGTACTTACGCACTCTTCGGGTACACCAAAGACTCCTAGATTTGCTTTAAGAGTGAAACCAGTGGTAGGATCTTCTCGACTCATCCATCTAGTATACGCAGCTTGTACACATGATCTGTTGGGTAGGAGATGTTCCATTGAAAGCAGCTTACTATACAATTGTTCTCTTTTTTTTTGGTGTTGCATTCCTGAATCTCCATTGTTACGTGGATGCACCTGCAACACCACATCAGATAACTTAAATTATATAGGTATATACGTATGATGATGTAACTTAAATTTGATGAGCATATATATACCTACTTACTACTAGTACCAATAGACACATTGCTTTTATCTATTCTATTTTGTAATCCCACCCTCTTTGATTTCATTGCACTATCCTGATAACAATCGAGGCAAAATTAAATATAACACTTAAATTTAGTTTACCAATACAAGAAATTAAGTAAGCAATTATACATGTACCTTGTTTTTCTCTGAAGGACGAAGTTTCAAGAGAGGCCATTGTATCATAGCCCCAATAGCCTCTTTTTTTGTGTATTAGACTCAAGATTTTTATCTGGTATTGGAAGCAATGTAGATTCAAATCTAGGCAAAAAAAAGTTTATGGACACCTTCATGTAGCACGGAAGCACACGCTTTCCATGTATCAAGGTAGTCTCATCGGTTGGATGCATATGCCCCCTAGCACACGGTGTAGGTTCTGAAATCATGGGGTGGAACAAAACGATTTCTGTCTTCACCTATACAGTTACACACATGAAATTTAAATATATTTATAGTAAAGATTATACAAGTATTCAGAGTATCCAAATATTGGCAGAGTATTCAACTATACAGAGAGTATTACATGAAAAAAAATTATTCAGAATATAAACATTAATAACCTTTTTTTGTTGTAATTCCATTAGTCTTTGTGGTGTCACCACTTGAACTGTGTACTATTTTTTTGGGCACTGATGTCATTTACATATGCCTCCAATTCCTGAATGAAGATATAATTTATAATACTTAGATTAACACAAGAAACGGGTAAGTAAGCTCTACAGTACATGTACCTTGGTGATGCGAGTCATTTTCATGAGAGGCCATTGTACAAAACTTCCAACCACATCACCTAAAACCTCCTTCACTGTATTTTTTGACAAGTCTTTGACTGGTATTGGAAGCCTCAATGACGTGTTGTCCTTAGTAAAGTTGTTTATTTTCACCTTCATGTAAGAAGGAACAACTTTTTCCCCATTTACTTGAGTAAATTCGTTGGTTGGATATAGTGTACCCTGACCACACACAAGAGACTCTATACGATGTGGGTTAAGTAACAAGATTTCAATTTCGTCCTGTAAAAATTAAAAACAACAAATATAATATGTAGAGTATTTAATACTTTAAATGTGTATTGAACTATCCATTTAGCTTTTGAAATAAAAGAAGACCAGTTACCTTTATGTTTTGCAAGTCTGCAAATGGTTGGTTCTTGACCCTTTGCTCTTGAACCCTTGGTTCATGAATCACTTCTTTTCGCATGCCTAGTGCATCCACTTTCTACTTTTAGCCACTCTATCTTGTTCCACCTCTATTTGCTGGATCTCCACTTGTTTCTCCATAACTGGGTGATCTTCCATTCCCCGTTTTCTCTCAACAAACTTGTCATTCAACACCACCTGTTCATTTACCTGTTCCAATTCGTCTACCTGTAAGACTTCCAGTGTGTCTACCGGTTCGTCGACTTGTTCGTCTACCAGTTGTATATTTCCTGTCGTGTCGTGATGTTCTGTCGGGTAATGATGTTCAGGTGTTGTAGCTCTTTCATGTGAAGTTTCATGTGTTCCTGTTTTTTCTCTTTCTAGTACCACCACCCTTTGCACCTCTTGAGCCACAAATTCCTGTACCTTTTCCATTGTTACAAATTGCTCTCCCTTTTGTTTCTTACCGAATTTGCTATATCCTAGCATGCTGCTAACACCTCTGGTTCTACAACCGTGTTCTTTCCCCACATTCACTAACAAGGCGTCATCACCTTTTTTATCTGTATTAACCTGGAACAAAACAAGAAAATTAATCTATTATAAAACAATTCTAGGTTAATAAGGCTATAAAATCAATTTAAAGTATATTACAATTTTATCTACAAGGGACACATTCGTATCTGGAACTATTGGCCTCTTCGATTCTTTCGTTCGCTTCATCCTTCCGAGTACATAATTCCTTGCAGCAGGATTGGAGATATCGTGGTATACGGTACGCCTTTCAGGATCTTTTTTCTCCGACTCCCATTCTTCTTTATGGCCTCGATAACCTGAACGACCTACACGGGCGTAATTATCTTTTGATTGTTTCAAGGCGTTTGCTCTGCCTTTTTCTCGTAATTCCTTTACAATTTGCATGGGATTAAAAAGCACATTAGTTGCCATCAATTTAAAAATGTAATTCCATACATGTTTAAAAGCAAATGCATAACACTAATCCTTTTTGCTGGTGTGTTTTCAAGTTGACAAAATTCTGTCCATTTTACTGGAGTTATGAAACCGTAATCAGGCACTTCTTGATAAGGAAGCTTGCCTTGAACCATATACATTCTTAACTTGGCCCTGAATTTCTTAAAAGCCCCGTTGCAATGATGAAGCATTTTTTTCTTCGCAAAATCATCTTTGATAAAATGATGTTGCTGTAAATGTTGTTACATATATATAATTAAACATTAATTTAACAAATTCTGATACCTTTATGAAACAAAATTCGTCGTTTTCCATACTGAACCACATGCCATCTAGGATCCTTTTGGTTTTCGATAAAGAATACTTGAGTAACTAGTTTTGCTAGAATGAATGGTTCTTCTTTATATCTATTGGTGGAAAGATTAACAGTTGTAAAGCCATCTTCATCAACTTGAACACCGCGGTCATTATCAACCCACTTACACTTGAACAAGGGTATAGTGTACGAATCACCATAATCTAATTCCCATATTTCTTGAATGACACCATAATAAGTTTTTTTAGCGATCCTTGATCTTTCTTCACGATTGACCATGGTGAATTCCGTTGACGAGGCTATCACCGTGACACCGCTATTTTGCGTTTTACTCTTCTTGTCTTGAGCTTTAGTGTAAAAGGTATACCCATTTATGTCATATCCTTGATATTGGAACACATGTGTAGGGGCGAATCCCAAAGCTTCGACCGTTTTATCAATATTTGGAAGTGTCCTCCTAACTTTGTCTTTCAACCATTCTGAAAAAGTTATTTTATGTTGATTTGCCAACCACTTTGCACTCTTTTTAGGGTTTTGTTGTCTCAAGAATGCCATGTGTTCTTGTATGAACAGATCAATAGATGTAGTGTGTTGTAAGACATTAAAATGAGCCTCTTGATAATCGACAACATTAGAATTGCCCGTCTTGCACCCAAGTGTCCCTTGACCTGCTAGTCTTCCTTCATGATGACTCTGTGGAATCCCGACACTTTTAAACCCATCCATATAGTTTGTGCAGAATTCGATCACCTCTTCGGATGCATATCCTTCAACGATACTGCCTTCTGGTCAATTAAGGTTCCTTACATAACCTTTCAAGATACCCATATATCTTTTAAATGGATACATATACCGTAAGAAAATTGGACCACATGCCTTTATTTCTCCTACAATATGAGATACCAAATGAACCATGACATCAAAGAAAGAAGGTGGAAAGTACATCTCGAGTTCGCAAAGAGTAAGTATGATATCTCTTTGATATTCATCCAGCACATCAGGATCAATCACCTTTGAATGAATCATGTTGAAAAATAAGCATAGTTTTGTTATTGTGTGTCGAATACGGTTGGGAAGAATTCCACGAATTGCGATAGGAATCATCTGGGTCATTAGTACATGACAATCATGTGACTTCATACCAAGTAACTTCAAATCTTTCATCGAAACCAACTTCCTAATGTTAGCAGAGTATCCTGATGGAACCTTAAAACCATGTAAACATTGACAAAATTTAGTTTTCTCTACCTTCGACATAGTATAACAGGCCGGAGGAAGAAACTTGGTGGACCTTCCATCAATATCTTTAGGTTGTAGGTCTGGTCTGATATTCATTAATTCCATGTCCCTTCTAACTTTAATTCCATCTTTTGTTTTTCCAGGAATGTTCTACAGTAACCCTATCAAACTTTCACACACATTTTTCTCAATATGCATAACATCAATACAATGTCGGACTCGTAAATGCTTCCAGTAGGGTAATTTCCAAAAATAGACTTTTTCTTCCAAATACCTTTTGGAGGACCAAAACTTTTCTTTCCCAACACAACTTTTATATTAGCAACTTTGGAGAGTGTAGTTTCTCCATCCAACGGTGCTGGTAGTTTTGTATCCTCTATAGTACCATCAAATAAATCCGCCTTTTTACAATACGGGTGATTCTCAGCAAGCTCTCTCCGATGCCCCATAAATGATGGTTTCTTACAATTTGTGAGCCATATCGAGTGAGTATTTTCCTCACAAATAGGACATGCCTTTTTCCCCTTCGTACTATATCCAGACAAATTAACATAAGCAGGAAAATCATTAATGGTGCAAAAAAGTATTGCCCGTAGTTGAAAGTATTCTTTCTTGTATGCATCATAAACGTGTATGCCGGTACTCCATAATTCCATCATTTCATCAACTAATGGTTGCAAATAAACATCAATGTCGTTTCCAGGTTGCTTTGGGCCTTGAATCAAAAGAGACATCATTATGTATTTTCTTTTCATACATAGCCATGGCGGGAGGTTATAAATGCATAGAAGAACAGGCCACGTGCTGTGACGGCTACTCAAATCTCCGAATGGATTAATTCCATCTGAACTGAGTCCGAACCTTATATTACGTATCTCATCCCCAAATTCTTCAAAATCTTTA
Source organism: Rutidosis leptorrhynchoides (assembly GCF_046630445.1). NCBI lineage: Eukaryota > Viridiplantae > Streptophyta > Magnoliopsida > Asterales > Asteraceae > Rutidosis > Rutidosis leptorrhynchoides. The sequence continues at coordinate 168,225,660 of NC_092342.1, read as the reverse complement.
TAAAAATTTTTCCATTGAAGCGAATCGGCCACATGTCGCATTTTACCATCATTTTTATGATCTTCAGCATGCCAACATAATAATTTTGCATCTTTCTCATTCGCAAATAATCTCTTTAATCTTGGTATGATAGGCAAGTACCACAATAATTTTGCAGGAGGTCCATTTTCCGACACATCACTATCAACATTATCAGTCAGTTTTCCACGTTTATACCTAGATGTACCACATACCTTACATTGATGAAGGTCTTTGTCTTCATTCCTATATAACATACAATCATTTGGACAAGCATGTTTTCTCTGTATTTCCAATCCCATTGGGCACATTAATTTCTTTGCTTGGTATGTTGAAACCGGAAACTCATTACCTTCTGGTAGCATTTTGTTCAACAACTCTAACAGGCTAGTGAAACTTGTGTCTCTCCAACCATTGTTTGATTTTAAATTAACCAGTTGTATCACGGCTGAAAGTTTTGAAAAATTCATACAATCGGTATATAAAGGTTTTTCAGCGTCAACAAATAGTTGTTGTAAACTGTCATGATACTTATCAGCTGTGACGACCCGGGAAATTCCGACCAAATTTAAACTTAATCTTTATAAGATTCTGACACGATAAGCAAAATCTGTAATATGGAGTTCTTAAAAACTTTGAACTGTGTTTAGTATATTCATTTGACCTTTGACAATTCCCGACGATTCAAGAACATTTGTTTGTAAATGAATATGTAGATATGTATATATGTTTATAAATAATAACTAGAAATATTGGATAAAGTGTTATATGAATTGATAATTTGAACTAATTATAATCTACAAAATAATTAAATTATTATTAAAACATAATAAATATAATGTAATTCGAATATAAATGGTTTCTAATTTACTTAGTAAACAATTGTAGTACTCGTTCATCATTCAACGGGTAATTAAGTAAGTTAAATTCAAACTTATATGATTTTAAAATAAACGGTGATTCGAAAATGAGTTCTATAAATGATAGGCTTATTAAAAATGTATTTAGGAGTTACTTGTTAAATTTTATCACTTTTCATATTTTACCTAGAATCGAGCACGGACAGTGATGTAATTTTTTATTTATTAAATTTTAAATAATTAATGACTAATAATATACCATAAGTATTAGAATAAATAAATATAGTTAATATTAAAATTTGAGATTTTTTTTCCCGAAACCTTTTATCCGTCACTGATTATCATCAATGTAACACTTTATGAAAAACTGTCCGTACACAATTTAAAAAGGATGATGACTATTCTATTAATCCACTGTACTTGATTGAGTGTTAGTTTCCTTTCTTTATCAATTATCAATTGCATGGTTTTAATATATACACTATCAGAGATATAATACATGATTGAGGAACCCACTTGTAAATTCATTAATTCATCCGTGATATTGATATCACTTTATGTTTCAATCAATCCATCTAAGATTACTGTTTTTCCTTGTTTTATTCTTCCACCAATTGATTCTTCTAATTACATACGGATACAATGGTTTTGAGAGTGGACAAAAATTTATTTCCACAAACTTCTTTCTTCTGCTTCCTTGTTTGTAAATCCATGCAACTAACAACTTGCCCTTGCTCTATTGTGGACATAGACAACAAACAAACTTCATCACTTGCTAAATATCTAAACCTATTATGTGTCCTTATCATCTTTATATATATATATATATATATATATATATATATATATATATATATATATATATATATATATATATATATATATATATATATATGTCTTCATCTATTTATATTATAGAGTATATACACATTCTTATAACTTGGACAACCTAACCACCTCCTTCTCCAAAACAACTTCGATCCACCATCTTCAACTCTAAAAGACCCATCGGCCACCATCGAGCTACCACCAACAACCACTTGTTGATCGACTAAATAACCACCTCCATTACAATCACCATAATCACCTTGCAATGGACCTCCATCACGTTTTCATTTTCTGTTTCCTATTTTCTTGACTCAAACGTCAACGACCACCACTCCATCATAACAACCAATTCTCTATTGCGACTGCAACCGTAAACCATTCAAACACTCTATTCGATCACCACAATCAACAAACCGTTTCGCCACCTTTAAGATCGATACCCACTTTATTTTATTTTATTTATTTATTTATTTCTTTCTAATCATCGCTGCTGCAACCACGATTGTGCCCAGCCCGAACACCCTTACGGCTAAGCTGCTACTATATGTGTCAACCTACAGCTTCAAATGAAACCCACCTCCTTGTACGAATTCTATCCTTTTGATAAAATTTATTTGTTCATATCATTTTTGAATCTGCTTTTGGTTCCCCATAGAACCATCACCACAAACACAAGTTATTAACTAAACGATCACTAGGTTTCTTGTTCCGCCTCTCCAACATCACAACTGTACGGCTACTTCACCACTTGCTCGATATAAACCCAAACCGAACTCATTTAAATTCCTACTGCTGCTATGGTCATTTTTATTTCAATTTAAACAAAACACCTGCGTCTTTTTCTTCTGTCTCGTTCGAACCACAACCCACCATTTATCCACCACATCGTACCATTAACAAATGTTACCATCTGCATGCTTTATCTAGTAGTTGCTGCTACAGATATTAATTACCAGTTTTTAATTGAAGAAAATAAGGTGACGTTACCAAAGGTGATGAGGATTTAAAGTAATATGACATTACTAGGCGATGGGGATGTACACATGGCCTTAGCTGTACACATCACATTACCTGTCTGTTTGTTCGCCACTATCTAAAATTTATTTATTTATTTATTTATTTATTTTTGTTGTTGTAACCGAAATAAAACCCACTCATGTTCCTGTTACCAGATTTCTTTTTGTATTGGGCTGCAGTTCACTTGATTTTATGTTGGGCCGCACCATATTCCGACTTATTCCATTTTCTAGTTGGGCCTTTGATTTAGGCCGCTTATTTGCTGTTCTTCTTTCTGCCCGATTACTGTTTCAACTTATATTGTGGATCGATGGTGATGAAGGATAAATAAAATGACGAGTGATGATGATGTAGTAAGATAGATTAGGATGAAGAAACGAAGAAGGGTTAATGGAGGTAACGAAGAACGATGTTGATGATCGTGACATTCCTGTTGCGTTTTCCTTTTCATTTGTGTCTGACAATTTAACTCACCATTATAGGTTGTTTTGTTTTGATTTAACATTTTAATTCAAACCCTGAAACCACTGATATAATCGAATTTACTCTGATCGATATGATTTCATGAGGGTGAAGAAGAATATAGAAACAGTCAAATAATCGAATTCAATAAAAACAAGTTGCATTTCAAATAAGATAAACAGAAATGGAAGAGTGGTTATGAGTTGTTTGGGTGGAATGAGAGGTCGCGGGTTCGAGTCCCGTCCCGGGCAGTTTTTTTTAATGCTTCGAAGGTATTGTTTGATATTTTTATTATCATTATTATTATTATTATTATTATTATTATTATTATTATTATTATTATTATTATTATTATTATTATTATTATTATTATTATTATTATTATTATTAGTTAGTGTTATAGTGTTATTAGTGTAGTGACCCGAACTTTTCCATGTTTATATATATTAATTGAGATTGATATTTACATGATTAAATGTTTCCAACATGTTAAGCAATCAAACTTGTTAAGACTTGATTAATTGAAATATGTTTCATATAGACAATTGACCACCCAAGTTGACCTGCGATTCACGAACGTTAAAACGTGTAAAAACGACATGACGATATATATATGGATATACATATGGTTAACATGAGATTATGATAAGTAAGTATCTCCATAAGTATATTAACAATGAGTTATATACATATAAACAAGACTACTAACTTAAGGATTTCGAAACGAGACATATATGTAACGATTATCGTTGTAACGACATTTAAATGTATATATATCATATTAAGATATATTAATATATCATAATATCATGATAATATAATAATTTAATATCTCATTAGATATAATAAACAATGGGTTAAAAACATTAATTGAGATCGTTAACTTAAAGGTTTCAAAACAACACTTACATGTAACGACTAACGATGACTTAACGACTCAGTTAAAATGTATATACATGTAGTGTATTTAGATGTATTAAAATACTTTTGGAAGACTTCAAGACATATATCAAAACACTCATAGTTAACGAAAATGGTTACAGTTACTTTCCCATTCTTTTCTTTCATCAAGAATTCTAGTCGTATTCTTACCCGTATTATACACAGCTTCAAAACGTACTTACTATGGGTATATACCAATAGGAACTAGCATGGGATTCCACTCTTGATTATGTCATGTATGACTAATCAATTTTAACTTCTACCATGAGCTAGTCAACTAACTAGAACTCCTTTTAACCCCACTCACCACTCACCAATTACCACTCATCATTCACTCCATTTCACTTTCAATTCTCTTTCTAATTCTCTCTCAACACACACACACTATTATGAACATATTTTTCCAGTAGTTAATCACCATCTTCATCAAAAATCACTTCAAGAATCAAGCTATAATCATCATAGGAAGAACACTTCAAGAACACTTCAAAAATCCCTTCAAGTTTACTAATTTACTTCCAAGCTTTCTAATCCATTCCAAGTAATCATCTAAGATCAAGAAACCTTTGTTATATACAGTAGGTTATCTTTCTTATTCAAGGTAATATTCATATTCAAACTTTGATTCAATTTCTATAACTATAAACTATCTTAATTCAAGTAAAAATCTTACTTGAACTTGTTTTTGTGTCATGATCCTACTTCAAGAACTTTCAAGCCATCCAAGATCCTTTGAAGCTAGATCATTTCTTGTCACTTCCAGTAGGTTTACCTACTAAACTTGAGGTAGTAATGATGTTCATAACATCATTCGATTCATATATATAAAACTATCTTATTCGAAGGTTTAAACTCGTAATCACTAGAACATAGTTTAGTTAATTCTAAACTTGTTCGCAAACAAAAGTTAATCCTTCTAACTTGACTTTTAAAATTAACTAAACACATGTTCTATATCTATATGATATGCTAACTTAATGATTTAAAACCTGGAAACACGAAAAACACCGTAAAACCGGATTTACGCCGTCGTAGTAACACCGCGGGCTGTTTTGGGTTAGTTAATTAAAAACTATGATAAACTTTGATTTAAAAGTTGTTATTCTGAGAAAATGATTTTTATTATGAACATGAAACTATTTTCAAAAATTATGGTTAAACTCAAAGTGGAAGTATGTTTTCTAAAATGGTCATCTAGACGTCGTTCTTTCGACTGAAATGACTACCTTTACAAAAACAACTTGTAACTTATTTTTCCGACTCTAAACCTATACTTTTTCTGTTTAGATTCATAAAATAGAGTTCAATATGAAACCATAGCAATTTGATTCACTCAAAACGGATTTAAAATGAAGAAGTTATGGGTAAAACAAGATTGGATAATTTTTCTCATTTTAGCTACGTGAAAATTGGTAACAAATCTATTCCAACCATAACTTAATCAACTTGTATTGTATATTATGTAATCTTGAGATACCATAGACACGTATACAATGTTTCGACCTATCATGTCGACACATCTATATATATTTCGGAACAACCATAGACACTCTATATGTGAATGTTGGAGTTAGCTATACAGGGTTGAGGTTGATTCCAAAATATATATAGTTTGAGTTGTGATCAATACTGAGATACGTATACACTGGGTCGTGGATTGATTCAAGATAATATTTATCGATTTATTTCTGTACATCTAACTGTGGACAACTAGTTGTAGGTTACTAACGAGGACAGCTGACTTAATAAACTTAAAACATCAAAATATATTAAAAGTGTTGTAAATATATTTTGAACATACTTTAATATATATGTATATATTGTTATAGGTTTGTGAATCAACAGTGGCCAACTCTTACTTCTCGACGAAGTAAAAATCTGTGAAAGTGAGTTTTAGTCCCACTTTTAAAATCTAATATTTTTGGGATGAGAATACATGCAGGTTTTATAAATGATTTACAAAATAGACACAAGTACGTGAAACTACATTCTATGGTTGAATTATCGAAATCGAATATGCCCCTTTTTATTAAGTCTGGTAATCTAAGAATTAGGGAACAGACACCCTAATTGACGCGAATCCTAAAGATAGATCTATTGGGCCTAACAAACCCCATCCAAAGTACCGGATGCTTTAGTACTTCGAAATTTATATCATATCCGAAGGGTGTCCCGGAATGATGGGGATATTCTTATATATGCATCTTGTTAATGTCGGTTACCAGGTGTTCACCATATGAATGAATTTTTATCTCTATGTATGGGATGTGTATTGAAATATGAAATTTTTGTGGTCTATTGTTACGATTTGATATATATAGGTTAAACCTATAACTCACCAACATTTTTGTTGACGTTTAAAGCATGTTTATTCTCAGGTGAATATTAAGAGCTTCCGCTGCTGCATACTAAAATAAGGACAAGATTTAGAGTCCATGTTTGTATGATATTGTGTAAAAACTGCATTCAAGAAACTGATTTCGATGTAACATATTTGTATTGTAAACCATTATGTAATGGTCGTGTATAAACAGGATATTTTAGATTATCATTATTTGATAATCTACGTAAAGCTTTTTAAACCTTTATTTATGAAATAAAGGTTATGGTTTGTTTTAAAAATGAATGCAGTCTTTGAAAAACGTCTCATATAGAGGTCAAAACCTCGCAACGAAATCAATTAATATGGAACGTTTTTAATCAATAAGAACGGGACATTTCAGTTGGTATCCGAGCGTTGATCTTAGAGAACCAGAATTTTGCATTAGTGTGTCTTATCGAGTTTGTTAGGATGCATTAGTGAGTCTGGACTTCGACCGTGTTTACTTGAAAAATGATTGCTTAACAAATTTTGTTGGAAACTATATATTTTTAACATGTGAATATTATGTGATATATTAATCTCTTAACGCGTTTGATATTATGTGATAGATGTCTACCTCTAGAACAAGTCCCATTGACTCACTTAATAATAATGAAGAGTCAAATGGAAATTGGAATGATTCGTGGACTGATTCACAAGTTCCCGAAGAGGAACCGGAAGAAGAGTCGGAACCAGAAGAAGAATCGGAACCGGAAGAAGAATCGGAACCGGATGAAGAAATAGAACCGGTGGGGGAAATAATAAAACGGTTGAGTAAAAGAAAATCCTCAACCAACCGACCAAGGTTAATTATGGTCAATGGTGTTTTCGCCAAGGAAGCAAAATATTGGGAGGATTACCAATTCTCCGATGAATCGGATTCCGACGAGAATTCGGATGATGTTATAGAAATTACCCCAACTGAATTTAAAAAGGCAAAAGAAAATAATAAGGGAAAGGGCATAAAAATAGAGAAATCTAATTCCAACCCCGATGAACTTTATATGTATCATTAACCCCCGAAGTCCTTAAGTTGTAACAATGACCCGGGAACCTCTAAACCACCAGGTTTTTCTAAACAATTGTGGATAACGACGGCTCGTATTAGGGGAACATCATATATCCCTAGAAACTTGGCAAAACGAACCAAAACCGAAGAAGAAGAAACAAGCGAGTCGGAATAAGATAGTTGTATTCGTGTGGTGTAATATAAGTAATATAGCGTGCTTATGCTTTATGATATATGTAAAAATTGCTTGTATTAATAAGTATTTTTTTTTATGAATCTAACTCTTGTCTATTTTACAGTATAAAAACACAAAATGGATAGACAACCCAATATTTTAAGAGACCTACCCGGAGACATGATTGATGAAATCTTGTCTAGAGTCGGTCAGAATTCTTCGGCACAACTATTTAAGGCGAGATCAGTTTGTAAGACATTCGAAGAACGTTCCAAGAATGCCTTGGTTTATAAAAGGCTTTCGTTTGAAAGATGGGGGATATCACATTGGGAAATCCATAAGTTACGATGTGGTTACTTTGACGCATATATTGCGGGGAACCCAAATGCTATTTTACGCAATGGGTTAAGAAATTATTTTGACTCAATATATCCGAATATTGGACTTCGTGATTTAGAAAAAGCGGCTAACATGCAACATAAAGAAGCATGTTATGCTTACGGATTAGTAATGTTCGCTTCTCACCAAAGTGAGAACAAGAACATCGGCCTACAACTATTAAACAAAACGTTCCCACAAGTGACGGAGTCGGTAATTGGGGTAAGAAATGAGGTTTTTAGATTGTTACGGGACTGTTGGACATTACGTAACCCTCGTCCCTTTGACGACGTTACAACACGCTGTCTTATCAACGGCCATAACGGTTATGTTCCACAAGACCAAGGATGGGAAGTAGTCCTAGTAAAACCAGAATGCATGACTTGTTTCTGGACGTATGAATTACGTGTCTTTATTGCCTTTGCTGAACGAATTGTGTACTAGCTAGAATTATCTTCACAACTATCTTGTATCAAAGTTATTGTGTGCTATATTTCATGCTTTATGTAAAATAAGCAGTATTGTAAGTTTGTAAAATATTGTATAAAAGTTTGAACGTGAAATATTATTATAATCAGTTTTTCATATAGAATTGTAGTAGTTGAATTGTATATTAGCTACTAAGTATGAACTTAACGGGTAGGTACTACCTGAATTTAAACTTATAAAACGCTAATATGAGGAAAAAGCTTTTATAAATGAGTTCATATTATGCTACGAAATACTATTAACTACTCTTGATATTCTGTATGATTAACTTGTTCCATTTGACTATTTTGAAGGAAATGGCACCGACTACTCGACACACCGTGAATATGAATGAAGAAGAATTCCGTACTTTTCTAGCTTCAAACATAGCCACAGTACAGGCTGCGCTACATACCAACAATAACCTTGGATCTAGCAGTACAGGAAATCGTGTAGGATGCACCCACAAAGAATTCACTACCTGCAAACCTTTGGAATTTGATAAAACCGAAGGACCGATCGGATTGAAACGGTGGACCGAGAAGGTCGAATCGGTGTTTGCCATAAGTAAGTGTACTGATGAGGACAAAGTAAAGTACGCTACGCATACCTTCACAGGTTCTGCGTTAACATGGTGGAATACCTATCTAGAGCAAGTGGGACAAGACGATGCGTACGCACTACGTGGTCAGCATTCAAGCACTTGATGAACGAGAAGTACCGTCCCAGAACCGAGGTCAATAAGCTCAAGACAGAACTTAGAGGGTTACGAACCCAAGGATTTGATATTACCACGTACGAAAGACGATTCACGGAATTGTGCCTATTGTGTCCGGGAGCATTCGAAGATGAGGAAGAGAAGATCGACGCGTTTGTGAAAGGATTACCGGAAAGAATCCAAGAAGATATAAGTTCACACGAGCCCGCCTCCATAAAACAGGCATGTAGAATGGCTCACAAACTAGTGAACCAGATTGAAGAAAGAATTAAAGAACAGACTGCTGAAGAGGCCAATGTGAAGCAAGTCAAAAGAAAGTGGGAGGAAAACGGTGATAAGAATCACCAATACAACAACAACAGCAATTACAACAATAATCGCAACAATTATCCCAACAATCGCAACATCAATCGCAACTACAACAAACGGCCCAACAACAACAACAACAACAACAACAGCAACTACAACAATCATCCCAACAACAATAATAACCGCAACAAAAACAACAATCAGAAGCAGCTATGCCAAAGGTGTGAAAAGTATCACTCGGGGTTCTGTACCAAATTTTGCAACAAGTGTAAAAGAAATGGTCATAGCGCGGTGAAGTGTGAGGTCTACGGACCAGGGGTTAATAGAATGAAAGGAACAAATGGTGTCGGAACGAGTAATGGCGGAGGAAGTAGTGTCGGAACAAGTTATGCCAATGTAGTTTATTATAAATGTGGAAAACCGGGCCACATTATTAGAAATTGCCCGAACCAGGAGAACACGAATGGACAAGGCCGCGGAAGAGTTTTCAATATTAATGCGGCAGAGGCACAGGAAGACCCGGAGCTTGTTACGGGTACGTTTCTTGTTGACAATAAATCTGCTTACGTTTTATTTGATTCGGGTGCGGATAGAAGCTATATGAGTAGAGATTTTTGTGCTAAATTAAGTTGTCCATTGACGCCTTTGGATAGTAAATTTTTACTCGAATTAGCAAATGGTAAATTAATTTCAGCAGATAATATATGTCGGAATCGAGAAATTAAACTGGTTAGCGAAACATTTAAGATTGATTTGATACCAGTAGAGTTAGGGAGTTTTGATGTGATAATCGGTATGGACTGGTTGAAAGAAGTGAAAGCAGAGATCGTTTGTTACAAAAATGCAATTCGCATTATACGAGAAAAAGGAAAACCCTTAATGGTGTACGGAGAAAAGGGCAACACGAAGCTACATCTTATTAGTAATTTGAAGGCACAAAAACTAATAAGAAAAGGTTGCTATGCTGTTCTAGCACACGTCGAAAAAGTACAAACTGAAGAAAAGAGCATCAATGATGTTCCCATTGCAAAAGAATTTCCCGATGTATTTCCGAAAGAATTGCCGGGATTACCCCCACATGGATCCGTTGAATTTCAAATAGATCTTGTACCAGGAGCTGCACCAATAGCTCGTGCTCCTTACAGACTCGCACCCAGCGAGATGAAAGAACTGCAAAGTCAATTACAAGAACTTTTAGAGCGTGGTTTCATTCGACCAAGCACATCACCGTGGGGAGCTCCTGTTTTGTTTGTCAAGAAGAAAGATGGTACATTCAGGTTGTGTATCGACTACCGAGAGTTGAACAAACTTACCATCAAGAACCGCTGCCCACTACCGAGAATCGACGACTTATTTGATCAACTACAAGGCTCGTCTGTTTATTCAAAGATTGACTTACGTTCCGGGTATCATCAAATGCGGGTGAAAGAAGATGATATTCCAAAGACTGCTTTCAGAACAAGTTACGGTCATTACGAGTTTATGGTCATGCCATTTGGTTTAACTAATGCACCAGCTGTGTTCATGGACCTTATGAACTGAGTGTGTGGACCATACCTTGACAAGTTTGTCATTGTTTTCGTTGATGAGATACTTATTTACTCAAAGAATGACCAAGAACACGGTGAACATTTGAGAAAGGTGTTAGAAGTATTGAGGAAGGAAGAATTGTACGCTAAGTTTTCAAAGTGTGCATTTTGGTTGGAAGAAGTTCAATTCCTCGGTCACATAGTGAACAAAGAAGGTATTAAGGTGGATCCGGCAAAGATAGAAACTGTTGAAAAGTGGGAAACCCCGAAAACTCCGAAACACATACGCCAGTTTTTAGGACTAGCTGGTTACTACAGAAGGTTCATCCAAGACTTTTCCAGAATAGCAAAACCCTTGACTGCATTAACGCATAAAGGGAAGAAATTTGAATGGAATGATGAACAAGAGAAAGCGTTTCAGTTATTGAAGAAAAAGCTAACTACGGCACCTATATTGTCATTGCCTGAAGGGAATGATGATTTTGTGATTTATTGTGACGCATCAAAGCAAGGTCTCGGTTGTGTATTAATGCAACGAACGAAGGTGATTGCTTATGCGTCTAGACAATTGAATATTCACGAACAAAATTATACGACGCATGATTTGGAATTAGGCGCGGTTGTTTTTGCATTAAAGACTTGGAGGCACTACGTATATGGGGTCAAAAGTATTATATATACCGACCACAAAAGTCTTCAACAACATATTTAATCAGAAACAACTGAATATGAGGCAGCGTAGGTGGATTGAATTGTTGAATGATTACGACTTTGAGATTCGTTACCACCCGGGAAAGGAAAATGTGGTAGCCGATGCCTTGAGTAGGAAGGACAGAGAACCCATTCGAGTAAAATCTATGAATATAATGATAAAGGAGGCGCAACAAGGAGTTTTAAAAGAGGGAAATTTAAAGGATGAAATACCCAAGGGATCGGAGAAGCATCTTAATATTCAGGAAGACGGAACCCGGTATAGGGCTGAAAGGATTTGGGTACCAAAATTTGGAGATACGAGAGAAATGGTACTTAGAGAAGCTCATAAAACCAGATACTCAATACATCCTGGAACGGGGAAGATGTACAAGGATCTCAAGAAACATTTTTGGTGGCCGGGTATGAAAGCCGATGTTGCTAAATATGTAGGAGGATGTTTGACGTGTTCTAAGGTCAAAGCTGAGCATCAAAAACCATCAGGTCTACTTCAACAACCCGAAATCCCGGAATGGAAATGGGAAAACATTACCATGGATTTCATCACTAAATTGCCAAGGACTGAAGTGGTTTTGATACTATTTGGGTAATAGTTGATCGTCTCACCAATTCAGCACACTTCCTGCCAATAAGAGAAGATGACAAGATGGAGAAGTTAGCACGACTGCATTTGAAGGAAGTCGTCTCCAGACATGGAATACCAATCTCTATTATCTCTGATAGGGATGGTAGATTTATTTCAAGATTCTGGCAGACATTACAGCAAGCATTAGGAACTCGTCTAGACATGAGTACTGCCTATCATCCACAAACTGATGGGCAGAGCGAAAGGATGATACAAACGCTTGAAGACATGCTACGAGCATGTGTTATTGATTTCGGAAACAGTTGGGATCGACATCTACCGTTAGCATAATTTTCGTACAACAACAGCTACCATTCAAGCATTGAGATGGCACCGTTTGAAGCACTTTATGGTAGAAAGTGCAGGTCTCCGATTTGTTGGAGTGAGGTGGGGGATAGACAAATTACGGGTCCGGAGATTATACAAGAAACTACCGAGAAGATCATCCAAATTGAACAACGGTTGAAAACCGCCCAAAGTCGACAAAAGAGCTACGCTGACATTAAAAGAAAAGATATAGAATTTGAAATTGGAGAGATGGTCATGCTTAAAGTTGCACCTTGGAAAGGCGTTGTTCGATTTGGTAAACGAGGGAAATTAAATCCAAGGTATATTGGACCATTCAAGATTATTGATCGTGTCGGACCAGTAGCTTACCGACTTGAGTTACCTCAACAACTCGCGGCTGTACATAACACTTTCCACGTCTCGAATTTGAAGAAATGTTTTGCTAAAGAAGATCTCACTATTCCGTTAGATGAAATCCAAATCAACGAAAAACTTTAATTCATCGAAGAACCCGTCGAAATAAAGGATCGTGAGGTTAAAAGACTTAAGCAAAACAAGATACCAATTGTTAAGGTTCGATGGAATGCTCGTAGAGGACCCGAGTTCACCTGGGAGCATGAAGATAAGATGAGGAAGAAATACCTGCATCTATTTCCAGAAGATTCGTCAACACCTTCAACAGCTTAAAATTTCGGGACGAAATTTATTTAACGGGTAGGTACTGTAGTGACCCGAACTTTTACATGTTTATATATATTAATTGAGATTGATATTTACATGATTAAATGTTTCCAACATGTTAAGCAATCAAACTTGTTAAGACTTGATTAATTGAAATATGTTTCATATAGACAATTGACCACCCAAGTTGACCGGCGATTCACGAACGTTAAAACTTGTAAAAACGACATGACGATATATATATATATGGATATACATATGGTTAACATGAGATTATGATAAGTAAGTATCTCCATAAGTATATTAACAATGAGTTATATACATATAAACAAGACTACTAACTTAAGGATTTCGAAACGAGACATATATGTAATGATTATCATTGTAACGACATTTAAATGTATATATATCATATTAAGATATATTAATATATCATAATATCATGATAATATAATAATTTAATATCTCATTAGATATAATAAACAATGGGTTAACAACATTAATTGAGATCGTTAACTTAAAGGTTTCAAAACAACACTTACATGTAACGACTAACGATGACTTAACGACTCAGTTAAAATGTATATACATGTAGTGTATTTAGATGTATTAAAATACTTTTGGAAGACTTCAAGACATATATCAAAACACTCATACTTAACGAAAAAGGTTACAGTTACTTTCCCATTCTTTTCTTTCATCAAGAATTCTAGTCGTATTCTTACCCGTATTATACACAGCTTCAAAACGTACTTACTATGGGTATATACCAATAGGAACTAGCATGGGATTCCACTCTTGATTATGTCATGTATGACTAATCAATTTTAACTTCTACCATGAGCTAGTCAACTAACTAGAACTCCTTTTAACCCCACTCACCACTCACCAATTACCACTCATCATTCACTCCATTTCACTTCCAATTCTCTTTCTAATTCTCTCTCAACACACACACACTATTATGAACATATTTTTCCAGTAGTTAATCATCATCTTCATCAAAAATCACTTCAAGAATCAAGCTATAATCATCATAGGAAGAACACTTCAAGAACACTTCAAAAATCCCTTCAAGTTTACTAATTTACTTCCAAGCTTTCTAATCCATTCCAAGTAATCATCTAAGATCAAGAAACCTTTGTTATATACAGTAGGTTATCTTTCTTATTCAAGGTAATATTCATATTCAAACTTTGATTCAATTTATATAACTATAAACTATCTTAATTCAAGTAAAAATCTTACTTGAACTTGTTTTTGTGTCATGATCCTACTTCAAGAACTTTCAAGCCATCCAAGATCCTTTGAAGCTAGATCATTTCTTGTCACTTCCAATAGGTTTACCTACTAAACTTTAGGTAGTAATGATGTTCATAACATCATTCGATTCATATATATAAAACTATCTTATTCGAAGGTTTAAACTCGTAATCACTAGAACATAGTTTAGTTAATTCTAAACTTGTTCGCAAACAAAAGTTAATCCTTCTAACTTGACTTTTAAAATTAACTAAACACATGTTCTATATCTATATGATATGCTAACTTAATGATTTAAAACCTGGAAACACGAAAAACACCGTAAAACCGGATTTACGCCGTCGTAGTAACACCGCGGGCTGTTTTGGGTTAGTTAATTAAAAACTATGATAAACTTTGATTTAAAAGTTGTTATTCTGAGAAAATGATTTTTATTATGAACATGAAACTATATCCAAAAATTATGGTTAAACTCAAAGTGGAAGTATGTTTTCTAAAATGGTCATCTAGACGTCGTTCTTTCGACTGAAATGACTACCTTTACAAAAACAACTTGTAACTTATTTTTCCGACTATAAACCTATACTTTTTCTGTTTAGATTCATAAAATAGAGTTCAATATGAAACCATAGCAATTTTATTCACTCAAAACGGATTTAAAATGAAGAAGTTATGGGTAAAACAAGATTGGATAATTTTTCTCATTTTAGCTACGTGAAAATTGGTAACAAATCTATTCCAACCATAACTTAATCAACTTGTATTGTATATTATGTAATCTTGAGATACCATAGACACGTATACAATGTTTTGACCTATCATGTCGACACATCTATATATATTTCGGAACAACCATAGACACTCTATATGTGAATGTTGGAGTTAGCTATACAGGGTTGAGGTTGATTCCAAAATATATATAGTTTGAGTTGTGATCAATACTGAGATACGTATACACTGGGTCGTGGATTGATTCAAGATAATATTTATCAATTTATTTCTGTACATCTAACTGTGGATAACTAGTTGTAGGTTACTAACGAGGACAGCTGACTTAATAAACTTAAAACATCAAAATATATTAAAAGTGTTGTAAATATATTTTGAACACACTTTAATATACATGTATGTATTGTGATAGGTTCGTGAATCAACAGTGGCCAAGTCTTACTTCTCGACGAAGTAAAAATCTGTGAAAGTGAGTTATAGTCCCACTTTTAAAATCTAATATTTTTGGGATGAGAATACATGCAGGTTTTATAAATGATTTACAAAATAGACACAAGTACTTGAAACTACATTCTATGGTTGAATTATCGAAATTGAATATGCCCCTTTTTATTAAGTCTGGTAATCTAAGAATTAGGGAACAGACACCCTAATTGACGCGAATCCTAAAGATAGATCTATTGGGCCTAACAAACCCCATCCAAAGTACCGGATGCTTTAGTACTTTGAAATTTATATCATATCCGAAGGGTGTCCCGGAATGATGGGGATATTCTTATATATGCATCTTGTTAATGTCGGTTACCAGGTGTTCACCATATGAATGAATTTTTATCTCTATGTATGGGATGTGTATTGAAATATGAAATCTTGTGGTCTATTGTTACGATTTGATATATATAGGTTAAACCTATAACTCACCAACATTTTTGTTGACGTTTAAAGCATGTTTATTCTCAGGTGAATATTAACAGCTTCCGCTGTTGCATACTAAAATAAGGACAAGATTTGGAGTCCATGTTTGTATGATATTGTGTAAAAACTGCATTCAAGAAACTGATTTCGATGTAACATATTTGTATTGTAAACCATTATGTAATGGTCGTGTGTAAACAGGATATTTTAGATTATCATTATTTGATAATCTACGTAAAGCTTTTTAAACCTTTATTTATGAAATAAAGGTTATGGTTTGTTTTAAAAATGAATGCAGTCTTTGAAAAACGTCTCATATAGAGGTCAAAACCTCGCAACGAAATCAATTAATATGGAACGTTTTTAATCAATAAGAACGGGACATTTCAATTAGTATTATTATTACTATTATCAGTATTACTAAAAGTATCAATACTTTTAAATTTATCATTTTTTTATTAAAATTAGTATTATTATTGAAATTAGCATTTTTATTAAAATTATCATTCTTATTACTAAATTATTATTATTAGAATTATCATAATTTTTATCATAGTTAGTATTATTTTATCATTATTATTATTAGTGTTATTAATATATCAAATAAAGATTTTCTATATAAAAAATGTATTTATAACATAAGACTTAACTAAATTAATATCAATATTACATATTAAATAATGTTTTAAAACAGAAATTACTATATTCACATTTAATGTGATAAGTAGTAGTTATATAAAATATATAGATTAAATATAAATTTATCTATACAACATATAATATAACAGGTATATTATTAATAATAATATAAACTTGCTCGATTACTATTTTGTGTTAATATATATATACTTGATATAGGTTCGTGAATCCGAGACTAACCCTGCTTTGTTCAATATAGTCAATTGTATTTTTACTACAAAATACATTAGGTGAGTTTCATTATTCCCTTTTTAAATGCCTTTGCAATATATATATTTTTGGGACTGAGAATACATGCGCTGCTTTTATAAATGCTTTACGAAATAGACACAAGTAATGAAAACTACATTCTATGGCTGGATTATTAAATCGAATATGCCCCTTTATAGTCTGGTAATCTAAGAATTAGGGAACAGACACCCTAATTGACGCAAACTCTAAAGATAGATCTATCGGGCCCAACAAGCCCCATCCAAAGTACTGGATGCTTTAGTACTTCGAAATTTATATCATGTCCAAAGGAGGATCCCGGAATGATGGGGATATTCTTATATACATATTGTAAATGTCGGTTACCAGGTGTTCAATCCATATGAATGATATTTTTGTCTCTATGCACGGGACGTACGTTTATGAGAAATGGAAATATGAAATCTTGTGGTCTATTAAAATTATGAAATGATTATTTATGATAAACTAATGAACTCACCAACCTTTTGGTTGACACTTTAAAGCATGTTTATTCTCAGGTACGAAAGAAATCTTCCGCTGTGCATTTGCTCATATTAGAGATATTACTTGGAGTCATTCATGACATATTTCAAAAGACGTTGCATTCGAGTCGTTGAGTCCATCAAGATTATCATTAAGTCAATTATAGTTAGATATATTATGAAATGGTATGCATGCCGTCAACTTTCGATGTAATGAAAGTTTGTCTTTTCAAAAACGAATGCAATGTTTGTAAAATGTATCATATAGAGGTCAAGTACCTCGCGATGTAATCAACTGTTGTGAATCGTTTATAATCGATATGGACATCGTCCGGATGGATTAGGACGGGTCTTCACAGTTGGTATCAGAGCGATGGTCTTAGCGAACCAGGTCTTGCATTAGTATGTCTAACCAGTAGATGTTAGGATGCATTAATGAGTCTGGACTTCGACCGTGTCTGCATGTCAAAAGTTTTGCTTATCATTAGTGTCGAAAATTATTTGCTTATCATCCTTAAAGTCTAGACACGTCTTACTGCCTCTATTGCATAGACAGTGTATAGATAAATTCATATCTTAGCGTATCTGTTATTGTTACCTCTGCCTGACAGTTTTAGTAGATTTCTCCGTAACTTATGGGATTTTAGTATTATATTTGCATATGTAAATTATGTATTGCAGGGTACTAATCTACATCCTATAATCTATTTCTTATCGAAAATCTTTCATCTGATCGTACGAGATGAATCCCTCAACCAGTTCGAGTCCCTTAGATTCCGATAACTACTCCGATAGTTATTCCGACAGCTATTGTGACATAGAGCTTCACTCGAGCTCCGAAAGCGGTGTCACCGGAATGAATCAACCAATCAGCCATCCCCAATTCATCTGATGGTTTCGTAGTCGACTTAATCAATGGAGACGCGCAGAAGGCGACCCCTTCCACCAACCGAATTCACCGATTGGCGAAGAACCTGAAGCACTTACCGGCTAACCTATCTGAAACACCATTTTCAGCCTCATTTCCAGGGTAGCTCGTCACGATTATATTCTATCCAAAAATCTAAACCTTATTCATTCGCTCGTTCCTACCGACAATCATCCCGAAGTAATAAAAGTCAACGAGTTTCGCACCTGAGTTGTAGCCTTGGAAAATATGGTCTAAAACGTACCAGCTTCAGCAACATCAACATCATCAACAGTACCACCAGCAACAACATAAACCACAACAACACACGCCTCAACATCATAATCTGTACCTCGAGCATAATCATCGTTATACATGACGTTCTACATCATTTATCTTCGTTTGACATGGCAATTATATAATCTCTAATGTTTTAGAGATTATGTATTCTTATTCTAACGGTAAACCAAATGAGATTAATATCATATTAACTCATTAAATCTATATTACATCTGAAGAAAATATATATATAAAAGTATATTTTCATAAAGTTTGTAATTAAAAAAAAAAGTCTTTCGTACAAACTATTAATGATGAAAATATTTTAACGGGTAGGTAATACCCGAGGAATATTTAGATTTCACATTAATAAGTTACAAGGTACATTCTTCGAATCTAATTCAACAGTCATTTACTATCCTACTTACTCCACAGATATACGTATCTGTTCACCAAAGAATAACCATTTTCATTTCAATTAAATTTCACATACGAGTTTCTGCCGATCAAAACCCAAGTCAAGATTTGACAAGTGGCATAATGAAGAAAATAATGAACAAAATAAAAATTTATTAGTAACCAATTAATTAACTACGTAAAACTTTAAAAATATGTTAACTGTTCCTAGCTAACTTTTACTATATGACTATTTCCTTAACATATACTAGTTTTGGTGGAGCTATTAAACTATTGGACTATTGGACTACTATTATGGACAATTAAAAATTATTAAAAGAGTAGTAAATATTAAATACAACACTTTTCGACTTAAAAGATTGTAAATAAATTTTATCTTCTACAGTTAAATATTTCCTCAAGTTGCTACTTGAATTCATCTTAAACTTCATTTGAATCTCGACGATTACAATCTGCGTTCAAATCTTTCATGATTCTTAAAACCTCTCAATTAAGAAACAACTAAGAAGATGAATCAACCGCACTTCATCTACGGAAGAAAAGATTGATGTAAATAGTTATGCACCTGAAAACATTCGGAACCTGAGTAAACATATAACACGTATCTGTGCTAGTTCCTTTGGCATTGTTATTATCCAAAATAATTTTGCAATCCCTTTCCAAAGTAGCAAATTTTGTCACAGCTCCAGCAAGTCAACTTCGACTTCTCATTCAAAACATCCTTATTATAACCTTGATATATACGCATGATCTTTTATTGTTACCAGGGAACCTTTCATATTCTACCATATTACCAGCAGACGTACCAGCAACCTCGTTACTTCTTGGTTTAAATTTCTCTGACAAATCATTATATTTATTCATTGAAACCCTATCATATACTCATCCGCATCTTATAACGAGAACTGCCATACCAATTACCGGGAATCAGCAATCAGTATTTTGAAAACTCACATCATATCTACATCAACAGTTATAAGTATGACATTTATCTCCTAGAATTATGATCTCTCATTCTGAAATTCTGAAAAGCACTCAATCACAAATCAATACTATGAATGTTAAAAAAAATAAAAAATTTGAATGAAGCAGCAGAAACCATAGACAACCGTAAACGACCTTAATCATCGGAAGTTTGATGATAAAGAATAGTATGTTGGAAAAGCTTAGAAAAGTTGGAACTGGAAAATGGATTGAGCTAACCACAAAGGAGACCAAGGACAAATACAAGGACCAAACCCTATATTCAAAGAATCCAGTTAATTCTGAATCCGATGAAATCTTTAGAGAATATCTTGCTCCGAAGTCATGTTAAAATCTTGCGGAAAATCTTTCTCCATCAACCATCGAAATTCGAAATTCCAAAATATCATCATCAATATCTTCGATATTTCTGAGGATATTTTCAAAAATATTTTTGTCCGAAATTATATACCTCTTCGTGCTTCTTGTGTATCATTATATTGGAAACATTCAAGAGAAAATTTACTACCGAAAAGCAGATTATGCGAAACTATGAGGAAAGCCGTGGACAAATCACAAAGAATAAGTTTGACTTCAAAGAATCTAAATGATTCAATGTATGCTGAAGTCTTTAGCGAATATCTTGCTCGTTACTCTAAACCCTTGCAGACAATAGTCTCCATCATTCTCTGATCTTAGATATTCAAAGATATTATCGTATCTTTCATTATAAACATCCTCCATATTTCTGAAGATATTTTTATAATTATTCTTATCTGAAATCATTAATCTCTTCGTGTTATCAGTGTTACATCATATAGAAACTGTTAGTTTCTATATTATGTAAACTTTCGAGTCTAAAATATGAATGTTTTTGAAGTAGTGTTGGGAACTGATGTACGAATTAGTATAATATAATGACACTTGATCAACGTGATTATATTACAGTAAGTCATGCTGAGTTTCTAATGAAACGTGATGATGGTTCACAGTAGATCATACCATCATCATGTGTCATGTTACATAACTCTTTCATTCTACTTAATTTCTGAACATATCAAGAAAATGTATTCTTGATAGATCTATCTTCCGTGATGTTGATAAATTTGAAAATCAAATCGTGTTATCACGTTCTCTCCTGCTTAGAACATTATAATCATTCAAAACTCTATATCTACGAATTCTGGACCATTATTCGCTTGATTTAAAGTCGAGAAGAGAAAACAAAAGAATGAATCTACGAAATAGAAATGGGGGGTATAAATCACAGCAAATAGGAGAGAGCATTAACTGTGAATGACAATGATTATTAAAGACAGAAACAGGGACTTTGAAATTTAAAGGAAGATATAAAGCCCTATAACAACACATAAATTACAAACTGTGTATGTCAATGTTTATCGCAACATAAAGACACGGGAGAATTAAAAACACTATAACCCCAAGGGCGAAGTAGAAGAAAGCAGATTCCCCTGGTGGAAGTTGGAAAAGGAGAATGATTGTAGCAATAGAAAGGAGAAGGACAAGGATCAGAACTGGATTAAGCAATTTCACAATCTTTTAGATGTATGAACTAAGAAAGAAAGTATAGGAATGGTGAGAAAAATAGAACGGAAGAGTTTAATTTATAATGGAAATATCAGGCAGAGTAATCGAGGCAGATCACCGTAATTAATTATAGAGATCTTAATTTCCTTATTCGCCGAAGAATCAAATCTTTTAGATTTCGAAGATTTTATTAAAATTCCTTGAATTCCGGAATTCAACTAAGACAAGATCAAAAGTTAAGACGCACCTTATTTTCTAAATTCAACCCTGACTAAGTGAAAAGTTAAATCTCTATCTCAATTTTTTTGTGACAACTTCACTAGTACGCTTCATATAAATGAATCGTTTTGTTTATATTAATCAATAATGATAAAACTTTATTTATCAACTCATAATCGTCATGAAAACAATTTTATTGTTAGCCATGACCATCCCAATCAAATTTCAGGACGAAATTTCTTTAACGGGTAGGTACTGTGACGACCCGGGAAATTCCGACCAAATTTAAACTTAATCTTTATAAGATTCTGACACGATAAGCAAAATCTATAATATGGAGTTCTTAAAAACTTTGAACTGTGTTTAATATATTCATTTGACCTTTGACAATTCCCGACGATTCACGAACATTTGTTTGTAAATGAATATGTAGATATGTATATATGTATATAAATAATAACTAGAAATATTGGATAAAGTGTTATATGAATTGATAATTTGAACTAATTATAATCTACAAAATAATTAAATTATTATTAAAACATAATAAATATAATGTAATTCGTGTATAAATGGTTTCTAATTTACTTAGTAAACAATTGTAGTCCTCGTTCATCATTTAACGGGTAATTAAGTAAGTTAAATTCAAACTTATATGATTTTAAAATAAACGGTGATTCGAAAATGAGTTCTATAAATGATAGGCTTATTAAAAATGTATTTAGGAGTTACTTGTTAAATTTTATCACTTTTCATATTTTACCTAGAATCGAGCACGGACAGTGATGTAATTTTTTATTTATTAAATTTTAAATAATTAATGACTAATAATATACCATAAGTATTAGAATAAATAAATATAGTTAATATTAAAATTTGAGATTTTTTTTCCCGAAACCTTTTATCCGTCACTGATTATCAGCAATGTAACACTTTATGAAAAACTGTCCGTACACAATTTAAAAAGGATGATGGCTATTCTATTAATCCAATGTACTTGATTGAGTGTTAGTTTCCTTTCTTTATCAATTATCAATTGCATGGTTTTAATATATACACTATCAGAGATATAATACATGATTGAGGAACCCACTTATAAATTCATTAATTCATCCGTGATATTGATATCACTTTATGTTTCAATCAATCCATCTAAGATTACTGTTTTTCCTTGTTTTATTCTTCCACCAATTGATTCTTCTAATTACATACGGATACAATGGTTTTGAGAGTGGACAAAAATTTATTTCCACAAACTTCTTTCTTCTGCTTCCTTGTTTGTAAATCCATGCAACTGACAACTTGCCCTTGCTATATTGTGGACATAGACAACAAACAAACTTCATCACTTGCTAAATATCTAAACCTATTATGTGTCCTTATCATCTTTATATATATATATATATATATGTCTTCATCTATTTATATTATAGAGTATATACACATTCTTATAACTTGGACAACCTAACCACCTCCTTCTCCAAAACAACTTCGATCCACCATCTTCAACTCTAAAAGACCCATCGGCCACCATCGAGCTACCACCAACAACCACTTGTTGATCGACTAAATAACCACCTCCATTACAATCACCATAATCACCTTGCAACGGACCTCCATCACGTTTTCATTTTCTGTTTCCTATTTTCTTGACTCAAACGTCAACGACCACCACTCCATCATAACAACCAATTCTCTATTGCGACTGCAATCGTAAACCATTCAAACACTCTATTCGATCATCACAATCAACAAACCGTTTCGCCACCTTTAAGATCGATACCCACTTTATTTTATATTATTTATTTATTTATTTCTTTCTAATCATCGCTGCTGCAACCACGATTGTGCCCAGCCCGAACACCCTTACGGCTAAGCTGCTTGATAACTGCTACTGTATGTGTCAACCTACAGCTTTAAATGAAACCTACCTCCTTGTATGAATTCTATCCTTTTGATAAAATTTATTTGTTCATATCATTTTTGAATCTGCTTTTGGTTCCCCATAGAACCATCACCACAAACACAAGTTATTAACTAAACAGTCACTAGGTTTCTTGTTCCGCCTCTCCAACATCACAACTGTACGGCTACTTCACCACTTGCTCGATATAAACCCAAACCGAACCCATTTAAATTCCTACTGCTGCTATGGTCATTTTTATTTCAATTTAAACAAAACACCTGCGTCTTTTTCTTCTGTCTCGTTCGAACCACAACCCACCATTTATCCACCACATCGTACCATTAACAAATGTTACCATATGCATGCTTTATCTAGTAGTTGCTGCTATAGATATTAATTACCAGTTTTTAATTGAAGAAAATAAGGTGACGTTACCAAAGGTGATGAGGATTTAAAGTAATATGACATTACTAGGCGATGGGGCTGTACACATGGCCTTAGCTGTACACATCACATTACCTGTCTGTTTGTTCGCCACTATCTAAAATTTATTTATTTATTTATTTATTTATTTTTGTTGTTGTAACCGAAATAAAACCCACTCATGTTCCTGTTACCAGCTTTCTTTTTGTATTGGGCTGTAGTTCACTTGATTTTATGTTGGGCCGCACCATATTCCAACTTATTCCATTTTCTAGTTGGGCCTTTGATTTAGGCCGCTTATTTGCTGTTCTTCTTTCTGCTCGATTACTGTTTCAACTTATATTGTGGATCGATGGTGATGAAGGATGAATAAAATGATGAGTGATGATGATGTAGTAAGACAGATTAGGATGAAGAAATGAAGAAGGGTTAATGGAGGTGACGAAGAACGATGTTGATGATTGTGACATTCCTGTTGCGTTTTCCTTTTCATTCGTGTCTGACAATTTAACTCACCATGATAGGTTGTTTTGTTTTGATTTAACATTTTAATTCAAACCCTGAAACCACTGATATAATCGAATTTACTCTGATCGATATGATTTCATGAGGGTGAAGAAGAATATAGAAACAGTCAAATAATCAAATTCAATAAAAACAAGTTGCATTTCAAATAAGATAAACAGAAATGGAAGAGTGATTATGAGTTGTTTGGGTGGAATGAGAGGTCGCGGGTTCGAGTCCCGTCCCGGGCAGTTTTTTTTTTAATGCTTCTAAGGTATTGTTTGATATTTTTATTATCAATATTATTATTATTATTATTATTATTATTATTATTATTATTATTATTATTATTATTATTATTATTATTATTATTATTATTATTATTATTATTATTAGTTAGTGTTATAGTGTTATTAGTATTATTATTACTATTATCAGTATTACTAAAAGTATCAATACTTTTAAATTTATCATTTTTTTATTAAAATTAGTATTATTATTGAAATTAGCATTTTTATTAAAATTAGCATTTTTATTACTAAATTATTATTATTAGAATTATCATAATTTTTATCATAGTTAGTATTATTTTATCATTATTATTATTAGTGTTATTAATATATCAAGTAAAGATTTTCTATATAAAAAATGTATTTATAACATAAGACTTAACTAAATTAATATCAATATTACATATTAAATAATATTTTAAAACAGAAATTACTATATTCACATTTAATGTGATAAGTAGTAGTTATATAAAATATATAGATTAAATATAAATTTATCTATACAACATATAATATAACAGGTATATTATTAATAATAATATAAACTTGCTCGATTACTATTTTGTGTTAATATATATATACTTGATATAGGTTCGTGAATTCGAGGCCAACCCTGCTTTGTTCAATATAGTCAATTGTATTTTTACTACAAAATACATTAGGTGAGTTTCATTATTCCCTTTTTAAATGCCTTTGCAATATATATATATTTTTGGGACTGAGAATACATGCGCTGCTTTTATAAATGCTTTACGAAATAGACACAAGTAATGAAAACTACATTCTATGGCTGGATTATTAAATCGAATATGCCCCTTTATAGTCTGGTAATCTAAGAATTAGGGAACAGACACCCTAATTAACGCGAACTCTAAAGATAGATCTATCGGGCCCAACAAGCCCCATCCAAAGTACTGGATGCTTTAGTACTTCGAAATTTATATCATGTCCGAAGGAGGATCCCGGAATGATGGGGATATTCTTATATACATATTGTGAATGTCGGTTACTAGGTGTTCAATCCATATGAATGATATTTTTATCTCTATGCACGGGACGTACGTTTATGAGAAATGGAAATATGAAATCTTGTGGTCTATTAAAATTATGAAATGATTATTTATGATAAACTAATGAACTCGCCAACCTTTTGGCTGACACTTTAAAGCATGTTTATTCTCAGGTACGAAAGAAATCTTCCGATGTGCATTTGCTCATATTAGAGATATTACTTGGAGTCATTCATGACATATTCCAAAAGACGTTGCATTCGAGTCATTGAGTCCATCAAGATTATCATTAAGTCAATTATAGTTAGATATATTATGAAATGGTATGCATGCCGTCAACTTTCGATGTAATGAAAGTTTGTCTTTTCAAAAACGAATGCAATGTTTGTAAAATGTATCATATAGAGGTCAAGTACCTCGCGATGTAATCAACTGTTGTGAATCGTTTATAATCGATATGGACATCGTCCGGATGGATTAGGACGGGTCTTCACATCAGCAACATTATCCTCCATATCCAAATCGTCAAACATGTCATCAAAATTAACATTATTGTCACTATTGTATGAATCGTCTTCATTATCGGTATCGTTATCCGAAACAGACGGGTTAAGGTCAGCTAATGACTCACCATGAAAAGACCAAAATGTGTACCCTCTCATAAATCCGTGTGCAATTAGATGACTTTTGATATCGGTTAAATCAGCATACCACCGTGCATTTTTGAATTTCTTACAAGGATAACTAATTGCGGTGTTTCCTTTTTCTAGTTGATTAGTCTCGGCAACTGTAATAAATTCATCTACACTATCCATAAACTCAGAGGTAGCGCGACCTATCTCGTACATCCAAGTATTTCGATCCATCTACAAGCAACATTGAAAAAGTTAATACATTATTAATAATTAAGAATGTAAAAAGTTGGAAAAGGGACTAGAACCCACGACCTCCTCTCTACTAAGAAACATCCTAACCATATAAGCAATTGTGTTAACCTGACTGATTTACATCTATATTCTATAAAAATATCACGTATCGTCTACTGTTAAAAAAAAAACCCAAATCAAAATCAATTGAGTTTTTATCGATCATAATCCCATTACCTCATTATCATTTCTCTTTTGTTACCTCAATTGAGTTTTTATCTGTCTGTGTTCTAAAAAAAACCGCGAAGTAACCGAAATCACTTGAATCTGTAAACCCTAATTGTTCGATACCCTATTCGATTTCTGTTCTATTATAGATTCGGTCTCAGCACGATTCTACTTTGCTACCATGCCTTACACGAAGCAACTTATCACAAGAGAAAAAGAGTGTATTTCAAAGGTTAATTCCTATCAGTAATTATAATTAATAATTAATTTTGTATATTTGATAATCTAAATTTATTACTTTTTTTTGGTTCAGAAAAAAACATGAATATTATTGTCGCGCATTTAGTCTTTGAAATGGGTTTGGTTATGAGTTCGGTCAATTTCCTTGTTATTGCATTTTGTGTATGTGTGATATGTTTGCTGTGTTATTCATAACACAATAATAAGACTGCATGTGTTTGAAATGATATTAAAGTGTATAAGCCTGTGTATAAGCCTGTGTTTGTTGTACTATTATCTTAATTTGTATATGAAGGTATTTCATATGCCCGAGAGACATATTAAATTAATGTGGCTAATGTGTTATGATCCAAGTCGGGTCATACCCAATAACAAGCTTACCGACACTTTATAAGTATTTAATCTTAACGATTGGTTCGTTAAATAAATACGCGACACTTGAATTTTAGAAAATGGGTTTTCTAAAATATTATCACTTGAGATAAATTATTTGGATAATTTATATGATAAGGAATTTAATTATTTATAGGTTTAAATAATTATGATGTGTTATATTTTATAAGAGGGTTTATAAAATGCAAGTAACAAAATAATTACATGGTATTATATAACAAGTTTTGTACTTAATAAAATCTTGTTATATATTAAAGCATGGGGTTTTATAATAGGTTTATAAAAAAACTGCAGTTTTCCTTTTAAAAAACACCCTTGGGTGACGGTTTGGGGACTCCAAGGATGTCATACCCATGCTTGTTTGTTACTTTAAGATCACACTTCCTTATGTGCATGTGCAAGACTCTTAAACCAAGCATTTTGACTCAAGTATTCAACTTGAATGTTAAATTTATTCAGCTCACTCTTTCCTAATATATGCTGGCAGAATCTTTCAGCTTGTGACTACTGAATTCTGGCCGAAATTCATGTGTGAAAAAGAGTGTGTTTGAGCTTGGTAATCTAGCTCATTACTTCTATGTTCAAGATGCATATGTACCAAGGCTTTCTAAGACCAATATATGCATTCAATACATCAAGAAGTGACTTAAAAACAGCAACAATTTCAGCTTGTTTTCTGGAGCTGCTGGTCGTAATTTATGAGCAGAAACAAAGGGTTGTTCAAGCTCATTTACAAGTAAAATCAAGTGTCCAATAAAGCCTAACCAAAGTACAAGGTGTTGGGTTATTGCTTGGGGTATAATCTCTTGAGGTTTCATACTTTTGGAACTTAATTCATCATCATCATTCCTTGGAAGCTGCTGTCCGAATTATATTGTGTACAAAGAAAGGGTTTCAAGCTTGATAAACAAGGTTGCAAAGGTGTTAAAGTCAAGCTAACTTAAGGTGTATTGTTGGTGCTTCAAAGACTTGAAGTTATACACATTTATTCATCATCTAACTAGCTTTTGGACAGCCCTCAAACATAGTTTGAGGAGGTATAAACTCTATCCTTTCTTGTTAAGTTTGTAAGTATTATTTCACAACTTGATCCATGGGATTTAACTTTAATTGGTTTAAAGTATAACAAGTTTAAAATATGTAATTACACGCTTCCGCTTACATTGATTCTTAATATGGTTTTAAGTTTTATGAACTTGTTAAATCCCAACAATGGTATCTAGAGCCGAAGTTGTTGAAATATGCTTCGAGATGGTTATTAAACCCACTATAATTTTGCATTCTATGAACATGCATGAAGTAGAATGTAAAATTTTGGGTTTTGGGTGGTTGTCATTTTGGCCAAAATCACTTGTGATTCTGTACTGCCAATCACTTGTGATTCTGTACTGCCAATCACTTGTGATTCTGTACTGCCAATCACTTGTGATTCTGTGTTGCCGATCACTTGTGATTCTGTATTGCCAATCACTTGTGATTCTGTGTTGCAGATCACTTGTGATTCTGTGTTTCCAATCACTTGTGATTCTGCATTGCCTATCACTTATGTTGATGATGTTCACAATCTAAGCCTTGACCTTGTGTTTGGTTGCATGCATGGTTGATTGATATTTATTCAATTGGTTTGTAATAATATTTATTCATTTGGCATGTAATAATTCATTTGGTTATGTAATTTATTTTATATTTGGTATGTAAAATAGATTAGGTTGTAATTTCATTTTTTAGACAAAATGTATTAGGATATATTTTGTAAAATGATGAAGAATGATGAAGACTTGAAGAACACATGAAGAAGCATTTGGATGCAAGGTTAAGTGGGAGATTTGAAATCTCCTACTTTGTGTAATTACCCCTTATCCGGTGGCATTTGTTTTCGGCTAAACAAATGTCCACCAAAATGGCTAGATTGTGAACATACTTGTTTTGCATGTGTGGTTGTTTGTATGTTTATTGTATTGTATGTTTGGTTGATACAATTAATCACAAGATAACAACAAGCAAAACGACAATTTAATTGGTTAAATTAGACGTATTAATGACATGCAAAACGACAATTTAATTGGTTAAATTAAAAGCAACCAAAGACCTTAATAAATGGTTATTAAGAACAAGAAAAGGATCACATATATATAAAATGGTTTATATCAAGTAATTGGCTAATTACAAGACTTGAAAATGGTTTTTCATAAGTACCATACACTAAATGCATGTTGGTGTATGGCATAAAAGTTTTCTCAAACTAGAATTAATGAAAACTTAAAATCCCTTTTACAAACAAGGTAAACAAGTTAAACGCCATCCTTTTGTGGAAACACTTAGACATATTAGGAATCTCTTGATGGGATAAAGGTCACCTAACCGTCATGAGTGAACTAATATGAATAAGGTACACTTCGCATACATGTGGGATAAAGGTCACCTAACCACTTGTATGTTAAGTCTACATGTTTACACAAGTAGGACGACTTGATTTAGGAATCATGAACTTAGGGTCACCGAAGCATGAGGAACAAATGGGCGTTGATGGGATAAATATGCCATGCAAAAGGATTGCATGATCCCATAACTTAGAAGTTGCAAAAGGATTGCAATTGTCACATAAATGACTACCTAGCTAAATCAAATAACGGGATAAAGGTCACCTAACCGAAATTTGATTTACCGTTGAATTCTAAGATTTAATAAAACAATTAAAAATAAAAGGGTATTGTTTATTAAATTTAAAATCAATACTTAAAAGGACTTTGTTAAATTTTGTAGATGGCCGCCAATAACAACAACAACATTCCAAACGCACCAATCAACTTTAATAACCTATCATTGAGATCAATCCTCGAAAAGAAAAGAACTCCCAATCCATTTCATCTTGTGTACTAAAGATGAAAAGCCTCATTGATCGATTGCACCGTCTCAATTGTTCCGTGTCTAATGGATTAGCCACGGACCTTATCCTCAATTCTTTGTCAAAAAGGTTTGACACATTCGTGTTGAATTTCAACATGAATAGTTGGGATAAGAGCATTGCCATGCTAAGGACGGCTGAATCAAGCATGGGTAAAAAGGCTTCACCCGTGCTCATGATCAAAGAAGGTGGATCCAAGGATGAATCCTCTTCTAAGCCAAAGGTGGCTAAGAAGAAAGGACCCACCTCCAAGGGCAAAGGAAAAGGGAAGTTGGTTGCCCCAACCAACAATAAATAAATAGCAAAAGGTTGCCGGACAAGCAAACCCCAAGGAAGATCCGTGCTTTGGTTGCGGTGTGATAGGTCACTGGAAACGCAACTGCCCGGTCTACCTAAAGGAGTTGAAAACAAAGAGGGATGCAGAGCAAACCTCAGGTAATGCATATGGAATACATTGAGCTTAGTATTACTTCTTCTAATACATGGGTATTAGACACAGGATGTGGAACTCATATTTGCTATTCATTGCAAGGGTTCAAAAGAAGTAAACTAAATGCGGGAACTAAAGTCTCTATATGGAAATGGTGCAAAGATGCACGTAAAAACTCAAGGAGACTTTATGTTAAAGCTTTAAACTGGATTGGAGCTAATTTAGAAAAATGTTTTGTATGCACCTCTGTTGACATGAAACATTATTTCTGTTTCCCGTTTAAGAAAATATGATTTCAATCTTAATCTTAATTAATGATGATATTCATGGTTCTTTAAATGATTTGTTCTATTTTAAGGCTTCGCCTTTAAATGGTATTTATGAATTGGTTCATGATAACACATCATTCAATAGCTCAATATACCAAGCAAACACCAAGAAACTCAAAAGGGATTTGAGTGATTCCTACTTATGGCATAGTCGCCTTGGTCACATAAACAAGAATCAAATGCATACACTTTAAAAGAATGGTCTTTTAAAATCAAGTGAGCTGGATTCATTTGATGTATGTGAATCTTGTTTACAAGGCAAAATGACCAAAGCACCTTTCAAATGGACTTATGAAAGTGCTAAGGACTCATTGGGATTAATACATTCGGATGTATGTGGACCCTTTAAGCCCATGACTAGGAATGGTGAAAGATACTTCATTACTTTCATTGATGACTTCAGTAGTTTCTGATATGTCTACTTGTTAAGACATAAAGACAAAACTTTTAAAGCATTCAATGTATATCAAAATGAAGTACATAATCAACTCAACAATACATTTTGGGGTTATTATCTATGCTCCGCGGCTCATATTCTAAATATGGCCCCAACCAAGAAAGTGGAACGAACTCCTCATGAGATATGGTTTGGAAAACATCCATC